>NC_064923.1:401025489-401641989 GCF_023897955.1 Schistocerca gregaria | reverse complement strand
GAGAGCCACTTTCAGAGTCTGATCCAGTCCCGGGAAGTATCCTGTCACAAGTGTTGCACTTTTGGGGTTCTTCTGTGGGAGGATCTGGGTTTGAGGGGATGAGGAAGTGGCTCTGGTAATTTGCTTCTGTACCAGGTCGGGAGGGTAGTTGCGGGATTCGAAAGCTGTTTTCAGGTTGTTGGTGTAATGGTCGAGGGATTCAGGTTTGGGGCAGATTCGTTTGCCACGAAGGCCTAGGCTGTAGGGAAGGGACTGTTTGATATGGAATGGGTGGCAGCTGTCATAATGGAGGTACTGTTGCTTGTTGGTGGGTTTGATGTGGATGGATGTGTGAAGCTGGCCATTGGACAGATGGAGGTCAACGTCAAGGAAAGTGGCATGGGATTTGGAGTAGGACCAGGTGAATCTGATGGAACCAAAGGAGTTGAGGTTGGAGAGGAAATTCTGGAGTTGTTCTTCACTGTGAGTCCAGATCATGAAGATGTCATCAATAAATCTGTACCAAACTTTGGGTTGGCAGGCTTGGGTAACCAAGAAGGCTTCCTCTAAGCGACCCATAAATAAAATATAGGCATACGAGGGGGCCATCCTAGTACCCATGGCTGTTCCCTTTAATTGTTGGTATGTCTGGCCTTCAAAAGTGAAGAAGTTGTGGGTCAGGATGAAGCTGGCTAAGGTGACGAGGAAAGAGGTTTTAGGTAGGGTGGCAGGTGATCGGCGTGAAAGAAAGTGCTCCATTGCAGCGAGGCCCTGAACGTGCGGGATATTTGTGTATAGGGAAGTGGCACCAATGGTTGCAAGGATGGTTTCTGGGGGTAACAGACTGGGTATGGATTCCAGGCGTTCGAGAAAGTGGTTGGTGTCTTTGATGAAGGATGGGGGACTGCATGTAATGGGTTGAAGGTGTTGATCTACGTAGGCAGAGATACGTTCTGTGGGGGCTTGGTAACCAGCTACAATGGGCGGCCAGGATGTTTGGGTTTGTCAATTTTAAGAAGTAGGTAGAAGGTAGGAGTGCGAGGTGTCGGTGGGGTCAGGAGTTTGATGGAGTCAGGTGAAAGGTTTTGTAGGAGGCCTAAGGTTCTGAGGATTCCTTGAAGCTCCGCCTGGACATCAGGAATGGGATTACCTTGGCAAACTTTGTATCCCATTCCTGATGTCCTGAAGTTGTTTTTGTGGTCTTCAGCCCTGAGACTGGTTTAATGCAGCTCTCCACGCTACTCTATCCTGTGCAAGCTTCTTCATTTCCCAGTATGTACTGCAGCCTACATCCTTCTGAATCTGCTTAGCGTATTCATCTCTTGGTCTCCCTCTATGATTTTTACCCTCCACTCTGCCCTCCAATACTAAATTGGTGATCCCTTGATGCCTCAGAACATGTCCTACCAACCGATCCCTTCTTCTAGTCAAGTTGTGCCACAAACTCCTCTTCTCCCCAGTTCTATTCAGTACCTCCTCATTAGTTATGTGATCTATCCATCTAATCTTCAGCATTCTTCTGTAGCACCACATTTCGAAAGCTTCTATTCTCATCTTGACCAAACTATTTGTCGCCCATGTTTCACTTCCATACATGGCAACACTCCATACAAATACTTTCAGAAATGACTTCCTGGCACTTAAATCTATACTTGATGTTAACAAATTTCTCTACTTCAGAAACACTTTCCTTGCCATTGCCAGTCTGCATTTTATATCCTCTTTACTTCAACCATCATCAGTTATTTTGCTCCCCAAATAGCAAAACTCCTTTACTACTTTAAGTGTCTCATTTCCCAGTCTGATTCCCTAAGCATCATCCAACTTAATTCGACTACATTCCATTATCCTCGTTATGCTTTTGTTGATGTTCATCTTATATCCTCCTTTCAAGACACTGTCCATTCCATTCAACTGCTCTTCCAAGTCCTTTGCTGTCTCTGACATAATTAGAATGTCATCGGCGAACCTCAAAGTTTTTATTTCTTATCCATGGATTTTAATACCTACTCCGAATTTTTCTTCTGTTTCCTTTATTGCTTGCTCAATATACAGATTGAACAACATCGGGGAGAGGCTACAACCCTGTCTCACTCCCTTCCCAACCACTGCTTCCCTTTCAGGTCCCTCGACTCTTATAACTGCCATCTGGTTTCTGTACAAATTGTAAATAGCCTTTCGCTCCCTGTATTTTACACTTGTCACCTTCAGAATTTGAAAGAGAGTATTCCAGTCAACATTGTCAAAAGCTTTCTCTAAGTCTACAAATGCTAGAAATGTAGGTTTGCCTTTTCTTAATCTAGCTTCTAAAATAAGTCATAGGGTCAGTATTGTTGCCTCAAGTGTTCCCATATTTCTACGGAATCCAAACTGATCTTCCCCGAGGTCAGCTTCTACCAGTTTTTCCATTCGTCTGTAAAGAATTCGCATTAGTATTTTGCAGCCGTGACTTATTAGACTGATAGTTTGGTAATTTTCACATCTGTCAGCACCTGCTTTCTTTGGGATTGGAATCATTATATTCTTCTTGGAGTCTGAGGGTATTTCGCCTGTCTCATACATTTTGCTCACCAGATGGTAGAGTTTTGTCAGGACTGGCTCTCCTAAGGTTGTCAGTAGTTCTAATGGAATGTTGTCTACTGCCGGGTGCTTGTCTTTCAGTGCTCTATCAAACTCTTCACACAGTATGATATCAACCATTTCATCTTCATCTACATCCTCTTCTATTTCTATAACATTGCCCTCAAGTACGTCGCCCTTGTATAGAGCCTCTATATACTCCTTCCTGCTTTCCCTTCTTTGCTTAGAACTGGATTTCCATCTGAGCTCTTGATATGCATACAAGTGGCTCTCTTTTCTCCAAAGGTCTCTTTAATTTTCCTGTAGGCAGTATCTGTCTTACCCCTAGTGAGATAAGCCTCTACATCCTTACATGTGTCCTCTAGCCATGCCTGCTTAGCCATTTTGCACTTCCTGTCAATCTCATTTTTGTGATGTTTGTATTCCCTTTTGCCTGCTTCATTTACTGCATTTTTATATTTTCTCCTTTCATCAATTAAATTCAATACTTCTTCTGTCACCCTCGTCTTTTTACCTACTGGATCCTCTGCTGCCTTCACTACTTCATCCCTCAAAGCTACCCATTCTTCTTCTACTGTATTTCTTTCCCCCATTCTTGTTGATTGTTCCCTTATGCTCTCCCTGAAACTCTGTACAATCTCTGGTTTAGTCAGTTTATCCAGATCCCATCTCCTTAGATTCCCACCTTTTTGCAGTTTCTTGAGTTTTAATCTGCAGTTCATAACCAATAGATTGTGGTCAGAGTCCACATCTGCCCCTGGAAATGTCTTACAATTTAATACCTGGTTCCTAAATCTCTGTCTTACCATTATATAATCTATCTGAAACCTGTCAGTATCTCCAGGCTTCTTTCATGTATACAACCTTCTTTCATGATTCTTGAACCAAGTGTTAGCTATGGTTAAGTTGTGCTCTGTGCAAAATTCCACCAGGCGGCTTCCTCTTTCATTTCTTAACCCCAGTACATATTCACCTACTACGTTTCCTTCTCTTCCTTTTCCTACACTCGAATTCCAGTCACCCATGACTATTAAATTTTCGTCTTCCTTCACTATCTGAATGATTTCTTTTATCTCATCATACATTTCTTCAATTTCTTCATCATCTGCAGAGCTAGTAGGCATATAGACTTGTACTCCTGTCGTAGGCATGGGCTTCGTGTCTATCTTGGCCACAATAATGCATTCACTATGCTGTTTGTAGTAGCTTACCTGCATTCCTATTGCTTTATTGATTATTAAACCTACTCCTGCATTACCCCTATTTGATTTTGTATTTATAACCCTGTATTCACCTGACCAAGAGTCTTGTTCCTCCTGCCACCGAACTTCACTAATTCCCACTATATCCAACTTTAACCTATCCATTTCCCTTTTTAAATTTTCTAACCTACCTGCCCAATTAAGGGATCTGACATTCCACACTCCGATCCTTAGAACGCCAGTTTTCTTTCTCCTGATAACGACATCCTTTCCTGAGTAGTCCCCGCCCGGAGATCCGAATGGGGGACTATTTTACCTCCGGAATATTTTACCCAAGAGAACACCATCATCATTTATCCATACAGTAAAGCTGCATGCCCTCGGGAAAAAATTACAGGCGTAGTTTCCCCTTGCTTTCAGCCGTTTGCAGTACCAGCACAGCAAGGTCACTTTGGTTACTGTTACAAGGCCAGATCAGTCGATCATCCAGACTGTTGCCCCTGGAAGTACTGAAAAGGCTGCTGCCGCTCTTCAGGAACCATATGTTTGCCTGGCCTCTCAACAGATACCCCTCCGTTGTGGTTGCACCTACGGTATGTCTATCTGTATCGCTGAGGCACGCAAGCCTCCCCACCAACGGCAAGGTCTATGGTTCATGGAGGGGAGGGGGGGGGGAGTCCTTTAACAGTAAGAAATCCAATAACAGCCCATACTTCATAGTCTGCAGGACTCACGATTACCGGAGTTTAAACACTCAGTACACAACATAAACAAGGAAGAATGAGACTGTAGCAGTGTCAGTGAATAAATTAAGGTACAGGCTTTCATGTAAAAATAAAATTATTGAGATATCTTAGCACTTTTTTTTTTAAATTTCAAAATGGTACTTACTTAAAAAACACACCTCGTACTTACCTGGAAAATATCAGGAACTCTCGGGGATAATTTGAAGCAGCCATCCAGGAAGACTGTCCATGTGATGCAGTTCTCCATACTATCCTATCAAGCCTCTTTATCACTGTGTAACAACTGCAACCTACATCTCTTTGAAACTTCTTTCTATATTCAAGCTTTGGTCCCCCTTTGCAATGTATACTCTCCACATTGCCCTCCAAAACCAAACTGATGTTTTGTTAAAGTTTCAGTATGTATCCTATCAACTGAACCATTTTTGTACACTAGTTATACCATAAATTTCTTTTCATGCCAATTTGATTTATTACTTCCTCATTATCCAATCTAATAATTTTATATGTTCAGCATTCTTCTGTAGCACCTCGTTTGTCTTCTTGTTTAAAATGCTTATTGTCCATATTGCACTTCTGCATAAGACTACACATCTGACATATATTTCCAGAAAAGACTCGCTAATAGTTCAACTGATATGCAGTGTTAACAAATTTATCCTTTTTTCAGTAATGTTTTTCTAGCTATTGCCAGTCTGCATTTTATAAGCTCACTACCTTGGCCATCGTCATTTATTTTGCTGCCCCAGTAACAAAATTTATCTACTACTTTTAGTATCTTATTTCCTATTTTAATTCCCTCAGAATCACCTTATTCAATTCAACTGTACTTCTCCACACTTCTATTAACTATATTGGTATTTATCTTATAACCTCATTTTAAGAAACTCTCCATTTCATTCATTTGATCATCCAAGTCTTTTGTCATCTCCGACAGCATTGAAATGTCACTGGCAAATGTCAAAGTTTTTGTTTTTTCTCCCTGAACTTTAATTCTCTTTCTAAATTTCTCCTTTCTCTCTTTCACTTCCTTGAATGAAAAGGAAGATGGCAACAATTCTGCCTCATTTCCTGCTAAAATAACTATTGGTCCCCTTTCATGTCCTTCAGCTCTTACATCAGTAGTCCAGCCTCTATATAAGTTGTGGATAATCTTTTGTTCCTTGTATTTTATCTGTGCTATTTTCAGAATTTTAAAAAAATGCATTCCAGTCAGGATTGTCAAAATGCTTTCTCTAAATCTACAAATGCTGTAAACATAATTTATCCTTTCTTAAGCCTATCCACTAAGATAAGTCATGTGGTCAGTATTGCTGCACAAATTCCTAAATTTTTCCAGAAGCCAAACTGATTTTCTTCGACTTCTAGCAGTCTTTCCATTGTTTTGTAAATAATTTGTGTCAGTATTTTGCAACCATGACTTATTAAACTATTGTTTGAGTAATGTCGACACCTTCAGCATCCACTTTCTTTCAAAACTGAGTCATAACATTCTTCTTGGAATCAGGTATTTCACGTCCCAAATATCTTGCTTAAGAGGAAGAACTGTTTTGTTAAATTCTCCCAAGGATCTCAATAATTCTGAAATAATAACATTTGTTCAAGGTGCTTTGTTCCAAATTCAATCCTTCAATGCTCTGTTGAATTTTTTAGCAGTATCAAATCTCCCATCTTATCTTCATGTAATTTCCTTGCCATAATACTGTCTTCAGTTTTGTTTTACAACTATATTCCTTCTATACAGCTTAGTCCATAGGTGTGTTCCACCCTGCTAAAACAAACACTTGTGGATAAACAGAAATTAGAAGTCAAGAAGTATGGAATGGTAGAGGGGAAAAGTGTATGAGGCTGTGTTACCAACATAGTGACCATTTTGCAAGCTGCAATTCATGATTAATGATTTTCAAAATTAACGTGCTCATGCGGCATATCTTTTCTGTCCTGCGTTACATGCTCCAGTGGGTACACCAAACCACAGGGAAATGAACACACATTCCTATAAGCTAACAATACACCAAGTTCTGAAGTATTTTAGGTTGGGTTGGGCTATGTGGTGGTTTGTTATACTTCACCTCATACTCCAAACACTTAAATAAGTTGCCATCTGAACACTCCTTTTATATGCTATGAATGTTGCTTACCGAATATTCAATTGTCGTTAGGTATTATTAATCAGGGTCCAGCTAGTCTGCCCTGAATCAGTGTGCTTTCTTCCTCCAGCTTGGCTCAGAGTTTGCGTCCATATTATCTCCAAAATTACAACTCAATACATGATAAATGAGGACAGCTACCAACTCATACTGCCTCTCTCTCCTATGTATATAACAGATCTGATAAACAACTTGATAGGTAACAATTACAATACATATATTATCTTTGACATTTCACATTCTTACATTTCATGGAGCTCTTTCATCCACACCACCCTCTCCGTGGTACTCATATCTCCACTTCAGCAGGTAGGTTCATCTGGCTGCTACCCACTTCCATAGTCACTGGATCATTAGCTCTCGCATCAGCACCTACGATTTAAAACAACTCCCAAAAGTGGGGTGTTCGCCATTCATTGACCACTCTCAGTCATGAACATCTTTTCTCTGACATATGTATTGAAGGATGTGATACCTCCCATTCAAGGAATGGGATGTATATCTACAGTTCATGAAGTGAACAAAGCACTAACAAGTCTGGGATATAGCAAAGTCGGTGTAGAAGTACAACAGTTCCAAATCAGTACCCACTCATGACTTGAAAATAACTTGGCTGTGCAGTGGCATGATATAAACAGCTACAAAGTACAGCAAGCAAGGAGCCAAGCCATGAGCCCAGACCACAGGCTCAGTGCAAACAATTGCCACAGGGTGGCACCACATGACAATATCTTGGTGGCGGCTCCCCTTACGAAGTCAGCACATAGCTGCTGCTTGCAGCCTTAGTACCTCTGACATATGACGTCTGTGTTAGGCTGGGAATCTGAATCATTGTTGGATACAAAACCCCTCCCCTCTTTATATTGGCATATAGGGCCGGAAATGGTCCAACCTATGCCAACAGCATCGAGAATGGGGAGAGGGCAAAACTGGAATCCCTGTCATTGGCTTGGGAAATATGTCCTACACAGCTGGAGTGGGAGGTGGCACCATCTGCATGGATTGGGGCCAAGTAATGACCTCTGGGGCGCAACTTCGGCCTACCGACAGAGAAGTGGTTGTCACATGTGACAGGGGTGATGCCAATGGATTGTCTTCCATTGGCACCTCATTCTGAGAAGACACAGTTCCACGACTGTAAGTGGGAAGCATTGCTGATAGGGACAGAAGTCATGCACAATGTAATGGGATTTTTGTGCAATACACATATATTTCCATGTTTCACCTACATCCATAGTTTGTAAATTGCAGTGAAGTTCATGACAGCTGGTACTTCCCATTGAGCCATATATTTTAAGGTTTTGTACATTGGAAAAGTGACTTCTGTAATGCCTTTGTGCAAGATGTAATTAGATTCATCTTAGGGCACTTTTATGTTGCAGCTTCATTGCTGGCACATCACACCTCGCTGCTTGCTGGAAGCCTTATTACATTCATGATGCAGCCTCGATGCTCACTGTACACAGAGAGTTGTTACCCTGCAGTTGTCCACATGGCTAGTAGAGTGCTAGAAGAATCAAACATGGCACTGATGAATTGATCTTGAAGCAGCCAATCATGGTTCAAGTTCCAGGACATGCAACAATGGGTGTGGCCTGGAACAGAAACAAGCTTTACATCATCACCTGGTGAGGATCTTAGAGAGCAGTGGGCTGAGCAATACAGTAATGTTGCACATTAAATCAGCTGGTAAGACTCAGTGGACTTGTTTCATCATATTTCTAGACCATGCCAACAAGCAGTGAGTTGGCAGCATAAGTGCATCTTTATCTTTGTGATCACAGAAAGATGAATGTATAGGGAGCTGTGGTATATTACTAAACTCTTCACTTAATACTGCTAATTCAAGCTTTATAACTAGTCTATTGAAAGGTAGTTTGTCTCTAACTTCAGTTATCTTCCAGGTCAGATTTTTTTGCATTTCTGTAATCCAGTCTCATAGATCAAACAAATATTTGTCCATGATGCTGTCCTTCATTATGTACTTTTAATGTGTGCTGATTGTCTTATTTGGTATGGATCCCTAGCTACATGCTAGCATGGTTACATAATTGTTTTGTCAGCAATCTCTTTTGTAAACTAACTGCATTTTCACAGAATTCGATCAATGAAACCATGCAGACAGTAAAGTTTTGAGTATTACAAGTGACCATTAATCAGGCACTTATTTCAGCTGTTTTTGAATGCAAAGCTATCAGGAACCAATGGCATGCAGATTATCATAACCACTTCATGATGGTTAATATTAGAGATAATAATTTTTGAAAATTAGATCACCTGTTTAATCTAATTTATTGTTTTCTTGTTTTCATGAGGCTATCAGCATAAAAATCTACAAGCAGCAGATATACATGATGTAGCATGTGGGTAAAAATGGACAAAATATTACCTCACTGCAAGTAGATGTAAAAATTGCTCTTCAACTGAAATTGCTTTAATAATTTTGGGTTGAAGCTACATATCTTAAACTATTCTGGTTCAGTAATGTTGGTATTTAAAATAAATTGGAAAATTTTTTGAAAATTTTTTACAACATTGATCATCATCTCATAAAATGCTCAGCATAATTTTTGATATTTTGTTTGAATTAGTGAAAGTATCTGCAGTGTGGATGATCTACACTCAAGGTTGCATGCATACCTCATATTCTTTCTCGTTGTCAATAAGTAACTTCTGGCATGATCAAATGATTGTTGGTGTCGTCAGATGATGTTTAAAACATAGTTTTTGCATCATACACTCCAAGTCAAGTCAACTAGTGATGTGAACAGCCACAGGATAAATGTTCCTGGCAAACAGTGCGATGCAATGTACCAGTAGTGAGCAGCAAGCTGCTGGTGGCGAGACTGCAGCATAAACATACTTTTTGCCAATTTGCACTAAGTGGTCCATCTTTGACAGAAATGGAAAATTTTGTCTAGTAGTTTGTTGCATGATTCCTTTTTTTGAGGGGAACTGACTGATGTACCACAGTGGTAAGGCACTGAGCTTGCATTCAAGGGGACAGTGTTTCAAATCCCAGGCTATCGATTCAGATAAGGGTTTTCTATGATTTTCCTCCAAATTTCATGATGTAAATGTCAGGATGATTCATCAAAAAAAGAATGTAGCTGATTTCCTTAACCATTCGTCTTCTACACTTTGTGCTCCATCTCTAATGATCTCTGCACTGACAGTACATTAAACCCTAATCTTCCATCTTTGTTTCTGACAGCACTATTCTTAAGAAGTCATATGCAGCTACAATGTCCATATTCGCAGACTGCAAGACCTTAAGTGGTTTATTAATTTTTTCTAGTGGTTTATACTGAATCTGAGAAGGTAAGACTATATCTTTAAGACTCTTTGCTCACATTGTTCATTATGTTTCTTAATCTTATCAGTTATGTTTGCCAGTGCCTGAAGAAATCAATGAAATCTTTGACTGTGTAGATGATTTCTTATGTGCCAACACAATGCACTGAATTTTGTATCTTTACCTTTACCACATTTGTAATCATACCACCAAGCACACTGTGAACAAAGAATTTGTAAATGTTCTCAGCTGTTTCAAAATACAGGAATGTACTTCATCAGCCACTTAACCTCTACAGTGCCCTTAAGCACCATATTTAAAATTAACTTGATTTTTTTCTGCACATCATTGAATACATCACTAATGACAGATGCTCTGTTGTAGTGTTGGGTGGACACTTACTCACATTTAGTCTCTTTTGTTCTATACAGGATGTTCCAGGAGGAAATGTCAGTGTTGAGGGATATGACAAGAATAATCAATCGAAGCAAAAAATTCTAGTAAATGTGGGCTCTGAGACACATACCTTAAGGCCTATGAGCACTTCTTTATCTTAGATACCGAGATACAAATCTCTTTTACTGGAAGCTCTTTGCTTTCCATATTTTGAGAAGTCATAGCATGGACCAAAACAAGAAAAACATGCCCAATAAACACGGGCTCTATAATGCGTACTGTAAGACCTATGAGCACTTGTTCAGTAGAAGAGATGTGTTTTACTGTAGCATACCTGACAAGCATTCATAGTTCTTAAGGTACGCATTTTAGAGCCCATGTTTACTTGACCTTTTTTTTTTGTTTTGGTCCATGGTAACTCCTCTCAAAATATGGAAAGCAAATAGTTTACAGTAGAACAGATTTGTTTCCCAGTATTGAAGATGAAACTTTGCACGTAGCTCCTAAGGTATGCATTTTAGAGCCAACATTCACCAGACCTTTTTGCTTTGAGTGATTATTCCTATCATGTCCCTGAATACTGACCGTTCTACATAAGACACCTCATGTATTCAGTTAACTGATGTTCATACTCTAATGCAGACTGACCTCTGACCCCGGTGCAGCAGTTAAATGTTTTACATATCCTTACATCAGAATGATTTCACCCCTCAGGGGCTCAGCATTTGTTTGCTGGTTATGGGCCTGGTGACCTTGGGGTTACTGAGGTGGGAACTGGCAAGTTCCGCCAGTCCCCTCTCACTGTAAACTCTGGACATGCATTAGCAACCCATGTACAGTGCAGCAGTTGAACATTGTGGATCCTACTGCACCTCAGTAGTATAAGACTTACTGAGGCATGTGGGGCTCTGTCTAGGTGGACTTTAATTTCCCTAGCTGCTCATGGGACCATGGTGGAATCCTCAAAATTGTCTCCTTCTCCTCCCAGAAGAAAGGATGGGTTGTTGGTGGGTACTTACACTCAATCACACAAGAAGGCCAGCACTTCTGACTTGGGAGTAAATTCTAAAAGTTTTAGGTCTAGTAACAGACACATGCTGGAATCAGAATGTCTCTCTGATATCAAAAATGGAAGAGGGCATCTTTGAGAAAGTTTAACCTTTTTAAGTTAAGAACCTACACAAAACTCAATGTCTTGGAGAACATGCCAATGTGATTCAGCTGCATGCCACCTTGAATTACAGCAAAGGAGTTGTGAGGTGCAGGCATCTGGTGACATTCCCAAGGAGGAAATGAAAGATGAGTGGGCTCAAGAAAGTGTAGTTGACATACAAAATATCATGAAAGGGTGGATGGGGTTCTTGTATAGTCTAACTCCTTTATCCTCATGTTTAATAGCATGAAATTTCCTGTGAATATTAAGGCAGCTTTCCTTCTCTTAAATGTGTGGCCTTATGTCTTCAACACAATGTGCTGTTTTAAATGCCAGTGCTTTGGGCATACTGCTCTTGGATCTCACAGAGAAGCTACTTCAGGCAAATGTGGTGGACACCCATGTAGGAGGACCCCTACAGTCAGACATTAATGAGTCCAGGACACAAGGTCAGGAACTGAAACTCCTAGCACAGGACTCCCCCTGTGCTTGTGTTTGCAGGAAACAGATTTTGAAGTGTCTTATCCCTGTGTTCTTTGAGGCTATGCACTTTATCACAAAGATGACCTGACTGGGGAAAGGGGCAAGGGCGGCATCACTTTGTTAATAATGCACACCACTTCTCTGCTGTCCCCCTAGCTACTGACCTGCAAGCAGTTGCAGCTGCTGTTCGTGTATCTCAAAGGATCACAGTTTGTTCACTATATTTACCTCCACACAATACTATTGATTCTGAGGCTCTAACGGGTCTTATAGAAAAACTTCTCCAACAATTTCTCCTACTGGAAGACTTCAGTGCCCACCATATATTGAGGGGTTAGACCTCTATTTGCCCCTTGGGGTTGGGTTTTAGAGAATCTCATAAATGATCACAAGCTGTGCATTCTCAATCCAGGCACTCCTGGTCATTTCTGTGCTGCTATAGGATCATTCTCAGCCATTGACCTCTCTCCCTTCTCTCCAGCCCTCAGAGACCCTGTTCAATGAAAAGTCATTGATGGCCTTGAGTCCAGTGACCACTTCCCACTCCACATTCACCATGTGGATGGAGAATTTCCTGCACAGAAGCACTAAAATGGATGGTCAGCAGGGCTAACTATATGCTGTTCAGCCAGCTAGCTGTGACTGAAAGCACGACAGTGTCGAGCAATGGGTGGACCACATTACACGAGTGATCCCTCATGCTGCTGACTTATCCATCCTAAAGTCCTCAGGACATCTTAATAGGCAACATGTTGCTTGGTGGACCAGTGAGTGCCACTCAGAAATCCAGGACAAATGTGTAGCTCTTCAACAGGTTAAGTACTGCCCAACGGCAGACAACCTCACAGCCTTTCGGATCAATAGAGCCAAGGCTCACTGCATAAGGAGAATAAGGAGAATACGAAAAAGTCATAGTGATTGTTTCTGGACTCCATCAACAATTCCGCTTGTTGCACAAAAGTATGGGAAGCTATCAGGAGATTTCTGGTCAACACAGTTGTTTACCAATACCAGATTGCTGGAACAGGGGTGTTTCAAAACATATGGAGACACTGCTCAGATGATAATGTGCATTTTTCAGTGACTACTACTGCAGCCAGGAACTAACTCACTCTGTCTTCAGGCCGTGAGCGGCTTACCGGGACCATCTGACTGCTGTGTCATCCTCAGAGGAGGATGCGGATAGGAGGGGCGTGGGGTCAGCACACCGCTCTCCCTGTTGTTATGATGGTATTCTTGACCGAAGCCACTACTATTCGGTCAAGTAGCTCCTCAATCGGCATCACGAGGCTGAGTGCACCCCGAAAAATGGCAACAGCGCATGGCGGCTGGATGGTCACCCACCCAAGTGCCGGCCACACCCAACAGCGCTTAACTTCGGTGATCTCACGGGAACCGGTGTATCCGCTACGGCAAGGCCGTTGCCACTGAAGCCAGGCGAGGTCCAACGTTTTTCTGCTACTGTGAAACTACAGAGAGGAGCAAGTTGGACTTCAGATCCCACAATTCTAAGTCTTACAACTTCTCTTTCTTCATGTGGAAGCTGGAATTAGCATGGTCTGAGACTTGTGATACTGTACCTGGCCACAACCAAATCCAGTACTGCATGCTTTGATATTTGCCAGCAGCATCAAAGGAAATCCTCCTTTAATGTTTTAGTTTTATATGGCAGACAGGTGAATTTCCCAATTCATGGAGGGAGGCAATTCTGATATCTCTCCTCAATCCAGGAAAGGACTGCATATATCTCAATAGTTACTGGAGCATCATCTTAATGACCTGTATAGGAAAGACCCTGGAGTGAATGGTTAACCTTCATGTCATCTGGTTGTAAGAGACCAGGCAACTCCTTAGCCACACTCAGTGTGAATTTTGGTGATTTTGTTCAACTGTCAACACAAACTGGCCCTCCTAGAAGAAACCCTCTGTAAACATCACTGTCTTGGATAAAGCATTAGATATTCAGAATTGAAAAATCTGGCATTTTGAATCCCTAATCCATGCTTCATCTGACATAGGGTAGTGAGTTAGTGAATTTTACTTAATTGTATTGTTTCAAAGTATCAGATAGTTGAGAGTACAGCTCCAAACTGCTGAAAATAATAGCAGACATGGTTGTTATAAGTCTTATCAGTTTCCTTCAGATACAGATCAACGTAAAAAGAGGCTTGTAAATTCAAGGCGCAAAGACTGGACACCAAACTCGAGCAACTACATGTGTAATGTGAGCAAAAAAGCTTTTTCCTTTGTTTTAGAAAAATATGTGCTCACAGAGCAGTGGCAATGAAATTATGTAATATATATTAGCAGTGCATTTATTTTAATTTTGCTGCAGGTTATGTTTACATAACTATATTAGTAGTAAGCTATCTAGAGTAATTTATTTATTAAGACAACTCAGAAATTGTGTACCTGAAACATACATCAGATCATCTTATTTTGCATTTCTCCAAAGTATAATATCCTATGGCATTATCTTGTGGGGTAACTGTAGTCATATACATGACATCCTATTATTGCAGAAGAAAGCCATTAGGATAATTACAAATTCTTCACATAAGCCTCACTGCAAACACTTATTTACTAAACAAAAAATTATGACTGTAATAAACCTCTGTATATACAATGTCTTAATTTTTACAAAGAAGGACCTATAAGATGTGATACATAGAGAAAATGTACATTGCTACAACACAAGAAGCATCAAACACATGTACACGCCTTACCACAGACTATCAAAATCAATAAATAGCTATGAAGTCACAGGGCACAAATTATTTAATAAGCTGCCACATGCCATACAGGATCTTCCTGAACATACATTCAAAGAAAGACTGCATGAATGGTTTATTACCCACCCGTTGTATGATATCAATGAATTCTTCAACTGTAAAATGCTCTAATCCAACAGATGACCCACTGTACTTTTATTGTAATATAAGCTAAAATATTTCAGTAGTCAATACTTTATCACAGTGTATTATAAATTGTAACTTCATTTGACATTGTCAATTGCTGTAATGGCCTAAAGACAATAAAATCTTTGTTATTATTATTATTATTATTATTATTATTAACACAACATAACATCATAAATTTAAAGTAACCTACTTTTCTTTATTTTATTTACAACAACTGTCTAAAACCACAAGTCATCCTAAGAAGCACTTAATTTTATAGAAGGAGCAAATTAAGAGTACTTTATTGTAACTTGTTGTTAATAACATATTATTTACAATTATTACTATGGGTCAATGTTGAAGGAAGTCAGACAGCAAGAAGAAGCTGAAACCAAATGCCATCCCTACTATTCTTGGTGTGCCAAATTCTCCACTTCCAGTTGGCAGCCTCAGCCATCTGTTGGAATAAGTTGAAAATGTCTCTTATTGGTTCCACAGCATTTTATCAACTACTAGTTTTCCAGTTTAAAGGTGCCCTTTAACAGGGTATGAGACTATGTTAAGCATGCAGGCAAACAATTTAAAGCTTACAGTATCAGAGCACATGAGAAAAAATTGTTAAATATTCCTTGTAACATGAAAATTAAGAAAGTTAACTGCAGATGCCAGAGTAGTCAGAACATCCTGTATAATATCAGTGCAAGCAGATAATTAGGGGATTGTGGCAAAAATGAAGTAAATAAAAAAAAATCACATATATATTCTTATAAACCATTTCAGGACTCAATATTTATTTCTGACATATTCCTGATGATTACTTTAGAAATAATCAGTAGTAATGATTTAAGCTCTTGTTTTATCATATTTAACTGGTTCTCTTATGAAGAATAGACAAACTTTAGTGGTATTGTGCCATTGGATGTACCATTTATAGTGGCAGATTAGGAATTTCATGTGAACTGCTAATCAATGTCCTAGAAGGATAGCCTGAAATTGTGTTCAGGCACATTGCACATTGCTATTAAAACTGGAAGTTTCATGTGTACCAGTGTCAGTGTACTATATTTCAGTAATTTGTTGATGATTGTGTAGGTATGATTGTATCCCTTTTTAAGACTGGCCTCTAATTCCATAACAGCTTAGCTTCTGCAGGAGAATGTGGTGATCATTTAGATCAAAGGCTTTAATAAGATCGAGAAATACACCTGATGCAAGTTATTTTTCATCCAGTGCTGTAGGTATTTCATGTAAAAAGGTGAATATTGCTATGTGTGTTGACTTTCCAGCTCTGAGCCCAAGCTGTGAGTCATTTATTAGTTTTTCTCTACTTAGTAAAGCAATTAATCTGCAAAGGAAGAGTTTACATTAATTTTTCTGAAAACAGTTAATACTGATAATGGTCTATAGTTAGAAATTTCATTTTTGATGCCCTTCTTGTGAAAAGGCAGTTTCCTTTAAAGTTTGCAAAATATTTGGAAATACACTTTCCTCAAATGATGAATTTACAATTTCTACTACTGGTTCAAATATAAATGTTGCACTTGGAATGATAAAATCTGGTAATTCATCAACACCCACTGAATACTTGTTTGGTGAAACATTTATAACATTAAACAGTTATTCAGATTCACTGAATAAAGAATGTCTTTGCATGAATTTTTGTGTGTACTGCTTTCTTACAGTCTTGCTGATTGATGTGATATGTTTTTATCAATCACTCAACTATGTTTGAAAAGTAATGGTTAAAAGTATTAGCTGCTAGTGAGGGGTAAGTTAGTTTACTGCTTTTTTTCAATCAGTTGATATCCTATGATTATCTGACCTAGCAGCCAGCACTCTTTTAATGAATTGCTTTAGTTTTATTCCTAGATTTACCAAATAATTTGTCACTTTCCATTTTTTGTGTGTTAAATAACTTCTGACAGATTTCTTTTAAACATTTTTAAATATTAATTAAAACTGGTATCAGTAATATACTTTGAGTACTCATATAATTCTCTCTTGTGGTGACATGAAGTTTTTGTGCCTGTCATGTTCCATTTCGCTATTTTAACATTATTCCATAATTTTTTACAAATGCAACTATTACTTACCATAAACTTAATTGAATGTACTGTTTATAAACCAGAAAATATGATACTGGTAATGCATTTAACTGTAACTGGTAAATACTGTAAGTGAATGTATCATATCTTGAAATACTCTTCTAATCACCTATTTTAATTAGCTTGCCTCTTAAAGTCAAATGTAAACCAATACATTTACTATTCTGTAATATTATTTCCTCAAGGACTGTACATTTGATGGCCTTAAGAGGGTCTTGTGCTACTCTTATTTATACATTTTTAACAATGAAGACAACAAAATTACAGTCCAAGTTTATAAAATTAACAATTAAAAGTTTAACATTAATATGAGTAACTATCCACAAAACCTTGCTTATTTTATGCTGAAACTGGCGAATACTATAAAAAAGATTTTTACGTAGGAGATACATTGTATTTTATAAAATACTGAAAAACAACAATGCTAACCTGACTTTCCTTAATTATGGCTTCATTACTGAAAGCAAAATATTGCAAACATATATTTGACAAACATTACATACAAGTAAACAAATAAATAATAAATTTTAAGAAATATAATGGATTACGTGAAATCACTTATTAGATACAATTGGAATTACGGAACTGTCAATGAATTGTCTCTTCTGAGAGTATTTTGTTAGGGTATTGAAACAGGAAAGTCAACATGGGGTTCTTTTATTTCAAGGACCAGACTCATACCCATTCTTGTGCTGAGGCTGGGAAGCCACCACTCATCATCCAGCAGCAGCTCCTTATGGTGCATAAGGCATATAAGTTCCTTGCAGCTCCGACTTCCCCTGCATACCACACTGTTGCTTGTCCACCTCTGGAACACTTTTACCCAGCTGTCCATGAGCAACAATGCTGTTTGGGATCCACATGCAGCATGTACTTGAGTCACTTCTTGTGGAACACGTGCAACCCCAAATCCAGCGTTTTAACCACTGCCACCTCGGTTACTGCAGTGGCCCAGAGTAATTTTAGATTTATTGGAGTACACAAGAGATTGCATCTCTGCATATGTTTTCCATACATTATTTCATGACATTTTAACTGAACACCACAACTCTACAGCTGTCTTTATGTATGGTTCAAAATGGGGGGCTCTGTTGGTTGCTCTGTCGTTTTCTCTAATCATGTCCTCAAGGTCTGACTGCCTTGAGACTTTACTGTCATTGACATGGAATTATATACAATCTTATGTGTGCTGAAGCAGATGAGATGTGCTTTCAGTGCTAAATTCCTTGTCTGTTCTTATTCTCTGAGTGTTCTCCATTCTCTATAATTCCTGTACACAACAGATAAAATAGTCCTCAATATGTGATTCTTGAAGTTTTACCAGCATACTGAGTTTTCTATGAGGTTTTGGGATTGCAGCCACATTATGTTGACTTCCTGTTACAATATTTCAGCCATCTTCAGATGTCTGTCATTGGTAATGGCTAACTCATGATGTCAACTTTATAGCAAATATTGACACAGATATGCATGTACATTGACTACCATCACAGGAGTGTCCTCTATCAAGATGTGTGCCCTCTGCAAATTCTGTTCCATCTGTGGCAAGAGGGCACATCATGCATAAAGGTGAAACTACATGTCCACCGTTTGTTGAAATGGCACACTCATGCCACTAAAAATAAACATCAGATGTTGCCAGGTGTGTCGTTACGAATAAAATGTTTTATATCTGAAAAAATTAAAGAGACCACAAGTCTCAAGTCTTGTCCATCCGAAAGCCGCCATCATGATTTACACTATGTGATCAAAAGTATCCGGACCTGGCTGAAAGTGACTTACAAGTTCATGGCACCCTCCATTGGCAATGCTGGAATTCAGTATGGGATTGGCCCACCCATAGCCTTGATGACAACTTCCACTCTCGCAGGCGTACCTTAAATCAGGTGCTGGAAGGTTTCTTAGGGAATGGCAGTCCATTCTTCAGGGAGTGCTGCACTGAGGTGAGGTATCGATGTCGGTCAGTGAGGCCTGGCACGAAGTCGGCATTACAAAACATCGCAAAGGAGTTCTACAGGATTCAGATCAGGACTCTATGCAGACCAGTCCATTACAGGGATGTTATTGTTATGTAACTGGTCCGCCATGGGCAATGCATTATGAACAGGTGATCGATTGTGTTGAAAGATGCAGTCACCATCCCTGAATTGCTCTTCAATAGTGAAACACAACAAGGTGCTTAAAACATCAATGAAGACCTGTGGTGTGATAGTTCCATGCAAAGAACAAAGGGTGCAAGTCCCCTCCATGAAAACCACAACCACACCTTAACACCACCACCTCTGAATTTTACTGTTGGCACTACACATACTGGCAGATGAAGTTCACTGGGCATTTGCCATACCCACACCTTACCATGTGATTGCCACATTGTTTACCATGATTCATCACTCCACACAACATTTTTCCACTGTTAAATTGTCCAATGTTTATGCTCCTTACACCAAGCGAGATGTTATTTGGCATTTATTGTTGTGATGTGTGGCTTATGATCAGCTGCTCGACCATGGAATTCAAGTTTTCTCACCTCCCACCTAACTGTCATAGTACTTGCAGTGGATCCTGATGCAGTTTGGAATTCTTGTGTGATAGTCTGGACAGATGTCTGCCTATTACACATTATGACCCTCTTCAACTGTCAGCAGTCTCTGTCAGTCAACGGACGAGATCAGCCTGTACGCTTTTATGCTGTACGTGTCCCGTGATGTTTCCACTTCATTATCACATCAGAAACAGTGGACCTAGGGATGTTTAGGAGTGTGGAAATATCACATACAGACATATGACATAAGTAATACACAATCACCTGACCATGTTCAAAGTCCATGAGTTTCCCAGAGCAACCCATTCTGCTCTCTTATGGTGTCTAATGACTACTGAGGTCGCTCATATGGAGTACCTGGCAATAGAGGGCAGCACAATGTTCCTAAAGTATATGAAAAACATATGTTTTTGGGGGTGTCCGGATACTTTTGATCACACAGTGTATAAAATTCTGTGCAAGATGCATTTCCACAGATTCTTTAATTACTGGATCCCTAAAGTATCTCACCAGAGCCAAGATTTTTGATGCAGAATAATCCATAGAGTGTCCTGTGGAAATACAATGCTCAGCTATGGCCAACTTACTAGGTCTACAGAAGGTGAGTGTGGCACTCATGTTCAAAACACCTTTCATGTACTATGTGTATCATCTGACTTATGTAAGCTGTGCCACACTGGTAAGGAATTTTGTTAATTCCGGCCTTCCATAGTCTCAGATCATTCTTTGCCAGAATATTCAGGACCCTTCTCAACCTACAGTGGCTGGGGAAGGATACGTCTTTCTGCAGGGTACCTTGTGGGGAGTGAAAGGGCAGATGCAGCAGCCAAGGAGGCATGTCATGATCCTCAGTTATTTCAGTATTATGCTCCTTGCATGCTATCATCTAACTGTTGAGACATGGAGTGTAGCATAAATGGGAGGATGAGTGGCTGAAAGAGACAGACAATAAGCTCTGCCTTATAAAGCCCACAATGCAGCCACAGTGTACCTCTTTCCAGCAACATTGATGGGATGAGGTCGTCCTTACTTGTCTTCGCATCAGCCACAGCCCTATGATGCATTGCTTCTTACTCCATTGAGAGGAACCTCCAATGTGTGGTGCTTGTGATGTACAGATCAGTGTACACCACATTTTATTTGCCTTTGTTTTATTTTCTGACCAGAGGGTAGTGGCAGAGTTGCCTATAGAACTGCCCTCTATTTTAAGTGATGTCCAATTTGTTTCCTAAAATCTTAGCATGATGTTCTTAATGTGTTAAAAGGGTGACTATCTCACCCATATTTTTTTATCACTTTTTGTCATCTCTCCATTGTCTGAAGGCATGTGAGAGAGTGATTCTGTAGGTCAACACAAGTGACTTGGGACTGAGTGAATGATTGACACACACACACGCTCGCGCGCCCACACACACACACACACACACACACACACACACACACACACACACACACACACACACACACACACACACAGAGAGAGAATGGTTCCCAAAACCCAATGTTTCATAATTTTTACATAGTGAAAGACTTATGATTGATTTTACTAAATTTCCCACTTTGTCTTCTCATTTTAATGTTGGCTCTTTTTGTAAATTCCACAGGCATCATATTCCCTGGTGCTTTATCTTAGTCATCCCATCCTAGTTACAGCTCTACTACTCACATTTACACTAGCTAGTAAGTAACATATCATTATGTGGTGCAGTTCTCAACAATGCAAGGGTCTCTCCAATGACCCATGCCATTGCTCAGCAGCAGTTTGAGATGAGACAATTGGTGTGCAGCCCGAATATATCTATCTCCAGTTAGTAAAATCTTAAGTAAAGTGTCATATGCAGTAAGAACACGGAACAGCAATAGCAGTCAGAAGCTAAGTCAACAGCAGTCTATGGCACAGAAACACAGGGGTAAAACAGGTTGCACCTTCCTGTGGTCGCATAACATAAATTCTCACAGGCCTTTGACATTGCAGTTATAATCATGGCATTTTGATTTTGAAAACCAGTCATGAAGACTTTTTATCGAGGTTTGAGGTAGTTTGTGTTGGAGGAGCATGAACTTTTTATGTCTTGTAATTATAAGGAACTTAGAATACCGTACATTCTACTAGGAGTACCCCTGTCAAGTGATCTCTGTATTTGCTCATCTAGACTGGCTCAACATGTCCAGTGTCTCACTGTGGTGTCTTTGAACTGATATTAGCCCCACACATATTATTAGCAGTTATAGATTATAGGTGAATTTCAAACATTGTCAAAAACCTAATTTGTCTTTCAAATCATAGGTGCCTTACAAACAAAATGAAACGCAATTTAAAATAATTGCTTCAGCTTACAAGTAATTAAATTCATCATTGTGTCAGTTCAGTTCATATCTTCAGTTCCAGTAAAGTCCACCCATATTTTCTTGGCTTCATGTCTCCCCAGTAGTGAATTGGTAAAGGTATCCTGAATTTGAGCTACTAATATGTTAATTCTTCTAGCTGGCAAATTTGGTGATTAAATGATACTGTTCTCAGTAGGCCTGACACATCATTTAATGCTGTGTTTCTTTTCAGTGGTAATATAACTTGTAGCAGTGAGTATGATTTGTATATGATCTCTTATGTCATTCTGTACCCCCTCATCTGAGACAACTAGCATCAACTGTACAATCTGAAAAGACTCACAGAGCAGTGACTAACAGAAGTACGTGTTTCAATAGAAGTCCAAGGACTGTGTATGACTTTGGACTGTTATTCACTTATGTTTTCCTGCGTGTTGTTTATGACAGAAAAACCATCAATAATTGATTTTCACTTGCTTCCAGGTGCTACCAAAATTATCTTTAAATATTATACTCTTTGATGAAAAGTATCCAGACACCTACTAGTTGACATTAATATAGGGTGTTCCCACTTGTAGCCTTTATGACAGTCTTGTTCTGCTGGGAACACATACAGTAATGCATCTGAATGGATATGGCTGAATGACAGGAGCCTAAACCAGAGGAGATAGTGACATTGGACACTGGGGTCTGAGGCAGGAGGGGGGGGGGGGGGATACAGAAAAACCTCAAGGAGGGCGCGCTAAAGGTATCTGGAGCTACCATTACTTTTACAATAATAAAAAATGATTGAGTCACATGCAAAGTATAAGAAAGTTTTATATAAACTGATTAAACATATGCACAAGACAATGCCATCTTATGATATTAAAAAGGTATAATTGTCGTTCTCTTCCTTAAATGATGAATTCTATGTGCCTATTCTTGCTGACAAATTGATTAATTACATTGTCAATAGGATAGTCAATGTGCTCCTTTATAACAGTGTGCATTGTTATGCTGATACAAACAGTCATAATGTCCAGACTGTTCCTCTCCTGTATGCAGTACACAATGCTGCAAAATGTTCTCATATCCTTCCGCATTTAGCATTTTCTTAGGTACAGTAAGGGGTCCATGCCTCAGCCATGAAAAACACTTCCCCTGTGCTTCACTGTTGGCTACACTTGATGGCAGGTAATGTTCTACATGCATTAACCAAATCCAAACCTTGCGATAGGACTGCCACATGATATAATGTGATTCATCCTCCAAATTATTCATTTCCAGTTATCCTCAATCACGTGGCATCACTCTTTACACTACCTCAAGCATTGCTTGCATAGCACTTTCAAGGAGATCATCAACCATTGTACTCCATTCTTCTTAACTCCCTATGAGTAATGTAACAGTGAGAGAATGAGCCAAGGTAATGATATCTTACCTCAAGGTCACTGGACCCCTCCCCCTGACATGTGGTGAGGTCACCATACCATAGTGAGAGTTATGGATGACCTTGACTTAGATAAGAATCCTCTTCCCTCCCATCTGACATGTTGTGGGGTCACCTAACATCAGTGAGAAAACGAGATGACCTTGACCTTTACAAGACCCCTCTCCCTGCCTCACCTAACATGTGGCAACCCCCTGGGCCAATAGCAATCGTGTTCCCTCTCCCCACTCTTAATTTTAATTGATTTATTGTTTATGCTCTGTACACAGTGGTGAAAGGAACATGTTCATATGGGATCAAGGTGAAAGTATTTTTTATAAATAATAATAATAATAATAAATTAATATCAGCCTTATTACTAACAATAATTTTTTCTCAACCTCTCACCTACACCTCATCAGTCTAGGTCTAAAGGCTGTATTGAGAGGAACATCATCAGCAGAGCTATACTACTTAGGAAATGGCAGTAAATATTATTGTAATTACTGAGGTAGGATACTTTTGCATTACAATGTATGACTGAAATACTGTAATAAGTACTCACACCTCTGATTGCAGTATGTTACAATCTTATTGGTTTTTCCCTAAATGCCTTCACTCTAAAATATGTATCAAACAATTTCTGCATGCAGCAAAATGCGTACCCTGCACTATTAATCTGAGACATCATGATAGTGCTTTTTGGTGCAAGAGACTAGTCACAGAAATACTACCAACTGCAGAGGTGACCACATAGTCACAGAACAAGGTCCATCACATGAGCTACACCTATTTGCCCAATTCCAGCTTCCATCACACTCAGACCATGACTGAAGACAGCAGATTTTGACATGTAGTGAGGTTCCACATATCGGGAAATATGTGTGAAAAAGGTGGGAAATCTCCTAGGTCAATAAGAATCAAGCTCACCTGCCTACCCTCTGCTGTCTTTTGTTGCAGAGACTCATCAATATTGTTCCAAACTCTGGAGAGAGAGGAAGAAACAGAGTTATCCAACTTAGAAGAATGTGGCAAATAATCAGTCCTAATTTTCAGCAATACATCTGGAAAAATTAACTACAATAAAATACCTAGGAGTGAGCTATTTCCAGAAGCTTATTATCATGGAAGTGACATCATGATCACATCTATATCCTAATGCCTACTCTGCAATTTGTGATTAAATGCCAGGCAGAGAGGAACCATATCTCTATCTTTCCACTCTTGAAGAATGCGGGAAAGAAAAAAGACATTTAAATGTTTCCATGTGAGCCCTGATTTCTATTATTTTATTTAGATGGTCATTGCTTCCCATGTAGGTGAGTGTAAAGTTATAAACAGTAAGCATTTTTACATGCATTTGCTGGGTTATATTTAGGGAATGTATGTTGAGGTGTATGTTGAGGTAGGCTGCACAATCATTCTACAGCAGTGATATTATATATCACATATAAATCATTGGCATTCCATAAGAATGAAATATATGTAACAATAAGCAGACAGCAAGATATGCAAAAGTTTACTGCATTATTCATTTTTTCTCATATGCTATTCAGACTTTGGTATTGCATTTAGGGAGGAATGAGCATATATCCCTTCCATCTGTTGCAGTAACCTCAAAATAATTTCCTTAAAGCAGGAAGACTAAATTTGGTGTACAGCTTGATGACAACAGTTTTTAATGATGAAAACATAGATTGAGGTAGATTTACAATTCTCCAGAGCAATGATCAAAGAAACCAATAATTTTAATTGTACTATGCCTAGTATAATACCTGCATGAATCATATCTGAACTAGGGCAGAGTATGTTGAAACAAACCTGACATGGACATGGCATGAAGTCTTTCCCCTGTGTGATTAGCACATGTTCTGTATGAACTTAAACTGCATTTGAAATACAATGGTCTATTGCACTGAGAAATAAGGTACCATCTTAGAGTGTGAAGCAGAGAATAAGTTATAAGTTAACACTCATGTGGCTGCATCTGCAAAGGGAAGAATGGTTATTGGTAAGCAACTGTAAATCCTTGTTGTTGAAATCCTTGTGTATGGTGTCATCCCGCTCCTATATCTAGTGCCTACATTGAAATTCTACAGCTTCTGCCACAAATTCCAATTACTCCATATGTATAATGCTTTTCTAAGTATATCTGTAAATCAGTGTAGGCAAACAGTTGTATTGGTATGTACATATTACATCTGGAGTGCTATCCCCACATCATTTAGCACTTGTTACTTGTTACTTGTTACAGGTGTTTTACCAGTGGTACTCTGTGAGGAATAAAATGACACTTTTTAACCCTGTGGAAGATTGTCCATGTCGACAAAGAGTGCTATTGTCTATCAATTGTACGTTTTAGCACTAAAGTCATGATTCCTTCAAGTTGACCACCTTTTCTTTTTTCTCTCGAAGCAAGTGTTAACATCATGAATTAATCAAATTAGTGAACTGTCCAGGGACTTATCATCTGATTTGTAACTTCCACACACCCTTATAGCCCTTACAGGCACAATTCATCTCTCCACAAGTCGGTAGTGATATAACAGGAAAGCAACTACAGTTATCAGCTTCAAGTATTTGCTATTCGCTCATACACCATATTTTTCTTAATTCTTAGATATTTTCCATATTATACATGAAAATGAACAAAAATATTTGTGCTCTTACTGTTTACACAGCCAGTTTTTTTCCATCTGACAGCAATTTGGACCCCCTCCCCATCAAGAAACCAGAGAGAGTCAACGAAGTGTCTGTAAGATCACATGTTCCTCAATCCGGGACATATGCATGCTTTTAAAAGATGAAAATAAGTAGCTTTATCTTATTGCAAACACACAGAGCGCAGCTGTGCTACTTTGTGTGTTGGATTTTTGCAACCTCCCCTCCCTTTCCCCCTGTCCCCCCCCCTCCCCAATAGTGATTTTGGGCTAGGGATCCACTACAATCAGAATAGGGTTTGGAAACAGATACACCAGCTTTAGGTCAGCATATTCCTCAAGGTGGATCCACCAGTATTAGGTCAAGGGTAACCTCCAGAGATGGCTCAACGATCATTATGTTGGCATATTTATTGGTGTGGATCCAGTAGCATTAGGCCTGGGGTAATATCCAGGGCTGAATTAAACCACGTTACATCTGGGGTAGCATCTGGAGGAGGATCCACTAGTGTTAGGTCTGATGAGAAATGGTTTGGAGCCCCAATGAAAATCCAATGCATGGACACAGATAAAATAGCACATTTGGGATACATATTTTTACAATAGAATAAAGCCAGTTCCTCAAACATCTATTAATATTTCCATTTGTTACATTCATGCATTCATCCTGGATCAAGGAACATGTTATTTTGCAGACACTTTGTAGATTCTCTCTGGCTTGACGGGGAGGGGGTCAGAATCAATGTTAGATGCTAAGTAATCCTAGTAGGGTAGGCAATAATAGCATAAATATTTTTGTACATTTATGTACCTTTAGAACGTGGAACATGTGTAAAAAGAATGAGATTTTCACTCTGCAGCGGAGTGTACGCTGATGTGAAACATCCTGGCAGATTAAAACTGTGTGCCCGACTGAGACTCGAACTCAGGACCTTTGCCTTTTGTGGGCAAGTGCTCTACCACCTGAGCTACCCAAGCAAGACTCATATCCCCTCCTCACAGCCTTACTTCCGCCGGTACCTTGTCTCCTACCTTCCAAACTTTACAGAAGCTCTCCTCCAAACCTTGCAGAACTAGTACTCCTGAAAGAAAGGATGCTGCGGAGACATGGCTTTGCCACAGCCTGGGGTATGTTTCCAGAATGAGATTTTCACTCTGCAGTGGAGTGTGCGCTGATATGACACTTCCTGGCAGTTTAAAACTGTGTGTTCGACCAAGACTCGAACTCGGGACCTTTGCAGGAGAGCTTCTGTAAAGTTTGGAGGGTAGGGCACGAGATACTGGCAGAAGTAAAGCTGTGAATAGCGGGCGTGAGTCGTGCTTTGGTAGGTCAGATGGTAGAGCACTTGCCCGCGAAAGGCAAAGGTCCCGAGTTCGAGTCTCGGTCGGGCACACAGTTTTAATCTGCCAGGAAGTTTCATGTGTAAAAAGAACTTGGAAAAATATTCTCGTGGAGTGACTGATATTTAATGTACACAACTGGCCATTAAAATTGCTACACCACGAAGATGACGTGCTACAGACACGAAAGTTACCCAACAGGAAGAAGATGCTGCAATATGCAAATGATTAGCTTTTCAGAGCATTCACACAAGGTTGGCGCCGATGGTGACACCTACAACGTGCTGACATGAGGAAAGTTTCCAACCGAGTTCTCATACACAAACAGCAGTTGACCGGCGTTGCCTGGTGAAACGTTGTTGTGATGCCTCGTGTCAGGAGGAGAAATGCGTACCATCACATTTCCAACATTGGTAACGGTCGGATTGTAGCCTATCGTGATTGCAGTTTATCCTATCACGATATAGCTGCTCACGTTGGTCGCGATCCAGTGACTGTTAGCAGAATATGGAATCGGTGAGTTCAGGATGGTAATACGAAATGCCATGCTGGATCCCAATGGCCTCGTCTCACTAGCAGTCGAGATGACAGGCATCTTATCCGCACGGCTGTAACGGATCGTACAGCTACGCCTCGATCCCTGAGTCAACAGATGGGGTTGTTTGCAAGACAACAACCATCTGTACGAACAGTTGGACGACATTTTCAACAGCATGGACTATCAGCTCGGAGACCATGGCTGCGGTTACTCTCAACGCTGCATCACAGACAGCAGTGCCTGCGATGGTGTACTCAACAACGAACCTGGGTGTACGAATGGTCGCATCCTTGTTTGGCGACATCGTGGTGAACGCACATTGGAATGGTGTATTCGTCATCGCCGTACTGGCGTATCACCCGGTGTGGTGGTATGGGGTGCCATTGGTTACACATCTCAGTCACCTCTTGTTCGCATTTTCGCATTGATAGCACTTTGAACAGTGGACGTTACATTTCAGATGTGTTATGACCTGTGGCTCTACCCTTCATTCGATCACTTTGAAACCCTGCATTTCAGCACGATAATGCACGGCTGCATGTTGCAGGTCCTCTACGGGCCTTCCTGGATACAAAAAATGTTCGACTGCTGCCCTTGCCAGCACATTCTCCAGATCTCTCACCAATTGAAAACGTCTGCTCAATGGTGGCCGAGCAACTGGCTTGTCACAATACACCAGTCACCACTCTTGATGAACTGCAGTATCGTGTTGAAGCTGAATGGGCAGCTGTACCTGTACACGCCATACAAGCTCTGTTTGGGTCAATGCCCCCCCCCCCCCCCTCCAAAGGCGTATCAAGGCCGTTATTACGGCCAGATGTGGTTGATCTGGGTACGTATTTCTCAGGATCTATGCACTCAAATTGCTAGAAAACGTAATCACATGTCAGTTCTAGTATAATATATTTGTCCAATGAATACCCGTTTATCACCTGCATTTCTTCTTGGTGTAGCAATTTTAATGGCCAGTGGTGTAACTGTATTGTGGAGAGATGAATCATTCCCATCAGGGCTATACAGATCTGTGGCCGTTGTAACTCAGCTGGCAAGTTGTTAAAGATGTCAACTGTTTAATATGCATTATTACATCGTGATCTTAACAGTTCCTTCAGGAGAGAGAGAGAGAGAGAGAGAGAGAGAGAGAGAGAGAGAGAGAGAGAGAGAGAGAGAGAGAGAGAGAGAGAGAGAATGGCCAATATTCAAGAATCATGATTTTACTGCTAAAACTTTAAATTGACGGACAATGACTCTTTTCCAATGTGGACGGCCTTCCACAGGCTTGAAAAAGACACCATTTTATTTTTCGCAGACTACTGTCACGGCGGTATTGGAGGCGACGCCTCCCCCTCCCCTCCCCTTCCCACTTTTTACCGAGTGGTGCACCGTAGTTTATTAATTTTACGCGAGGAGTATTTTGTCATTACAGTAATGCTCTTTCATCGTCTCTCTAATTTAAATTATCGTCAGTTCTAGGTTATAACTCACAGAACAAATTAGCTGTGAAGTCAACTGAGCGTTGCTAAATGGCCCAGTCAAACAACGCAATTAAAAAGAACAATGGACATCAGGCGCGTGGTATCGGGCATCCATACAAAACCACAGCGCGGTCTGTGCGGACGTCAAACCGACCGCTGTGCACAACAATGAAAAGTTCCGAGCAGTGTCGGTAGATCAAAGAAAATGCGCGCTCTGTTTGGAAGACAAATCATTATCATTGACACACACACGCGCGCGCGCACACACACACTAGAGCATTGCTGTGCACTTACAAAGTCTCAGCTCCATTCTTGGCAATTCTGGGCCGCTCTGCGCCGGCCTGAGCGGTCGATGTCGACTCGCCTTTAGATGCTCACTTCTTCGGCACACTGATGTATTCTTTAACCTCCAGCCTCCTCGGGGGCGGCGTTTACACCGCCTTTTGAACATATAAATGTTAACGCCCTTGATTCGATTCTCAGGTAATCCCCGGTTATCTATCAGATCACCTTGTGGCGCGCTACTTGACACTAATTGATTTGACTCTAAAGCCCAATGTAATAATTTATGGACATTCTACACTGAAGCGCCAAATAAACTGGTGTAGGCATGCGTATTCAAATACAGAGATATGTTAACAGGCAGAATACGGTGCTGCGGCCGGCAACGCCCATTAAGACAACATGCTTTTGGCGCATTTGAATCGGCGAGTGCAGGCACATTGCACATTGCTATTAAAACTGGAAGTTTCATGTGTACCAGTGTCAGTGTACTATATTTCAGTAATTTGTTGATGATTGTGTAGGTATGATTGTATCCCTTTTTAAGACTGGCCTCTAATTCCATAACAGCTTAGCTTCTGCAGGAGAATGTGGTGATCATTTAGATCAAAGGCTTTAATAAGATCGAGAAATACACCTGATGCAAGTTATTTTTCATCCAGTGCTGTAGGTATTTCATGTAAAAAGGTGAATATTGCTATGTGTGTTGACTTTCCAGCTCTGAGCCCAAGCTGTGAGTCATTTATTAGTTTTTCTCTACTTAGTAAAGCAATTAATCTGCAAAGGAAGAGTTTACATTAATTTTTCTGAAAACAGTTAATACTGATAATGGTCTATAGTTAGAAATTTCATTTTTGATGCCCTTCTTGTGAAAAGGCAGTTTCCTTTAAAGTTTGCAAAATATTTGGAAATACACTTTCCTCAAATGATGAATTTACAATTTCTACTACTGGTTCAAATATAAATGTTGCACTTGGAATGATAAAATCTGGTAATTCATCAACACCCACTGAATACTTGTTTGGTGAAACATTTATAACATTAAACAGTTATTCAGATTCACTGAATAAAGAATGTCTTTGCATGAATTTTTGTGTGTACTGCTTTCTTACAGTCTTGCTGATTGATGTGATATGTTTTTATCAATCACTCAACTATGTTTGAAAAGTAATGGTTAAAAGTATTAGCTGCTAGTGAGGGGTAAGTTAGTTTACTGCTTTTTTTCAATCAGTTGATATCCTATGATTATCTGACCTAGCAGCCAGCACTCTTTTAATGAATTGCTTTAGTTTTATTCCTAGATTTACCAAATAATTTGTCACTTTCCATTTTTTGTGTGTTAAATAACTTCTGACAGATTTCTTTTAAACATTTTTAAATATTAATTAAAACTGGTATCAGTAATATACTTTGAGTACTCATATAATTCTCTCTTGTGGTGACATGAAGTTTTTGTGCCTGTCATGTTCCATTTCGCTATTTTAACATTATTCCATAATTTTTTACAAATGCAACTATTACTTACCATAAACTTAATTGAATGTACTGTTTATAAACCAGAAAATATGATACTGGTAATGCATTTAACTGTAACTGGTAAATACTGTAAGTGAATGTATCATATCTTGAAATACTCTTCTAATCACCTATTTTAATTAGCTTGCCTCTTAAAGTCAAATGTAAACCAATACATTTACTATTCTGTAATATTATTTCCTCAAGGACTGTACATTTGATGGCCTTAAGAGGGTCTTGTGCTACTCTTATTTATACATTTTTAACAATGAAGACAACAAAATTACAGTCCAAGTTTATAAAATTAACAATTAAAAGTTTAACATTAATATGAGTAACTATCCACAAAACCTTGCTTATTTTATGCTGAAACTGGCGAATACTATAAAAAAGATTTTTACGTAGGAGATACATTGTATTTTATAAAATACTGAAAAACAACAATGCTAACCTGACTTTCCTTAATTATGGCTTCATTACTGAAAGCAAAATATTGCAAACATATATTTGACAAACATTACATACAAGTAAACAAATAAATAATAAATTTTAAGAAATATAATGGATTACGTGAAATCACTTATTAGATACAATTGGAATTACGGAACTGTCAATGAATTGTCTCTTCTGAGAGTATTTTGTTAGGGTATTGAAACAGGAAAGTCAACATGGGGTTCTTTTATTTCAAGGACCAGACTCATACCCATTCTTGTGCTGAGGCTGGGAAGCCACCACTCATCATCCAGCAGCAGCTCCTTATGGTGCATAAGGCATATAAGTTCCTTGCAGCTCCGACTTCCCCTGCATACCACACTGTTGCTTGTCCACCTCTGGAACACTTTTACCCAGCTGTCCATGAGCAACAATGCTGTTTGGGATCCACATGCAGCATGTACTTGAGTCACTTCTTGTGGAACACGTGCAACCCCAAATCCAGCGTTTTAACCACTGCCACCTCGGTTACTGCAGTGGCCCAGAGTAATTTTAGATTTATTGGAGTACACAAGAGATTGCATCTCTGCATATGTTTTCCATACATTATTTCATGACATTTTAACTGAACACCACAACTCTACAGCTGTCTTTATGTATGGTTCAAAATGGGGGGCTCTGTTGGTTGCTCTGTCGTTTTCTCTAATCATGTCCTCAAGGTCTGACTGCCTTGAGACTTTACTGTCATTGACATGGAATTATATACAATCTTATGTGTGCTGAAGCAGATGAGATGTGCTTTCAGTGCTAAATTCCTTGTCTGTTCTTATTCTCTGAGTGTTCTCCATTCTCTATAATTCCTGTACACAACAGATAAAATAGTCCTCAATATGTGATTCTTGAAGTTTTACCAGCATACTGAGTTTTCTATGAGGTTTTGGGATTGCAGCCACATTATGTTGACTTCCTGTTACAATATTTCAGCCATCTTCAGATGTCTGTCATTGGTAATGGCTAACTCATGATGTCAACTTTATAGCAAATATTGACACAGATATGCATGTACATTGACTACCATCACAGGAGTGTCCTCTATCAAGATGTGTGCCCTCTGCAAATTCTGTTCCATCTGTGGCAAGAGGGCACATCATGCATAAAGGTGAAACTACATGTCCACCGTTTGTTGAAATGGCACACTCATGCCACTAAAAATAAACATCAGATGTTGCCAGGTGTGTCGTTACGAATAAAATGTTTTATATCTGAAAAAATTAAAGAGACCACAAGTCTCAAGTCTTGTCCATCCGAAAGCCGCCATCATGATTTACACTATGTGATCAAAAGTATCCGGACCTGGCTGAAAGTGACTTACAAGTTCATGGCACCCTCCATTGGCAATGCTGGAATTCAGTATGGGATTGGCCCACCCATAGCCTTGATGACAACTTCCACTCTCGCAGGCGTACCTTAAATCAGGTGCTGGAAGGTTTCTTAGGGAATGGCAGTCCATTCTTCAGGGAGTGCTGCACTGGGGTGAGGTATCGATGTCGGTCAGTGAGGCCTGGCACGAAGTCGGCATTACAAAACATCGCAAAGGAGTTCTACAGGATTCAGATCAGGACTCTATGCAGACCAGTCCATTACAGGGATGTTATTGTTATGTAACTGGTCCGCCATGGGCAATGCATTATGAACAGGTGATCGATTGTGTTGAAAGATGCAGTCACCATCCCTGAATTGCTCTTCAATAGTGAAACACAACAAGGTGCTTAAAACATCAATGAAGACCTGTGGTGTGATAGTTCCATGCAAAGAACAAAGGGTGCAAGTCCCCTCCATGAAAACCACAACCACACCTTAACACCACCACCTCTGAATTTTACTGTTGGCACTACACATACTGGCAGATGAAGTTCACTGGGCATTTGCCATACCCACACCTTACCATGTGATTGCCACATTGTTTACCATGATTCATCACTCCACACAACATTTTTCCACTGTTAAATTGTCCAATGTTTATGCTCCTTACACCAAGCGAGATGTTATTTGGCATTTATTGTTGTGATGTGTGGCTTATGATCAGCTGCTCGACCATGGAATTCAAGTTTTCTCACCTCCCACCTAACTGTCATAGTACTTGCAGTGGATCCTGATGCAGTTTGGAATTCTTGTGTGATAGTCTGGACAGATGTCTGCCTATTACACATTATGACCCTCTTCAACTGTCAGCAGTCTCTGTCAGTCAACGGACGAGATCAGCCTGTACGCTTTTATGCTGTACGTGTCCCGTGATGTTTCCACTTCATTATCACATCAGAAACAGTGGACCTAGGGATGTTTAGGAGTGTGGAAATATCACATACAGACATATGACATAAGTAATACACAATCACCTGACCATGTTCAAAGTCCATGAGTTTCCCAGAGCAACCCATTCTGCTCTCTTATGGTGTCTAATGACTACTGAGGTCGCTCATATGGAGTACCTGGCAATAGAGGGCAGCACAATGTTCCTAAAGTATATGAAAAACATATGTTTTTGGGGGTGTCCGGATACTTTTGATCACCCAGTGTATAAAATTCTGTGCAAGATGCATTTCCACAGATTCTTTAATTACTGGATCCCTAAAGTATCTCACCAGAGCCAAGATTTTTGATGCAGAATAATCCATAGAGTGTCCTGTGGAAATACAATGCTCAGCTATGGCCAACTTACTAGGTCTACAGAAGGTGAGTGTGGCACTCATGTTCAAAACACCTTTCATGTACTATGTGTATCATCTGACTTATGTAAGCTGTGCCACACTGGTAAGGAATTTTGTTAATTCCGGCCTTCCATAGTCTCAGATCATTCTTTGCCAGAATATTCAGGACCCTTCTCAACCTACAGTGGCTGGGGAAGGATACGTCTTTCTGCAGGGTACCTTGTGGGGAGTGAAAGGGCAGATGCAGCAGCCAAGGAGGCATGTCATGATCCTCAGTTATTTCAGTATTATGCTCCTTGCATGCTATCATCTAACTGTTGAGACATGGAGTGTAGCATAAATGGGAGGATGAGTGGCTGAAAGAGACAGACAATAAGCTCTGCCTTATAAAGCCCACAATGCAGCCACAGTGTACCTCTTTCCAGCAACATTGATGGGATGAGGTCGTCCTTACTTGTCTTCGCATCAGCCACAGCCCTATGATGCATTGCTTCTTACTCCATTGAGAGGAACCTCCAATGTGTGGTGCTTGTGATGTACAGATCAGTGTACACCACATTTTATTTGCCTTTGTTTTATTTTCTGACCAGAGGGTAGTGGCAGAGTTGCCTATAGAACTGCCCTCTATTTTAAGTGATGTCCAATTTGTTTCCTAAAATCTTAGCATGATGTTCTTAATGTGTTAAAAGGGTGACTATCTCACCCATATTTTTTTATCACTTTTTGTCATCTCTCCATTGTCTGAAGGCATGTGAGAGAGTGATTCTGTAGGTCAACACAAGTGACTTGGGACTGAGTGAATGATTGACACACACACACGCTCGCGCGCCCACACACACACACACACACACACACACACACACACACACACACACACAGAGAGAATGGTTCCCAAAACCCAATGTTTCATAATTTTTACATAGTGAAAGACTTATGATTGATTTTACTAAATTTCCCACTTTGTCTTCTCATTTTAATGTTGGCTCTTTTTGTAAATTCCACAGGCATCATATTCCCTGGTGCTTTATCTTAGTCATCCCATCCTAGTTACAGCTCTACTACTCACATTTACACTAGCTAGTAAGTAACATATCATTATGTGGTGCAGTTCTCAACAATGCAAGGGTCTCTCCAATGACCCATGCCATTGCTCAGCAGCAGTTTGAGATGAGACAATTGGTGTGCAGCCCGAATATATCTATCTCCAGTTAGTAAAATCTTAAGTAAAGTGTCATATGCAGTAAGAACACGGAACAGCAATAGCAGTCAGAAGCTAAGTCAACAGCAGTCTATGGCACAGAAACACAGGGGTAAAACAGGTTGCACCTTCCTGTGGTCGCATAACATAAATTCTCACAGGCCTTTGACATTGCAGTTATAATCATGGCATTTTGATTTTGAAAACCAGTCATGAAGACTTTTTATCGAGGTTTGAGGTAGTTTGTGTTGGAGGAGCATGAACTTTTTATGTCTTGTAATTATAAGGAACTTAGAATACCGTACATTCTACTAGGAGTACCCCTGTCAAGTGATCTCTGTATTTGCTCATCTAGACTGGCTCAACATGTCCAGTGTCTCACTGTGGTGTCTTTGAACTGATATTAGCCCCACACATATTATTAGCAGTTATAGATTATAGGTGAATTTCAAACATTGTCAAAAACCTAATTTGTCTTTCAAATCATAGGTGCCTTACAAACAAAATGAAACGCAATTTAAAATAATTGCTTCAGCTTACAAGTAATTAAATTCATCATTGTGTCAGTTCAGTTCATATCTTCAGTTCCAGTAAAGTCCACCCATATTTTCTTGGCTTCATGTCTCCCCAGTAGTGAATTGGTAAAGGTATCCTGAATTTGAGCTACTAATATGTTAATTCTTCTAGCTGGCAAATTTGGTGATTAAATGATACTGTTCTCAGTAGGCCTGACACATCATTTAATGCTGTGTTTCTTTTCAGTGGTAATATAACTTGTAGCAGTGAGTATGATTTGTATATGATCTCTTATGTCATTCTGTACCCCCTCATCTGAGACAACTAGCATCAACTGTACAATCTGAAAAGACTCACAGAGCAGTGACTAACAGAAGTACGTGTTTCAATAGAAGTCCAAGGACTGTGTATGACTTTGGACTGTTATTCACTTATGTTTTCCTGCGTGTTGTTTATGACAGAAAAACCATCAATAATTGATTTTCACTTGCTTCCAGGTGCTACCAAAATTATCTTTAAATATTATACTCTTTGATGAAAAGTATCCAGACACCTACTAGTTGACATTAATATAGGGTGTTCCCACTTGTAGCCTTTATGACAGTCTTGTTCTGCTGGGAACACATACAGTAATGCATCTGAATGGATATGGCTGAATGACAGGAGCCTAAACCAGAGGAGATAGTGACATTGGACACTGGGGTCTGAGGCAGGAGGGGGGGGGGGGGGATACAGAAAAACCTCAAGGAGGGCGCGCTAAAGGTATCTGGAGCTACCATTACTTTTACAATAATAAAAAATGATTGAGTCACATGCAAAGTATAAGAAAGTTTTATATAAACTGATTAAACATATGCACAAGACAATGCCATCTTATGATATTAAAAAGGTATAATTGTCGTTCTCTTCCTTAAATGATGAATTCTATGTGCCTATTCTTGCTGACAAATTGATTAATTACATTGTCAATAGGATAGTCAATGTGCTCCTTTATAACAGTGTGCATTGTTATGCTGATACAAACAGTCATAATGTCCAGACTGTTCCTCTCCTGTATGCAGTACACAATGCTGCAAAATGTTCTCATATCCTTCCGCATTTAGCATTTTCTTAGGTACAGTAAGGGGTCCATGCCTCAGCCATGAAAAACACTTCCCCTGTGCTTCACTGTTGGCTACACTTGATGGCAGGTAATGTTCTACATGCATTAACCAAATCCAAACCTTGCGATAGGACTGCCACATGATATAATGTGATTCATCCTCCAAATTATTCATTTCCAGTTATCCTCAATCACGTGGCATCACTCTTTACACTACCTCAAGCATTGCTTGCATAGCACTTTCAAGGAGATCATCAACCATTGTACTCCATTCTTCTTAACTCCCTATGAGTAATGTAACAGTGAGAGAATGAGCCAAGGTAATGATATCTTACCTCAAGGTCACTGGACCCCTCCCCCTGACATGTGGTGAGGTCACCATACCATAGTGAGAGTTATGGATGACCTTGACTTAGATAAGAATCCTCTTCCCTCCCATCTGACATGTTGTGGGGTCACCTAACATCAGTGAGAAAACGAGATGACCTTGACCTTTACAAGACCCCTCTCCCTGCCTCACCTAACATGTGGCAACCCCCTGGGCCAATAGCAATCGTGTTCCCTCTCCCCACTCTTAATTTTAATTGATTTATTGTTTATGCTCTGTACACAGTGGTGAAAGGAACATGTTCATATGGGATCAAGGTGAAAGTATTTTTTATAAATAATAATAATAATAATAAATTAATATCAGCCTTATTACTAACAATAATTTTTTCTCAACCTCTCACCTACACCTCATCAGTCTAGGTCTAAAGGCTGTATTGAGAGGAACATCATCAGCAGAGCTATACTACTTAGGAAATGGCAGTAAATATTATTGTAATTACTGAGGTAGGATACTTTTGCATTACAATGTATGACTGAAATACTGTAATAAGTACTCACACCTCTGATTGCAGTATGTTACAATCTTATTGGTTTTTCCCTAAATGCCTTCACTCTAAAATATGTATCAAACAATTTCTGCATGCAGCAAAATGCGTACCCTGCACTATTAATCTGAGACATCATGATAGTGCTTTTTGGTGCAAGAGACTAGTCACAGAAATACTACCAACTGCAGAGGTGACCACATAGTCACAGAACAAGGTCCATCACATGAGCTACACCTATTTGCCCAATTCCAGCTTCCATCACACTCAGACCATGACTGAAGACAGCAGATTTTGACATGTAGTGAGGTTCCACATATCGGGAAATATGTGTGAAAAAGGTGGGAAATCTCCTAGGTCAATAAGAATCAAGCTCACCTGCCTACCCTCTGCTGTCTTTTGTTGCAGAGACTCATCAATATTGTTCCAAACTCTGGAGAGAGAGGAAGAAACAGAGTTATCCAACTTAGAAGAATGTGGCAAATAATCAGTCCTAATTTTCAGCAATACATCTGGAAAAATTAACTACAATAAAATACCTAGGAGTGAGCTATTTCCAGAAGCTTATTATCATGGAAGTGACATCATGATCACATCTATATCCTAATGCCTACTCTGCAATTTGTGATTAAATGCCAGGCAGAGAGGAACCATATCTCTATCTTTCCACTCTTGAAGAATGCGGGAAAGAAAAAAGACATTTAAATGTTTCCATGTGAGCCCTGATTTCTATTATTTTATTTAGATGGTCATTGCTTCCCATGTAGGTGAGTGTAAAGTTATAAACAGTAAGCATTTTTACATGCATTTGCTGGGTTATATTTAGGGAATGTATGTTGAGGTGTATGTTGAGGTAGGCTGCACAATCATTCTACAGCAGTGATATTATATATCACATATAAATCATTGGCATTCCATAAGAATGAAATATATGTAACAATAAGCAGACAGCAAGATATGCAAAAGTTTACTGCATTATTCATTTTTTCTCATATGCTATTCAGACTTTGGTATTGCATTTAGGGAGGAATGAGCATATATCCCTTCCATCTGTTGCAGTAACCTCAAAATAATTTCCTTAAAGCAGGAAGACTAAATTTGGTGTACAGCTTGATGACAACAGTTTTTAATGATGAAAACATAGATTGAGGTAGATTTACAATTCTCCAGAGCAATGATCAAAGAAACCAATAATTTTAATTGTACTATGCCTAGTATAATACCTGCATGAATCATATCTGAACTAGGGCAGAGTATGTTGAAACAAACCTGACATGGACATGGCATGAAGTCTTTCCCCTGTGTGATTAGCACATGTTCTGTATGAACTTAAACTGCATTTGAAATACAATGGTCTATTGCACTGAGAAATAAGGTACCATCTTAGAGTGTGAAGCAGAGAATAAGTTATAAGTTAACACTCATGTGGCTGCATCTGCAAAGGGAAGAATGGTTATTGGTAAGCAACTGTAAATCCTTGTTGTTGAAATCCTTGTGTATGGTGTCATCCCGCTCCTATATCTAGTGCCTACATTGAAATTCTACAGCTTCTGCCACAAATTCCAATTACTCCATATGTATAATGCTTTTCTAAGTATATCTGTAAATCAGTGTAGGCAAACAGTTGTATTGGTATGTACATATTACATCTGGAGTGCTATCCCCACATCATTTAGCACTTGTTACTTGTTACTTGTTACAGGTGTTTTACCAGTGGTACTCTGTGAGGAATAAAATGACACTTTTTAACCCTGTGGAAGATTGTCCATGTCGACAAAGAGTGCTATTGTCTATCAATTGTACGTTTTAGCACTAAAGTCATGATTCCTTCAAGTTGACCACCTTTTCTTTTTTCTCTCGAAGCAAGTGTTAACATCATGAATTAATCAAATTAGTGAACTGTCCAGGGACTTATCATCTGATTTGTAACTTCCACACACCCTTATAGCCCTTACAGGCACAATTCATCTCTCCACAAGTCGGTAGTGATATAACAGGAAAGCAACTACAGTTATCAGCTTCAAGTATTTGCTATTCGCTCATACACCATATTTTTCTTAATTCTTAGATATTTTCCATATTATACATGAAAATGAACAAAAATATTTGTGCTCTTACTGTTTACACAGCCAGTTTTTTTTCCATCTGACAGCAATTTGGACCCCCTCCCCATCAAGAAACCAGAGAGAGTCAACGAAGTGTCTGTAAGATCACATGTTCCTCAATCCGGGACATATGCATGCTTTTAAAAGATGAAAATAAGTAGCTTTATCTTATTGCAAACACACAGAGCGCAGCTGTGCTACTTTGTGTGTTGGATTTTTGCAACCTCCCCTCCCTTTCCCCCTGTCCCCCCCCCCCCCTCCCCAATAGTGATTTTGGGCTAGGGATCCACTACAATCAGAATAGGGTTTGGAAACAGATACACCAGCTTTAGGTCAGCATATTCCTCAAGGTGGATCCACCAGTATTAGGTCAAGGGTAACCTCCAGAGATGGCTCAACGATCATTATGTTGGCATATTTATTGGTGTGGATCCAGTAGCATTAGGCCTGGGGTAATATCCAGGGCTGAATTAAACCACGTTACATCTGGGGTAGCATCTGGAGGAGGATCCACTAGTGTTAGGTCTGATGAGAAATGGTTTGGAGCCCCAATGAAAATCCAATGCATGGACACAGATAAAATAGCACATTTGGGATACATATTTTTACAATAGAATAAAGCCAGTTCCTCAAACATCTATTAATATTTCCATTTGTTACATTCATGCATTCATCCTGGATCAAGGAACATGTTATTTTGCAGACACTTTGTAGATTCTCTCTGGCCTGACGGGGAGGGGGTCAGAATCAATGTTAGATGCTAAGTAATCCTAGTAGGGTAGGCAATAATAGCATAAATATTTTTGTACATTTATGTACCTTTAGAACGTGGAACATGTGTAAAAAGAATGAGATTTTCACTCTGCAGCGGAGTGTACGCTGATGTGAAACATCCTGGCAGATTAAAACTGTGTGCCCGACTGAGACTCGAACTCAGGACCTTTGCCTTTTGTGGGCAAGTGCTCTACCACCTGAGCTACCCAAGCAAGACTCATATCCCCTCCTCACAGCCTTACTTCCGCCGGTACCTTGTCTCCTACCTTCCAAACTTTACAGAAGCTCTCCTCCAAACCTTGCAGAACTAGTACTCCTGAAAGAAAGGATGCTGCGGAGACATGGCTTTGCCACAGCCTGGGGTATGTTTCCAGAATGAGATTTTCACTCTGCAGTGGAGTGTGCGCTGATATGACACTTCCTGGCAGTTTAAAACTGTGTGTTCGACCAAGACTCGAACTCGGGACCTTTGCAGGAGAGCTTCTGTAAAGTTTGGAGGGTAGGGCACGAGATACTGGCAGAAGTAAAGCTGTGAATAGCGGGCGTGAGTCGTGCTTTGGTAGGTCAGATGGTAGAGCACTTGCCCGCGAAAGGCAAAGGTCCCGAGTTCGAGTCTCGGTCGGGCACACAGTTTTAATCTGCCAGGAAGTTTCATGTGTAAAAAGAACTTGGAAAAATATTCTCGTGGAGTGACTGATATTTAATGTACACAACTGGCCATTAAAATTGCTACACCACGAAGATGACGTGCTACAGACACGAAAGTTACCCAACAGGAAGAAGATGCTGCAATATGCAAATGATTAGCTTTTCAGAGCATTCACACAAGGTTGGCGCCGATGGTGACACCTACAACGTGCTGACATGAGGAAAGTTTCCAACCGAGTTCTCATACACAAACAGCAGTTGACCGGCGTTGCCTGGTGAAACGTTGTTGTGATGCCTCGTGTCAGGAGGAGAAATGCGTACCATCACATTTCCAACATTGGTAACGGTCGGATTGTAGCCTATCGTGATTGCAGTTTATCCTATCACGATATAGCTGCTCACGTTGGTCGCGATCCAGTGACTGTTAGCAGAATATGGAATCGGTGAGTTCAGGATGGTAATACGAAATGCCATGCTGGATCCCAATGGCCTCGTCTCACTAGCAGTCGAGATGACAGGCATCTTATCCGCACGGCTGTAACGGATCGTACAGCTACGCCTCGATCCCTGAGTCAACAGATGGGGTTGTTTGCAAGACAACAACCATCTGCACGAACAGTTGGACGACATTTTCAACAGCATGGACTATCAGCTCGGAGACCATGGCTGCGGTTACTCTCAACGCTGCATCACAGACAGCAGTGCCTGCGATGGTGTACTCAACAACGAACCTGGGTGTACGAATGGTCGCATCCTTGTTTGGCGACATCGTGGTGAACGCACATTGGAATGGTGTATTCGTCATCGCCGTACTGGCGTATCACCCGGTGTGGTGGTATGGGGTGCCATTGGTTACACATCTCAGTCACCTCTTGTTCGCATTTTCGCATTGATAGCACTTTGAACAGTGGACGTTACATTTCAGATGTGTTATGACCTGTGGCTCTACCCTTCATTCGATCACTTTGAAACCCTGCATTTCAGCACGATAATGCACGGCTGCATGTTGCAGGTCCTCTACGGGCCTTCCTGGATACAAAAAATGTTCGACTGCTGCCCTTGCCAGCACATTCTCCAGATCTCTCACCAATTGAAAACGTCTGCTCAATGGTGGCCGAGCAACTGGCTTGTCACAATACACCAGTCACCACTCTTGATGAACTGCAGTATCGTGTTGAAGCTGAATGGGCAGCTGTACCTGTACACGCCATACAAGCTCTGTTTGGGTCAATGCCCCCCCCCCCCCTCCAAAGGCGTATCAAGGCCGTTATTACGGCCAGATGTGGTTGATCTGGGTACGTATTTCTCAGGATCTATGCACTCAAATTGCTAGAAAACGTAATCACATGTCAGTTCTAGTATAATATATTTGTCCAATGAATACCCGTTTATCACCTGCATTTCTTCTTGGTGTAGCAATTTTAATGGCCAGTGGTGTAACTGTATTGTGGAGAGATGAATCATTCCCATCAGGGCTATACAGATCTGTGGCCGTTGTAACTCAGCTGGCAAGTTGTTAAAGATGTCAACTGTTTAATATGCATTATTACATCGTGATCTTAACAGTTCCTTCAGGAGAGAGAGAGAGAGAGAGAGAGAGAGAGAGAGAGAGAGAGAGAGAGAGAGAATGGCCAATATTCAAGAATCATGATTTTACTGCTAAAACTTTAAATTGACGGACAATGACTCTTTTCCAATGTGGACGGCCTTCCACAGGCTTGAAAAAGACACCATTTTATTTTTCGCAGACTACTGTCACGGCGGTATTGGAGGCGACGCCTCCCCCTCCCCTCCCCTTCCCACTTTTTACCGAGTGGTGCACCGTAGTTTATTAATTTTACGCGAGGAGTATTTTGTCATTACAGTAATGCTCTTTCATCGTCTCTCTAATTTAAATTATCGTCAGTTCTAGGTTATAACTCACAGAACAAATTAGCTGTGAAGTCAACTGAGCGTTGCTAAATGGCCCAGTCAAACAACGCAATTAAAAAGAACAATGGACATCAGGCGCGTGGTATCGGGCATCCATACAAAACCACAGCGCGGTCTGTGCGGACGTCAAACCGACCGCTGTGCACAACAATGAAAAGTTCCGAGCAGTGTCGGTAGATCAAAGAAAATGCGCGCTCTGTTTGGAAGACAAATCATTATCATTGACACACACACGCGCGCGCGCACACACACACTAGAGCATTGCTGTGCACTTACAAAGTCTCAGCTCCATTCTTGGCAATTCTGGGCCGCTCTGCGCCGGCCTGAGCGGTCGATGTCGACTCGCCTTTAGATGCTCACTTCTTCGGCACACTGATGTATTCTTTAACCTCCAGCCTCCTCGGGGGCGGCGTTTACACCGCCTTTTGAACATATAAATGTTAACGCCCTTGATTCGATTCTCAGGTAATCCCCGGTTATCTATCAGATCACCTTGTGGCGCGCTACTTGACACTAATTGATTTGACTCTAAAGCCCAATGTAATAATTTATGGACATTCTACACTGAAGCGCCAAATAAACTGGTGTAGGCATGCGTATTCAAATACAGAGATATGTTAACAGGCAGAATACGGTGCTGCGGCCGGCAACGCCCATTAAGACAACATGCTTTTGGCGCATTTGAATCGGCGAGTGCAGTCACAAAAATGCGAAAAATCGTTTTCGATGAAAAGATGCTTAGAAGGCAAGACGTGTGTTGAGTGGAAGAACCAGGTTAGTCTGTTGAGTAGGTCAGTAGATATAGGGTGACTCTTTCGAACGCTGAATACAGAAATTTTTTGCTCCCCCCACTAGATCGCATGACCAGTCTTGCCCCTTTTACCGAGCAGTCGCCATGTGTTTACCGGCCTGAACAGCTGCTCTTATCGAAGTCTTTGTTTCGTTGATTGTTTTCAATTTGCGCTTAACGTTTCCTGTTCTAGGTTCAATATGTCTGTGAGTACCACAAGCAGTGAAAGTTGTCATGAAACAGCTGCTAAGAAGAGGAGGAGAAGGTGAAGAAAAACATCGAAGAAACATCATTAGAACCTCTAAAGTTCGTGGGGTTGGACATGTATACTGGAAAGGGTGTCTCATACCAACTAGAAAAACAGGTGCTGCCCGTAACTGTAAATTACAATGCATTACTAAGTTTAGTGATGATGAAAAATCTGAATTTGTTGCTAACTTGAATCAGTTGAAATCAATAGACGAGCAAGATATTTTTTTCTTATAACAATTGATTGAAAAATACGCTATTAAGCACCCTAGGCCTCGTTCTGAACAGCCTAGAGAAACGGCAGCCAGTTTCGCATATTTCTTACTGTACAGAGGAGAAAGGAAAAGGGTACCGTTTATTTCATTCTATTGCATTACGGTATTGATCCCCTACTAGATCTTACTGATCTCCTAATAGAGGGTAAATCACCTCAAGATAAACGAGGTAAAAATCTCAAGAAGAACATGATTTCTGCCGAAGTTTGTTCTAAAATACATGAGCACATTTCATCATTCCCCGCCAAGATTACCCACTATGGCACCAAAAATATCAGTTATCTTGATGCCCACCTTGTTGTTAAAAAAGTGCATTCCTTGTTTTAAAAAAAGTGCCCTCATTAGGATGTAAAATATGAGTTTTATCATATATATTTTCATGACAACTTCTCACTGCCATTCGGATGTCCGCATAAATTGTGAAGAACTTGTTGTAAAAATCAAGTGCTCCTCTATTGGTGATGCACGTAAAAGGGCTGCTCGTGCTGGACTTACTATCCACAAAAGATGAGCCAAGAAATTTTACAGTAAACTTCAGAACTTCACCAAGTTATGTGCGGAATGTGAAGACACAGTCTCATTTTCATTTAATTTTATGCAAAATCTCCCCCTTCCAGCGATCCCAGTTGAGGATATATTTCAGTTGAGGCTACTTTGGGTTAACAGTTTTGTTATAAAAAACATAAAAACTATGCAATCTTAAATATTCCTGTGCCACGAAGGAGAATCCCACAAGGGAACTAATGAGATATGCAGCATGCTATTGACATACATTGACACTAATATTCCATCAAATGTAAAAAATCTGTATTTCTTTTCCGATGGCACCTGTGAACAGAATCGGAATCACACCATGATAAGATTCTGCCTTACCCTTGCAGATACAGGACGTTTTGAACTAATTTTTCATTGCTTTCTGGTTCGAGGGGATCCGTATGCTCCAAACAATTGAGATTTTGGTACTATTAAGAGGATGATACATAAAAATGATCTGCTATATACACCTAATGAATGTGAAGATTTGTGTACTCAGTCCAGTAACAACTTTCACATCGCAAAGCAACTCACGACTGACATAAAGATTTTGATGGTTGGTGGAAGGAATATTACACAAAAAACCCATTAGCCGAGAATGTTGAAGGAGGAGTGTGCCAGAAGAAGCAAAGTTTAAGTTTGCTCCCACTCGATGTACAGAGTTGCACTGTAACTGTAAAGAAAAAGGGATAATCGCAGCATATACTTCCATTGATGGCTTACAAAAGTACAGCCATCAGCTGCTGAAACCTGCTTCCCGGAACGTAGATATTTATTTTCCTTCAAGTGTTGTAGCCTATCCATCAGATCCATCAGAGAAAGTTCCAATCAACATGAAGAAAATGGAAGATATCAATAAGATGATAATTCATAATCCTGAAAACTTCAAAGTTTTTTTATGATGAACTATTTACCTGGCCAACCACTGCATATGACAATGATACAATGACCGAGAATGATCTATTTTAAAAGCGTTTTCTGATAACTTTGCAATACTTTAACTTCATTTTTGATATAATGTGAAAAAATATAGACTTTAAATGAATGATTACTTTTTTCCCAAGTTTTCAGATGTCTGTAAAAGCCAGTTGAGTGCGGAAACAGCTAAGTCCAGATCAAATTTAAAATTTTTCGGAGCCTAATTTATGTCGAAATTGGGAATTTTTTGCATGACAGCAACATAAATGCATGTTATGTCAGAGGGAAAAAAAGTTAAAATATTCGACAATTTGGAGAAGTTATGGCGTTTTTTCTCTCCCCTTAAAATTTGCGATTTGTGACTGCACTCATTGATTCATTTTTTACATCGGTTACTGCTGCTACAATAGCAAGTTGTCAAGAAAGTGGTGTTATAGTCAGTGGATGAGCGATGGGACACAGCATTTCTGAGGTAGCGATGAAGTGGGGATTTTCCCGTGTGACCATTTCACGAGTGCACCGTGAACATCAGGAATCCGAAATCGCTGCGGCTGGAAAAAGATCCTGCAAGAACGGGAACAATGATGACTGAAGGGATTCATTCAACGTGACATAAGTGCAACCCTTCCGCAAACTGCTGCAGATTTCAATGTTGAGGCATCAACAAGTGTCAGTGTGCAAACCATTCAACGAAATATCATCCATATGGGTTTTCAGAGCCGAACGCCCACTCATGTAACCTTTATGACTGCACGACACGAAGCTTTACTCCTCGCCTGTGTTCGCCAACACCGTAATTGGACTTCCGATGACAGGAAACATATTGCCTGGTTGCACGACACTCGTTTCAAATCGTACTGAGCGGATGGACATGTATATGGAGACCAAATCATGAATCCATGGACCCTGCATGTCAGCAGGGGACTGTTCAAGCTGGTGGAGGCTATGTAATATTGTGGGGCATGTGCAGTTAGAATGATATGGAACCCCCTGATATGTCTAGATAAGACTCTGACAGGTGACACGTATGCATTCTGTGTGATCACCTGCATCCAATCATGTCCATATTGTACATTCCAACGGACTTGGGAAATTCCAGCAGGAAAATGCGACATCCCACAAGTCCAGAACTGCTACAGAGTTGCTCCAGGAACATTGTTCTGAGTTTAAACACTTTCGCTGACCACCAAACTCCTCAGAGATGAACATTATTGATCATGTCTGGAATGCCATACAAAGTGCTGTTCAGAACAGATCTCCACCCCCACGTACTTTCACGGATTTATGGACAGCCCTGTAGGATTCGTGGTGTCGAGTCCCTCCAGCACCACTTCAGACATCAGTCGAGTCCACGCCAAGTGTTGTGGCACTACTGCGAGCTTGCAGGAGCCTTACACGATATTAGGCATCTTCAGTGTGAAACGAAAACCTATCCGTGTTGGTGTAAATGCCGCCGCGCGACTGCTAACGTTGCTTCAAATTGCGCGAACACTAAAGGTTAATAATGAAACAAAGCCTGACTCATATCTGAAACCTAGACTGCAAGGTAAGTTATAAGTAAAATAAAAACATTTCCTGCTTTCTTTTGCTGATATTACAAACTTCAGTGAAACAACCACTAGACTTGGCCACTGTTTCTATGTTTCGATACCTGTATCGATACGTGGAACGGTTTCAGTGTTTCGAAACGGCTATGTTTCACGTGGTGTTTCGGATACCGGGACCAGATTCGATCACTTGCCAGACACAGAAACCGTATCGCTGTTTCAAAATAAGGCTGTTTCAGTCCACTTATGCTTGGATTGGACTAATTGTATCGAAACAGTGACTTTTCATTCCGCTCTGTCTCGCACGAGATTCGGGCACGGTACGGGTACTGAAACACATTTAACATCTCACTTCATGAAACACTTTAAACTGCGTCGAAATATTTCTGACACACAACAGCACGAAGCTTAAGGTTTCCGAAAATAAAGCTTCGTTTTTGATTGACTGCCCTATTCCGAAATGACGTAGTATCTGCTTTATAAACAACAACAAACAATAAAATGAAGCACACAATTCGCATTCAAAATAATATAAGTGCGAAAAACATTCAGTCAAATTGCACATCTCTTATAACATACACAAGGCCCCGGGAGTAGACAACATTCCATGAGAACTACTGACGGCCTTGGGAGAGCCAGTCCTGACAAAACTCTTCCATCTGGTGAGCAAGATGTAAGAGACAGGCGAAATACCCTCAGACTTCAAGAAGAATATAATAATTCCAATCCCAAAGAAAGCAGGTGTTGACAGATGTGAAAATTATCGAACTATCAGTTTAATAAGTCACAGCTGCAAAATACTAACGCGAATTCTTTACAGACGAATGGAAAAACTAGTAGAAGCCGACCTCGGGGAAGATCAGTTTGGATTACGTAGAAATGTTGGAACACGTGAGGCAATACTGACCTTACGACGTATCTTGGAAGCTAGATTAAGGAAGGGCAAACCTACGTTTCTAGCATTTGTAGACTTAGAGAAAGCTTTTGACAATGTTGACTGGAATACTCTCTTTCAAATTCTGAAGGTGGCAGGGGTAAAATACAGGGAGCGAAAGGCTACTTACAATTTGTACAGAAACCAGATGGCAGTAATAAGAGTCGAGGGACATGAAAGGGAAGCAGTGGTTGGGAAGGGAGTGAGACAGGGTTGTAGTCTCTCCCCGATGTTATTCAATCTGTATATTGAGCAAGCAGTGAAGGAAACAAAAGAGAAATTCGGAGTAGGTATTAAAATCCATGGAGAAGAAATAAAAACTTTGAGGTTCGCCGATGGCATCGTAATTCTGTCAGAGACAGCAAAGGACTTGGAAGAGCAGTTGAACGGAATGGACAGTGTCTTGAAAGGAGGATATAAGATGAACATCAACAAAAGCAAAACGAGGATAATGGAATGTAGTCGAATTAAGTCGGGTGATGCTGAGGGAATTAGATTAGAAAATGAGACACTTAAAGTAGTAAAGGAGTTTTGCTATTTGGGGAGCAAAATAACTGATGATGGTAGAAGTAGAGAGGATATAAAATGCAGACTGGCAATGGCAAGGAAAGCGTTACTGAAGAAGAGAAATTTGTTAAAATCGAGTATAGATTTAAGTGTCAGGAAGTCATTTCTGAAAGTATTTGTATGGAGTGTAGCCATGTATGGAAGTGAAACATGGACAATAAATAGTTTGGACAAGAAGAGAATAGAAGCTTTCGAAATGTGGTGCTACAGAAGAATGCTGAAGATTAGATGGGTAGATCACATAACTAATGAGGAAGTATTGAATAGGATTGGGGAGAAGAGAAGTTTGTGGCACAACTTGACCAGAAGAAGGGATCGGTTGGTAGGACATGTTCTGAGGCATCAAGGGATCACCAATTTAGTATTGTAGGGCAATGTGGAGGGTAAAAATCGTAGAGGGGGACCAAGAGATGAATACACTAAGCAGATTCAGAAGGATGTAGGCTGCAGTAGGTACTGGGAGATGAAGAAGTTTGCACAGGATAGAGTAGCATGGAGAGCTGCATCAAACCAGTCTCAGGACTGAAGACCACAACAACATAACATACACATGCTGCAACTATAGTCGAGCTTGATACATATATGAAGATGCCACTGATAGATCACAAGACCATTGCTATGGTGGAAAGAAAATCATGTGTTGTTTCCTACGCTGTTTGAAATAACGAAACGACGTCTTTGAGTTATGACCACCTCTGTTCCATGTGAGCGCATATTTTCAAAGCAGGGACAAACAATAACAGACAGACGATCCCGTCTTTCAAGCTAAAAAGTATCAAAAATGATATTTCTAAACTGCAACTTAGAATAGGTACAGTAGATCTACTGATAAATGAAACAGTAAAATTTCATATGATTTTGTTCTTCTCTGGCCAATACGCACTGAATTTTTATTTGATTGTATTTTGTGTAGTCCACTAAATCTTACATGTAGCTACCTTACAAGAACATTTTTCTCATATTTGTTGCACGCAGAAGACACTTACGTTTTTGCTCACCATTCAGTGAGTTTAATTTTTTGAGTATGTTTATTTATATGCTCGTGAATAATTATCTGATTTATGTAGGTATATGTTTGTGTGTTTTAAATGTGCTGTGTTTGGTTATTACACAATATAGGCATCTTAATACTTGTGTATCATAGATAATTCTCAGGCAAATCAATAATGGTACCATACTTTGATACTTTTGTTTTTGGCTTTCAGATACTGTGATAAAAATTGCATTTCAACAGCAACTTAACTTTATCACTGATTTCCTGGGGAACTTTGTAATAAAATGATAATATATGTGCTTGCTGTGAGTACTTGAGGGGACTACATATACCTGTACACCGAACAAACGTCCTTAACAAGAATTGTAAGTGGTATACTGTAGATCCAGATCTGCCATGATATAGGTATCACAAAGGCATTACACTGTATTAATTGCTTTAAATTTTAGTCTGGGTTTTATACTTCAAGGAAACATACCGAAAACAATGGAAAATTTAATTGTGAGAAAGAAAAGGGCGAGTGGCACACTCATAAATGTTAATTCAGGGCCTCCCTTCCCAGAACGCTATCTCAATAAATTGTATCCCATGATATGCCTTTTCAAGAGCACATACAGATCATCACTCATAAAAACCTATCAAAATTAGGCACTAGAATACAGGGAAACGAGTTTGGCAAAATCTGTCATGTCAAACATACAGGGTGTTTCAAAAATGACCGGTATATTTGAAACGGCAATAAAAACTAAACGAACAGCGATAGAAATATACCGTTTGTTGCAATATGCTTGGGACAACAGTACATTTTCAGACGGACAAACTTTCGAAATTACAGCATTTACAATTATCAACAACAGATGGCGCTGCAAGTGATGTGAAAGATATAGAAGACAACGCAGTCTGTGGGTGGGCCATTCTGTACGTCGTCTTTCTGCTGTAAGCGTGTGCTGTTCACAATGTGCAAGTGTGCTGTGGACAACATGCTTCATTCCTTAGAACAGAGGATTTTTCTGGTGTTGGAATTCCACCGCCTAGAATACAGTGTTGTTGCAACAAGACGAAGTTTTCAATGGAGGTTTGATGTAATCAAAGGACCGAAAAGCGATACAATAAAGGATCTGTTTGAAAAATTTCAACGGACTGGGAACGTGACGGATGAACGTGCTGGAAAGGTAGGGCGACCGTGTACAGCAACCACAGAGGGCAACGCGCAGCTAGTGCAGCAGGTGATCCAACAGCGGCCTCGGGTTTCCGTTCGCCGTGTTGCAGCTGCGGTCCAAATGACGCCAACGTCCACGTATCGTCTCATGCGCCAGAGTTTACACCTCTATCCATACAAAATTCAAACGCGGCAACCCCTCAGTGCCGCTACCATTGCTGCATGAGAGACATTCGCTAACGATATAGTGCACAGGATTGATGACGGCGATATGCATGTGGGCAGTATTTGGTTTACTGACGAAGCTTATTTTTACCTGGATGGCTTCGTCAATAAACAGAACTGGCGCATATGGGGAACCGAAAAGCCCCATGTTGCAGTCCCATCGTCCCTGCATCCTCAAAAAGTACTGGTCTGGGCCGCCATTTCTTCCAAAGGAATCATTGGCCCATTTTTCAGATCCGAAACGATTACTGCATCACGCTATCTGGACATTCTTCGTGAATTTGTGGCGGTACAAACTGCCTTAGACGACGCTGCGAACACCTCGTGGTTTATGCAAGATGGTGCCCGGCCACATCGCAAGGCCGACGTCTTTAATTTCCTGAATGAATATTTCGATGATCGTGTGATTGCTTTGGGCTACCCGAAACATACAGGAGGCGGCGTGAATTGGCCTCCCTATTCGCCAGACATGAACCCCTGTGACTTCTTTCTGTGGGGACACTTGAAAGACCAGGTGTACCGCCAGAATCCAGAAACAATTGAACAGCTGAAGCAGTACATCTCATCTGCATGTGAAGCCATTCCACCAGACACGTTGTCAAAGGTTTCGGGTAATTTCATTCAGAAACTACGCCATATTATTTGCTACGCATGGTGGATATGTGGAAAATATCGTACTATAGAGTTTCCCAGACCGCAGCGCCATCTGTTGTTGACAATTGTAACTACTGTAATTTCGAAAGTTTGTCTGCCTGAAAATGTACTGTTGTCCCAAGCATATTGCAACAAACGGTGTATTTCTATCGCTGCTCGCTTAGTTTGTATTGCCGTTTCAAATATACCGGTCATTTTTGAAACACCCTGTACAAACTCTGACCTCAGCCAATTTGAAAATATGGAAGTCACATGACATGAAAGCAGCCCACTTGATGCAGGAAATAGGGAAATAGGACATTACCAAAACACTTAAGTGAAATTTTCATTCTTTCTGCGATATGATTGGCGCAGTCACAATATCGAATGTCGGCTCTTGACTTTACCTATTTATTATTTCGAGTCATTGTCGTGCCTTTCGTTTGTGCGTTTACAGTCCGATTGTTAACAGCATTAATCGTTAGCCACTGCTAGGTCGGCATGGGAATAGTTGTTCAATTTCTTTTCAGTGAAGTTGTAGTGAACAGCTATTTGACTTATTCAGTTCTACCTATTACTTTGCCATTTCAAAACCTGGCATATTTCATTTTTAAGTGAAAAGTGTATAAGCTGTGCTAGTACTTGAAAGGTGTAATTTTTCGATATAGCCCGTCCATTTCATATACGAATAGTAGCGGAACAGGTATTGTTGAAGATAAGAGACAATCATGTCAAGTAATTCCTTCTTATTTTGAGTCCCAAAACGTGTTTAAGTATGCTATTTGTTGGAACAACAGTACCCGAAGAGAATTTAATACGAAATATAAATAGTTAGTGTGTAGGTAAGGCACGCTGGGTTGCTCATTGTGTAAATAAGAGCAGAATATGGGAGTGAGTAAATCACAGGGAGTATGCGTCTCCAAAGAATGGAGTGGTACTTCGGTACATCCAGTTTGTGGAAGTAAACGAGCTCAGTTAACATCATTGAAAAAAAGTTCATCAAACAGAAATTTTGAAGCCCATTTAACTGCATGCAGACGACGAAAAGAAAGACAAGACAATGTTCTAGAAAACATTTTAGTTGAATAGCAGAAAGACAGCTTTGAAAATACAAGGAAAGTGTTTCGCACAGCATATTTTCTAGCAAAAAATAACAAACCATATTTAGACTTTGACAACCTTGTGAATTTGCAAATTCAGAATAGTCTCCACAAGGGCAGAAGAGTGTGTGGTAATCTCAGTTGCGCCAACATCATAGACTACATTTTTATGCTATGAGGCAAAAGCTCTGTTCATCAATAATATCGAAAAATTCCCAGGTCTCTGTGCTCATTGATGAATATACATCTGTTGCTTCACAATCAGTTTTAATAGTGTTCTTAATGCCTGAAATCAGTGACGGTTGTGTAAATACCTTCTTCTTGGTTATTACTGAACTTAAAAGAACAGATGCGGAAACATTAGAAGCAGAAAATCTAAAATGTCTCTCGAACCATGGTTTTTCATCGAGTTATCTGAATGACAGTTTTACTGGAGCATGCAGTGATGGTGCTAGTGTAATACTAAGTAGGATTTCAGATGTTTTAGAACGACTTAATAACAACTGCAACAAATTATTCAAGTGGCATTGTTTGTGCCACCGAATTGAATTGGGGGTTGCTGATGCAGTTGGGGAAGTTCCTGGTGTGAACCATATTATCGTTTCTTTTTTTTATATAAGTTGTGTGCAATGTATCATCTGTCTCGAAAGCATGAGCATGAACTTTCAGCTATTCCACAAGAGTTAGGTGCAGAACATAAGAAGGTATCTTAAGTATTCTCAATGTGTTGGTTGCCTTATGCTTTAGAGCTGGCAAACAGTATGGAAGTCCTACCAGGCTCTGAATGTTCGAATTACTAAAAAATCCATTGTAAGGGACTGCAGAGATCACTATCAACCCCTCAGTTCCATAGCAACATTGCACCATTTTCTGATGTTCTTGAAAAGATTGGTATCCTCTCACAGTACCTCCAAAAGAATGGTTTTCATGTTCCTTCATCATATAGGGCAATTATGAGGTGAGTAAGAGCCATTGAACAACTGAAGGAAATGCCAGGTGCTTGCATGAAGGAAAGCAGAGAATGCTATTTCAGAAGGCCGTTTCAAAGACGTTTCACTGGTTCCCGGAAGAGAATCAAGCAGAATGACTACCTAAATTAATAGGAAACAGTTCTGCCAGTGTCTTAGGGACAATTTGAGGCAAAGGCTAATTTCGAATGACGGCGAAGAATTCAAAGTCTCCATGACAGAGATCGATATCTTTGACAGTAAAAAATGGCTCTATACATCGTGAACCCATGGCTAGAAGGGGAAGAAAATCTAAGAAAAATGGGTGACCGTTTTCTTCTTTCTTATCCAAATGTAAGAGAAGGTTTCAGAGATTATGTAGACAACAATGGAGACGATATTCCTGAAAATCTGAAACCAGTTTTTGTTTCTGTTGATACATTCCCTGTGAATACATCGAGTTGTGAAAGGGGCTTCAGCACAATGAAGGTAATTGTGACAACACTGCGGAATACGCTTTCTGTTTTTCATCTTTCATAATTAATGTTTATTTCAATTGTGGAGCCACCGCTACATCTCTGGAACCCCGAGGATTACATCAAAGTATGGATTAAAACCTACAGGTCTGCCACAGACAACCAATGCAAGAAGGCTAAGCTTCACGTCTGACTGGTACTCCAACGTATGGAATCTTCTTTAGGTGAGTCCACCTACTTTTTTTTATATGAATACAGCGTTGCTACTATTGGTAAAACATCTGGCTCTGTTGCATCTGGTAACAAGTGCTAAGCATGGAAAAATATACGCTGCTATATAACAATTATAGTTGCTTGCCTACACTGATTTACAGATGAGAAAATGCTTAGAAAAGGCATTATACAGAAGGGGTAATTGGAACTTGTGGTAGAAGCTGTAGAATTTTAATGCAAGTACTAGACGTAGGAGTGAGATTGCACCACGCGTGTGCTTTAATAGTGGAAAGAGAGAAAATTCTAGACACATGGTATAAAGACGAAAGTGCCATATTCCCTTAAACCTAGGCATTACTGAGACATCAGATGGCATTTATTGAAAAATAGCTAAGGAAGTACTGAAAATATAAAAAAGTAGCTATGTCTAGCTCATGTACAGGGTGGTCCATTGACAGTGACCGGGCCAAATATCTCACGAAATAAGCATCAAACGAAAAACAACAAAGAACGAAACTCGTCTAGCTTGAAGGGGAAAACCAGATGGCGCTATGGTTGGCCCGCTAGATGGCGCTGCCATAGGTACATAAAGAAATATGAATGTTTTAGTTGGACCTCGTTTTTCGCTTTGTGATAGATGGCGCTGTAATAGTCACAAACGTATAAGTACGTGGTATCACGTAACATTCCGTCAGTGCGGACGGTATTTGCATCGTGATACATTACCCGTGTTAAAATGGACCGTTTACCAATTGCGGAAAAGGTCGATATCGTGTTGATGTATGGCTATTGTGATCAAAATGCACAACGGGCGTGTGCTATGTACGCTGCTCGGTTTCCTGGACGACACTATCCAAGTGTCCGGACCGTTCGCCGGATAGTTACGTTATTTAAGGAAACAGGAAGTGTTCAGCCTCATTTGAAACGTCAACCACGACCTGCAACAAATGATAATACCCAAGTAGGTGTTTTAGCTGCTGTCGCGGCTAATCCGCACATCAGTAGCAGACAAATTGCGCGAGAATCGGGAATCTCAAAAACGTCGGTGTTGAGAATGCTACATCAACATCGAATACACCCGTACCATATTTCTATGCACCAGGAATTACATGGCGACCACTTTGAAAGTCGTGTTAGAGTTCTGCCACTGGGCACAAGAGAAATTACGGGACGACGACAGATTTTTTGCACGCATTCTATTTAGCGACGAAGCGTCATTCACCAACAGCGGTATCGTAAACCGCCGTAATATGCACTATTGGGCAACGGAAAATCCACGATGGCTGCGAGAAGTGGAACGTCAGCAACCTTGGCGGGTTAATGTATGGTGCGGCATTATGGGAGGAAGGATAATTGGCCCCCATTTTATCGAAGGCTATCCAAACGGTGCAATGTATGCTGATTTCCTACGTGATGTTCTACCGATGTTACTACAAGATGTTTCACTGCATGAGAGAAAGGCGATGTACTTCCAACATGCTGGATGTCCGGCACATAGCTCGTGTGCGATTGAAGCGGTATTGAACAGCATATTTCATGACAGGTGGATTGGTCGTCGAAGCACCATACCACGGCCCGCAAGTTCTCAAGATCTGACGTCCCCAGATTTCTTTCTGTGCGGAAAGTTGAAGGATATTTGCTATCGTGATCCACCGACAACGCCCGACAACATGCGTCAGCGCATTGGCAATGCATGTGCGAACATTGCAGAAGGCGAACTACTCGCTGTTGAGAGGAATGTCGTTACACTTACTGCCAAATGCATTAAGGTTGACGGACATCATTTTGAGCATTTATTGCATGAGTGTGGTATTTACAGGTAATCACACTGTAACAGCAGGCGTTCTCAGAAATGATAAGTTCACAAAGGTACATGTATCACATTGGAACAACCGGAATAAAATGTTCCAACGTACCTACGATCTGTATTTTAATTTAAAAAACCTACCTGTTACCAACTGTTCGTGTAAAATTGTGAGCCATATGTTTGTGACTATTACAGCGCCATCTATCACAAAGCGAAAAAAGTGGTCCAACTAAAACATCCATATTTCTTTACGTACTACACGAATATGTAATAAAAATGGGGGTTCCTATTTTTAAAAAAAATGCAGTTGATATCCGTTTGAACTATGTCAGCGCCATCTAGCGGGCCAACCATAGCGCCATCTGGTTTCCCCTTTCAAGCTAGACGAGTTTCGTTCTTTGTTGTTTTTTCTTTTGATGCTTATTTCGTGAGATATTTGGCCCGGTCACTATCAATGCACCACCCTGTACAGTAGAGTTGATCGATGTTAAAATTGCTTACTGCAACTTTTATGTCATCTCATTGTCTCTGTAGAGCTGTAGCATGGGAACAAAAGAGGATGTTTGGTGGCCGGTATCCTCTTTCTATAACACAAGCTGTACGCATATATTAATTGGGTTCTTTATTCATAAGAATAGAAAGTTACTTATCTCAAGATCGTTGTTGTTGTACAAGCTCTCTGTAATAGTCTACATTAGCCTCACTGCTGGAGAAGTACAAGTCTGCTATGTACACTATTAGAGTTGTTGTGTGCTGCCTGTCTCTGAGTTAGCAAATGGTTCAAAGGGCTCTGAGCACTATGGGACTCAACTGCTGTGGTCATCAGTGCAAGTGCAAGTGGAAGTGGAACGCTACCATGGCAGTCGTAATGTTATTGTAAACAACGATAAGATGTGGCATACTCCTTAGCAAATGATCGTGGTATTACCATAGTATAATCTATAATTTCAAACTACAGACTGGACTGTGAGTATGGCTTGTGAAAGAATGTCTACATGTATTAATTGCCAACAAACAATATTTTTATCTTTAAAGCTATGCTTGCTGTACTCTGCACCAGTCATTTCCCTCCTCCATGTGGTGGTGTAAAGGAAAATATCTACAAATATGAAAGCTATTAAAAGTACCGGAAATATAGAAAATGTTGTTGATAACCTCACTGAAGTCACTTTCCTCATGGGTCACTACTCACCTGCGTATAGAGATCGATCGTATCCAGATGGGCTGTAAAGATGTGTGGGAGTTATAGCTCAGCTGGTAAGGTGCTTGATAGGTCAGCTCTTACTGAGAAAAACTGGTCAGCATTAAGGAATCATTATTAGTGCTAAAACTTTCAACTGATAGACAGTACCACTGTTTGTCAATGTGGATGTTTTTTGCATGGTTAAAAAGACACCATTTTATTCCTTGTAGAATACTACTGACAAAACATGCCAGTAACAAGTGTTACGTGCTGTGAGGATAGCACTCCTCGAAGCTAACAGCGATTCAATGCTGTATCGGGATGTACTGCTTGGAAAAATATTTGATTCTGTTACCACACAAAAAAATTTTGAGATACCAGCTATAATTCCTTGGTTACATTGATTTATAGATACCTTAGAGTGATGTGGCATTTTTACTTCTCTTATGCTACCCAACAGCGGTGTCAGACATTAATAATCCAGAGGCACGACTTGGCAGATAGTTGTTGCATTGCAAAAATTGTTCAACTCTGGATATGGGCGTATTGTTAAATTATCGTATACTGTGCTACTTGTTTAACGCACGTTATCGGTTTATTTTGTTAAAATAACATACTGTGTTAGTAGTTAAACATTTAAAGTCATATCTTTACATATATCTTAGATTGGAATGGTGGATATTTGGAGGAAGTCAGTAAATTTTTAGTAAATAGCATTGGGAGGTGGATTCGTTTACAGGAAATATCATGAGGTCTTTACTTTATAGTAATTCAAATACGTACTGTAGTGTAAAGTGTATTACCACCTAGTTTGTGGTGATATTTACAGCCAGTAATTCCCTTTCCTGTTTGTTTCGTAAATAGAGGGAGGGAAATACGATTGTGGTGGAACAGCAACGATAAAGAGCAGAATAGGCGAAAATCTGCGGGCGCGAGATTAGGTGAAAATGGTGCTTGTGGAATGACTTCCCAATGACGATGATGATGTTAGGTTTGTGGCGCGGTCCACTGCGCGGTTATCAGCGCCTGCACAAATTCCCAACATTTTCTCAGTCTAATCTCGCCACTTTCATGAATGATGATGAAATGATGAGGACAACACAAACTCCCAGTCATCTCGAGGCAGGTGAAAATCTCAGACCCTACAGTGAATCGAACCCTGGACCCCGTGCACGGGCAGCGAGAACGCGACCGCGAGACCACGAGCTGCGGACATGACTGCCCAACCCAGCTCCTGTATAGTGCGTTTTGTTATTCTAGCAGAATGCGAGCGGGCGTTATCATGGAGTAGCATCATTTAACGCAGCCTTCCTGGTCGTTGTCCTTGAACTGCGTCTGTAAGACGTCTCAGCTGTTGACAATGAATGTCAGCAGTGATGGTTACACCTCGGGGAAGCAATTCATAGCACACCACACCGCTCCTATTCCACCAGATGGATAACAGTATCTTCTCTGGATGCACACAGGTCTTCGTACAAGGAGTTGCTGTTTGGTTTGGCATCAGTCATTCCTTTCTTTTCCTTTTGTTAGCATAAAGACACCATTTCTCGTCACTAATAAGGATACAGGATAGGAATGTCGTTTACGAGCCAATTGATGACGAGCCAGCAGAGGTGCGCATATGGCCACCTACTGACATTAGCTTACAGTATGCAGTCCCATACATGCGATATTTGAAGCTTCCCCATTGCAAGTAAATGTCGCACGATGGTGTAATAATCACAACTCCCAGTTGTCGAGAATGATCTTCATCAAACCCCAAAGGTCTCCCTGAAAGTGGCATCACTAATGTCAAAACGATTCTCCTTGAAATGAGAAAACCATTTCTTGCCGTTCTCCGTCCCATCGCATAGTCCCCATACACGGCGTAAATCTTTCTGGCTACCTGTCACCCATGTACTGAACTCAAACTGAAAAATATGTCGGAAATATTGCGATTTCTCCACTTGGCACTCCATTTTCTAGCGTCCACAGCTCCATTCACTATCTCCAAATGACAGAATGACAATATATGAACTCAAATAGTAACAGTGAACTACAAATAAAAAATGACTCTATAAATAAACCCGTAGCTACCAAAATACCAACATGCAAATCAAAAACGCTATGAACTTAAGCACCAATGTAATACTTTGCCGTAGATCGCGGCTGGTGGATGGCTGGGCTACAGGCCAGGGTAAACGGGCGCTTATGACATTGCTTTGCACACTTTCAACAATGACAGCAGCAAGATTAAAAAACAAACCCTTTCAGCATCTCCGGACCGGATCGTACTCAACAAAAGCATTACAGACGTAATTAGTTCACAGCCATCTTCCCATGGTAGCACAAGGCATAATTATTATGGCTATTGAACATCTTATTTCGAGAAAGCCCTCAATACCTAAGGCTCTCTAAGTAATACCCTATATTGCACTTACGCACCTAAAGAATTTATATGAGGAACTGCGTAAGTATGCTATGTTAGTGCGCACACTAGGCCACTTTATGCTTAGATGTTGGTTCTGTGATTGTGAGTTCAATTCCTGTTGTGACTCCTAAATTGTAGATCACAACTATTTCTGCATCTATATTTCCATGTATATTCCGGAACGTCTGATAACCGGCTAAAAAGAACCACGACCATGTAGTGGGGCGGGTATCAAACAGCCTGCTCTAGTCCTTGTATTGAAGAATAGAAAAAACCTTCATCTTATAACTCAGAAGTTAGCTGGACGGCCCTAATTCTAAAAATCAAACCAGGCGTCTTATTGGACATAACTGCATTCCATTTATTTTATAAAAATAATGAAGCACCCAGAAGATGTGGTCGGGTGTCAATGTAATTTCATTAACGTTCACAATATTGAAGATACGTAAATGACTGGTGTTGCAGTTCTGGTAGGGTATCTGAGGGGTGTGAACAGACATCAGATGTTAAGTGGTGACTGCGAAGGACATAGAGGTGCCACATGCTCGTGGGAGACTGCATTATCAGCACCTGACAGAGTCTGAAAGAGCTTTCACTGTGTGTCACTATTTGACCGGCTGGTCGAATCGAGCAGTACCCAGATTTGGAGCTTATTCTGATGTGATTGTTGCCCGACGCTGGACTGCATGGGAATGTGAGAGCAGGCATACTCGTCATCACGGTTCCAGTCGACCACGTCTGACCACCACAAAGGAGGATCATCTGCACATGGTAGGCCTTTCATAGCTGCACCTGCCACCTTAGAACAAGTGATGGACTTCCTGCAACGTTTCGTGCCATCTTGAACCTTAGGTCAGAGACTAGCAGCAGCCAGTAATAGGTTGGTTGGGTTAGGCTGTATGAGGGAAGAGACCAAACAGCGAGGTCATCGGTCTCATTGGATTAGGGAAGGATGAGGGAGGAAGTCGGCCGTGCCCTTTCAGAGGAACCATCCCGGCATTTACCTGGAGCGATTTAGGGAAATCACGGAAAACCTAAATCAGAAGGCCGGATGCGGGATGGAACCGTCGTCCTCCCGAAGCCAAGAATAGGGAATAACCGTCCCATGCATAGCGTGCCATTAACACCACAACACAAAGAGCAGTGTTTGGACTGGTACTGTGACCAGGAAGCGTAGACTACTGACGAGTGTGGTCACATTGTGTCCAGTGAGGAATCGTGGTTCTGTACTGTTCTGGATGACAGTCATCGGTGAGTATGACGGCGACCTGGGGAGAGGTCCTTTCCATTTAATGTTTTGGAGAGCAGCAGCGGCTTTCCTCCGGGTGTCATGCTGTGCAGAGCCATTGGGTACGACTTCAGGTCACGACTGGTAATGATAGAGGGAACTCTCCCTGACAGCCCAAAGGAACGTCCCAGATATGCTGCGTCCTCATATCTTACTGCTCGTGCAACAACATCATAGCTCCACTTTTCAACTGGAGATGCTCGTCCACACGCGGCATGTCTTTCTCCGAACTGCTTGCGAGATGTAGATATTCCCAGGTGCCTTCCTGGTGGAACATGTGTAGGTCTAGCTCGGACGTCAACTCCAGCCCAGTGCAAGTATCCAAGATATCAAGGACCAGTTACAACATTTGTGGGTCGTCTTGCCTCGCGAAATGATACGATGGCCTTACGACGTCCTTCCCAACCAAATCAGTACATGCTTCTACATCTACATCTACATCTACATCCATACTCCTCAAGCCACCTGACGGTGTGTGGCGGAGGGTACCCTGAGTACCTCTATCGGTTCTCCCTTCTATTCCAGTCTCGTATTGTACGTGGAAAGAAGGATTGTCGGTATGCTTCTGTGTGGGCTCTAATCTCTCTGATTTTATCCTCATGGTCTCTTCGCGAGATATACGTAGGAGGGAGCAATATACTGCTTGACTCTTCGGTGAAGGTATGTTCTCGAAACTTTAACAAAAGCCCGTACCGAGCTACTGAGCGTCTCTCCTGCAGAGTCTTCCACTGGAGTTTATCTATCATCTCCGTAACGCTTTCGCAATTACTAAATGATCCTGTAATGAAGCGCGCTGCTCTCCGTTGGATCTTCTCTATCTCTTCTATCAACCCTACTTGGTGCGGATCCCACACTGCTGAGCAGTATTCAAGCATTGGGCGAACAAGCGTACTGTAACCTACTTCCTTTGTTGTCGGATTGCATTTCCTTAGGATTCTTCCAATGAATCTCAGTCTGGCATCTGCTTTACCGACGATCAACTTCATATGATCATTCCATTTTAAATCACTCCTAATGATTACTCCCAGATAATTTATGGAATTAACTGCTTCCAGTTGCTGACCTGCTATTTTGTAGCTAAATGATAAGGGACCTATCTTTCTATGTATTCGCATCACATTACACTTGTCTACATTGAGATTCAATTGCCATTCCGTGCACCATGCGTCAATTCGCTGCAGATCCTCCTGCATTTCAGTACAATTTTCCATTGTTGCAACCTCTCGATACACCACAGCATCATCTGCAAAAAGCCTCAGTGAGCTTCCGATGTCATCCACCAGGTCATTTATGTATATTGTGAATAGCAACGGTCCTATAACACTACCCTGCGGCACACCTGAAATCACTCTTACTTCGGAAGACTTCTCTCCATTGACATGCTGCGTTCTGTTATTTAGGAACTCCTCAATCCAATCACACAATTGATCTGATAGTCCGTATGCTCTTACTTTGCTCATTAAACGACTGTGGGGAACTGTGTCAAACGCCTTGCGGAAGTCAAGAAACACGGCATCTACCTGTGAACCCGTGTCTAAGGCCCTCTGAGTCTCGTGGACGAATAGCGCGAGCTGGGTTTCACACGACCGTCTTTTTCGAAACCCATGCTGATTCCTACAGAGTAGATTTCTAGTCTCCAGAAAAGACATTATACTCGAACATAATACGTGTTCCAAAATTCTACAACTGATCGACGTTAGAGATATAGGTCTATAGTTCTGGACATCTGTTCGATGTCCCTTCTTGAAAACGGGGAGGACCTGTGTCCTTTTCCAATCCTTTGGAACGCTTCGCTCTTCTAGAGACCTACGGTACACCGCTGCAAGAAGGGGGGCAAGTTCCTTCGTGTACTCTGTGTAAAATCGAACTGGTATTCCATCAGGACCAGCGGCCTTTCCTCTTTTGAGCGATTTTAATTGTTTCTCTATCCCTCTGTCGTCTACTTCGATATCTACCATTTTGTCAACTGTGCGACAATCTAGAGAAGGAAGCTCAGTGCAGTCTTCCTCTGTGAAACAGCTTTGGAAGAAGACATTTAGTAATTCGGCCTTTAGTCTGTCATCCTCTGTTTCAGTACCATTTTGGTCACAGAGTGTCTTCCAGGCTAGAGTGGGGGTTGTAACGTCATACTTATAAGTGGTCCCATACTGTCAAGTTATTTGCAAATTTGACTCGATTTCGTAATCAATGAAATAACATCACGTATACTCTCAACCCGTGGAGCTTTATTTCGTTTCATCCTTCCTTCCCGTGTGCATCTCTTTTTCGCCTGGAAACGTTTTTCAATGAAAGGGCGACCAATACAAAATTAAAATTATTATGAGCAAATCATTTCAATAGGAAGATCACAGCAGTGAGGCACGTCGTCCTGCTTACAAATTCCTACCCGACTTCACTTTGAATTATTGGGTGAAAGCATAAAAACAAATGTGTATGAAATCTTATGGGACTTAACTGCTAAGGTCATCAGTCCCTAAGCTTACACACTACTTAACCTAAATTATCCTAACGACACACACACACACACACACACACACACACACACACACACACACACATGCCCGAGGGAGGACTCGAACCTCCGCCGGGACCAGCCGGTGAAAGCATTTATGTACGATACTTTTATGTTCATTATACATAATTTCTGACGTTTCGCCAATTTACTGTCATTTCCCTTTCTCATCCTTGGTGACTTTAGTTGTACGGACATTAGGCCGTTCTCTAAAAGTGCGTTTCGATGGGCCATATTTTGCGGCAACATTTGCAATCGCGTTGCTGTCTACACTGCTGCATTGTGGCTGCAATAGACGGCAATTTTACGGTGTGGCTGGACAATACAGCTGATGCAGGAAGCCGTTGCAGGCAGTTGGCTACGTATCGCCTCCAACGATGGAGAATATTTCGTATTGCAGGGCAATAGATATGTCTAGGGAAAGCAATATCGTTTCGCTTTTGTTCGAAAGTTTGTGTTCGAACGTACAGTTACATGTGTTGAACTTGCTTGTTGTGTACAGCAGTGGACAAACGAGAGAACCATGAATACTATAACTCCGATTCGCGCACGATCAGAGCTACGGGACCTCGAACTTAATGTAGCTTAAACAAAGGTCCCAATATGAAAAAAAAGGTTGACAAACTGTTGCCGTGTTCTCGGAATCACGGTTCAATGAAGCGTACAAAAAATTCCAAAGTCTTCGAATCTGTGCCAAAAGCGAATCAAAAAATTGGCATGGGAAGAGTGGAAACACACGAGGCTCTTCAGCCATATGGGTTGCATTTGATTTCATATCTCGAGATGTACCTGAAGGAGGAACTGATATTGTAAACAGTGTTGTGTGCTAGCGAACAAAAATGAAATTAAAATTGTATTCTAATTTCAAACTTCCCTTAATGAAACTTTCAGTCCTTCTACCAAAGAGTTGCATACTTCTGGAACCATGAGGTTTAATGATGAATAGTGAACTTTAAACAGGTGTGTTACTCTTCTGTACAAATCGCCTGTAGCTAAAAACCGAAGAGTGACCGCCAGTTGCATTATAACTGCTGTACTCTCTGTCATAATGCATCGCTTTTAGCAATTCTTGGACAAATTGTTTGTATGAGATATTCGAAATCGTTTTTAGATATTCTGGTAAAATTCTGAAACAGATATGTGTCCAGCCTCAGCTCAGTAGTTAAATTTTCTGAAGCATTACACTTACTTAAAAGAGAACAATCCACAAAGCCCTGTTTCGCCTGTACTTTCTAACCGGATTCTAGCTCGCATTGGTCCATTTTGTTGCAGCAGTGTCACCCCTTATAAAATTTTCTGACCCCAAAATTGATTGCTACAAACATTGCTGGGCAATAGTCACCGGTAATGAACGTACGTTAAGGCATGTTTCTGAGTTTGAGTTCGAAAATGAAGTCCTTATAGCCTCTGAGAGAGTGCCAAGCATTAGGAGACGGATCGTTAGTTACAGAAACATGCCGGCCGCAATGGCCATGAGGTTCTAGGCGCTTTAGTCTGGAACCGCGCGACAGCTACGGTCGCAGGTTCGAATCCTGCCTCGGGCATGGATGTGTGTGATGTCCTTAGGTTAGTTAGGCTTACTTAGTTCTAAGTTCTAGGGGACTGATGACCTGAGATGTTAAGTCCCATAGTGCTCAGAGCCATTTGAACCATTTTGAACAGAAACATGCCTTACATCATGCTCTGATGCTCATATAACTAAAATCATAAGGTTGTGAAAGCATGTGCGTGATTTTCGTTTCTGTTTCTAATAGTACAGCGAATACATTTTCCCGCTTGACCCACTTTGTCCTTCGCACAGCTGGAAGCGCTTCACAGTTCGTGCAAGACTAGAACTGTTGCGAACGAAGATGATTAACAGAAGTACGACAAGCCGGTGGTGATGACTCACGGCTGAGGCGGTGCTGAGCAGCAGTAGTTTCCGGAGCTAATTAAAAATGGCAGTAGCTGAAGGGGAGGCGTGCGATCGTTACCGCCGGCGCTATTTTAATGTGCGGCGTGCATGACGGATGGCTTCCTCCCGTCTGCACTGCCAGGACGCCCGCAACAGACGTGACCTGCTCCAACACGCAACCCTCTCTCCTTATACCTCCCTCTGCCTACACCTCATCTCCTCTTTTATGTCATAGGTATCAGTCCACTACTTAAAGTTGCACATTAGATTTGATAGAGTTGATGTTTTCATCAGAAGCTGACGGCAGTGCAAAGTGTTACACCATGAAGCACCAATCCAAGATTTATCAAATATTGTGGACATGTTCATCACATAACGGGTATTGAATGATTGTTCTTTCATCCCATTCAGAACAGTATCATCAAAACAAGCACAAATACACTTTTGAATTCGTTGTCACGTGGAAACAAACAGACCCCAAATGCAATTTACATCTACATCTACTTGATTACTCTGTTATTCACAATAAAGTGCCTGGCAGGGGGTTCAATGAACCAGCTTCATACTGTCTCTCTACCGTTCCACTCTCGAACGGCACGCGGGAAAAACGAGCACTTAAATTTTTTGTGTGCGAACCCTGATTTCTCTTATTTTATCGTGATGATATTTTCTCCCTATGTAGGTGGATGCCAACAGAATGTTTTTGCAATCGGAGGAGAAAACTGGTGATTGAAATTTCATGAGAATGTCGCGTCGAAACGAAAAACGCCTTTGTTTTAATGATTGCCACTCCAATTCACGTATCGTGTCTGTAACACTATCTCCCCTATTTCGCGATAATACAAAACGAGCTGCCCTTCTTTGTACTTTTTCGATGACATCCGTCAGTTCCACCTTATGCGCATCCCACACTGCACAGCAATACTCCAGAATAGGGCGGACAAGCGTAGTGTAAGCAGTCTCTTTGGTAGACTTGTTGCACCTTCTAAGAGTTCTGCCAATGAATCGCAGTCTTCGGTTTACTCTACCCACAATATTATCTATGTGAGCGTTCCAATTTCGGTTATTTGTAATTGTAATCCCTAACTATTTAGTTGAATTTACAACCATCTTGAGGAATTTCTTGACGCTCTAGAAACACATTCTGGATGGAGACTGGTATGAAACTAAACTCTTCCCATCGAACCCCAGATTTCCACTATGGATGACAGATCAGGTACCTGCAGGCCACTCAACGATCTGCATATACTTCAAAGCTTTTTTGGTGTTGGGTCTTGCATTACGCAGCTGGAATATAGCATTTGGTATCCTGGTCATGAAGTGTACTGCAAAATGGCTTACCATTCCTTCCAAATACTAGAGAGCGTTCAGCCTCTTTTCAAAAATTACCAAATTAGTTATGTTACATCCTGTAGCTCCCCATGCCACGATTCCACGAGTTGGAGAGGCATGGGTCTCGAGAATCGCTGCCTCCTGTGATTTTTCACCAGCTCGCCTACGAACATGTCGGCGTCGATCTGATCTCCACAGACCGAACCGAGATTCACCGTATCATGTTTCACCCATCTACGGCTCTTTACTACGCAATTCTCTGTTGCAGGTGACATTATGCCAGCGATAAACGACAAATTCTTCGTGGTGACACTCCGCCTATAACATCTGTCAAGCTTTCAATTATCACCGTCTATTCGACAGCACGAATCGAAAAAAAAACGTTTGATTTCGTAGTCTGATCATTGTGGAAGGGTTCGTGCCTATTCCTCTAGCCACACGGTCGCCCTGAGTCCATCTCGTCACCCCTCGTTCGGTGACACTGCAGCCAGCTGTCTGTGTGATTCTGTTAGTGTAACGATAGACTCACCCAGCAGCCGTCGTGCACTCACGAAATTCTTCATCTGTAGGAACGACATCTTTCTACATTTAAAATAAGCTCTCATAAGGATGAATTTCTAATCGCCATATCCGACAGGCATGAAAATACTGGAGTATTAACTTGTCACGGTTGGGATTCACAGTCACGAAGAATTTTTTAAAGGACGTCATATTCACCGTTGACTGTAGAGATTATTTATTTCAGACTTGCAGTTTCGGCCTTAAGGCCATCAGCAAGTAGTGCCGCAAAATATTTTGTTTCAACAGCTGTCAAACTTTAAAATTCTCCGACATCTATACATGTCATTGATAGAACTGAGCATTTTCACTATAAGAATACAGCAGCAATGATCAAGTTCCCCTCCTCCATCTAAATACAAGTTCAGTTGTCATTTGTGCTCTGTATGCCGTACTAAATGGAACATGTCTGTCTGAGGTCAAGGTGTTGGTATTTTTTGAAAACAATAATAGTAAATACATATCAGCTTTATTATTAACAATAATTTTTTCACAGCCCTCCCCTCCTCCTCGTCAGTCAAGGTCTGTCCATCATAGTGAGAGGAAAACCGGCAACAGAGCTACCCTATTTAGAAAATGGTGGTAAATATTACAATAATTACTGAGACATGACACTTTGGCAGTAGAATGTGTGACCAAAATACTATAATAAAATGATGCCCTCGACATGCTCTGTAGCACTCCCACCTCCCATTGCTACGTGCTGTAATTTTACCGTTTCCCCCCAAATATCCACACTTCCATTCTAATATACATGTAAAACAAATGTGTACCCTACATTATTAATGTGTGACGTCATGACAGCAGGTTCTGGTTCAAAAAACTAGACACAGAACCAATAACCATTGCAAGGACGACCACTGCCTGATGCATGAGCAACTCAGCCCTGGCAGTCACCCACCTTTGCTACAGCACAGCATTACTTTGTTGCTCATCATCGTTGGTGAGCACTGAAAGTGGCATCATGCTCACATCTACAGTTACATGACTACTCTGCTATTCGTAATTAACTAAGAAACTAAGGAATTACATACGTTGGTTGCAAGTGGACATTGACTGAAATCAATGGGGATTGTTGAAAATTAGTGCGAGGCTGGGACTCGGACCTGTGTCTTCTCCTTATTATGTAGACGGTCTGACCACCAAGCCATCGGGACACAGTGCTCATTGCAACTGCACGGACTACACTACATGTCTCCCGCCAGACCCAAATTCTCAAGTTATCCATACAATACTGACGCAGTGCTTCTTGCCCATTAACCCCACATCTAAAAGAACGGAAACCAGCATATAATTAAAACGAGATGGCCTGTGATCTCTTCAGTGAAGATGCACATCAGGTTCGAACTCTTACGAAAATCGGCGAAATGCTGCGAGTATTGAGAATAATGAGCAAGGATGCACTACATTAGTAGTGTGTGGATAAGTTGAGAATTTGGGTCTGATGGGAGGCGTGCTAGGGTAGTCTGTGTAGTTGTATTGACCGTTGTGTGTGGATGGGTTACAGGACGGAGCATGTGTCTAGTAAGCAGGAGACCTGAGTTCGAATCCCACTCTACCAAAAAATTTAAACTTTCCCGAGTGATTTCAGTCACTGCCCACTCACAGTATCCGTAACCCCTTTGTGTCTTCATTAATAATGCTACTGGATTAAAATGCTGTCTGCTCTTTCCGACATGTATATAAACAGAATTATCATTATCGATATCACATTAATGACGTTACTTTGTCTACGCAAAAATTCTATCCGTCTCTCTCTCTCTCTCTCTCTCTGGGTCTTTGTCTTTCATTCCGACCCGTTTGTGTTCTTGTTCGAGGCAAAGCCCAGAATAAATATAGTATATGTAATAAAGGAAGTTGCACCTATTCAGAATTAAGAAATTGAAAATTAGGAATTGACTTTAAATTTTGTGGTAACAAAGGCAAATGAACACAAGGTTAGTTCCGTTTACTTTTAGACAACCCTAAGCAAAAAACGACACCAATAAACAACGTTATGTGCAATCTGTTGCCCCTAAAGGCTTCTTTACTGCTTTAAAAAATGAGATTTTTTTTCCACTGCTGGCACTATGAAAGACCTAGGAATTGTGGCTTTGTAGCAGCCCGGTTTGCGTGTGCGTCTACAAGTCAACTGCAACATTGAAACATGAACGTCCCTAGAACGCGATTTCACGAAACGTTGAAATTTTCGGGTGTCATCTCTACAAGATACCTGATTGGTACGCGGAGTAGTAGTTGGCAGCAGTGTGAGAGACGGAGGAAAAGTTTTCCCAGGCGTATATGTCTACTTCCTTTTACCTCTCAGAACAGCTACGTATACACATTTTTTTTTGCACGCCTATACCTAGGCTATATTCATCCAATATTTAAAGCCGAGAGCACTTAATAACTTGCAACAAATTTGACAATGATTTCAGCACCTTACGAGATGTTTTTCGCTGACCACCCATACGATGGTTAAAGGAAAAATGTATATCGCTTACTACATTTTCCCTGTTATTGCTGTTCAGATGGCTATGAGCACTATGGGACTTAACGTCTGTGGTCATTCAGTCCCCTAGAACTTAGAACTATTTAAACCTAACTATCCTAAGGACATCACGCACATCCATGCCCGAGGCAGGATTCGAAACTGCGACCGTAGCGGTCGCGTGGTTGCAGACTGAAGCGCCTAGAACCGCTCGGCCACGCCGGCCGGCTGTTATTACTTGTTTACCACTAACTGTATTCGCATAACATTTTGGAGACAGTAGCTACGTATAGCACTGAATGTACCTGCAAAATTATATCACTGCGCCACAAACAGTTCAATAGCTATGACGTCATAAACACTGAGGTGTGTAAAAAAAAACTAGCTTTGCTTAAAAAGGAGCGTATAAGTTACCAAGACTATGCTCATTTAGCGGTTGATAACTCGAGCACATATCGACTTCTAACGACCTTTAAACATAATTTCAAACATTTTCTAAACTTTTTCTCGTTGACATGCTTAACGTCAGCTATTTAATATATTAACTCATTTGTAGTCAAATGTTTGAAGCTACTTTATACATGAGAGTTCAGTTCTTTACAGAATCGGTTAACTGTAAGAAACTAAACACTAAAAATAAAATTTGATTTTTCGTGTATGCAACTGTCTTGTCTTTATTGTCAAACCAATTATGGGTTCAAGAATAAAGAAAAAATGAGAAGACCCTAATCGACAGAGTTAATAATGCAAGTACTATTTGCGAAGAGAGATTTCACCTGTATCGGATGAAGTGTAGTGCGCGCCAGAACGGCACGACAGAGTCTCCCTCCACTGTCGGTTCATTCGCCAGGTTCGTCATCAGTTGTAAACAAGCGCTTCAGTTTATTTCCAGAGCGCCGCCTGTCTGTTTCCGAGAATCAGAATTTAATTCTAAACGCGGAAGAAGTAACTGAGGCTTGAAATTTTACAAATAAACAAGGGAACTTTGATGTCGGCCTCCAGCCGGCTGCGGCAGACGCTGAGAGGGGATGAGGAGCGACTGGGAGGAGCGCAAACGCAGGGGTGGCGCGCGGGCCAGCGTCGTCCGGCACTGCCCAGGCAGAGGAGCGCACCCGGGAATGGACGACGCGCTTGTTTATACGTCAGCCACTTGAAGCCTCCCCGTAGAAAAAATTATGAATTACTGTGCTGGTAAACCCCTTACGTTGTTTGAAAATCAAACAGCTGACCCTAACTGAACGTGCACAGTCATTTCTCTCTTTACTTATTCATCACCATCAATATACTGACACACAATATTTTTTAGCACAACGCAATCGGACTTTCAATAATCCCTACAAAAGAATGTCCCTGACTAACAATAACCTATACCTTTCACAAATCACTTACCTCACAAAAATCCTCGTTACTCGAACTACTGCAATGCAGCGAGCGCCAATACTGCCAGCTAAATAAAAGATTCAAACTACTGAAGGCACTAACTACTGATAGGCATAGTTAGCAAATGAAAGATTTTGATAGAGAACAAACAATGTATTTACCTTAATAGTGTTCAAAAGTCATTATATATAAGTTCATGACATCCAGTCTTACGAATTTACTGTCTCTGATGAACACACGTCCAGCTCATCCGCTCTCAAAATTCCGCCAACTCTCTCTCCCCACATCCACCACTGCTGGCGGCTCACGAACTGCGCAACGCAACGCGCTGTTCACATCCAACTGCCCAACACTACAATAGCAAATATTACAACAATGCCAACCAGCCACAGACTACACACAGCACAGCCAGTGATTTTCTTACTGAGCGCTACGTGGCGTTAGCAATATAAAAACTTAAACAACCTACTTACACACTGATCGTGTATACCAGAGGCTCCTTCCCATTATACTACACAGTAAGATCTCTCCCTGTTCCAGTCACGCAACAAACACGAGAATGGGTGTCTGCTTAACAAACTCTCTACTAGTCATAATTAACTTAATTTTACTCTTGCTCTCTGTGGCAGCGGGTAATTGTTGCAGTATAATACGTACAGAGTTGTCTATGATAACCAGTTTGTTGGTAGTTAAGCACATGGTGGAGGGAGGGGCAGGGGGGGGGGGGTGACAAAAATATGGAAACACCCAAAACACAACACATTACCATGCCTAATAGGAACTTGGAAAGTCTTTGGCATCCAAAACAGCTTCCAGTTGTTTCGAGGTGGATAAATACAGATCGTGCACGGCTTTCAACGGAATCTTATACATCTACATCCACATCTACGTGATTACTCTGCTATCCACAATAAAGTGCCTGGCAGAGGGTTCAGTGAACCACCTTCAAGCTGTCTCTCTACCGTTCCACTCTCGAACGGCACGTGGGAAAAACGAGCCCTTAAATTTTTCTGTGAGAGCCCTGATTTCTTTTATTTTATCGTGATGATCATTTCTCCCTATGTAGGTGGATGCCAACAGAATGTTTTTGCAAATCGGAGGAGGAAACTGGTGATTGAAATTTCATGAGAGGGTCCCGTCGCAACGAAAAACGCCTTTGTTTTAATGATTGCCACTCCAATTCAAGTATCGTGTCTGTAACACTATCTCCCCTATTTCGCGATAAAACAAAACGAGCTGCCCTTCTTTGTACGTTTTCGATGACATCCGTCAGTTCCACCTGATGCGGATCCCACACCGCACAGCATTACTCCAGAATAGGGCGGACAAGCGTGGTGTAAGCAGTGTCTTTAGTAGACCTGTTGCACCTTCTAAGTGTTCTGCAATGAATCGCAGTCTTTGGTTTGCTCTACCCACAATATTATCTATGTGAGCGTTCCAATTTCGGTTATTTGTAATTGTAATCCCTAACTATTTAGTTGAATTTACAACCATCTTGAGGTATTTCTTGGCGCTCTAAAAACACATTCAGGATGGAGACTGGTATGAAACTATACTCTTCCCATCGAACCCCAGATTTCCACTATGGATGACAGATCAGGTACCTGCAGGCCACTCAACGATCTGCATATACTTCAAAGCTTTTTTGGTGTTGGGTCTTGCATTACACAGCTGGAATATAGCATTTGGTATCCTGGTCATGAAGTGTACTGCAAAATGGCTTACCATTCCTTCCAAATACTAGAGAGCGTTCAGCCTCTTTTCAAAAATTACCAAATTAGTTATGTTACATCCTGTAGCTCCCCATACCACAATTCCACGAGTTGGAGAGGCATGGGTCTCGAGAATCGCTGCCTCCTGTGATTTTTCACCAGCTCGCCTACGAACATGTCGGCGTCGATCTTATCTCCACAGACCGAACCGAGATTCACCGTATTATGTTTCACCCATCTACGGCTCTTTACTACGCAATTCTCTGTTGCAGCTGACATTATGCCAGCGATAAATGACAAATTCTTCGTGGTGACACTCCGCCTATAACATCTGTCAAGCTTTCAATTGTCACCGTCTATTCGACAGCACGAATCGAAAAAAACGTTTGATCTCGTAGTCTGATCATTGTGGAAGGGTTTGTGCCTATTCCTCTGGCCACACGGTCGCCCTGAGTCCATCTCGTCACCCCTCGTTCGGTGACAATATTATCTATGCGATCATTCTAATTTAGATTATTTTTATTTGTAATCCCTAAGTATTTAGCTGAATTGACAGCCTTCAGATTTGTGTGACTTACCGGGTAATCGGAATTTAGCTGATTTCTTTTAGTACTCGTTTGAGTAACTTCACACTTTTCCTTATTCGGGGTAAATTGCCACTTTTCGCACCATACAGATACCTTATCTAAATCATTTTGCAAGTCGTTTTGATCATCTGATGACTTTACAAGACGGTTAATGACAGCATCATTCTGCAAACAATCTAAGACGTCTACTCAGATTGTCTCCTATGTCGTTAATATAGATCGGGAACAGTAGAGGGCCTGTAACACTTCCTTGGGGAACGCCGGATATTACTTCTGTTTTACTCGATGACTTTCCGTCTATTACTACGAACTGTGACCTTCTGACTGGAAATCATGAATCCAGTCGCACAATTGAGGCGATACTCCGTAGGCGCGCAGTTTGGTTAGAAGACGCTTGTGAGGAACGTTGTCGAAAGCCTTCTGGAAATCTAAAAATATGGAATCAATTTGACACCCCCTGTCGATAGTGCATATTACTTCATGAGTATAAAGAGCTAGATGTGTTTCACAAGAACGATATTTTCTGAATCCGTTCTGACTATGTGTTAATAAATCATTTTCTTCGAAGTACTTCACAATGTTCGAATACAGTACATGTTACAAAACCGTACTGCAAATCGACGTTAGTGATATAGGCCTGTAATTCAGCGGATTACTCCTACTTCCATCCTTTTTGGGTATCGGTGTGACTTGAGCAATTTTCCAGTCTTTAGGTACGGATCTTTCTGTGAGCGAGTGGATGTATATAATTGCTATATACGGAGCTGTTTTATCAACATACTCTGAGGGGAACCTGATCTGACTGGTACACAATCTGGACCGGAGGCCTTGGCTCTGTTAAGTGATTTAAGCTGCTTTGCTACACCGAGGATATCTACTTCTATGTTTCTCATCTTGGTAGTTGTTCTTGATTGAAATTAGGGAATATTTGCTTTGTCTTCTTTGGTGAAGGAGTTTCGGAAAACCGTGTTTAATAACTCTGCTTTAGTGGTACCGTCATCAGTGAATTCACCGTTGTTATCGTGCAGTGAAGGTATTGATTACGTCTTGCCACTGGCGTGCTTTATGTATGACAAGAATCTCTTTGGGTTTTCTGCCAGATTTCGAAACAGAATTTCGTTGTGGTAATTATTAAAAGCATCTCACATTGAACTACGCGCTATATTTCGTACTACTGCGAAACTTTGCCAATCTTGGGGATTTTGCGTTCTTTTAAATTTGGCAAGCTTTTTTCGTTGCTTCTGCAACAACGATCTGATCCGTTTTGTGTACCATGGGGGATCAGTACCATCACTTATTAATTTATGTCGTATTTATGTCTCAATTGCTGTCGATACTGTCTCTTTGAAAACATTCCACACCTTTTCTACACTTACATGATCAGATCGGAAGGAGTGAAGACTGTCTCTTAAAAAGGCGTTAAGAGCATTTTTATCAGCTTTTATAAATAGATTCACTTTGCGTTTCTTTTTGATGGTTGTAGGTGTCTCTCGCAAAATAGTGGCAAGTTCCGGTAACGACGATTGATGTTGGTAGCGATCATGCACCCTTCTCTCGAAAGTAAAGCACCAGGACTCAATAATGCCAAGATCTGGCGCCTGTGATGGCCAGGAGAGATGCGACAGTACTTCCCTGTGCTCACAGTACCAGTCATGGACTATGCCAGAGCTGTGGGAACAGGGCCCCTGTTGTTTGGTCACATCGCGTCAGCACTGGCGAACAAAAACTGTACAATGGGATGGACCTCACCAGCCAAAATGGTCACATAATCCATGGAAGCAACGCGTCCTTGCAGAGTACCGAAGGGGTCCACGGAATACCACGATATAGCTGCCCAAATCATCAATAAACTCCTCCATGTTTCAGTCTTGGGACGTAAACTCGGCCAGAAGTTGGAAACAGCGTGCATCAAGACTCTCTGCCCAAATGACTTTCTTCCATTGCTCTGTAGTCCAGGTTTTGCCGCTTCGGCACCATGTTTCCCTGTTACAGGCAGTTCCATCACTGATGTGTGTTTTTGCAATTCCACCTCACCCGCCGGTCGTTGTGGCCGAGCGGTTCTAGGCGCTTCAGTCCGGAACCGCGCTGCTGCTGCGGTCGCAGGTTCGAATCCGGCCTCGGGCATGGATGTGTGTGATGTCCTTAGCTTAGTTAGGTTTGAGTAGTTCTAAGTGTAGGGGACTGATGACATCAGATGTTAAGTTTCATGGTGCCTTGAGCCATTTTTAACCACCTCGCCCTGCAATTCCCAGCTTATGGAGCCCACTTCGTGTTGTTTTGGTGCCAACAGGTTTCGCGAGTGCGATATTCAATTTAGCAGTGACGTTTCAGATGTTGTCCTCTTATTTTTCAGTTTCTTCAATGACCGTTGGGATTGTTTGGGGAAAGAGACCAAACAGCGAGCTCATCGGTCTCATCGGATTAGGGAAGGATGGGGAAGGAAGTCGGCCGTGCCCTTTCAAAGGAACCATCCCGGCATTTGCCTGAAGCGATTTAGGGAAATCACGGAAAACCTAAATCAGGATGGCCGGGTGCGGGATCTTCAATGACCGTCCAAAACGATCACGCCACATACACTTTTGTCCATGTTATGACTTAGCGGATCGTTGGGGTTCCCTGTATGCGGTATAAAACTTTGATGTGGTTCCTCTTGAAACACCAAACACTCCTATATCTACATATGCGTAAATGGCTCTGAGCACTATGGGACTTAACTTCGAGGTCATCAGTCCCCTAGAACTTAAAACTACTTAAACCTAACTAACCTAAGGACATCACACACATCCAAGCCCGAGGCAGGGTTCGAACCTGCGACCGTAGCGGTCGCACGGTTCCAGACCGTAGCGCCTAAAACCGCTCGGCCACTTCGGCCGGCTACATATGCATACATACTGCGCAGGACAGCGAACTGTGCGTGGCGGTTGGCATCTGTGCTACTACTAGTCATTTCCTCGCATTTTCCACTACCAGACAGGGGCGAGTGTAAAATGGCTATCTATACGCCTCCTTACGGGCCCTAATTTCTTGCATCTTACCATCGTTTTCCTTAAGCGTAATATATGTTGGTGTCATAGAATCGTTCTGCACTTAACTTCAAAGACGGTCCTCTAAATGTACCCAGTAATATGCCTCTAAAAGAAAGTTGCCTTCTCTCCACGGATTCCTATCTGAGTTCTCGAAGCATCCCTGTAGTACTATATTAACGACTTAGGAGTCGATCTGAGTAGCCGTCTTAGATTGTTTGCAGATGATATTGTCGTTTACCGTTTTGTAAAGTCATGAGATGATCAAAACGACTTGCAAAATGATTTAGATAAGATATCTGTATGGTGCGAAAAGTGGTAATTGACCCTGAATAAGAAAAAAGTGTGCAGTTATTCACATGAGTATTGAAAGAAATCAGTTAAATTTAGATTACGCGATAAGTCACACAAATCTGAAGGCTGTAAATTCAACTAAATAGTTAGGGATTACAATTACAAATAATTGGAACGATCACATAGATAATATTGTACGTAGAGTAAACCAAAGACTGCGATTCATTGGCAGAACACTTAGAAGGTGCAACACGTCTACTAAAGACACTGCTTACACCACGCTTGTCCGCCCTATTCTGGAGTATTGCTGTGCGGTGTGGGATCCGCGTCAGGTGGGACTGACGGATGACATCGAAAAAGTACAAAGAAGGGCAGCTTGTTTTGTTTTATCGCGAAATAGGGGGGATAGTGTCACAGACACGATACGTGGAATGGAGTGGCAATCATTAAAACAAAGGCGTTTTTCGTTGCGACAGGACCATCTCATGAAATTTCAATCACCACTTTTCTCCTTCGATTGCGAAAACCTTCTGTTTGCACCCACCTGCATAGGGAGAAATGATCATCAAGATTAAATAAAAGAAATCAGGGCTCACACAGAAAAATTTAAGTGCTCTCGTTTTTCCCACGTGCCGTTCGAGAGTGAAACGGTAGAGAGACATTTTGAAGGTGGTTCATTAAACACTCTGCCAGCCACATTATTGTGAATAGTAGAGTAATCACGTATATGTAGATGTAGACTTGCGTGTAGTTTGAACTAATTGGTATCAAATCTAGACAGAATTGCTTCGATGCCTTACTTCAATCCCACTTGGTACGGATCCCAAACACTAGAGCAGTATTCAAGAACAGGCGGTCTCCTCTACAGATGAAGCATACTTTCCCAAAATTCTCCCGATAATTCCCACTTCGGCTGTCTTGGTTACGGAAGCACCCGCTACAGGAGCACCAACAATTTGCCAGCGTTACAAGTCACTCAGCTCCGACACAACGCACTCACAGCTACACAAAACACAGTTCCGACCGCGACTGCCACTTGCAACGTATTGAAGACATTCCACAGGCGTCGCTCGTGGTCAAACACAACAGCGCAACCTACAGCTTTGGCTGCCATCTACATTTATTTTCAAGCAAGCATTTCTCGTAGTGTTTCCATATTTTTCTTCACTCCTGTAATTTGTAAAACGTGAGTGACTGCGATTAGGATTTTAGACATTTCCGTGACGTTCTCCCTTACATTACATGAAATTGAGGCCTCCCGCCCTGTTCTTATTTGTAAATGTGAAATACCTCGTACAGCTGTTACATTAATGTAACATGTACGTCACACAATTATACAATATTTCAGGATGTGCTGCAAAAGCGATGTGTTCGAAATCTCCTTCGCACACTTACTCTTTAGCAACTCACAACTCTTCCTGTGCGATCACTCCATTTCGATTCACCGCCACAGGTCTTACTTCGTTTCGAAAGACGTTCACAGAGCTCTTTCTCTGTCTATCGATGGTTGTCCATCCTCCATAACGAGTTACAGTCTGTCGTATGTACCGCTATCCGTCATTCAAAGTCAGTTCTACTGGATGCCCAGTCGGGTTCGATCCACTGCTACTGCCAGAGGTGCCAGCTTTGTGGAGTAGACTTCTCACCTTGTGTTCCTCCAAGTCACCTACAAATTTAATCGTGTAATCTTCATACTACAGTGTTTACGCGCAATACGTAAAATTTCGTTTTTAGCTGTCCTTCCTGGTGCTGCAATTGGAGGAGCAACTGCACGGAATTTATAGTGAGCAGCTGTCGCCAAACAAAAAGATGAATCTTAAACAGATACGTGGAATCTGTTTATTGTCTGGTGGACTTAAAGTCATTTCAACCTTATTATTTGCCACAACGTTTCCAACGCCAACAATAATGTGGTTTTTAAAGGGGAGGAACATGCCCCCCGTTGGCGACTATTGTTCTCCGTTAGACCTTGGAGTCTTTCCTCCGAGGTGTAGAGCTCGTTCCATCGCCTTATTAGGGAAACCATTTTCTTGAAAGACGACTGTAACCGTCTTGAACAGTAAGTAATGTTGCTTGTATAATTTATTTGGCCTACGTACTAAAGTTTTAATTATATCTCTCCTCTCTTCCGTTTTGCAAATGGTTCAAATGGCTCTGAGCACTATGCGACTTAACTTCTGAGGTCATCAGTCGCCTAGAACTTAGAACTAATTAAACCTAACTAACCTAAGGACATCACACACATCCATGACCGAGACAGGATTCGAACCTGCGAGCGTAGCGGTCGCTCGGTTCTAGACTGTAGCGCCTAGAACCTGTAAGGTGTCAGGCAAATCCAACACCTTACATGAAAACCCTGACATAATAAGCAAATCTACTAGTATGTCACATAGCTCTGAATAAATCGTGACATTAAATTAACCAAAGTAATACGAGTAACGAGTGAGCAAATGGAATACCACAGACTAACACAAGAATGCCTAAATGCATGTCGTACCTTCCCACCGTGAGGCAGACGCAGTTCCGAGGGGAGAAACGAGGACAGAAGCCGAGAGCAGAACCGTGTTAAGCTAGATAAGGGAGGGGCTGGGCACCCACGCCGCGAGCCTACCTGTACGACTATACAACCCGCACGTTTTAGCGTGAGGCTTTTTCGCGTCTCAGGTACGTCAAGGATCACCCCCAGCCCATGTTAATAGCTAGAGCCCTCCAGAAAAGCAGTATAGATCTTACGATAACACAAAAAGGGCCACTACCACCCGCAAGTTTTAGCGTGAGACTTTTTCGCGTGTCTGTTACATTAGGACAATCCTCCAGCCCATGTTAAAAGATAGAGCCCTCCAGAAGAACAGTATTGATCTCACGATAACGCTAAAAGGACCACACCACCCGCACGTTTTAGCGTGAGACTTTTTAGCGTCTCTGTTACGTTGCAAACTTTAAAAACATTGCCCCACCACGAAAAGTATAACGTTTCTCATTGGATAGACAGAATTTTTGTAGGCGGAGCTTAAGGTTAACATTGAGACCCTGATTTGTCAGATGAAAACATAGCCAGATAGTTTTTTTAAACTAACTTCGGGAAATTGTAGTAAGGAGAAGTTAGAGTAGAGTTAGTTCCGAGACGGCGGGCTGGATGGCTGCTGCGCCGGCCGCTGCCGCCCTGACGCTGCTTAGACACCGACAAGGTAATGAACGCACGCGATGCCGCATTTTTGAGCGCATAAGGCTTCACTCAGAACTGCAGAAGTCTCATCTGTTACACCCTCTTTTTGCGTAATACTAGTGTCGATCGTTAATTAAAACTCATGGTGTTCACATTTGCCACTTGAAGAACAGATCTGAAACGCGATGATTTTTCTTTTATATAGTTATTGAGAAGCCACATCAGCCACTGTAATTTACGACAAGTTAGATAAGTAATTAAAGATAATTGAGGGTCACTGTAGACCATTTTGATAGTTTTCTCTTTTGTGAAACTTAAATTAAACCGAGATTATAGATGTGATATGGCATAGGTCATCCTTTGATCGATTGTAGAACTTGGAAACCCATTTAGGGAATATTCGTTCACATTTTTGTTGAACGCTGTTGGTTTTTACCATCCTGTATAAAAACATTTCCTTTTATGAATAGTGCAATTTATAAACGATGTTTTGTGAGTAGAATAAAATTTCCAATGGTAAACTTAACTGCTTTTTCGACGTTATTTTACGAGCTAACTAAAAATAGGAAAGCCTTGAACCCTTTCCACTAAATTTAGTTAGTATTAAGATTCTTTTACAGGGAGTGCAGTGGAGCTGACGCTGAGATCATTAAGTATTTGGTTATATCATCGCTAGTCTCACTGAACTCTTCTGAATTCTACATGTCATGTGTGGTCTGGCGTCTCCTTACCAGCAACAGGACCCAGGTTCAAACTAGTTAATTCCCTAAAAAACACGCTCAGAGCGTCGTTGCGCGAAAGTGGTAGGGAGACACGATATAGTACAATCAGACACCACCATGAATGTTTAGAAACCGCACGGCCACTCCGGCCGGCTTCCGTTTTGCATTCAGTGTTAAAAGTACAGACATTTCACTCATTTAGAAACGTCACTCATTGTCTCGTATTTTTGTAGATGAATTTTTGCGATTCTATAAAACAGCAGATTTATCAGTACCGTCCACGACAGAGAATACTGTGGTTCTAACATTCGATGGATAATGTTGGTCTGTTTGAATCTCACAGTCTGTATGGAAATTTGGGTCGTTTCTTTGGCGTGGAGGCCGATTCAGTGTTGTCCCTCCCCTCCTGCCTCATCAGCAAAACAAAAAATGACTGCAATGTACCCTCCTGAGAGCACGTAAATCAGAAAACTAGTTTACAGTTCGCCTTTTCGCATGTAAGATCGTTGATGGCTTCGTGAGACTATTTAGTTTTACACGGTAGAGCGACGGGCGTAGACCGAAAAAACACCAATTTTACTGTGAGCGTGCTTGTCTATGCTTCATCCACTGACTTAACCGCATCAGTCAGAGACAGAAATTGCCATTTTTGCTTTAAAAGAAAGGAATGAAGTTGCGAAATTCCAGCTCCTCTGAAGGGTTTGCCACAGCTCTAAACTGTATTTGGGCTCAACACACCGTAGCATGCAGTTCCAGAGCTATGAATTCTGCAAACAATTTAGCATTGCAGCACAATGTGTCAAACTAAGGAGCTCAGTAACGTCTTGTTTCGGTCATACACTACTAAAGGTTTATTCTACTGTACAATTTCAATGTGTTTGCTCGAAATTTGTCACATTTATCTGGTCGATCGCTGGGTTTGAGTTGCACTTTACAGAAAAATCCCAAAACACAGAGCTTTCAGAATATATTTATTTAACTTAAATGATGCCAGTCAGCAACAAAAAATTTAAAGACATGAAAATATTCCGATATATCCAGCATGATGATCAGGTCTGTTGTTCCAAAAACTGTGAAGTGCTGTATTACATGCCATCAGTTTGTAGAGTTTACCTCCAGTTTCTTAACACTTCAGAGAGCATTACACAGTTACTTTTTCTTACGTCTAAGACGGCTATTTCAGCTGCTCTAACTTTTTATCCATATCACAGTTTTTAATTTTTAATAAGTATCCAACGTGATTTGTATACGGTTAAAAATATATTTGTAAATATTTTGTAGCTGTCTTTCCTAACATATTCATCATTTAGTTGGGTACATGCTAAACTTAACGATTCGAGTATATAATTTCAGAATACCAACTAAACAAGTAGCATCTAGAATCAAATGAAAAACACAAAAGCATATACATCTGCATCTACATCTACATCTACATCTACATCTACATCTACATGGATACTCTGCAAATCACGTTTAAGTGCCTAGCAGAGGGTTCATCGAACCACCTTCACAATTCTCTATTATTCCAATCTCGTATAGTGCGCGGAAAGAACGAACACCTATGTCTTTCCGTACGAGCTCTGATTTCTCTTATTTTATCGTGGTGATCGTTTCTCTCTATGTAGGTCGGTGTCAACAAAATATTAGGAGAAAGTTGGTGATTGGAATTTCGTGAGAAGATTCCGTCACAACGGAAAACGCCTTTCTTTTAATGATGTTCAACCCTAATCCTGTATCATTTCAGTGACACTCTCTCCCATATTTCGCGATAATTCAAAACGTGCTGCCCTTCTTTGAACTTTCTCGATGTACTCCTTCAGTTCTATCTGGTAAGGATCCCACACCGCGCAGCAGTATTCTAAAAGAGGACGGACAAACGTAGTGTAGGTAGTCTCCTTAGTAGGTCTGTTACATTTTCTAAGTGTCCTGCCAATAAAACGCAGTCTTTGGTTAGCCTTCCCCACAACATTTTTAGGTGTTCCTTCCAATTTAAATTGTTCGTAACTGTAATTTCAAGGTATTTAATTGAATTTACGGTTTTAAGATTTGAATGATTTATCCTGTAACCGAAGTTTAACAAATTCCTTTTAGCACTCATGTGGATGACTTCACACTTTTAGTTATTTAGGGTCAACTGCCAATTTTCGTACCTTTCAGATATCTTTTCTAAATCGTTTTGCAGTTTGTTTTGATCTTCTGATGACTTTATTAGTGGACAAAGGACAGCGTCGTCTGGAAAAAAAAAAAAACAATACGGTTACTCAGATTGTCTCCCAAATCGTTTATATAGATAAGGAACAGCAAGGGCCTTTTAACGATACCTTGGGGAACGCCAGAGCTCACTTCTGTTTAACTCGATGACTTTCCGTCAATTACTACGAACTGTGATCTCTCTGACAGGAAATCATAAATCCAGTCACATTACTGTGATGATATTCCGTAAGCACGCAATTTCACTACAAGCCTCTTGTGTGGTACAGTGTCAAAAGCCTTCCGGAAATCCAGAAATACGGGTACGATCAGAAACCCCTTGTCAATAGCACTCAATACTTGATGCGAATAAGGAGCTAGTTGTGTTTCACAAGAACGATGTTTTCTAAGCCCATGTTGACTGTGATTCAATAGACCGTTTTCTTCGAGGTAATTCATAATGTTCGAACCCAATATATGTTCCACAATCCTGTTGCATATCGACGTTAATGATATGGGCCTATAATTAAGTGGATTACTCCTACTTCTTTTTTTGTGTGACCTGTGCAACTTTCCAGTCTTTGGGTACGGATCTTTCGTTGAGCGAACGGTTGTATATTAAGATGCATCAGCGTACTCTGAAAATAACCTAATTGGCATTGCTTTTATTAAGTAATTTAAGTTGCATCACTACTCCGAGTATATTTACTTCTGCGTTACTCTTGTTGGCAGCTGTTCTTGATACGAAGTCTGGAATATTTACTTCGTCTTCTTTTGTGAAGGCATTTCGGAAGTCTGTGTTTAGCAACTCTGCGATGGCAGAACAGTACCTATAAAATGGGGTTTTTGGTTCACTAGCTCACTCACTCCGTTAGCTCGCTATTTCGCCAAAACTCCAATTTTCCATCTGCTTTACCATCATTTTGTGGTATAACTCACTCATTTTTCATCTTGGTGAATGTAAAAAAATAAAGAGGTGAACGTAAGAAAATGAAGAGGTGAGCGTAAGAAAATGAAGAGGTGAGCGTAAGAAAATAAAGAGGTGAATGTAAGAAAATAAAGAGGTGAAGGTAAGAAAATAATGGTGAACGACAGTAAATGACTCGAAAAAGTGCAACATATCTCCTATCGAACTTCTTCCATTCAATATTCACTGAGCTTCAGATCTCTGCATTCTGTAAGTCAGTTGTTACCTAACATTTTCCTAATTGTTTCTTCTTCAGCAGCGATAAGATTTTTATGAATTGCTGATTTTTTATGCTGTTTGAGTGATTTCGTGAACACAGTTCTACCACATTCACAAGTAACTTCAATTTTCTGATATTCTTAACTACATTCTATACACATTCTACAATATTCACCTTTTCAATATTTATCCTTGTAAAATTCACCAAAATTCTTTTTCTCTAGGTACATACCATATTGTTTTAGCTGTTCAGTTGTTCCATTTAAAGAATATAAAATTCAGCGGGAAGAAATAATGGTGAACGAGAGTAAAAAAACTGCAAAACGGGTGCGCATCCGAAGAAAAGTTTCACATACTGAATTCGAGATCATGAAATTCATTGCTTTTATTTTTATGTATTGTCATGCCTTTATATCTCAATTTCAGCTGTCGATCTTCAAAAAATTGAACATCCCAGTTAGTAATTAATTTAGCATATCTGTCTGGCAAAATAAGTCCGTCGTTGCTTCAGTGAGCGGTTAATTTGCCTCTGGTGGTAATGTTACGTAATTTCACACGTCTATATCCATTAAATATTTAATCCCATACAACAGATTGTAATCCATATAAACTTCTGTGTCCATTATGTACTTAGCCAGACACCATCCACAAGATACCATACATTATGATGTCCATTCTACCGAAGCAAAACTGGCTTACAGAACTTGCAGATGTAGAGTCAGCATACTCCATCACGAAGCGTACTGCTGATATACTCGTATAAACGTCGACTCCAAAAGTAGCGTTTTTAAAGTCTACCGACGCTTAATATTTCTGCTCAAAACTGTAAGCAACATTTCAGAAAGACACACTCACAAAGATTCACAAATGAAAACTAATGAAAAGGCTGACGTTATTCATACTTCTCTCGTTAATTATATGCAGATTTTTATAATAGGCCTACTGTTTAATACACTCCTGGAAATTGAAATAAGAACACCGTGAATTCATTGTCCCAGGAAGGGGAAACTTTATTGACACATTCCTGGGGTCAGATACATCACATGATCACACTGACACAACCACAGGCACATAGACACAGGCAACAGAGCATGCACAATGTCGGCACTAGTACAGTGTATATCCACCTTTCGCAGCAATGCAGGCTGCTATTCTCCCATGGAGACGATCGTAGAGATGCTGGATGTAGTCCTGTGGAACGGCTTGCCATGCCATTTCCACCTGGCGCCTCAGTTGGACCAGCGTTCGTGCTGGACGTGCAGACCGCGTGAGACCACGCTTCATCCAGTCCCAAACATGCTCAATGGGGGACAGATCCAGAGATCTTGCTGGCCAGGGTAGTTGACTTACACCTTCTAGAGCACGTTGGATGGCACGGGATACATGCGGACGTGCATTGTCCTGTTGGAACAGCAAGTTCCCTTGCCGGTCTAGGAATGGTAGAACGATGGGTTCGATGACGGTTTGGATGTACCGTGCACTATTCAGTGTCCCCTCGACGATCACCAGAGGTGTACGGCCAGTGTAGGAGATCGCTCCCCACACCATGATGCCGGGTGTTGGCCCTGTGTGCCTCGGTCGTATGCAGTCCTGATTGTGGCGCTCACCTGCACGGCGCCAAACACGCATACGACCATCATTGGCACCAAGGCAGAAGCGACTCTCATCGCTGAAGACAACACGTCTCCAATCGTCCCTCCATTCACGCCTGTCGCGACACCACTGGAGGCGGGCTGCAAAGTGTTGGGGCGTGAGCGGAAGACGGCCTAACGGTTTGCGGGACAGTAGCCCAGCTTCATGGAGACGGTTGCGAATGGTCCTCGCCGATACCCCAGGACCAACAGTGTCCCTAATTTGCTGGGAAGTGGCGGTGCGGTCCCCTACGGCACTGCGTAGGATCCTACGGTCTTGGCGTGCATCCGTGCGTCGCTGCGGTCCGGTCCCAGGTCGACGGGCACGTGCACCTTCCGCCGACCACTGGCGACAACATCGATGTACTGTGGAGACCTCACGCCCAACGTGTTGAGCAATTCGGCGGTACGTCCACCCGGCCTCCCGCATGCCCACTATACGCCCTCGCTCAAAGTCCGTCAACTGCACATACGGTTCACGTCCACGCTGTCGCGGCATGCTACCAGTGTTAAAGACTGCGATGGAGCTCCGTATGCCACGGCAAACTGGCTGACACTGACGGCGGCGGTGCACAAATGTTGCGCAGCTAGCGCCATTCGACGGCCAACACCGCGGTTCCTGGTGTGTCCGCTGTGCCATGCGTGTGATCATTGCTTGTACAGCCCTCTCGCAGTGTCCGGAGCAAGTATGGTGGGTCTGACACACCGGTGTCAATGTGTTCTTTTTTCCATTTCCAGGAGTGTAGTTTGTTTTACATACGACGTAATCCAAGTACTAAATATTTTAATTATCGATAAATAGTATGTCAACCACAATAAAGAATGCAGTTGGTTCATTCAAAATCTTTGTCACTATGTAACTGCAACTTGCAGTACAGTATCAGCCCATCATGCGGCACTTCGTTAGCTCACACCACTGCTGCGTGATGTAGTAAGCTTGTACATCACTAATAGCCAAATGTGTACAGGACATATTTTACTAACTCATAAAACGGAAATAGATTCTGACAAATTTACTGTCGATGGTAATGCATGTATCGTTACAAGTTATGGGAATACTGGAGCACAAGCTTGCTAGCATTTGGTCGGGGTTTTCTTGATTTAATGTTGTTCATTCCTGTCGTGTATAAATTTACGCAGGGGGGATGTACACTCCGCACATGATCTGCAGTATTCACACTGTTGGAGTGCGCAAGGATTTTCAAAACACCATAAATTTAGCATTCCTTACATTTCTGGACGACAAAGGACATCATTATAAGTCTAAGCAGAACGGGAAACGAGCGGACTGTTTGTTCATGCTGTCTATGTAATGCGAATAACAAATCCTTGTGAATTTGTATGCCTGGCTCTTGGTTTGGCCTGGCTCATAGCCTACGGGCTTCACCTGAGAGGAGAGCCGATGCATCGGTGAGGTGGATATTCGTAAAGCTGTGCTCACATGGGACGAGGAAGAGTTCGTGGATGTGGAGAAAGTCGAGTTTTGCTAAATCACTGCGTGGAATTTCACGTTGCGCAGCATTCCGTAGCGTGAAATATTGAATAAAGCAAGTTAAATGTTTTGCTTCGTGAAGACGAATGTGACCAGTGAGACGTAATATCGCGTTTTACGCCACAAACAAAACTTGTGAGACTCCATAAATTTGAGTCCTCTGGATACATTCTGTTTCAAAGCACCAGAACATTGAGGAGCTCCCGAAAATGCGTCGTTACTGGTACAATCTGTTGCAGTAAAATGACAGGAAACGTTATATTGGTAGTTTAAGATTGTTCGTATTCAGTTGTTTTAATTTATAACTTGCTTGTGCCTGTATCTGCACAGGTGTAACAATGCTACGAAACCGTCTTGTCGGCACAGATATCACTACTCCAAGCGACTAGCTGCTCGACACGGATGTCAGAGAGCGTGACCGTAGAAGAGGGGAAAATCAATGTTGGGGTAATCTGTAGGAGAGCAGAGAGTCCAAAAATCGTGTAGAGATGGCAGGAGAAAAACACAAAACGTGATCAGCCCAAATGACAGAAACAACTAGCGCAAACCCCAGAGCACGGCGCGATGTCAAAGCTAGATCTGTGTTCGCCGGTCTCAGCATAAGAGCTGGAAGCCTGGCCTATCACATCTGGCAAACACCTAGGTCGGCGGTTCTGCCTATATGACGCACTGCCTTTGCCATTCGTGATAAATTTCTGCACTACTCCGCTGAAAGGCCCACTCCAGCTCATCCGTGTCCAATCTGCAGGGATACTATGTGCCCCCTCCGAAAAGGCCTAAACTGCAGAGGAAGTGAGACTCCTTGGCAGCAGGTCTACCACCGACTGAGGCAACGATGACTCAGCGGGTTTTGCCGGAATGGCAGAAGACTGCGGATGCTGATGTCGTGGTGGAGGTGGCAACATATTTGCACATTGCTGCAACTGGAAGCCCCCTACCAGGAAGACGCCACGACCAATACTGTCGCCCAACTGGCACAGAAACAGTGGCGTCGCAGGTAGGGTGGATTGCACATGCAACTGATCTGAATGACAGGTCAGCTGCTCCCAACCGACATCCACCACAAACAAATGACGATATTTGTGGCTCAGCAGGACACCTGATAGTTACCCAAGCTGCCAGCCAAAAAAACGAGACCAAATGGCCGGCCCACCAGGAAAATGTGGCCGACTCAACACTCCAGGGCACAAGTCAGAGTGTAAAAAATCCAACATTTCCTGTGGTTGGCACCCATATGCAAACGTTCCACTGGACTTCACCCCTTAACTGCCGACACCCGGGATGTGCATCATCACAGGATGGGGCAAGCATGGACTTGTTCAGTTGGGCCTTCAAAGTTTGCACAAATCTCTCCATCTCGGAATTAAATCAGCTGAAATGGGGCAGTTCTCACGTGCTGGGTACCACTGCAAACTAAAAAACCTTGAAACTCCCATGACAGAAATTGCTGACCGTTATCAGACATAAGGGTCCGATTTTAGCCTTCGATAGCAAAATGAGACTGATAGTGCGTGAACAGTTGTATATGTTGTGGAGAGTAGCTTGGCTATATATGGGAAATTGGACAATGCTTCCACCATCAACAACCACTTACTTCCTAAAATAGGTCGACATTCACACTGTTCCAAGTGTGCTTCAGGACTGGCCAAGGAGAAAACTGACATGGTGGTACCACCTGGGTCAATGCATCGGATGTGCAAGGCTGGACAAGATATTCAGTGTCACAATCAATCGCCAGTCAGTAAACATGTCTATTCCAATACCTTCATATGAGATACACCCCAGTGCAATGCAAGGAGCAGTTGAAGTATGCCATGACAGAATACCAGAGCGACGAATGCTGGATAGATTTACTCCTCTGTGAGAAGTGTGAGGAACCCTAGGACTACAATGAATCGGTCTGGTATTAGGAAAACATACACCATGCCGAGTCCATTACCGAAGAAGCCTGCTCAGGCCATCCCGTCTGGGCAGCTGTGGTGATTTTCTGGGAAAGTGGGATGGTGGGCATAACGGCAGCAAGCTCCTGTGCGACCAAAAGAAAATCCAGTAGTATCTGCTGCAAGATATCATACAGTGGTAAAATGAGAGCCTCCTGAAGATCAAACTCCAGATCGTATCCTGCTGAGCTGCTCGGTGCCATCTGGGTTCTGATGTGACATACCGGGACACGTTGATGGCCAGGCTTAATAGCTTACCTTGCGTAAAAGAAGCCAAACAGGGAATGGAGCACAAGCACGGCTTGAGGGATTGAAAAGTCCGTTGACAGTCTGCAAACCAATCGAATTTGACACCCTGTTTGCGAAACCTCTCAAGAGACTTGCGGATGTACATAGCTTGGAGAATAACAAGAAATCTTGCCCAAAAGGGACTGGAGCTCCTTTGGGTTCTTGGGAGTTGGCAACTTGACAATGGCTTTGATGTGCTCATCCATAAGGAGGAGGCCACCTTTACTCCACTTCCCAAGAAATGACAAAAAACAACTACTTTTTCCGATAAGCAGTGGAGGCCATTCTGCAGAGGGCATTGGTAAACCACCTGCAGACTTTGTAAATGCTTCACCTGTGTAGAGCTCATGAGCCAGATGTTATTCAGCTAGCTGGCACAACCGAAAATTTCCTTGATCAAATGCTCCAGATCTCTTTGACAAATCCATCTGGCAGACGAATTTCCAAAAGGCAAGCGATTAAACTGGCGAAGCCCAAAGTTGGTGTTAAGCCTTAAGAAACACTGAGAAGTGTCTTCTAATGCATCACGCAAGGTGGCGCAAGAAAAATGCTGGCCCCTAACACCTCTCAACAACTCCTCCAGATGCCGAGCGGGATACAGGTCGGCAACACATTGAAACAGCCGTAAAGGTGCATGGGTCTATTTGACTTCCAGATCACCACTGACTAAACGGACACCAGGTTCTCTCAATGCCAAAACTCAACCTTCACCTTTAACGAAAGATGAAAAGAATGAAGTTTGACCAATAAAATTTAGGTATTGGTAACGGCTTAATGGAGACATGGCCCTCGACATTTTATGCCCAGCCCAAGACATTCTCAAAAAGCTGGTTGTACGACCTTAATCATGAGTCCAGACATTGTACAGGGCCCACTTGGAACACTAAATGATCTTTGTCGACGATCTAGACCGTAAAAAGAGAAAAGGCATCCAGCCCAAAAATTTATTACAGCAATAGCGAATTTACCACTTACAATATAAGTTTCCATTCCACATTCTTACAACGTGAGACACCGAGAGTTACCTCCACAATCCAATAAACTGTTTGCTATAAGATACTACTTGATGTAGCATTCGTTACAACGCACGACAACCCAAGAGCATGTACCTGTCTAAGTTAATTACGCTGACTTTTGCCCCTCAGTCCATGTGAAACTCGATAGGTTGCCAATCCACGACCAACAGTAATAGGATATGCTGGGGCAATGCTTCAGTGCTTCTAGGGTGTCGAAGACAGTTTCTCAGTACAGAGAAAACAATAGAACCTCCAACAATCATCCTGCAGCTCGCTGATTGTGACAAACTGATACCAAATGACCTATTTTTTAGAATATCGCCGCACATGGTGTCTATGTATGGGCGATCCTGTCCATTGTGCCTACAGGACAATTTGGGCAGGACTGCCAACTTGCCCACTGACGGGAAAAAGATGTGGAAGAACAGAGATAGTAGTAGTGTAAAGCAAGATTACCCCACTCTGCATCGTTGCCAAATTTATTCAAAATGGAATAGGAGCACTATCCCACTCTGCATTATTGTCAAATTTATTCAAGATGGAATGGGGGGCACTACCACACTCTGCATTGTTGCTAAATTTATTGAATATGGAATGGGAGCACTAGCCCACTCTGCATTGTTGTGAAATTTATAATTCTTCTTAAGCTGTTGTTCTGTTAAGTGGTTTTCGATGTCACCACACCCCCTCTCGGAAATACCCAGCCTCCCTCGCTCTCAGAAACCGTCCACCACGTTTGATATCACATTGATATGCCAATTACACTCCTGGAAATGGAAAAAAGAACACATTGACACCGGTGTGTCAGACCCACCATACTTGCTCCAGACACTGCGAGAGGGCTGTACAAGCAATGATCACACGCATGGCACAGCGGACACACCAGGAACCGCGGTGTTGGCCGTCGAATGGCGCTAGCTGCGCAACATTTGTGCACCGCCGCCGTCAGTGTCAGCCAGTTTGCCGTGGCATACGGAGCTCCATCGCAGTCTTTAACACTGGTAGCATGCCGAGACAGCGTAGACGTGAACCGTATGTGCAGTTGACGGACTTTGAGCGAGGGCGTATAGTGGGCATGCGGGAGGCCGGGTGGACGTACCGCCGAATTGTTCAACACGTGGGGCGTGAGGTCTCCACAGTACATCGATGTTGTCGCCAGTGGTCGGCGGAAGGTGCACGTGCCCGTCGACCTGGGATCGGACTGCAGGGACGCACGGATGCACGCCAAGACCGTAGGATCCTACGCAGTGCCGTAGGGGACCGCACCGCCACTTCCCAGCAAATTAGGGACACTGTTGCTCCTGGGGTATCGGCGAGGACCATTCGCAACCGTCTCCATGAAGCTGGGATACGGTCCCGCACACCGTTAGGCCGTCTTCCGCTCACGCCTCAACATCGTGCAGCCCGCCTCCAGTGGTGTCGCGACAGGCGTGAATGGAGGGACGAATGGAGACGTGTCGTCTTCAGCGATGAGAGTCGCTTCTGCCTTGGTGCCAATGATGGTCGTATGCGTGTTTGGCGCCGTGCAGGTGAGCGCCACAATCAGGACTGCATACGACCGAGGCACACAGGGCCAACACCCGGCATCATGGTGTGGGGAGCGATCTCCTACACTGGCCGTACACCTCTGGTGATCGTCGAGGGGACACTGAATAGTGCATGGTACATCCAAACCGTCATCGAACCCATCGTTCTACCATTCCTAGACCGGCAAGGGAACTTGCTGTTCCAACAGGACAATGCACGTCCGCATGTATCCCGTGCCACCCAACGTGCTCTAGAAGGTGTAAGTCAACTACCCTGGCCAGCAAGATCTCCGGATCTGTCCCCCATTGAGCATGTTTGGGACCAGATGAAGCGTCGTCTCACGCGGTCTGCACGTCCAGCACGAACGCTGGTCCAACTGAGGCGCCATGTGGAAATGGCATGGCAAGCCGTTCCACAGGACTACATCCAGCATGTCTACGATCGTAGACATGCTGGGAGAATAGCAGCCTGCATTGCTGTGAAAGGTGGATATACACTGTACTAGTGCCGACATTGTGCATGCTCTGTTGCCTGTGTCTATGTGCCTGTGGTTCTGTAAGTGTGATCGTGTGATGTATCTGACCGCAGGAATGTGTCAATAAAGTTTCCCCTTCCTGGGACAATGAATTCACGGTGTTCTTATTTCAATTTCCAGGAGTGTATTTAAATTGTTCAATTGAATCACCCCTCCTACTCCTCTTAATTTATTGTTCTGTTATGTGGTTTATGACCACTGAGGGTAGGTGTATGACCCCCTGGATATAATCCATCCTTCTGAGGAATCTCACACGTTATCCCGACACCCTCCTCCTTCTCTACCACTCTGGGAAACCCCTAAACCCTCCCCCATCACCCTTCCATATACACGCATACTTTTGATATCAAATTAATTGACTAATTAATAAAATTAAACAGTTAGTTAACCCGTCACCCTCTGTGAAATCCCCTGCCCTCTCCACCTCTCCCAAATTCCCTCTTCCGCCGCGCATCTGGAAATTGGTGGGAAAAAGACTCTGTCAGGGAGAGGAAGAATCTCATGACATGAAATTGAAATTAGTGTCAATTACATGCCAGAGGATATAATACTTATACATAAAATTCCATTTTCATGGGTTGGACCTCTTTATTTGGTGGGAAAGCTTACATCCAGCAACTATATGTCCTAATTACATAACTACACTGCTGTAGGTTGGAGGTGTTGTCTTGTTGTAACATTATCGTGTGTGTACACACCTTGACATGCAGGAATCAACTGAGCTAGTGCACAACGCCACTACCAGTGGCCATCCTACTATCACACCCCACCCCTTCCAGAAAAAAATGGCAGGAAAAAGACTTAGTCTCTGCTGGAGAGGAAGGCCCTCATGACATGAAATGCAAATCAGTGCTAATAATATATAGCCCTCTGTTCCTTATTTAATCATTTTGTGAGTGACCTGACTCCCCCATTTGAGTAGAGCTCACATCTTCACTCATCACGCCCACTTCTCATGATGTCATAACTATAAGCACCGAGGAATGAAATGGAATGCAGTATAATATCCGCCGTTTGGGGTCACCCGCGTGTGTGTCTGTCGTCGTGGCGCCGCTGCAGAGGTCAAGAACCCCCGAATGCCCTAATTACAGATCATAATATTAAATAACACAGCATGGACCAGAAGTCGTCCTCCATTGATCTCACAGTGCTGAACAAAGCTTTAGGTGGCAGCATTCCTTTGATTGAAAGTTCCAGACCCGCATCCTGTCCCTGTCTCAAGCTGCTACTTCCTGTCTGTGTGTGAATCAATGTGTCCAGACACACAGACGGGGGTGTTCATCTCTCCTCAGAATATTGTGTTCCTGTTGGCTAATGCTGAGAACAAGGGGAGAGCTAGCGGAATTGAGATATCAAAAATAGGGAGAAGTGGAATTGAGATATCAAAAATAGGGAGAAGTGGAATTGAGATATCAAAAATAGGAAGAAGTGGTCCATTTGTAACAACCTTCCGGTCGATGTAGCCAAACGGTTCTAGGCGCTTCAGTCCGGAACCGTGCTGCTGCTACGGTCGCAGGTTCGAATCCTGCCTCGGGCATGGATGTGTGTGATGTACTTAGGTTAGTTAGATTTAAGTAGTTCTAAGTCTAGGAGACTGATGACCTCAGATGTTAAGTCCCATAGTGCTCAGAGCCACTTGTAATACCCTGTTAAATTGATTGATCAAAGGTTTACAGCAGTCAAACTGATCTCTCAAAACACTCACCAACTCCCTACGACGATTCTTCTTTGTAATGAAATAGATTTTCAACATTTGAGAATCACCCGTAAATATTTTGCAAACCAAGTAATTAAATTCCCGCCATAAATAGATCGCAATGCTAAATATATCCATCCTTCTAAGAATCCTCACCCCTCATCCCCTACCCTCCTCCTCCTCCACCGCTCTGGGAAACCCCTACCTAACCCCTCCCCCATGCACTGACGTTTAACAACACAATCACCCTCCTCCACAACGACGTTTCCACTTATCACATCTGGTGACAAAATCCTTCCGAACACACACACTCACGACCACGAAGAGTGCAACGTCCGCCAACTGCAGGGAGCTGCAGCTGTGCCGCCAGTTGGGACATCGTGTTATTGCGTGGGCGACCATCGGGAGAGACCCACACACACAACGGCCATGCCAGTGGCCGCTCGCCCATCCCCCGACATCAACACAGCGGCCCTACCAAACACTCAGAGTTCAGAAAGACCGTCACAAAGCAGTCAACCGATCAGTTTACGTGTGGGACAATGACAATCCAGCGCAAACACCCGCCATATTGAATCTTCTCACTCAACACACTCATCGGCTTTTGTCGCGACTGATCCAGCATACTAGTTACTTCGCTACTCAGTCATCCAGAGAGCGCCGCCGTAGTGCTCAGAGCCATTTAAACCATTTGAACCAATCCAAGACAGGGATTTTACTGACCATAAACCTCGAATTTCTCTAGAAAAATGAAGATTTCTCCCGTCTACACGAACGTTTTTCTAAGACAGAAGAAATCTGGGCATACACGCGTTTACACATCGCTAAAATATTGTTACTTGCGAAAATCCTGCAAGTCTTGCATAGACTATATTTCCTCTCATCAAGTAAAAAACTCTGGTCTAATCAGTCTAATATCTGTTATGTTCTGCATCATAGGACTAGAATATTAAGCTAATTTTAACTCATGATGGACAGCTAAGAGCATACTCTGTAAGTAGGCTGTTTAGGTTTTTTTTATTGGTAACGCCAACGCCACGTAGCGCTCTGTAGGAAAATCACTGGCTGTGCTGTGTGCAGCCTGTGGCAGGTTTGCATTGTTGTCTGTCATTGTAGTGTTGGGCAGCGGCAGCTGGATGTTAACAGTGCGTAGCGTTGCGCAGTTGGAGGTGAGCCGCCAGCAGTCGTGGACGTGGGGAGAGAGCTGGCGGAGTTTTGAAATTTGTAAGAATTGGTGTCATGAACTGATATATATATATATTATGACTATTAAGGTAAATACATTTTTTCTTCTCTATTAAAATCTTTCATTTGCTAACTGTGCCTATCAGTAGTTAGTGACTTCCGTAGTTTGAATCTTTTAGTTAGCTGGCAGTAGTGGCGCTTGCTGTATTGCAGTAGTTCGAGTAACGAAGATTTTTGTGAGGTAAGTGATATGTGAAACATATAGGTTAATGTTAGTCAGGGCCATTCTCTTGTAGGGATTACTGAGTCAGATTGCGTTGCGCCAAAAAAAAAAAAAAAAAAAAATGTGTGTCAGTTTAAGCACAGTCGTGTATAATTTTTCTAAGGGGACGTTTCAACTCTTCCTTTGAAACTCTCGTAAGGTAACCAAGTGTTTCATCACTTACGAAGTCTCTTAAGGTAACAGCACAGAGAAGTTGTAAATATCATGTTTATACTACCTATCACTTCATAAATTTGGTAATACAGCTGATTTTATTACGATGGTCATCTGCCTTGTGTTGGTGGAAGACTGAAATTTCGTTAAAAGACCACGCCGCAATGAAAAAACGCCTGATTACCTCTCCAACACCAGATATATTTGTGATACTCTAGCCCTCGCTCCCACTAGCCCAGCGACACGTCACTGACATCAAATTGATAGGCTAATTAATTAAATTGATCATGAGAGTCACTTTGCATGGGGAGTAATTTTTTTTCCAGCAGTCGGATTACACTCACCAGGTAGCGCAAGTGGGAATCTCTGGAGGGAATGCAATGCTCTTTTCAAGGAACACTATTGAGAATCGACATTTGAAGCTGACCACAGAGGGATTCTACCATCGCCAATATACATTTCACGGAAGCACAGAGAAGATATGAGAAGTTATCACTCCTAAGGAGGGAAATAGACATGCTTTTTCCCTCGTTCTCTATGCATGTGGAATAGGACATGGAATGACTAGTAGTGCTACAGGGTACCCTCCGCCACACACCATATGACGGATTGCGAAGTAAGCATATAGATGTAAGTGTAGATTTAGTTTACAAATTAAGATGTCATTCCATCGATTTTGTGAACACGCAAATCTCGCAGAAGAACGTTATCTCTTATTTATCAAGAAAACGAAAGACGTAGCTTCTGCTGCTGCTTTTCTGTTAGTAAAAATCTTTGTATTAGCTCTTAACGTTCTCATGCAGTTACTTCTTGAGACGTAAGTGAGATGTAATATGTTTGCCCACAACACGTAGAAAAAGCAGTATAGAGCTCACCTCTCAGGTTCCCTTTCGTCAAAGTGTCTCTTACCTGCCATATTCTCCAGAATCTTCCAGTCTTCGAAACATAGCATTTGAATCACATGATTTCCTTGAGTAAGAGCTACACCTGCCGAGTCACAGACCGCTGCTAATTCTCTCGAAATCCCATCACGTTCCCGATAGCACTGTTCCATTAGTTATAAGACTGTCTAGTTCTCCCCCTGCCACTGAGTGCACAGAGAGTTATCACAATGGGAAAAATAGCACACTAATGTACAGGAGGAAATTCACAACCATTTAGAGTACACACGGACTGCACAAAGAAATTCAGAAGCGCAACACCTACAATTCATGAAAATCGAATGACAGTCTTTTAATATCACCCTGTACATGCCCTCGTCTCCTTTATTGTATTGCTATGATTACTATGTTAGAAATACGACAGTGTAACGATATTAGAGACTTCGTTGACAGCACAGTCTTTTACTTTCTCTCTCTCTCTCTCTCTCTCTCTCTCTCTCTCTCTATATATATATATATATATATATATATATATATATATATCGCTCGCTGTTTCCTGGTTACTTTTATAACACCCAACAGAGTAAAATTACGAACTATAAAAAGCTTTGCTATGTCACGTGGTAGAGAACCCGATAAGATATTACCACATCTCTCTCTTCCGACATATAAAACAAATAGCATCTGCATGTTGACATTGAGCATATGTTGTTTTTGTATGTCTATCCTTTTGACTGGAGGTCTTGAGGACCACAGCCATTCACTATTGTAACAGAATATATTGCATCCATAGCCAACATAACTGGTTTACGCAGACTGGCTGTAACTGTAATGTCAGAACTCCAACGATCAACTGCCAATGAGTATATGTGGTGGTCCTATTAAAGATACATATATTGATGCATTGGAGCTTGTTGCCAGTGATCGAAGTCTTTTGCATGGACCTGTGTGAATTTTTCTTGCCCATACTGTAGGAGGACCATATCCCACAGACTTTTAATCACAAGGGGTGTTCCTGTGTTATTCTTTCATAAACAGTTTGATACATTGTTTTTCTGCTGTAACACATCCAAGCAGTATAGACTACAGCTTTGTACACCGTCAAACATTTTGTTTTTCTACCATGACTTTGAGGTCTGTGTCGAGCACTAAACCGGCATTTATTCATTTCAGTCCATCGTCTCTCACACAATGCTGGACATTGCTTGGTGTAAGTTGAGCTGCTCCCACAACACACCAGACGGTTGAAATAAAAGACAGAAGTGGTGTTTCCTATAGACAAAAATGTGGAAGACATCGCAACGAGTGGAAAGTGGAAATGTTTGCAGCATTATGGAGCGTCGCTAAACAGCTCTCCTAAGATGACGACCTTTACATTTAACCGCATGTTCCACATTGACGGGGTAGAAGGTGTCTCATTGTTCCATCTTCAAAAGTCCAAGAGCATTGATTCCTCATACTGCCAGTGCATATCACACAGAAGTATATAATCACTGTTTCATTGTCCTAGGTGGTGGTCATCATGAACGCGAAATCTCTGGACACTGCGTCTCTTATTTTTGTGGTTTGCAATGGATAAATGCATGTCGAACAATGGGACATACAAAAAAAATTGTGCAGTTGCACTAGGTGTTGACAGTTATACTACATTCATAAGCAATTTTAGAATACATGGCCAGAAGTGATGTCATTATCACATTTGCAGAAGTGACATAAAATCGAAAATTTACGAAAATTGATGGGAAATGCATATATATTAAGGGAAAATATGACAAAATGCAGGGAAATTGAGGGGAAATGAGGGAGCACTTAGATACCTGCTTGGTGCAGGAAAATTCTTGTACATGGAAATATGTGTGGTAGCAAGAGGAATACAAGAATATGTCGATATGGAAGCACTGGAAACCAAGAAAACAGTAATTTTTTCGTGGACAGCGATCAGGTGGCTGAAATAGATTGTTTAAGTGGATGACCAGCAAATGTAGAGTAATAAATTTATATACGTCGCATCATAGGCCCGGCTGTGACCCCAAAGTTATTGGCAAACATGTTATAGAGTTTCATAAAATGGTCAGACATATAGCTATGGTAAACTTTACGTTCTCCTTAGGTAAAGAGCATTGTATTATCAATTTGCGGGCTCCAATATATCAGTACCCAATGCATCACATGTGAGACCCTGTGTGACACTGTTTAAGTGTTTAAATGCCAACAACGAGTATTTACTATGTGCTTCTCTGTTCTCGCTACTGATCACAACTATATGGAGACACCTAAAATATACTTTACAGAACAGTTGCTGCATGGTTTTTAATAACAGTCTTCTCTATGTCTATTCAGATAATAGGTATACATATAAGTTGACTGCTGTCTTTGACGTTTTCCTGGAAAATAGACCATCTGCCTCTAAACTGACTTGGATCTGCATTAAAGGATGATAGAAAGTAGATGGGGCAATTGGTTCAGAGCAGCTGTAACGAGGTATGATTTAATGGTAAACTGATGACGCAATCTAGAGAGAGGGAGATGTTGCACCAGGTCACTTATCACACATTCAACCATTTTTTCCGTAGTTTTTTTGGGATTTATCAGTTGTGTGTTATCACTTGCATTCGACTCATGTACAACTTCATGTTCTGTGTGTGACTTAGAGGACTATCTACCTAAGATCTTTAGCAGCAAACCTCTACATACCACAGTCAGCAGAGGACGTCCAATGCATGTGTGATGAATCAGTCCACCAAACCGATGCAAAAGCTATTTCTGCGGCCTCCTCTACACGAACAATGTCGTATGCAAAGTATTCTATTTCTCTGCCTCATCTCGGACATAAATCGAGTCTTCAGTGTTATGAATGCAGTGACTCTAAGTTACTGACAGGGGCTTCTGAGGTACTGTAACCCCTGTGTAAACATTTGCTTGACAGATGTTGTGTGTTCTGTTCATGGCGTGTAATTTCACTTGTCAAACACCACTGCTATGGGTTTTGTCTATTTCCTCATAACACATCGTTGTTTCATGCATTTTCCATTGCTGACGATCATTTTATAGGACTGATGCGAGCATAGCATAATTTCCGAACAGTAATCGAATGTGAACAGTGGGCGCTATACTCCTCTGGAAAGCAATATAGTGCATTTATCAGAAAGAGACCATGTTTTTTCCTTTGGTGCAGAAGGTAGGAATTTTATCATTTTAAAGTTTCTCGCCATATTGAGTGGGACAGAAAACTTGCAGGGTGAATGAATATTACGTGTTGCAAATATATATTTCCTGAACTAGAGTATTAAGGGCGTTGCATTTCAAGCAACTAATATATCGGAAATCATAATACTTTAACATTATATCATGTTTAAGGGTAGAAATATGTAGCCTTATGAGTCTGTGTTTATGTTCTGTGTTCATTTATCTCTTACCAGCGTTTTCCTGATACAGAACCCCAACACTGCAACAGTATTACAGAATTGATAGCACACATAAAACGCTTCAAACTCCTTCCATCTGGACCTCCATCATGCATAAACCATACATGTATACCTTCCTTCTTCTTCTGTACCACCACAACACTCTCAAATCTATCAGGCTCGTATCTACTAAATGCCAGTTGTAACGAAATTATTTTTTCGCAGGGGGGGGGGGGGGGGGGGACTGGAATACAGCAAAAATAATCATTGAAATATTATTTGATAAAACAGAGAATTTGAAAAGTTCGTTGCTATAATTGTGTTCCAATGACATCAAAATCATGTGATCATGGGGGTGTTTGTTACTGATCACTTTGGCCTCCACCACTCATAGATAACTTTGAGACAAATACATGTGTTTACTGCTAGAACAGTTTCCAAACGTTACACATTAGTAATTAGTTCTGCAGTGACGTATAAAGTTTAGTTCATTCCTTATACATATCTTAGTTTGGTGTAACTCAGAGTAATCTGGTACCTGCCTATGCTGCTGAAGTCGTCATCCTGGTCCATTTCATCTGCAAACTGGATCTAGTTATGTGCATTCCATGGAATAATGCAGGTACCAAGTCATTTTATAGTGGTTTATTAATGACAAGCTGCACAACTGGTTCTTGGTGGGAACCCACTCTACATAACAGGCTACATAGTCACAAAACCGTAGTACAACAATTAGATTAGTACACTGACGTGCGACACAGAGGTCACGTCTGTGAAATATCTCCAACTGAGCCTTTATTGAGCCTTCTGCTTCCCCTAGTTATACGTTCTTAACAATGAAGTTAACAAAACTATAGTACAAATTTATAAAATGAACAATTAAAAGTTCAAAGTTATTATGAATAACTGTACGCATAACCTTTCGTGCTTTATGCCCAAACTGGCGTATACAATATACAAGATTTTTACATAAGATATACATCACATTATACAAAATACACTACCCCCATGAACCATGGACCTTGCCGTTGGTGGGTAGGCTTGCGTGCCTCAGCAATACAGATGGCCGTACCGTAGGTGCAACCACAACGGAGGAGTATCTGTTGACAGGCCAGACAAACGTGTGGTTCCTGAAGAGGGGCAGCTGCCTTTTCAGTAGTTCCAGGGGCAACAGTCTGGATGATTGACTGATCTGGCCTTGTAACACTAACCAAAACGGCCTTGCAGTGCTGGTACTACGAACGGCTGAAAGCAAGGGGAAACTACAGCCTTAATTTTTCCCCAGGGCATGCAGCGTTACTGTATAGTTAAATGATGATGGCGTCCTCTTGGGTAAAATATTCCGGAGGTAAAATAGTCCCCCATTCGGATCACCGGGCGCGGACTACTCAAGAGGACGTCGTTATCAGGAGAAAGAAAACTGGCGTTCTACTGATCTGAGCGTGGAATGTTAGATCCCTTAATCGGGCAGGTAGGTTAGAAAATTTAAAAAGGGAAATGGATAGGTTGAAGTTAGATATAGTGGGAATTAGTGAAGTTCGGTGGCAGGAGGAACAAGACTTTTTGTCAGGTGAATATAGGGTTATAAATACAAAATCAAATAGGGGTAATGCAGGAGTAGGTTTAATAATGAATAAAAAAATAGGAGTGCGGGTAAGCTACTACAAACAGCATAGTGAACGCATTATTGTGGCCAAGATAGATACGAAGCCCACACCTACTACAGTAGTATAAGTTTATATGCCAACTAGCTCTGCAGATGACGAAGAAATTGAAGAAATGTATGATGAAATAAAAGAAACTATTCAGATAGTGTAGGGAGATGAAAATTTAATAGTCATGGGTGACTGGAATTCGAGAGTAGGAAAAGGGAGAGAAGGAAACATAGTAGGTGAATATGGATTGGGGGAGAGAAATGAAAGAGGGAGCCGACTGGCAAAATTTTGCACAGAGCATAACTTAATTATAGCTAATACTTGGTTCAAGAATCATAAAAGAAGGTTGTATACGTGGAAGAATCATGGAGATACTAGAAGGTATCAAATAGATTATATAATGGTAAGACAGAGATTTAGGAACCAGGTTTTAAATTGTAAGACATTTCCAGGGGCAGATGTGGACTGTGGCCACAATCTATTGGTTATGAACTGTAGATTAAAACTGAAGAAACTGCAAAATGGTGGGAATTTAAGGAGATGGGATTTGGATAAACTGACGAAACCAGAGGTTGTACAGAGTTTCAGGGAGAGCATAAGGGAATAACTGACAGGAATGGGGGAAAGAAATACAGTAGAAGAAGAATGGGTAGCTTTGAGGAATGAAATAGTGAAGGCAGCAGACGATCAAGTAGGTAAAAAGATGAGGGCTAGTAGAAATCCTTGGGTAACAGAAGAAATACTGAATTTAACTGATGAAAGGAGAAAATATAAAAACGCAGTAAATGAAGCAGGCAAAAGGGAATACAAACGTCTCAAAAATGAGATGGACAGGAAGTGCAAAAATGGCTAAGCAGGGATGGCTAGAGGACAAATGTAAGGATGTAGAAGCTTATCTCACTAGGGGTAAGATAGATACTGCCTACAGGAAAGTTAAAGAGACCTTCGGAGAAAAGAGAGCCATTTGTATGTATATCAAGAGCTCAGATGGAAACCCAGTTTTAAGCAAAGAAGGGAAAGTAGAAAGATGGAAGGAGTATATAGAGAGTCTATACAAGGGCGATGTACTTGAGGACAATATTAGGGAAATGGAAGAGGATGTAGAAGAAGATGAAATGGGAGATACAATACTGCGTGAAGAGTTTGACAGAGCACAGAAAAACCTGAGTCGAAACAAGGCCCCGGGAGTAGACAACATTCCATTGGAACTGCTGACGGCTTTGGGAGAGCCAGTTCTGACAAAACTCTACCATCTGGTGAGCAAGATGTATGAGACAGGCGAAATACCCTCAGACTTCAAGAAGAATATAATAATTGCAATCCCAAAGACAGCAGGTGTTGACAGATGTGAAAGTTACCGAACTATCAGTTTAATAAGTCACAGCTGCAAAATACTTACGCGCATTCTTTACAGACGAATGGAAAAACTGGTTGATGCCGACTTCGGGGAAGATCAGTTTGGATTCCGCAGAAATGTTGGAACACGTGAGGCAATACTGACCCTACGACTTATCTTAGAAAATAGATTAAGGAAAGGCAAACCTACATTTGTAGCATTTGTAGACTTAGAGAAAGCTTTTGACAATGTTGACTGGAATACCCTCTTTCAGATTCTGAGGGTGGCAGCCGTAAAATACAGGGAGCGAAAGGCTATTTACAATTTGTACAGAAACCAGATGGCAGTTATTAGAGTCGAGGGGCATGAAAGGGAAGCAGAGGTTGGGAAGGGAGTAAGACAGTGTTGTAGCCTCTCCCCGATGTTATTCAATCTGTATATTGAGGAAGCAGTAAAGGAAACAAAAGAGAAATTCGGAGTAGGTATTAAAGTCCAGGGAGAAGAAATAAAAACTTTGAGGTTCGCCGATGGCATCGTAATTCTGTCAGAGACAGCAAAGGACTTGGAAGAGCAGTTGAACGGAATGTACAGTGTCTTCAAAGGAGGATATAAGATGAACATCAACAAAAGCAAAACGAAGATAATGGAATGTAGTCAAATTAAATCGGGTGATGCTGAGGGAATTAGATTAGAAAATGAGACACTTAAAGTAGTAAAGGAGTTTTGCTATTTGGGGAGCAAAATAACTGATGATGGTAGAAGTAGAGAGGATATAAAATGCAGACTGGCAATGGCAAGGAAAGCGTTACTGAAGAAGAGAAATTTGTTAAAATCGAGTATAGATTTAAGTGTCAGGAAGTCATTTCTGAAAGTATTTGTATGGAGTGTAGCCATGTATGGAAGTGAAACATGGACAATAAATAATTTGGACAAGAAGAGAATAGAAGCTTTCGAAATGTGGTGCTACAGAAGAATGCTGAAGAGTAGATGGGTAGATCACATAACTAATGAAGAGGTATGGAATAGAATTGAGGAGAAGAGGAGTATGTGGCACAACTTGACAAGAAGAAGGGATCGGTTGGTAGGACATGTTCTGAGGCATCAAGGGATCACAAATTTAGCATTGGAGGGCAGCGTGGAGGGTAAAAATCGTAGATGGAGACCAAGAGATGAATACACTAAGCAGATTCAGAAGGACGTAGGTTGCAGTAAGTACTGGGAGATGAAGAAGCTTGCAGGTGCATCAAACCAGTCTCAGGACTGAAGACATCAATAACATACAAAATACTGAAAACAACAATGCCAACCTATTTTTTCTTAATTATGGCTTAATTAGTGAATGCAAAGTAATGCTAGCAAATATTCGACGAACATTACATACAAGTAAACTATTGAAACAATAAATTTTATGAAATTTAATGTATTATACGAAATCACTTATTAGATACAATTGGAATTACGAAACTTTCAATGAATTGCCTCTTTGGAGAGAATTTCATTAGGGTACCGGTATCGAAAAAGGAATGGAAAACAAGGGGTTGTTTTATTTCACAGTAAGGAGTGCTAACCTCCTAAGCATGCATGCATCTACAGAGGTCGTGTGTAATTGGATGGGTGACGTGGGTAATATTGGTAGAGAACAGTCTTCATGGCATGGTTGTTATGGTACTGGAATGATAATGCTGGTCTACATCGTAGGCCCTGGTTGGTTGTGCAAGTTTTGAACATGCGTTGTGCTCTTTCCAAAACCAAAATGTCGAAGTACATTCATCACACGAAACTCCGCTTATTCTGTTCCTTAATGAGGCGTCAAACGTAGCGGATATAGTGCACTCAGTTCCAAATTAAATCGGTGACAGTGTTGCAGGCAGAGTTTGTTAAAGATGGGGGAACTGTTACAAGATGTGTAATTAGAGCATCTAGAGTTTTTTCTCTGAATCCAAGAAAGCGAGAATACTTTGTGAGTCTTATTCACGTAGGAGAAGGTGGACACTCGTAATAAAACCTTACCGAATTTATAAAGTGTTTTTTCTAATGAATGTAGTTTTTACACCTTCTTTCTGCCAATGGCTCTTTCCTACACTAAGAAACAGTATTTTCGTTACATAATGTAGGCAGTGTAACAAGGTTCGCAATATGTCCTCATGTATATAGCCCTCGCTAAGAAATGGCGAGTGATGGTTTAGTAGTGATACAGTAAATGAGAATCATGTCGTAATATCATAAGCTGCTTGCACCATGAAATCGACGGGATAGAACGTATTGTTGACGTGAAAAGCCGTTGAGGGTGATAGGTGGTGGATGGTAGGTCTGAAGATGGTCTAAAACTGACTGAAACCAGTAACCTCATAAAAAAGAAGTCTCTTGCTGCCGTGACTGTTCATGTTCATTTTTAGGAGATTTTGTTTTGAGCAGCCCATCTGTCAGATCACAACCACCTGCTATTGCCCTCAACCATCTTTTACAGAACGTGTTAACCAAAATTTGAAAGTGACTCTTAATGCCTTCCATAGTAATTCACAGAGTAAGTGGAACCACGCTGCAGGGTGGCTTAATTTTGCCTTTAATACGGTCCAACATAGTAACTGAAAGTTGCCCCTGCTTCCCTTGTGTTCAGTTATGAAGCTAATGCACCTCTGACGAAATTGTCATCAGTTGGTGATTTGCTTCTGGAGCGTATTGACGCCAAGACTCTGCAGAACAATTGGAGGAAAACACGTTGCAATATTCAGCAGGCTCGTCAGAGGTTGGCCGATTGTTGTATCAGGGGCGCAGAGAATTTAAGGATGAGGTAGGTGATCAGGTTATTGTGTACAATGCAATGTTAATCGGAAAGCGGAAAAGGACTAATCTAGTAACATAGTAACAGGTTTTTGGGTCCCTTCGAGATTGTCCGAGTTTTGGATCCGGTCAACTTTGTTGCAGGCTTGAGTCAGGAAAGCTGTCCAGGGTTCACGTCTCCCAGGTTAACGAGAACTGGCCTCCTCCCTAATCAGTCAACACATCAAAAAGAGGAGGAGGTTTATGTGGGTTTGGCAGGGTTCAAATGGTTCTAATGGCTCTAAGCACTATGGGACTTAACATTTGAGGTCATCAGTCCCCTAGACTTAGAACTACTTAAACCTAACTAACCAAAGGACATCACACACATCCATGCCCAATGCAGGATACGAACCTGCTCGGTTCCGGAATGAAGCGCCTAGACCCGCTCGGTCACAGCGGCCGGCTTTGGCAGGGGAAGCTAAGCTTTGCGGCTCATCTTCCTTTGAACTCCCGGGTCTACCTTGCCTTTGTTTGTTTGCTTCTGAGATCTTCTTGTTCTGGTGGAGGTGCTAGCCTCGCAGCAGCAGCTCGATTTCAGCAACAATGTGAGAGCACATGATCGACAGTGCAGAGGATGGAGTGATCAATGTAGGAGAGTCTTGTGGAGCGGCTCTGGCCAGATGGAAGTGGCAGCGTGAGTTAGGATGCGTTCGCCAGAATGGACAGGAGGAGGCTCCATCGCTTTCCGGAACGATAGGCTCACATGTGTTTGCATTCAGTTGGAGGATATCAGCATCCACACTGGTCGTTTTTCCACTACTTACTGATCTTCATTAACTTCCAACATTTGATGGAGTGGCTGTGATCTATGATACGAATTTTGAGCCTGGTTACAAAACTCTGACTGATGGCTTAGCTGTTTGCTTACATGAATTCCCGATAGAATAAGCCTGGATAGTGTTGCCTTGGTGGCAGTTGTTTTATATTTATTCAGTTAATCTCAAGGGGTCATAAACCACTTAGCAGAACAACAGGTTAAGGGGAGAGGTGGTTTATTTGATCAGTTTAATTAAATAGCACATCAGTTTGATATCAAAAGTGGTGTAGCGTTTCCAGGAAAGAGGGCAGCCGGCGACTTTCCATAGCAGAGGCATGGAAAAGCACTTAACAGAATAATTGGTTAAGGAGGATTATAAATTTAACAACCATGCAGAATGGAGTGGTGCTCCTACTCCATCTTTGATAAATCTGGCAACAATACAGAAGGGGTAGTTCCCCCTTTCCATCTTGAATAAATTTGGCAACAATTCAGAATGGGGCGGTTCCCGCTTTATCCTGCTACTAGCGATGCTGAGAGCCCAAAAATGTTGTGAGTGGGGACTACGACTCTTCGACTTACTTGTACCCAACGAGCTTACTGGGGGCAAAGACACGGAGCGCCATCACATCACCACATTCAAATCAATGGTGACGTCACCACACAACAGCTTGATGGAAGGGAAGGTTCCGCATTGTATTTGGACAGCCTCTGCTTCTTCTCTTGCTGCAGCTGTGGCTGTTGCTACTGGAGGCGCAACTGTTCCCGCGAGCACTGCAAAAATGTCGGGCCCAAGGTGGCCACAAATTAACACGCACAAAAGTGTCCTCCATTGCCATTGTTGTATCTACACAGGCGTGTAAACGCTACGACACCGTCCTGTCGGCACGAATGCCACTGCTCTAGCCGATGGTAGGTACTCAATACAGAAGCCGGAAGAGGAAAAATTCAACGTGCAGGTCAATCTACGGAGGAACAGACAGTCCAAACACCGTGTAGAGCCTGGCGTGGAGAAAAGCACAAAACGCGACCAGTGCAAATGGCCGAAACAACGTATGATATTGAAACCTCCCCGTCTCCTCTATGTCTCTTTTGTTACGTAACCTTTCCTTCTACAATATCCTATAAAACCTTCCCTTAGGATTTCTATCTCTTGCTTAATAATAACAAATGAAATCTTCCCTTTGAAATTAATTCTCTTTCTCAGTCTTTGCATATACAAATTTAAATGCTGCTTATTAAAAGTTATTTTCTGACTATTTCGACGAAACATAGAATGTGTCGTCGTCGTGGCCCTCAGTCGTTACTTGCAGTAACCCAAAACTGTTCCTTACCTTTTTTACTGTTACTGGATCGCCATCTGACTGCTACATCGAACTGCGACATGAATATACTTACTCTGTTTTACTATACTCTATTAGCTGCTGGTGGGCTGTCATAATAAGTGGCTGTATTTACTACCAAAGCTGACGTTATTCTTTCATTAATTTGATTGAAGTTACGTAATTCATAGTTAAACTTTGTCTAGGGAACAATAAAATTTTGCGAAGTTTTACGTTGATAGCTTTTGAGATGGATTATGATCAGTAATGCAATATTGCTGGCAAAAATTAATTATATTCTGAATGTCATGATTTTACAAACGTTCAAATGGGACTTACTTTTTACAATAATCTTACAACTAGCAACTCGCAAACATACCTTCAGTAGTCTTGAGTTTCTCAAAAAATTATTTCAAAATATTAGTTCATCTTATGGTAATAGTTGGCTGATGTCTCTATACATCCTCTTATAATCTCTTGTAAATCATAGCTGGTGGCTGACAGACACACCGCTCCTCTCAACCTCTCGCTTCAGACCTGCTACCGACTCGCTTCACATCTCGCTTACTACTGACTTCCTACGAACGCTCAAGTGCGGTCTCTCCTGCCAACAATGCTTTCTGGTGCAGACTTTCCGTGCTACCATTACAAAATGTATCCATACGCTGTCTCTCCGGCCCTTTTTAAAATTATATCAATGTGCGGTCTCTCTTACCAACAATACTTCGGTGTAGACATTCCCTGCTACCACAATTATTTCCAACATGACAAATATTAATTATTCCTACTTAATCTTATTAATAAAATATGAACATCTTTCATAAATTGTGGTTTGACAATAGGCCATAGAAATATACACGTCTTACAATATGCCATTCTTTCGCAACAATCATTAAAAGTTTATCAAATTCGCTTTGTTCTTGGTACAATGTGTTCTGGCATGGTTGCATAATATAGAAATTGAGCATAGTGCAGTGGACAGAGGCGCGGCATTGTGAAGTCAGTCATTGGCTAACGAATAGCGTGATTCAGTCACAATTCAGTATTTATTTATTCATCCGAAAAAAATTTCAGATTTTGTGATACCCAATTCCATAACACATATTGCTTATGACTGTGTGCACAGTAAGACACACACAGACACACGTACACGACTGCCTGAAGTACAGAAAATGTTACAGTAATATTGTAGTAAATAAATGAACTTTTGAGCTTTCTCTGGAAGAGTAGGATATTTTGCCCTAAGTTGTTTGAGCTCTTGTATTCCACATGCTCTAAAAATTCTGCTGCTGTATAGAAGCTTTAGTAAGAATGACCTTTGGGTTTAACTAAGAAGTGAGAAAGATAAATAATTTGAATCTTATGTGGAAGACTGTTGGAAACTTGTATCGCACTGTTTGTAGTAGAACTTTAATAGGTTGATGTGCTTACTGACTGGACATGGAACTCTCCTTTTTGCCTTATGTTCATGGACATTTAAGTGTATATTTTATACGGGGGCGTGCTGAAAATTAATGCTTCTCAATCTTTTCTGTGAAACCCCTTAAAGATTTTTAAATAAAATGAACTTTATTAACATTCCACGTCTTCATTCTTCATGTCTCCATATTTATTTCTCATTGTTGCCATCCTGGGGACGAACACATTTCTCCCTACGAGATACCATCTTTGCTTGCAATGCTCATCAGTATCAAAGATAATTCCTCGCAGATGTTCTTTAAGTTTTGAGAACAAATGATAATCGGATGATCGATGGCAGTGAACCCAAGCCGTCGGATTGTTGCAGATGTCGTAGCGCTGCATGGTCTGGCATTGTCATGCTGGAGAAAAGGGTGCTCCATGTGTGGACGAACTCTTCGAATTCGTGCTTTCAGTTTTCTCTGGGTCTCGCATTACCTTGTAGAGTTTATGGTAGTGCAATTAGGCATCAATTCCAAATGCACCATCCTTTAATATCACAGATCTCTGTGCGCATGACTTTGCCTGCTGATGGCATGACCATGAATTTTTTTGGCACTGGTGATTCTTTGTGCAGGAACTCAGCTGATGCTCTCTTGTCTTCAGGGTCAGAATGGATTTCCATTGGAGGCACGTTTCCTGCGGTTAGACACTCGATTACAGTACGCTGTTTCTCAAGTACCCGACACAGTCACGTTAAACATCGCGATGTAATATGGGTGACATCCACACTACTGGCCATTAAAATTGCTACACCAAGAGGAAATGCAGATGATAAACGGGTATTCACTGGACAAATATATTATACTAGAACTGACATGTGATTACATTTTGACGCAATTTGGGAGAATTGATCCTGAGAAATCAGTACCCAGAACAACCACCTCTGGCAGTAATAACGACCTTGATACGCCTGGGCATTGAGTCAAATAGAGCTTGCTTGGATGGCGTGTACAGGTACAGCTGCCCACGCAGCTTCAACACGATACCACAGTTCATGAAGAGTAGTGACTGGCGTAATGTGACGAGCCAGTTGCTACGCCACCATTGACCAGACGTTTTCAATTGGTGAGAGATCTGGAGAATGTGCTGGCCAGGGCAGCAGTCGAACATTTTCTGCATCCAGAAAGGCCCGTACAGGACCTGCAACATGCCGTCGTGCATTACCCTGCTGAAAGGTAAGGTTTCGTAGGGATCGAGTGAATGGTAGAGTCACGGGTCGTAACACATCTGAAATGTAATGTCCATTGTTCATAGTGCCGTCAATGCGAACAGGAGGTGACCGAGACGTGTAACCAATGGCACCCCATACCATCACGCCGGGTGATACGCCAATATGGCGATGACGAATACACGCTTCCAATGTGCGTTCACCCCGATGTCGCCAACCAAGATGCGACCATCAGGATGCTGTAAACAGAACCTGGATTCATCCGAAAAAATGACGTTTTGCCATTCGCGCACCCAGGTTCGTTGTTGAGTACACCATCGCAGGCGCTCCTGTCTGTGATGCAGCGTCAAGGGTAACCGCAGCCATGGTCTCCAAGCTGATAGTGCCTGCTGCTGCAAATGTCGTCGTACTGTTCGTGCAGATCGTTGTTGTCTTGCAAGTGTCCTCATTTGTTGACTCAGGAATCGAGACGTGGCTGCACGATCCGTTACAGCCATGCGGATAAGATGCCTGTCATCTCGACTGCTAGTGATACGACGCCGTTGGGATCCAGCATGACGTTCCGTATTACCCTCCAGAAGCCACCGAGTCCATATTCTAACAGTCGTTGGATCTCGACCAACGCGAGGAGCAATGTCGCGATACGATAAACCGCAATCACGATAGGATACAATCCGACCTTTTATCAAAGTCGGAAATGTGATGGTACGCATTTCTCCTCCTTACACGAGGCATCATAACAGCGTTTCACCAGGCAACGCCGGTCATGCGCTCTTTGTGTATGAGAAATCGGTGGGACAGTTTCCTCATGTCAGCACGTCATAGATGTTGCCACCGGCGCCAACCTTGTGTGAATGCTTCGAAAAGCTAATCATTTGCATATCACAGTATCTTCTTGCTGTCGGTTAAATTTAGCGTCTGTAGCACGTCATCTTCGTGGTGTAGCAATTTTAATGTCTAGTATTGTAATACCTCAACGAATATTGAGAAAATAATAAAAAATTCAGAGGAATTGCTTTTCATCACGACCTCGTATTTTAAACTTCATGTGTGTAATCGGTGCTTCCCTGACAAAAGCTCTTATATACAAATGAGGCTGCTGTTACGGTAGATGCACAGAGGTGAACAATCCACCCCTGTGATTGTAGCGTGAAAAAATTTTCTACTGGGGGTGGGACTTGCATCTTACGAACGAAGGATGGACATTATCTAATTTTTATTATGTTTAAAAGGCACTGAGGCTTTTCCGTCCACAACAACGAATTGCGACAGTTAGTAACTGATACGGCAGCCTGAGCTCGCTATAGACCTCCACACTTGTTTAGTGATTCTCCTAATTAGTAAACAAAGCACCAGCTAAAGGCCAGCGAACAACGGCAGCGCGCCCGTTTACTCTCACACATAGGGACTTGCGGCGCCTGGGGCAGCCCGGAGCGCTAGCAGGATCCCCGGTGTAGAGGGGTGTGGGTGTGGGTGTGGGTGCGGGACCCGGCGCCTCGTTTATTTATTTATACAGCGGGATGAGAGGCGGGCGCGAGACATTTCACAGATGAGCTGTCGCGGCTGAGTGCTTAACCAGCGGATAGACAGCACAGCGCGAGGGCACCCGCTACGAGTGTTTTCGTAGGGATGAGAAACACAAGCAGGCGGATATTCCTACAACACATCATACTTTTGTCCTGGCCTAATATCCGTTAGCATGTTTCCGTATTTTTCTAACAGATTTCCCTACTCTGCGGACTTTTATGTATTCGACGTCGCGTTTGCTTGTTTGATAACGATAAACAGAAAATCACTAGAAACAGCGATCTGCCTTTCGTTCATCGTTTGTTCCGTTTCTGTGAAAGTGGTGCAACACATATTGAGGGCCATTGTTTCTTGGGAAAACAATTTCACATTTCATGGTCAATACAACCAAATTACCTTTTTTCATTCTATATTTATTATAAACAGGCTTTCGACTTAGTATGCCATCTGTGTCATCTGTGGTTACCAACATATTCGACTTATTTGATTAGAAAATGAAGTACGTAAGCTATGTCAGCTACTGGAAGGGCGACCATAACTATACTCGTGGGAGAATGTTATGACTCTTGTATGCTACACAAAATCAAATATATATGCTGAGCTGAATAAGCTCTATTGAAAGATACGGGAGCTGAAGCGACTGCTAGATATAAATAATAAAATGAAGGGAGAACTTTGCATGCTGTGCAAACACAAGTTTACACATTACAGTAGAACGCATTTCACCACATTAAGAACTGAATGTGCTGAAAATAAAAGACGGCCGGGAAATTTAAGAAGACTTTGGTATCAAGATAAATGGAGAGGAAAGGAGTTGGTGGTTGAAGCAGTACACGATTTTCTTTTCAGTCGAGTAAAATGCGAAAACATCATGACAAAAACAAAGGTGACGTATCATTTAAATATAAAGTAAGTTATAAAATGACTTATCTTAATAGTCCTGTTATCTTTAAAAAAAACAATTTTTTTTTAGAATCCATACTCATTGATTCACAACTACTATCGTTGCGCGCTGAAGAGTTTCTTGCTGTCCAGCTGCGCTTCACTTCACTTCAAGCAAGTACTTTTTGAATCACATTTACATTTATGGTATTTACTTACATAGTGAGCTTCTCAGAATAAAATCAGGCAAAAATTAGTTTAAAAAAAGGGCAGTGAGGCTCCCATAACATTACAAAGTATAACCATATAAAATAAAAAAGAAGTAAACTTTCGAAAGGAAACACTTGAGAATATTGAAAAAAGGTGTCAATGCAATTCACTCTGTGTTGGACCGTTAGTTACTAACACGCGGCTGTATATGGTGTAAGACAACATAAAATAGTTATCATCGTAATTCAGACAAGTTTTAATAATTCGACGATGTTTTTCAGGTACTAGCACACTCATGCTCCCCTAGATACAATGGTTTGTACAACTGCTGATTTCTGCATATAAGTTCCCTTTCGATACAATCCTCTGCATCGTAATTCGCACTGAAGATGGAACACGAAACTAACAGCAGTGCAAATTTCCACTCAAAGACTTACTTATAAGAAACTGAATGACTGATTCAAATAATAACTACATTTTGTTTTATAAGATTTTGTTAATAGTGGTAATGTGTCATATATTAGAGCTTCCAGTGTGGTAAAACAATTCTAAGAAAGTCCGCAGCTCGTGGTCGTGCGGTAGCGTTCTCGCTTCCCGCGCCCGGGTTCCCGGGTTCGATTCCCGACGGGGTCAGGGATTTTCTCTGATTTTCTCTGCCTCGTGATGACTGGGTGTTGTGTGATGTCCTTAGGTTAGGTAGGTTTAAGTAGTTCTAAGTTCTAGGGGACTGATGACCTCAGATGTTAAGTCCCATAGTGCTCGGAGCCGTTTGAAACATTTTGAGAACTATTTATGCTAGTGGAAACTCTGTTTCTCGAATGGCGACGAATCGTAACAGTGGCGGTAGCGGAAAAGTGACTATCGGTCATGGCAAGGTTTCAACATCTTGCGCGACATTTTGAATGCAACAAATTTCGCCAACCGCTGTGTTGCGCGACTGCTACACCCGGAACCGAGACAGTAGCGGACATGTTGCAGCCAGCTGTGTCAGGCCTACCCAGCTGACTTCTTTAGACACCCGGAACAGAGACAGTAGCGGACATGTTGAAGCCAGCTGTGTCAGGCCTACCCAGGCGACTTCTTTAGCCGCCAGACCACCATAGACGAGTTCTGAGTGTATCGCCATGGCCTCCAGACAAAAAGGATCAAAGCAAACAACGCGAACGTCAAGAATTGCTTAAACGCCTCTGTGAGCGCTGTAGTAAGTCCAATCGTGTCTTCGCGGTCCCTAAACTGCTGAAGTATATTTATTGAGTCTTGATTTAATACTGGTTCTTGAAACTTGGTAAGTAAGATTTCGCCGGATAGTTTGGCGTCTATCTTCAAGAGTCTATCGGTTTTAATTTTTTATCATTTCTGTGAGTCGGACAAACTTGTAACTATTCGTGCTGTCCTTCTTCGTTTATGTTCGATGTCCTGTGTCAGTCCTATTTTGTGTGAGCTTAAATAACATTCTTTGTAGACTAACTGCATTTCCCATGTATCCTGCCATAGACCGAGGGCTGCCGTCTGCTTCGGTTGAGTCTGGTAATCATTTTATTTATACCTCTACAAATTGCTTCACCCAAGTGTGTAAATAAATTGAATCATTCCAATTGAAAATTATTGCAGCCGTAGGATATTTTATTGCGTTTTGAAATTGCGCATTTTACATTTTTGTACAAACGAAGTAAGTTATCAATATCTACTCCACTTTAAACTCTTGTCAAGAACTGACTGGATATTTGCGCATTTTTTTCGGATAGTACTTCATTGCATTTAATGCCCCATCTGCAAGGAGTCTGAGGTTGCTATTAATATTGTATAGCTGTGTCATTAACATACGACATGAAGTTATTTCTATCTCTGTCGATGACTTTCTGTCGAAGATAACAACCTACGTTCTCCCTACCAAGAAACCCCCAGTCCAATTATACCACATACTTTTGTTAATAAACTACAATGAGTCAAATGCTTTCCGCAACTACCTGTTAGCCCTGATCCTTTGTTTTCAGGGTATCTCTTTATAACAGCACTTGTAGATGCTGAATGCCATGTCTCCTGTTCATTATACCACTTACAGATGAGCGCAGAGTACGAAGATTCTACTACAGATGGACACCAATAAAACTGGGCAGCAGTTTTGTAGATCATTTTTGCTATCCTTCCTGCAGGCAGATGTGACCCATAATCCATAATTACATATTCCTCAGTGAACTCCCTTTTTGCTACGCTTTGTTTCATCTGCTCTAGACATTCTCAAAGTACTGGAAGACTATTTATCAATTTAGTAGGAGGCATTTCATATTCAAACAAATCCGCAAAAATGTATGTAAAATGTTTTTCGTGTTGTTGAAACGTGACTATCGATCCATGTCACACAGACTGATGAAATGAGTCTTCTGTGTGTGATGTCGCTGGTGCTGTTCAGCTCCTGGAATACTAAATTCTTGCTTTGGCAAGACTGTACTAAAGCTTCCTGGAGGGAAGATGGGACATGTTAGGTATTTTACTTCATTTAAGTTCATTTATTCGTTATCCATGTGCGAATGAAGTTGGGTGATTGTATGGCTGGTTGAGAATTGACGCATCGTGGTGGAAGAGGACGGGAAAGATCCAGTACGAGCGGGAACGTCGGTCTGTTTCTTTCAAATGATTAAATTTGAACGCAAACTCCTCCCTACCACCTGAAACGGTGCGTTACTTCGTGCATGACAAAGAGGAGCACTGCGTGAAGGACACGGCGAAACGCCGAACCAAAAACAGGAGCATCATCGGCGTGTTTAAATTTTAACGAAAACTTTTCCCAGCCACCTGAAAGAGAACGTTACATTGGTAGTAGGAAAGAGGTATTGTGTGAGAGAGATATGGAAATGCAGAACGTAAACTAAGAGAATCACTGGCGTGCATAAATTTTAATACATACCACTTGGCAGAGAGAGTCAGTTTCGGAGATGAGAGAGAAGTGCAGGACGGAAAAGGTACAGATAAACATGTAGCCTCAAATGCAGTGTTTCAAATCCAGCTGACCTTTCTCCCCCTTCAACCTGCAACCCAGCGCCATTTTGGAGGTGACGGAGGCGGTTGGGGGATGAGAGACAGAGGGACGCAGAGTCGTAATCCATGGATGATCGTATATTTCTAGAAGCTAAAGAGCTTTTGCACCCTCCCTTTGAATGTGAGAGTAGCACCCGTGAGAAGAAAGTAATGGCGACAGACAACAGAGCAAGACAGTTTCAAATGAGAATGGAAAAATTACGACAGGAGGAAGAGAGTAAGTTTGGCCAGTTTCAAATTTAACTCATTTTGCTTTCCACCACTCCTAAGGACCGCACAATGCCCTGAACTGCACGAGTGTTTCCGTGCCAGTGATGAGATAGTGCAGGGCAGAGACGCTTGATGAGATGCCAGTGCTGGGAGGCGTCCCGTTGCTGTGGTGAGTGCGCCGTCGCGACTGCGCGAAATCTCCTGCTGTACTTAGCAGAACCGAGTGTAGGCCATGTTGGGCAGCGTTCACGCCGTTTCTGCTTATACTTGCTTATTCAGTCAAATCAGGGAGACGTTTGACTTTTGTTCTTACGTCTCACAATAACTCTGGACAGGTTGTCCGTTCTTCAAAAATAGCTCTATGCACTATGGGACAACATCTGAGGTCATCAGTCCCCTAGACTTAGAACTACTTAAACCTAACTAACCTAGGGACATCACACACATCCATGCCAGAGGCAGGATTCGAATCTGCGACGGCAGCAGCAGCATGGTTCCGGACTTAAGCGCCTCAAACTGCTCGGCTACAGCGGCCGGCTGTCTGTTCTTCGACAGGCCGTATTCTATCCTCACTGTCACCAGTAACCGTATAGTGGGCGGTAGTTAACAGAGAAGAATATTTCTCAGCTGTGCCTGCAATGTAAGCGAGTGAATAACAGGCTACTTTTCCAACCTTATAAAAGAAGATTCTCTGATTCTCTTTTCCACGCTAGTGTATTTGCACAGTTGTGTTAAGGGGACCGATCATTCAATACCATGTAACGTTTTGGTAGTCATTCATTGTTTGTGAATTTGTGTCGGCAGATCAGATGCGTATTCAGATTAATTAATACTGTCTTAAGAAACAAATATCATTTGAAGTTGATAAATGTCTCTCAGCTCTGATGCAAAAGCTCTTTCCGTTGCGCGTCATTAGACAACACACTGAAGCGCCAAACAAACTGCTATCGGCATGCTTATTCAAATACAGAGATATGTAAACAGGCAGAATACGACGTTGCGGTCGGCAACGCCTATATAAGACAACAAGTGTCTGGAACAGTTGTTAGGTAGGTTACTGCTGTTACAATGGCAGGTTATCAAGATTTAAGTGGGTTTCAACGTGGTGTTATAGCCGGCGCACGAGCGATGGAACGCAATATCTCGTAGGTAGCCATGAAATGGGGATTTTACCATACGACCATTTCACGAGTATACCTTGAATACCAGGAATCAGCTAAAACATCAAATCTCTGACATCGGTAAGGTAGATACAAAATCCTACAACAACGGTACCAACGACGACTGGAGAGAATCACTCAACGTGAAAGAAGCATACTGAAAGTTTCTTTGGAAAAATATTTGTTTCACTGGTAGTCAGAAGTTAATCAGATTGCGAGATTTCCAAGAAAATTTACTGAGTCGCCTAATTTGGAAAACCAAATTCTGCCTAAATTCCCTTCAAAAATCGTAATACTGTGTTTCATACTTCCTTACCACTCTGATTCTATGCACAAGTCGCCGAAATGGCGTCAAATCGAAAGACCTGCATCTGGCAAACGGTCTACGCGACGGGAGGCCCTAGTCACACGACCACTCTGACAAGAGATTTGACAAAACCTACTATTTTCTGGCTGTATGAAAGGAAGTTCCTTGAAATCTGAATCATTTTCTTTTTTTGCTTACCTATGACAATGAATAATGCTCGGGGCAACTGATCTCTGGAAACTGCTGCTGTTGTTGCTAACGAAAGCTTCTAAAAAGGCCCGTCTCATTTACTAGGGGGCTACAGGTAAACTTAGTCTACAATGAGTCCCCGTAATGCGTCTGCATTTCAAAATGCAATGGTGAAAGTTTATCTACTGAATGTCCAAAGTGTTAAAAGGCATGATGATTCCTTTAAAAGTAGTATTGGTAAATTTAGAAAATTCACTTTATAAAATTATTTTTCATCGTAATCAAGGATTGCAATGAAATGAGAAATTCTGAAAAGTTATTTGTTCGGAATTATCACAAAATATATAAGTTCATCGTATATTGCTAATGGTTGTTTTAATTGGCCTAATCTTTCCTGTGTCTCATACAAAATCGCTATAATGATGTATAGACAGCAGATCGCGCGCAATTAAAGCAAATGAAATTAATTATTGACGTATTATGAAGTTTTTATCAAATCAATCAAAAAAGCCTTTCTCTATCGCAGTAAAGATAAAAAAATCATATATTAAAATCAGTTTCCTCAATAAAGATCACCACTTTAATAGCCCACTGGCCTCTCTGATCATAATTTTGCTGAGTGAGGCCTAGTGTGCGACATTCGTTAATGAAGATATGAAAAAAGAATCTCTATTGTGCTCAGAAGTGAGGTAAAACAATTGTTTCAATAAAGTCACAAAGCGATGTAATAAGTTATCCTAAATTACAAATAACCTTGAAAGATACACCATGAATAAAGATGTGGCAGTGAAAGCACGTGCTTAAAAAGTTGTAACATATTGCATATACTTGTTTGTAGCACATCGTACTGAAATGTGTGGTATGTTATTTTTTGTTTTCATGTGAATTACAGAAGTTTTAATTAAAAATGTTCACAAGTATATACACAAATGCAATTGGTACAATTGACTGAGATGACATTCTTTGAAGTGCATAGAGAACATACACAGAACATTGTTTGTATTTTTGTGGAATCTTCGTAGAACATCACAAAAGGATGTAGCACATTATCAGTCGTAGGCCAAAGGGTGAGTCACCACACACTGCGTTTTTGCCAGATTTATTCAAGGTGGCGGATTCAAGATGGTTGCCATATATGTGGCAACATCACAGTGACGCCATGGTGGGAAGATCAAATGTTTGTGGGAAAATGAGTCTATTGGGCTACCTCTACCAACCTAACCCCACACCTCCCCCCTACCCCCTCACACCCATCCCCATCTCGAAATTGGTAGGAAAAAGACTTAGTCTGTGCTGGGCTGCCAGATAGAATGGATGTAAGTCTTTATTTTGTATGCATTGTTTATTTAAGCAAGCCTGTCTCCCCTCCTCCTCCCTCCCCCATCTGTCATCTGAAAATTGGAGGGAAAAGGACGCAGTCTATCCTCGGCTATTAGACAGGACAGACGTAAGTCTTTATTTTGTATTCTTTGTTTATTTAAATTAAACAATATGAGTTGTCCCATGTAGTAGCTCCATCCAGTGTGTTCACCTTGAGGTTCGAAGTCCAGCTCACATAGTTCACACCACATCCACCACCACCAGAGGCTTCTGTGGGGCCTCCCCCTCTCCCCTCCCATGACGTAATCCAAGATTGTGGCCTGGGGAAAAATGGCGGGAAAAGGACTCGGTCTTTGTCTACCTGCTGGACTGGGAGAACAGACATAATTGTTTACTGTGTGTACTATGTTTTCAATGGGTGAGACGTCTGTGCTGGAGAAGGAGAAGTTTGATGGGTAAATTAGCTGTAATCATGCAGATGACGACTGTGTCTATAGCCACCTGCAGCATGTTTGGAAAGTAATGATATTTGGTGAATTTATGAAGAAAACAAATATGCTTTATCAAATAATGAATGTGCAGCAGAATGAGGCAAAGTTACACGTCACAACTCATACTGATAAATGCGCGTGCATAACTGTAGATCATTCAATAAAAGTCCAGTCAGTCTTCCGAAGTGCAAGAGGCAAGACGTTCACCCCAGAGTCTCTGTGTCCATTGGAAGAGAGGCCACGCGCCAGGCTGACGACACCGCCACACGGTAGCCGTAGGGGCGGCCAAGTACGTTCTGTCACGTTGGAAATACCCGCAGTCATCCCCCCCTGCCATCCCCGGCGCACGGATATCCTTTTTTGTTGAAGACGAGCTCCTTCGGGAGTTCTTGCATCTGGTGTTAAAGCAATGTACGAAATACTGTCGTATAGATAACTTGAAGATGTAAGTGGAACTAAAAGAATCGCTGCGACAAAGAGAAAGCAAGCTTTGCCGATGACGCAAGAATATTTAAACAATTTGTGATGTAATTACACGTTATATTATGAGGAATACCAGCATCACCACACGCTTAAACACAGACTCTAAAAAAAATAGCGGCACACTTGTGAATCCACCCTTGAGACAATTCATGCACTGTTGTGAGAAATATCCTTGTCTTTAAGCACGAGCTAGTTCAGGAGTTCTTAAATCCATCTGAATATGTCTTTAAATACGGTTTCAGAAAAGATCGCAGCACAGTAGCTTACGTCAATTTTGCGATGTATACCGCCACACTTGAATATGGACTCTAAAAAATCGCTGCAAGTTTGTAAAAACATCATGAGACACTTCACACGCTTTTGGGAAGCAGATCCCGAAACCGATATCAACTGCTATATCTGACTTTACACTCCAAAACGATGATATTTGGAAGTCAAAAGAAATATCTCTGTAACTCTAAACAGGACGCTCACCACATTTCAGGTTTTAGCTGCTTTTTTGAAGGCACTGTCAGAGAGCAAACTTTCTGAGTCGTACAGCTGCTGTGGTGTGCATCACTTTTCTGAAACGGCGAGTGGGCCTAGTTTACATTCTCTCTTGCTGGAGTCAGTGACGTTATTTTCCGCACTTCTTGAAGTGCACGCTGGTGTAGAAGCACAGACGGGAAAATCAGAAAGATGAAACAAACAGAATTCGAAGTACCGTCCTACAGACGAGAAAAATGACTGGAATTTTCGGTGAATTTTCGATGTCCTACAGCTGCTTGTCTGGAGATGCTCTAAAGCCATCCCGCCTGCCCGAACCAGAGGAGGATTGTCTCCTTGGACTTGTGTCCAAACACTCGAGCAAAGAAAATATCACGTGACTCTCAGACGTCACAGAACTTTCTGTAGGTACCTTGACCCCGTCTTGTTTGAACCAGTCTTTAGAAACTCCCATGTACCGCACTAAGGATGTCTTTTGGCACTCTGACGTCGCGAAACTTGCGAATGGATCATTCTAATTAGTTCTTAATGAATTTACCCACCAAACTGCTTCTGCTGCTGCTGTTTGAATACTGTCCGCAATTTTCTGGAGACAGATCAATTACGAGACTTTCAGTGCCTGAACTATTTTGTACAGATCTAAAAAGAAAAACCTATAGCTGTCATATTGAACTGATAGTTAAACCCTGCAAAAGCGGCCTACAGATCATGAAGTACGGAAACTATAGCCAAAGACGCTTCCTCAATTACAATGCGCTGCTATTGTCGAGGAAAGTTTGAATTTTTCAGCTTGAAACCTATCTCCAACCAGGCTATATTAGCACATACCATATGGATGTAATAAGAACAATTCATAACCTGCACCACACAAAATCATCACCTTAGCATCCTACATATAGCTATAGCCATCAACACTCATACATTTACACCGAAGACAGACAAATAAAAAAAGAAAACATAAGCACATACTCCTCGCAGCACTACATATTTCTTGCAAAGTCGCTCATCACTAGTCAACTGGCCCCCACACACTCTGTCCTGATGCGTGATCAGATGGCCCTCAGTGGACCGCGGTCACTCTCTGAGCTGGTGTACAAAGGCTGGGCTGGTTCCCCTCGGCACAAGGGCGTTACTGTTTCCGTCCTTATTTGATGAAACGATTCATCTTCTTCATACATTCACCAAATAAGCTTTCCAAACTTCATGCAGATGAATAGGCTAAGGGAAGTTGAAGAGGATGTATAAATAAATATCAGTTCATGTGTTACATCCCTCTGACAACTCAGAGCCCAGATGATTGTAACTTATCCAGCACGGAATAGTACCAAGCAAAGTAGAAAATCTTAGATCCAGTCCATAAAGTGTCTTGTAATAATTGGTAGACATGTTATATGATCTTGCTAAGAGCAAACTCATGGGATAAGGTATCACTTCCTAGATCTGTGCTGACAGCTCAAAGCTCAAATGTTTATCAGTCACACAGCATGGCGTAATCAAACAATGAGAAAAAGATGATCTGCCAGTCCACTAAATGACTGTGTGCAACTGTTAAACTTGTCACAGCACTTTGCTATAAACATGACAGTCTCTTAGGTAAAAGTGTGTTACTTGCTTACAGTATGCTTCATAGTTATGTCACAGTGGTGGAATCCAAATGTCAAATCCCAAATTATTGAAAGCAGGCTACAGGAATTATCATTATGCGTGGACAAGTTATTCACAATAAGCCAAAAAACTTAAGAACAGAAAATATAGAATATATGGGTAAATTATGCACAACAGTGCAACAAAATATTGCCGCTGTTCACCCAGGAAATCTCGGTCAAGCATCGCTAAAGTCAGTTAAACTACAGAACAAAACATGCTGAAATTCTTAATTTTAACCTTTTATACACATATGGTACATCAAATCACACGGAAACCTTCCAAGAAATATTATACTGCGATCAGGTTTCTTTTATCTACCATAGTTTATTTATAAACAATAATTCCTATGGTTTCCTCAGCTTTGAGATTTACATGTGTAAATATTAACAAACACTTTAAATTATACATTAAATAACTTCCTGTACATCTCAAGTTAACAGTACTGCCGCTTCTTTTAAAGTTTCTCTATTTATTTAGTAAGAAAAGTTGTTTTTAATTGCGAAAAACCCGCTTTTCGGCCCCTCATTTAAATATGTGAATAATGTCAGTGACACGACTATCCAGTATGATACAGTTTCACGAGCTGTACCCGTAGATGCAATCGCATAAGGCGTTGCCGAGGTATTCACTTTGAGTTTATGAATTATTTACTTGCAGTAACTTATAAATTAATGCGGATATCGAAGGTACGTCTTCACACCCTCAACCGTCCATCTTTTCCGCTTCAAATGAAACTACTGAATCTTCAGTGACGCATGTGACTCAGTCTTTATTAATTTTGGAGTAAACTTATATTTTGCACTGCACGAGAGAAGCGGCCATGAGAAATGAGCAGTCATTGTATTGCCAAACGAACTCGTTACAAGTGCCACTGATTACTGAGAGAGTTGGGCCTGAATCCAAAACTGCAGAAAAACTGTGTGTCCGAACGTGCTATGTTAATAATAGTGTGAGCAATGTTTCCTTTCTTTTCTTCTTTCTCTTAGTAACATGCCCTTGAAATCTTTTAGACTCATCATGTTTGTAATAATGTTCTTGGGAGGAGTGGTATTCTGTGTTGACAGTGCGAGCACATCTTCCGGAGACCGATTTTTTTTAGACATTGTCGTCCCACGATCTCTGACAGTTACCATGTTGGAGATCCGGTGGATCAACCTCCACAATTTGAATTGAGCATTACGGTGGCGAATTGTCTAAGTTATCTTGTTTTGGATTAAATCTCCCTTCAGAATTGTTTACGGGAAAATATTGTTCATTCCCATTATTTGATCTGTTCCAGTTTCCCTGTCCTCTGTTCTGTCCCTGTCGTGCTCTCCGTGTTCGTTATTGTATGGTCTCTAATTGGAATGATTTGTAGGGTATGGTTGCTGTCGGTATCCCTACATGGTGTGGGTGACTATGTTTGCTGATGTGATCGTCGATCTGCGTCACTGTTCACGTCTTTATTTTATCACACGATTAATTTCGGTGACACACTACCGCCATCCTCAGGTCCTGTTTACCAATGAACTGTAACACAAAGTCAATATTTGGAAATTATACAACTATAAAACAACGAACACATGAAATTATGGTACTCTAAAGTGTTAGTTGAAGTAACCTTAAGATAATTTCCTATAAAGTATCCATAGAGCACATATGTCAGTGCCTCCTTTTTTGTGTTCGTCGTATAGTTTTTAAATATTGGCATTGCTTGTTCTTTGGGAAACAGGGCCTGAGGATGGCGGTAATGTGCCACCAAAACTAGTCGTGAGATAGAATAAAGACATCCTCAAAATACAGCTGTGGTGGTACATTTTCTCATATATATCACCAGCTGAAGTACCTCGTTCATGCAGTGAGATGGACAATAGCCATCCATACATTGATGCTGTCATTCTGAAGTCCTGTTATCAATGATATTCGTAACGATCTGGATAATTTCGAGATGCAAAGCTGTATTAAAGCAGATGTTGACTTTGTTGTACTATGTTTTCGGAAAACTGAGTCAGTATCGCAAAATGAGAATTTTCAAAACTGAGTAAGATGATTAGTTCGTCTTTCACTCTGCATTGGGTCGTTTCTGACCAATATGCGGAGAGAAATGCGTTTTGAATTTTGTTTCTAATGAGTAACACTGTGTAGCGGCTAGTCGCATTCGCGTGGAAGGTCCATCTTCTAAAAAACTGCAGGCGAATTCAAGTTTGTGTGTGACTGGCCAGCTAGGTGGCAGAGAGGGGCTACCCAGTCCAATGATAGCAAGCCATTCGCAACAATCCTGAAAACTTCGACCTCTCGAAAAGAGAAGAAGTGTTTGTAACCAAAAGTTTCATGTTTTTGTGTTCCATAATTGCCATGCCTGTTAAAGAACGTGTTTGAGAATTCAGTTCTGTTTGCCCAATCTCTTTCTCCAACAAGTCTGTCTGAACGATCGGTGTATAATTGTTCCTGTGCACAACTATGATGTTGTCTGTCAAAGTCATGTATGGTGCCTTTCCATTGTTAGTCTTTTATGCGTGTCGGCGAGCTGAGCATTTAGTCTGTTGACTTCATGTTTTGCTTCTAATTTTTAGTCATCTGTCCATTGAATTGTTCTATCGATTAATATTGGATGTGTATCGTCAGTGTGAGGGTCGGAATTTAAATTAATTTGTGACATTCTCTGCGAAAGATCATCTAACTGTTCCTTCAAAGTGTCGTACTGTTCTTTAGCTTTCAAGTCCATGTATTTCATTACTGTGTGTAATGATCCTGCCTCTTCGCTTGACTATTGTGTCTGTTGTGCCTGTAATTGTGACTTTTCTTTCAATTTTGTAGCTACTATACTGGGTACTATACTGTTGATTTTTGCCAAGATCTGTTCTTTATCCTTGATGTATCTATTAGTGATGTGTCGTCTTGAATGCGTCGTCTACTGATTTGTCTTTCTGCGGTGGCGTTCAGCTAAACGATTCTGGATAGTGGAAATCTCCACGATTTGAGTTGCTAAATTCGTCTGTTTTAGTTTAATGTCATTGCTTATTTGTTCTGTGATTTGTCCTGTTATCGTCTGAGTTGGTCCAGAAATTTCCTCCAAGCTCGTTTCAAAAGATTTAATGCGTTCCTCCTGTTTCTTGGAAAAATTCGTCAAACTAAGCAGTGAAATGTGTTTTTAACACAATGACTGCCACGTGAGCCAATGTCGGCTCACAGTTACACGGGTTGTGACGCTGCGTGAGCCATATTTGGTTCACGTATACATTTAAAAGTGGTACCTCCACTGGACACACATGTTCGTAGCACTCAATATTTTTGCAGTTGGTAGCCGTGGTGATTCCTAACTCCAGCCGCCAGAGATATACTTAACGATTCAGCTATAGTAGTCTTTTGTTAGTTGTTCTGATTGGTCGTGTATGCTAGTTGAAGTTACGTTTGTGTATTTGTTTAGTTTTCTAGTTTGTTATTATGGCCAGAAAAAGACAAACTTTTGAAGAAACTGAACAGATAGTGATGGAGGCTATGCGAGATAGCTTATCAAGTTCTGAAAGTGAAATTTTTGGTAACATAGACAGCGACCCTGATAATGAACGTTGTGTTAGAGACCGTACAAAGCAACAGAAGTTTATTGAAAGGGATGGCGAAAAGAGTGACTTTGAGGAATTGAATGTCTGTGATACGCCTAATCCAAGTAATACTTTTCTTATCAGGTCTAGCTTTTCGCTCCTGCTCTACATACCATAATTATTTAAAACATCAATTGTTGCAAAATGATGTGGATGTGTTATACATGACGGCTATATTTCTGAAAATGACGCCGATGAAACACCAAATGGGAATATTACCAATGTCACAGATCTAATATGGGCAGATGCTACTGAGGAGACAAAGATATTTCCTACGAGCTTTCCCCCTGCTTTATCAAATGATGTTTTGGATATGTTGAGCAACTGTTCACGAGAGGAAGCACATGTTCATTTCATTGATAATGACGTGTTTGGGTATCTTGTGGCTGAAACAAATCGATATGCAAAACAAAAAAATTGAAACTCAACAACACAGTCGCAATTTCAGGCTAACGAAATGGAAAGAAACAAATATAGCAGAGATGAAACGTTTCTGTGGTATTATACTGTGGATGGGCTTGATAAAAATGCCAAATTTAACTTGATGTTGGAGTTAGTAGATGCTTTACTCTAATAAGGTTATCTCCGTCATGTCGCGTAATCGGTTCGAAATACTCCTCAGATTATTTCATGCTTCTAATAATGAAACTAGACAGGACGGGGATAGACTCCATAAAGTCCAACCTCTCTTAGACCTGGTAGTACCAAAATTCAAGTACACGAATTGTCATCAAAAGGAAATGTGTATTGATGAAACTATTATCCCGTTTAGAGGATGTCTGTCATTTCGACACTATGTACCCAACAAAAGGCATAGGTATGAGGTAAAAGTTTTCAAACTTTGCGTTCCAACCGACTAAACATGTAACCTAAAAGTCTATGCTGGTAAGGAAGCAACTACTGGTGTTTGTGTTTCACAAAAAGTAGCTGTGAAGTTACCTGACCCATTGTTGCACAATGGGAGAACACTGTATTGTGACAATTGGTACAGTAGTGTATCATTGGCTACAGAACTAATGAATACATCTACCCACCCTGTTGGCACTCTTAGGAGTAACTGAAAAGGTAACCCACCAACTGCAATATCTGCAAAACTGAAAAAGGGCAAACAGTATGTTCACATAGCAACACAAAGATCTCCGTGATCAAACGGAAAGGTAAACGGGATGTTTTGATGATTTCTACCAAATATAACGATGATATGGTGGCTGTGAAACGTAAAAATGGCGTGGACGTTTTGAAACCCAAAGCAGTCGTGGACTACAATGCCTCCAAGTCATTTAGTGATGTATCGGATAAGATGAGCTCATACTCAACGACACTTCGGCGTACGGTTAAATGGTACAGAGATATCGCTTTTTAAATCATTTCTGGAGCATCTGCTGTAAATGCTCAAGAGCTGTACAACTTGGAAAACAAAGGATCCGAGTCTCGCATACAAATAATTCTGTTCAGAGGGCGCTTGACTCTGCTGCTATTGAATTTCAAAGATCCACAACCACGAGCAACACTACAACCGTTCCACGAAGATAACTGCCATCGCCTTGTGACAGTAGAGGGACCAAAGCAGAGCAATCGAAGATGTTGTTCGGGCTTTTATAAGGGCCTGCGAAGAACAGAAGAAAGAAAGAATGCTGCCAAGAAACTGAAGAGAGTGTGCACTAAATGCAATAAATGTGACAGTTTTATGTGCAAAGCGTGTTTTAGTGGCATTCACAAGCTGTGTTGAAGAAGTAGATTATTCTAAGATTTTTATTCGTGGACATTATTGTCAGACCAAGAAAAAAAAATTGTAAATAACATTATATGTAGCTAATATAATCAAATAAAATAAGTGTTTGAATCATTTATTGCAAAACGATTTTTTTATCCTATTGTGGTTTTAAATCATGAGAGCCACATGTGGCCCATGTGGCCGCAGATTTTAATTGTGCTAAAATGTTTTTGTTGGGCCACGTGAGCCATATATGGCTCACGCCTGTTATTAGTCCAGATCAGTCCTGAATTGACATTTTATCAAGTAACATAGTTCTACATGTTCAAAAGAAGACATCTGATGCAAAAAATCAATTTGGCTTCAGAATTAATATTCGTGATTTCAATGTGGCATGGCAACATGTGGTAGAAATTTCATCATGGCAGTCAGTGCGTTAATTCTTCTCCTTGTTTTAACATTTGTTGTAACATTTGGGTAAGGTTAATGCTATGTAAGAATGTGTGAAATTCGTATGTGGTGAAACTCTTTGTGTTATTCGTGGTGCAATTTTTCAAGCAAAATTTGGTGTCTGTTATGACAGATTCTCGTTTGTCATTCTAGAATCGCGACAACTGGAAACAAAATATTCTAGTTGGAAAATATGGTGCGTTCACTATTCTGTAACGTGTCTGTGTTGAGCAGGTGCTGATTGTTCACATGGAATGCAGCCACGTTTTGCATTGTTACGTCAGGTTTATTATCTGCTAACTCATCGGAAGATATAGTTGCGGTGGGAACTGAAGAACTCTGATTCTGAGGTTGTTTGTTGTTCGTGCTTCCAGACCCAGCTATGTGGTGAATTTGGCACATTGGTGAGATACATTTTTACAAAGTATGAAAAACTGGAAAATTAAAACTTTTCTACTAGGCTGAAAAAAAGAGTACACAAATGTCTAGTAAATAGCGCTGCGATATTACAGAAGCAATACAAATGTATCAGAAATTTTTAAATAAATCGTAGGTGAAAGCAGTGCCTCTAGATCTGACTAAAAATTTGCAAAAAATCCGCGAAGCTCGGCCTTTGAACGGATGTCGCTAAGCGAAAATTTCTTTTAAAAAATTATTAGTTCAACTCACAGTTTCTGTTTATTGATTTTGCATTGGTAGTTGCTTTGCTTGGCTTGTCTGAAAGGTTGTTGTTACGTCTATTGCAAACAATGAATCGAAACAAAAGTTTCTCTGACTGCGTGACTTCCAAGAAAATGTACTGAGTCGCCTAATAAAGAAAACCAGATTCTACCTAAGTTCCCTTCAAAAATCGTAACACTCTGCTTCACACTTTCTTACTGCTCTGACATGAAATTTCACAAAATCTTAACTCATCTCCGATCGTATGAAAGGAAGGTCCTTGAAATCTGAAATTTAGTTTTTCTTTTGTCTTACCTATGACAATGAGTAACGCTCAGGCAACTGCTCTCGGGAAACCGCTGCTGCTGCTAGTGGAAGCTACTAAAAAGGCGGCAAATCAACTACAGATTAACTCCGAGTGGAATGAGTCCACGTAATGTATCTGCATTTTAAACTAAAATTGTGGAACTTTATCTTATGAGCGACAAAGATTGTAACATGGATGATGACGTGGTAAATTAACGTTAATGCTGATTCCTTTAAAAGGTGCCCTGGCAAATTTAGAAACGTCATTTTGCGAAAGTATTCTTCATTATAATTAAGGTTGCAAAGAAATTAAAAACTCTGAAAATAATTAAAAGTTTTTTGTTCAGCAGTGTCATGTTCAAAGAATTATTACAAAACATTTATGTTCATCATATATTATAAAATGTTGCATTAATTGAGTTAATCTCTCCTGAACTGTAGCTAATGCTACCTAATTAAGAAGAGGGTAAAGTTCTGTGTTGAATACTAAATTGTTATAACGGCGAGTGAGCAGCAGCTCGCTCGCAATTAAAGCAAAGGAAATTAATTATTACCTTATTATGAAGTCTTCATGAAATCATCAAAAAAAAATTCTATCTTGCAGTAAACATATCAAATTTCATATAAAAAATCACTTTCCTCAATTTGGATAAATTTTTATCATTCTTTCCATTCTGCTTTTTCGGCCGTGGCTCACTTCGTGATTACGCGGTGCAGACTGTCTGTCCCTGCGACCAGCATCTGTGAGGAGCCTGAGAAACAAAGTAAGCACGACTGCCGTCTGTGTATCCCAATTATAAGGCAAGCTGATAGTGAACGAATATCAGCACCCCATTCAGTGCTTAGCGTGAAGCGATTTAAGTTATTCCTTGGAGGAAAACTTAGTAGGTTGCGATGGCTGAATGATAGGCTACTACAGGGTCCACCCTGTCACGTACCCCTTTTAATTCTTATAACAGCTCTTACTTATAATCCGTCTTGATTGCAAATTTTTTATTCATATGACCGGTTTCGGTTCATTCAGAACCATCTTTAGATCTGATATTTCAGTTACAGGAGTAACCCGTCCAAATCACATGCTGCGTCACATAATGAAAAAATAGAAATCGAGCTTAGCCACTGCCTGCTGGCTGTTTGTTATGCCTTCGAGAAATCTGCAATAACGTTGCCAAGACGCGGGGTGAATGGGAATTTTGATTTGTGCCAGATAATGGTCTTACTTCAGATGCGCATTTAATATAAAGACAAGTTGTATTCAGATCAGTTGCAGTCCAATTCCTTTTATGTTCTGTTTAGTCGAAGATTAGCATACGAGTCTAAGTTGGATAACAGTTTGTGGGTACATAGTTTTGTTAATACGTAGACTTTTTATAGAGTGGAAGGTAAATTTCGGCTAGCTTTCATACAGAAACATAGAGGGAGATCCTACAGTGTGAATGGATTTGGTCTTCCCAGGAAACTACGGACAGATGTGAATCAGTTCCGTACAGGGAAAGGAAGCTATGGTGCCTATTTGTATGAACGTGGGTTCAAAGATGCCCTTCATGTGACTGTGAGGTTATTGAGAAAACTACGTAGCGTCTGAGTGAAGAGTGTTTACTTCGGAAATTTTGCGGTTGACTCAGTGATCTGCATTTGATGACACTGAGATGTGTGGAGTGGTTAAGAGATGTAGACAGTCCACTATAAAAAGTTTGTGGGATGGTTTACTTTTACTATGTATTGTTTTACGTACATTTAATTATATATATCGTATCACAGTGTAGTAGAGTAAGTAGAGACGAACATTTTGATGTAGGACACCTGTAGCCCATCAATTCTGGAAACTATCATCTATTGGCCTACAGAAACCACCTACACTGCAGCGCATGCGCGGTGCGCAAGATTTTCAACATTCTGTCGCTCTCTGTGCGCAAACTATTCTACTTTTTCTCTAGTAAAACTAATGTAATTCAGTTTTATAGTGGAATGCGTTTTCGTTACAGGCCGCGGTTTGGTAGAATAAGTACAAAAGTGGCCTTCAAACAGCCCCCCCCCCCCCTCACTCTCTTCCCTTACAGATCAGGATCTTTAGGATGTGCTTCATGGCACCCCCCCCCCCCCCCCCCCCTACCGCTATACAAAACGCTGCGACTGCACAAATTATTTCCCATTTCGGCCTTTTATGGGCTCCCATTGACAGGGCTACTACACACCATTCGTAATCAGAACGATCAATTCGTCTCTTGTGTTTATTTATTTTTGACCTTCCCATGAGCTATACGGGAAAAAATCTAAAAGGATAGGTTTCAGGGCTTTGATGGTTAAGAAGTAGTACCATTTCTACCAATAGACACCTTTCAGGAAGTGATAATTAGAAAGAGAAAGAGAAAGGGAGCGTCATGCTGGAATAACTTAGTTATTCTTTTAGGCAAACGAACCCCTTCCAATAATTCTTGAAGCTGGTTTTCAGGAGAGCATATGTAACGGGGCTTTATAAGACGATGCTGTGACACAGTTGATAATCTGTCATATCGCACCACACACTAACAGAAAAGCGTTCTTGAAAATGTGTCTCGACAAGCGCATGTGGGTTTTTGTCGCACTACCGATGTGAGATACGAGAGTCAATACAGTCATGAATGAAAGTGGCTTCGTCGGTATAGATTACTCGGCGATCAGCAATTAACCAGTGGTAAAATTCCAATCGCTTACTTTCATCTCCCCATCGTATGTTGCCTAGACAGATATATTCCCGGAATTTTATTACTCTAAATTAATTATTTTTTGGTGCTGCGATTTTTTTTCTGTCAGTGTATACAGGGTGGCGGACGAAATGTGTTACCAATTGTTTCTTTTACAATTACGACGCACATTAGATGTCCTGCTGGGGTCTCTACAGCAGTACCAGCAGAGCTTGGAAAAACAAATGAGTTACGAAATGACGTGTAATTCACGATACTGCCGCTAGGAGACTAGTAAGCAGCAATGGCCGACAATGGAAGACTGACGACACAGCAACCATCGGCAACTGTATTACTTTTTCATGAGACGGAAAGCCTTGTTGTGACTCAGAGGCTTTTTCGACAACAGTTGAATATACGATGGGTCCTTTGCAGGAAGACCATCCACAGGTTGTACGATAAATTCGTACTGGAAGGAACAGTATTGGAAGCGAAGCGACCTCAGCCTAAGCCTGTTTGTTCGCCGGAGAATATTGAAGCGGTACGAGTTGCTGTACAGAGAAGTCCCGGGAAATCGTGTACAAAGGCAGACGCTCCGTTTAACGCATTCTTAAAAGTGACCTCCGTATGTACCCATACAAGATGACCTGTACACAGAAGCTCACTGAAGAACACAAGCAGCACAGACTACTGTTTGCTCAGTGGGCGGAGGATAGGGAAGAAACCCTGAACAACGTTTAGTTTTCAGACGAGGCGCATTTTCATTTATACGGTGTGGTTAACAAACAAAATGTACGCTTTTGGGTGGCTGAAAACCGACAAGTGCGTCATGCTCCGAGGATTACAGCGTGGGCAGCAGTTTCCTGTCACGGACTTATTGGACCCTTTTTCTTTGAAGAAACTGTGAACAGCGAGCGTTATTTGAACATGCACCGCAATAGCTTCATTCCACAGCTCCTTGCTACTGCCTTGCCCTTCAAGACGCAGTGGTTCATGCAAGATGGAGCAATACCACATACTGCAAACAATGTGTTGGAATTTTTACACGAGCATTTCGACATGCGGATCATTTCACTTAGGTTTCCAGGTCGCTTCAATGACGGACAAAATTGGTCCCCCAATAGTCCAGACCTCAATCCATGTGACTTTTTTCTTTGGGGGTACCTAAAGGAAAAAATTTTGACGAAACGTCCACGTGATTTAATGGAGCTCAGAAGACTTATTCATCAAGCTTGCAGTAAAATTACGGAAGACATGTGCTGTAGGGTAATCACTAACTTCAGTGTTCGTTTGAAGGAAGTTGGGAAACGAAATGGTGGAAATACTGAGCATGTGCTGAGTTAGAACAAATCTCCATGGACTACTCTTCATTGTAGTATATGTCCCTCTCAGATTGTATTGACAATAAAGTTTATATTCAAAAACAAAATGGTAACACATTTCGTGCGCCACCCCGTATTTGCTGATCGAGCGCTGTAGTGAACTGTGACAACGTCAGGAAGGGAAACAGCTTTGCCCGGCGGCTGTTCTGAGACTGCTCTAAAGCGTCTCGGGCTATGGAGACGGGTTGGCCTTTGCTTTGCTCGCTGCACGACCCCTAGTGTGTGAAGGGGCTGCCGTTTAATCGCATCAGGCACTGGCGGCGAGGCGTGGAGGGGGAAGCCGGCTTGCCGCCAGCCAGCCAGCGGGCCGGCAGTGTTTAAAGGGGCGCGCGGCGCGGCGTGCCGTCAGAGCTGCCGGTGCGGCGCCATGGACGTGGACCACGTGACCTACATCTTCGGCAGCGTGTCGCGCCGCCGACAGTCGGACGACGCGACGGCCGCCAAGCGCCGCTCGCTGGACCCGCAGCCCGCCGCCGGGTCGCCGCCGCCCCCGCACGCCGCCCCGACGCCGACGACGACGACGTCGATGACGCTCAGATCGCCCATCAGGTGCGCTCTTCGAACAACTGGCTCGCACGCCACGCTACTCCGACCGTGCAGCCGTACTACATTGGCCGGATAAAAAGTAGTGGCAACGCAGTTCTGCTTCATACCGGACGTTACTGACAGGCTTTCACCGTATTACGTTCCCTCAAATACTGCCCCGCATCTCGATCACCTTCCCCCGCAGAAACGAGAGGCGTTGTGCACCATCAGCACCTCCAGCTCTGTCGATGTCTTTCTAGGACCGCCCTATGGCACGAATGACGTCTTCTCTATGCGAATGCTACGAACAGGTTCCTCCACGGACAGGTCGTAATCGCACGGACTCATATTGGAGCCGGCTGCTGTGGTCGAGTGGTGCTAGGCGCTTCTGGAACCACGCGGGTGCTACGGTCGCAGGTTCGATTCCTGCTTCGGGCATGGATGTGTGTGATGTCCTTGGGTTACATCTACATCTATATCCATACTACGCAAGCCACCTGACGGTCTGTGGCAGAGGGTACTTTGAGTACCTCTATCGGTACTCCCTTCTATTCCAGTCTCGTATTGTTCATGGAAAGAAGGATTGTCGGTATGCTTCTGTGTGTGGCGCTGCTCTCCGTTGGATCTTCTCTCTCTCTTCTGTCAACCCTGTCTGGTACGGATCCCACACTGGTGAGCAATATCCAAACACTGGGCGAACAAGTGTACTGTGACCTACTCCCTTTGTTTTCGGATTGCATTTCCTTGGGATTCTTCCAATGAATCTCAGTTTGGAATTTGCTTTACCGACGATCAACTTTATATGATCATTCCATTTTAAATCACTCCTAATGCCTACTCCCAGATAATTTATGGAATTAACTGCTTCCAGTTGCTCACCTGCTATATTGTAGCTAAATGATAAAGGATCTTTCTCTCTGTGTATTCGCGGCACATTTTACTTGTCTACGTCGAGATTCAGTTGCCATTCTATGCACCATGCGTCAATTCGTTGCAGATCCTCCTGCAATTCAATACAATTTTCTATTGTTACAACCTCTCGAGATACCACAGCATCATACGCAAAAAGCGTCAGTGAACTTCCGATGTTATACCCAAGATCTTTTATGTATATTGCGAATAGTAACGGTCCTACGACACTCCCCTGCGGCACACCTGAGATCTCTCTTACTTCGGAAGAGATCTCCCCATTGAGAATGACATGCTACGTTCTGTGTTATCTACGAACTCCTCAATCCAATCACACAATTGGTCTGATAGTCCATATGCTCTCACTTTGTTCATTAAACGACTGTGGGGAACTGTATCGAACGTTTTGCGGAAGTCAAGAAACACGGCATCTACCTGGGAACCCGTGTCTATGGCCCTCTGAGTCTCGTGGACGAACAGCGCGAGCTGGGTTTCACACGATCGTCTTTTTCGAAACCCATGCTGATTCCTACAGAGTAGATTCTGTAGTCTCCAGAAAAGTCATTATACTCGAACATAATACGTGTTCCAAAATTCTACAACTGATAGACGTTGGAGATATAGGTCTATAGTTCTGCACATCTGTTCGACGTCCCTTCTTAAAAACGGGGATGACCTGTGCCCTTTTCCAATCCTTTGGAACGCTATGCTCTTCTACGGACCTACGGTACACCGCTGCAAGAAGGGGGGCAAGTTCCTTCACGTACTCAGTGCAAAATCGAACTTGTATCCCATCAGGTCCAGCGGCCTTTCCTCTTTTGAGCGATTTTAATTGTTTCTCTATCCGTCTGTCGTCTATTTCGATATCTACCATTTTGTCATCTGTGCGACAATCTAGAGAGGGAACTACAGTGCAGTCTTCCTTTGTGAAACAGCTTTGGAAAAAGACATTTAGTATTTCGGCCTTTAGTCTGTCATCCTCTGTTTCAGTACCGTTTTGGTCACAGAGTGTCTGGACATTTTGTTTTGATCCACCTATGGCTTTGACATAAGACGAAAATTTCTTAGGATTTGCTGCCAAGTCAGTACATTGAACGCCTATCGCATAGCCCCCCTCACACTACATTTGGCTTCGTGTAATTTTTGTTTGTCTGCAAGGCTTTGTCTATGTTTATGTTTGCTGTGAAGTTCCGTTTGCTTCCGCAGCAGTTTAGGTTGTTGTACCACGGTGGCTCTTTTCCATCTCTTACGATCTTGCTTGGCACATACTCATCTAATGCGTATTGTACGATGATTTTGAACTTTGTCCACTGATCCTCAACACTATCTGTACTTGAAACAAAACTTTTGTGTTGAGTCGTCAAGTACTCTGAAATCTGCTTTTTGTCACTTTTGTTAAACAGAAAAATCTTCCTACCTTTTTTAATATTTCTATTTACGGCTGAAATCACCGATGCAGTAACTGCTTTATGATCGCTGATTCCCTGTTCTGCGTTAGTTAGGTTTAAGTTGTTCTAAGTCTAGGGGACTGATGACCTCGTATGTTAAGACCCATAGTGCTTAGAGCCATTTGAACTACACTCCTGGAAATTGAAATAAGAACACCGTGAATTCATTGTCCCAGGAAGGGGAAACTTTATTGACACATTCCTGGGGTCAGATACATCACATGATCACACTGACAGAACCACAGGCACATAGACACAGGCAACAGAGCATACACAATGTCGGCACTAGTACAGTGTATATCCACCTTTCGCAGCAATGCAGGCTGCTATTCTCCCATGGAAACGATCGTAGAGATGCTGGATGTAGTCTTGTGGAACGGCTTGCCATGCCATTTCCACCTGGCGCCTCAGATGGACCAGCGTTCGTGCTGGACGTGCAGACCGCGTGAGACGACGCTTCATCCAGTCCCAAACATGCTCAATGGGGGACAGATCCGAAGATCTTGCTGGCCAGGGTTGCTGAGTTACACCTTCTAGAGCACGTTGCGTGGCACGGGATGCATGCGGACGTGCATTGTTCTGTTGGAACAGCAAGTTCTCTTGCCGGTCTAGGAATGGTAGAACGATGGGTTCGATGACGGTTTGGATGTACCGTGCACTATTCAGTGTCCCCTCGACGATCACCAGAGGTGTACGGCCAGTGTAGGAGATCGCTCCCCACACCATGATGCCGGGTGTTGGCCCTGTGTGCCTCGGTCGTATGCAGTCCTGATTGTGGCGCTCACCTGCACGGCGCCAAACACGCATACGACCATCATTGGCACCAAGGCAGAAGCGACTCTCATCGCTGAAGACGACACGTCTCCATTCGTCGCTCCATTCAGGCCTGTCGCGACACCACTGGAGGCGGGCTGCACGATATTGGGGCGTGAGCGGAAGACGGCCTAACGGTGTGCGGGACCGTAGCCCAGCTTCATGAAGACGGTTGCGAATGGTCCTCGCCGATACCCCAGGAGCAACAGTGTCCCTAATTTGCTGGGAAGTGGCGGTGCGGTCCCCTACGGCACTGCGTAGGATCCTACGGTGTTGGCGTGCATCCGTGCGTCGCTGCGGTCCGGTCCCAGGTCGACGGGCACGTGCACCTTCCGCCGACCACTGGCGACAACATCGATGTACTGTGGAGACCTCACGCCCCACGTGTTGAGCAATTCGGCGGTACGTCCACCCGGCCTCCCGCATGCCCACTATACGCCCTCGCTCAAAGTCCGTCAACTGCACATACGGTTCACGTCCACGCTGTCGCGGCATGCTACCAGTGTTAAAGACTGCGATGGAGCTCCGTATGCCACGGCATACTGGCTGACACTGACGGTGGCGGTGCACAAATGCTGCGCAGCTAGCGCCATTCGACGGCCAAGACCGCGGTTCCTGGTGTGTCCGCTGTGCCGTGCGTGTGATCATTGCTTGTACAGCCCTCTCGCAGTGTCCGGAGCAAGTATGGTGGGTCTGACACACTGGTGTCAATGTGTTCTTTTTTCCATTTCCAGGACTGTATTTTCGAACTTATTTTGGGTGCATACTGTGGATGTTCCAGTATCTCCCACTCCTACGTACATTGGAGCTCATGCACGGAATTCGTCGTGTGGCAGCGTGCCTTGTCATGTAGGGTGATCGTATCCAATACCAGAAGTAAACGTTGTGCGCTCCGACCACGTGGCACCTCAATCTTGATCCACACGAGTTCGCGTTTCCTAAACATACTGTTACGGTGCTCGAACACACACAGTAACTGACTCAAACACAACTGTCACCGCTCACTGCACTACTTCGACTGACCTCCTGCTATCAGCTACACACAGCAGGCATGCTATTTGACGCACGTCCTTCACGTTACGGCGGTGTTGCCACAACTTTTTATCCAACCGTTGTACATCGTTTGGTGATTGCCGGAATCGACAAAGCAACGGAATCAGATTTTTCGCAGCTGATATTTACATTTAGATTACTCCATACCTTGCAAGCCATTGTGAGGTGCGTGGCAGAGGGTACTTTGCAGCGTACCACATGCTAGGCATTCTCTCAGTTCCAATCGTGTATGGAGCGCTGTAAGAATGACAGCTTAAATGGCTCTGTCTTCTGGGATCTGTAGGGGAGCTGAACCATTTCCCCAGATTCATCACTTAATACTAGTACTTAAATATTTTAAGGAGGCTTCCTCGGCGTAATTTGTGTCTGCCTTCGTGCGTCTGCCAATTCAATTTATTCAACTTATCCGTGACACCCTTTCCTCGGACAAAAAGACGTGTGAGTAATTCGTGAATTCGTGCCACCCTTCTTTGTGTGTATTCAATGTCTAGTGTTAGTACAGTGTGCTATGGATCCCACACACTCCAACAGTATTCTAAGATGGAACGCTCAGGTGATTTGTAAAGTCTCCTTCGTAGACTAACTGCATTTCCCAGTATCTTCCAAAAGAATCGAAGTCTGACGCCTGCTTTACCTACTATTAAGTCCATTTCATTTCATGTCCTCACAAATTTCTACACCCGGGTAATTGTACGAGTTGATTAATTTACGCACAGAATCTTTGACATTGTAGCCATAGATAACAACGTTTTTTTCGTTTTGTGTGTGTATAGTTTTACATTTTTGTATATTTAAAGCAAGTTGCCAATATTTACGCCACTTTGAAATGTGATTGAATATTTGTGAAGCATTTTTTTCAGATAGCATCATCATCTGCGAAAATTCTTAGGATGCTGTCTATATTGTCTTCCACGTGATTAATACATATATGGACAACAATGGTCCCACCACACTTCACTGATGCGCGAGTGAAGCTACATCTACTTCTGTCAACGACTCTCCATCCATTTTTCGTGTCATAAAATCGTTGGTGAGTGTTGTTATGCAGGTACTGGGCTCTGGTCTAATAAACGTTTCTTTGCCTAAAATTTCTTCTCCTGATTAAAACATCTGTTGGCCACAGTACTTCGGGGAATATGTTTATCATTTAACGGCTACATTCGGAAGAAATATCCTAATCTGACAAAGAGATAAATAGCACACTTCATCCTAAAGGATCTGGCCCAAATAGCAAAAAATAACCGACTAAAGGGAAAGCTATCCTTCTATTCGTAATAACAGTCACAGGTCGCATCAGCAAATGTTAACAAGATACGGTAGTGACATAGCGTTTAAACCGAGAAGAAAAGTGCAAGAATAAATGAACAATTTCAAGAGCCTACACCGTGGACATGCTATCACGTGTACATAAAAACTAAAAAAAAAAATAAAAGAAAGAATATAAGAGTAATTGTCGTCGGGCAACACGGATAAATCGGCGGTATCAGTCGCGCCAGGGAACTACAAATTCGTTTCTCCGATACACTGGGTCGGGGTGGGGGCAAAGAAACTCAAAAGCACAAAAACAGCTTCAGTAGAAATAAGGACAAATTAAAAAGTTGTGTGCCTTAGCGCTAAATAAAGAAAACAGTGGCTACTCTTCCGTAGTGCAACCTCCATAGCCAGCCGGTGTGACCGTTCTAGGCGCTTCAATCTGGAACCGCGTGACCGCTACGGTCGCAGGTTCGAATCTTGCCTCGGGCATGGATGTGTGTGATGTCCTTAGGTTAGTTACGTTTAAGTAGATCTAAGTTCTAGGGGACTGATGACCACATATGTTAAGTCCCATAGTGCCCAGAGCCATTTGAACCATTTTTTTGCAACCTCCATGACACGCCTCAGAACGACACTGAGACCTTAGCCAGTGGTCTGACGGTCACCATTAGACCGTTGCGCGGTGATGTATACTGAGTTAGGCTTGCTCGGACTGTTTACCTTTGGAAACGCTAGTGAGTCTGTGTAGCCTTTGATGGTGCGTTCAACATTAAGACACAAAATGTTAGGGCGGAAACATGTCTCAAACCCCTGCCTAATGCCATATAACGAAAATCATCAAGGATACAAGTGCAGAGTATTTCATAAAGACTCGTTTGTTTTCACAAGTCAATGTCTTCTACATCAATGAACTCGTGCAATACATTTGCAAGTACGTCTACAGTTACTGCATCCACTGCCATTGCTATGCTACAGCGCAGTTCACCCAAAGTTTTTGGGATGGGATGCATGTAGACGATATCTTTCATAAACACCCACAAAGAAGTCACATACCGCGAGATCAGGCGAACTGTTATCTCAACGATGCAATGCGACGTCCGTACACCTCTTACGCCCAGGCTATACTAGCATTTTTAACGTAATTTTATATGATAAACAACGTAAGTAATTTAGAACCCAGTGTTGGGGCATATGGCATCGCTACATGATACGAAAATTAATGAACGTTGTGGAAGGGCAGGCGCGTTCTCGGCGGCCTATCGCAGGCGAATGGGCCTCGGCGCTTTTCCTTGCGTTAAAAGAAGCACCTGGTAGTGATTAGACGTGCGTTAAATAACACAATGCTCTGGCCACAACTGTTGAGTGTTGTTTTACATTCACAATGGAGTTACAAGGAAATGCTTATAATGGAGGTTGAAAATACAAAAGTTTATTTGTTCGCGACAGTGATTATAGAAATCGTTATAAGAAACAAAACGCATAGACGATTGGATGTGAGACAGTTGTCAGAGATCGATGGGGAACTATGGAAACAGAGAAAGAAATGAAGTAGGTAAGCCTTTGTTGTGTTACGTATTTATAGTTCTTACAATAGTATAGTAATAATAACTTCGTAAGCACACTAATGCGATTCAGTTTCATTAAATACTAAGTGGCCTTTATGAGGCATGCCTGACAAGTAATTAGGTAAATAGTATAGAAAATAATTCAGTTTCGGTATCTGTAAGCGGTCTTTCTGTCACCGAAGTACTCTGTGACGAAGTGAATGTATGCCACAAAATTTTCTCGTAAATCGGTGTTCCTTTGACTTCTTCTAATTCCACGAGGTGGTCCACTTTCAAAAGAACACAATAGTTTGTTTTTAAAGTCGAATACATCCCACTTCCTGACAAAGTTGAGTAACGAACTCCACGTTTTCATTATGAAATTCGCAAACTCAGCAAGAACGTCAAGAGGACTATGGGAAATGCATCACTTATTGGTTAGTATTCCAAATGCACATTCGACAGATCTTCGGGCTCTGCTGAACCGATATTTGAACGTTCTTTTTTTATGTTAGAATTATTCTTGGATAAGGGTGCATTACATTTTGACAAAGTGCAAAAGCTTCATCAGCTACAAAGACAAACGACAATAATAAAGAAAACAAGGTTGGACAATTTTTCTTTCGTGTATATTTATGAAATTTACTTAGCGACGCCGATCTGCAATTATTGGCAATATCTAACATTTCCTCTGATTTTTCTGTTTCACTTGGTGCACAATGGACCGTGCTACAAAGCCAACTGCATTAACAATACATCGTTTAGCCGTCGTGCTCCCAAACTGGCGCTGTTTACCGCATAAAACTTTGTGTTATTTAACGTGTGGTACAGCCAGGTGTCTGCGGTAAAAGAAAAAGAGAACGTTGCGGTAACAGCCGTAAAACTGTTGCGTTAAAAAACGGCCGTGTAACCTTAGCCTAAGAAATTCTCTTACATGTACGTTCCAGTGCGGTGGTGCACCGTCCTATCAAAAAATCGAATTTTCGACATGTTCTCACAATTTTTGAGAAAGCTAGATGAAAGAACGTGCGAACGGGCGAGGTAGTTACTCCAGGGAGACACGTAGCGGCAACCACATGCATCGATAACTTGCAACTGGTGCCAAGGCAAATGTCTAGTTTCGATTATTGAGCCCAAGCGTCTAACCTTGATGATATAGACCACGAAACAGTTTTGTGAAATTTGATTAATCTCTTTGCAGAAACTTGTGTACCTCTGAGAAACGACAACTCGTTTACGGCCTAACTGCTAGGGAACCGTTAGCTTCATCGCGTCGACCCGTGTGCTCTCTTGGACGTGCACCTAGCGCATCTGTGGTCCATAACGTAGGATTTCATGTCATCTGCTGCACATCTGAATGAAATAGATTTATGCAAATGAACTTAGTTATTGGCTTAACTTTTGACGTTTTGCATAAAAAACGTGTTTTCTTTGCTCTGTAGTCTTTTTGGTTGTGCAATTTTAAAGAAATCATTCGCAAAGAAATTGATTCTTTGGCTTAGTGGAGTCTCACATTCCCACTTGATAATTAACTGTTCCTCTTTTTCTTTTGGTTCACATTAAGTGCGTCCTTCAGTGCAATTTTCTTTATTCTGTAGCAAGTGAACTAATGAGTGCCATTGTCCGAATAGTAAGATGCAGCTGGAAACAAGCAGAAACGCATGCTCATCCGACACCTTTTACGAGAACAATCACCAACTGTTCTAGTTCTGGTCTCAATCGCTGCAGACATTAGCCGATCAGCAACGTGGAAAGATAGATCTTGTTCGTCGGATTTGTTGGTCGAATACTCGAGGACACTTCTCTAAAAGAGCGAGAAGTCAGTCGTCAGTTCTCGTACAACTCAACATTAACGGTGTTAGAACTCGCAGTGTGGGTGCGCAAACGTCAAGAATTCCAGCTGGCTATGAAACACAACACTACTGATTCGTTTAGTTCGTCTGCACGAGTACTTCTTCAGTCATTGTACCGTGTACTTTCGAGCATACTGCTTATTTTTACTTGTTATAAAAGAGTGAGTCAATAAGCAAGTCGCAAATGACAGAATACCGCATATCGTTTTAAACTTCGCGCCTATACGTATCTAGAAAGTGTCAGCGCATGTCGCATGGAAGGTAGCCGATACTTACAAGAGAAACTCCCCACCGCAACACTGTCAGATTTAGTGGTAAAATGGCTCAGTGGATAGCCCGTCGAAAACTGAACGCAGATCAAGCATGAAAACGGTGAAAAAAAGAAGAAAAATAGAAACAGTGAACGGTACAGGATAAAGATGTACAATATGGAGTGGATCTGGGTATCAACGGCCTTGTGGCTATGTGGTCACGTCGTTGGACTGTAATGGGGGAAGTCCGGGTTCAGATCTTCCTCGTGTCCCTTTTTTTTTCACAAAGTTATGAAATGTCTGTCCGGTCATTGAGGTGTCTATTCGTTGTATTCAAATGTGTGCCTATGTGGTGATTCAACGTTCGTTTGCAACAGCGAGGTGTAAGGAAGGGACGTATCCCCTTTTGTTCTACATAGTATCACATGTTATCACTCCTGCTTTCCATTTTGGAAGTTTTGATTCTTGGATTCCTTTGTTGTAACATAGTTCACACTCGCTTATTTCTTGTTTTCATTTCTGTGAGATGTCTATGCGGTATCTCGTCTGCTCTCACTTTTCATCACATTTACTTGCGACGGTAATACATTCTTACCATATGACTCATATGCTTTAAGCTACGTATAGTACGGCAAATGCGAAGACTACAGAAGAAGAACAGACACGTCAATGACCGGAGAGACAGTTCACAGTTCTGTAAAAAAAAAAAAAAAAAAAAAAAGTATGGGGCATGAGGAAGGTTTGAAAACGGATCTCCCTCTTCGCAGTCCAACATGGTGACCACACAACCACAACGCCGTGACTAACAATCTGCCCGATGTTGCACATCCTGTGTTTGGACCTTTAACTGATTCCATTTTGCTTCTTTCTTCACAGTTCAGTACGTCTTCCTGTTTTCATGCTTTATCTGTGTTCTGTTTTCAACGGGCCGTACATTGGGTCATTTTACCGATAATCTGACGGGGGATGCGATGGAATGTTTCCCTAATTATTACTCTGATTTCATTGGTCAATGATCTGCTGTCAGATCAAAATGGCAGGTTTGCCATCAGCGTGCACCCGACTAGAACAACGCGACTTTTATGAGCTGAGGGGCTGTCCGCAAAGCACATCTATAGCGAAATTCGTCACGGATATAGACAGAACTCAATTCCATGGAAATTCGCGTTCAGTTGTTTACAGGAATTCGGCAAATGGCAAGAAAAGTCACAAAGAAGGAGCGTCCTGCCGCCGGCATCTTGTTTCCCCGTCTAGGCGTATTTCACTACCCGCATTACATATCGGTCTTGTGTGTTGCAGCAATTTAAGGAACCAAATAACCTTGTTATAACCTGCGAGGTCCTCGTTAGATGCGAACGTTCCCACAACTGTTCTATGCTGTAGGCCTTTTAACGCCTTGTAGAACAAAGGGATCAGTGTTTAAGTTTACAAGAGGAGCATATTGGAAATGAAAATAAATTTCAGGCTAGTACCCGCGGTTCCGATGACTCATCCCAGTTTGTAACTTATTTATTGACTCACCCTCGTACATACCTTTTCCAGTTTTGCTGTCCAGAGGATGACTAGAAAATGAGTATCTTTGCTAGTGTTTATCCCATTGCACGAGGTCGACATTTTCATTATGTGGCAAAACTTTAACTTATTACTTAAATTTGTGGCCACATGCCCTTCTCGTCGCCATAGTCGTCAATTATGCCAATGAAGGGACGCCGTCTGCGTCGTCTGTCTATGAATCGTACGAAGTTTGTCCTGAGTGTTATCGCATTTCAGCTGCCTGTGTATCAAATTTTCGGGGCCGGAGATCGAGGAATAGCTCAGCATTTGCCTGGAGGAGCGCTAAAGACAGCCTAAAAACCACAGACTGGGTGGCGTACTAGACTAACGGGCGTTAATCTGATACGCGAATACGATCTGGGCCTGGCTAACCTTATCACGCAAGTTGACACGCTGAGAGTTAAGTCATACGAGCAAATTACCGGAATAAATTGCTATAAGAAGAGAAAATTACCGGGCGTAGTGCAGAAGTAACATTCATATTGCAAAATTTTATTTTTGGTAAGTTTTTACGTAGGGCAGGGACTTCAGAAAGTAAGTTACAGATGTTGTCCTACGCCGAGACCATAACATTGTCAGAAGAGAGTACATGGTCCACGTTTTCCTCAGACACAGTTCTCCAACGGTGCCGATAACAGGTACATCAGAGTGTGAGATTGAAATGGCGATAGAAGCGTACTCCAAAGTTGAAGTACGCGTGACAGTACGATTCTTGTGACCAAAACGTCTGAATATCACGCAGATTTGTCGTGAAATTCTGGCGGAATATGCACCAAATGCAATTGCAGACAGGTACAACGAAATGATTATTACGCATTATAGATTTCGGCCAAAGCCTTCTACAGCAAACAAAAGAGAACACACATACACTCACACGAGCGTGCGTACCTGACACACAGCTCCGACAGGTGCTGCTGGTGGTAACGGTCATGTGTGTGTGAGGTGTAATTGAACGTGTGAGTGCGTGTGTGCTTACTTGTCTTTGCTGAAGAAGGCTTTGGCCGAAAGCTACGTGTAACAGTCTTTTCGTTGTGCCTGTCTGCAACTCAAAGAGGCATCTCTAGGGTGAGTAGCAATTTATTCTTTCCCTAATATTGTTGTTTCTCGTATATCTCTGTTCGTTCGAATTGCAGTGCAACAGTCAATAAAAGTTGGTTGGTCTACCACAATAGTGCGTAACTTACGTTTTGAAATCCCCTCATACATGATTCAAAATAAATAGCTCAGATGTTAATTTCATCTGCGAAGTTTCCTGGTACATCCAGCAAGGATTTCGACTCTGAGTCGCAGTGTGCGCTGTTTTGAATCTTCCTGTCAGATTAAAATCGCGTTACCGGACCGGGACCCGACTCAGGGATGTTTGCCTTCTTCGGGCAAGCGACTCTTGGTCCGCCACAAAGTTTCAGTCTTGCAGGATTATTTTTGATGTTGCGTGTGTTGCTGGCATCTCGATAAACCGTAATATTGTGCCATCATATTGTAAATCTTTGATTTATTTTGTTGATCACTAATGGAAATTCATCTCAAGTAATTGAAGGTTCATAAAGAATCTTCTCATACATTTGCAACAGTTACGAGATAGGTGCCTGAATTTTAATGTGACATAATTCCCTTGAAAAGGATCTACTGAAAGGACGTGTACAACTGCAACCACAGCCGCGGGAAACTTCGACAAATTTTTTAAAAAATTGTGCAGGATGCTGACCAAAAGCAAATGCGAAAAGAAATTCAGAGCGAAGTTTCAGAAATAATCTCAGTGATTTTGTGCAAGGAAGGCAGAAAAGGCGAAGTCGATTTCATCTTCTGAAAGGGTTATGCCATAGTTTTACAGGAAGCAAAACGGAATCTTCTAATTCCTTTGCAAAGAGCGACGCAGTAACTCTTGACTTCTACGTACTGGACAGAAAAAGATAGATCGTTTATCATCGGGGGTAATAAGCCTGGTTTCAGTCTGGAACCGTGCGACTGCTATGGTCGCAGGTTCGAATCCTGCCTCGGGCATGGATGTGTGTGATGTCCTTAGGTTAGTTAGGTTTAAGTAGCTCAAAGTCAAGGGGATTGATGACCGCAGAAGTTAAGTCCCATAGTGTTCAGAGCCATTTGAGCCATTAATATGCCTGACCACGAAGGTGTTCTCTTAGTGCCGAGTGATTTAAATTACGGGATGTTAGAATTCACACTCTATTCGCCAGATATGTCTCCTCTGACTTTTCTTCATTTCCAGGTCTAAAAAATGTATGCTTACAAAACATTTTGAGCTCACTGAGGTGGTTACAGAATCCCTAACTGTAAGTTTTAAAGAACTTTCAAAACAGCACTTAAGGGATGGAATCTACACCCTAGAAAAAATGTGTACTCGAAGTGCATTTACATAAAAGAGGACTAGGTCGAAAAATAATAACACAGTCTTCAGCTTCCACAGTGAAATATTACCATTTTACCTTCGTATACTTCTTTCTGTACCTGTCCTAAGGCCTCTTCACTTCTTTGTACGGTCCCTCTGTGAGATATACGCTGGGTGTGGAACGATCGTTAGAGTCTGTTTTAGTTCCCTTTAAGTTATTCAATAGTAAAAGTTGTACTGAAATGACAGCAACCAAGCACGTGTGTCGCAAGAGCTTTATTTCAGTAAATCATGACTGGTTTTGAGCGTTTACACTCGTATATGGTTATGATCGTAGTTACCCAGGTTAAGGATGACAGGACTGATTGAGTGTCTCATTTCCTTGTGCAGTCGTGTAGCAAGTTTTTTAAATACCTCCGTATGAGTGTTAAGGTGGTATTCTCTGTGAAGGTCCGCCGTGCGTATGTATCGTGGAGCGTTCGTTGCTCATGATACGTAGCAATTTGTTCTGTATGATCTACAGGCGCGCAGACGTGTTAGAGCTGCGTATCCCCAAACTGGAGCAGCATACGTCATCAGTGATCTAATTAGTGATGTGCACATGGAGCTAGACACCCTCCAATTCAGTGTGCTTTGCCTGTTGAACACGGGGTAAAGCTGTTTCAGCCTCGCGTTTGCTCGGTTGGTTATGTAGTCATTGTGGTCCCCCAAGTAAGTTTCTGGTCCAGCCAGATGCCGAAGTATATGGCTCTTTTTTACAGGAACAGAAACGTATTGAGCATGTGGATAGTGTTATTTGTCTGCAGTTTTGATTTTTGTGCAGATTTTTCGGTTTGCGTGTGAACAGAATAACCTTGTTTACTTTAACACGCCATCGTTCCAACCAAGGCTCGCCAAATCTGAGTGCTGTCTGTAATCGTGAATTAATGTTTGACGGTTTCCAATCTTGCTCCAGAATGGCCGTGTCATCCGCGTAGATGGCTGCCGTCGTGTTCTGTGTAGCTTGGAATTCACTGATATAAAGGTAAACAAGAGAGGTCCCAGGATGTTGCCTTGGGGCACTCCCTCTTGTATATCGTGTTGTGTTGACTGTTTGTTTGACCGGAAGGTGAATGTAGAAGCCTCTGTTGGTGAGAGTATGAGACTTATGAGTCCTTCGCAGAAACCAGCATCACTGAGTTTGCGAATGAGACCGTTGTGTCGTAGGCCTTGTTGTTTTGTTGGTGTTGTAGCCGTCTGTGATACGTTCCATTAGGCAGAGGAATTGTTGTGTTGTTGCGTGGTGATTCCTGAATGTCGCTGGCACTTAAATAAAGGGCGTACCTGAGTAAAATTTCTCTTCTGCTTACAGTGGAAATATAAATGTTCCAGTAATCTTTGATGTCAAGAACATCTTCATTCCAAAGACAGCGATGTAAGAAATGACTGCTAGTCGGAGACACGCACGGTGCGTCTAGTATCAGTGAGCGTGCAGTGCGTGTGCAGAACGGGGAAGGCGCGCGGACTAGCTGAGGTTGACCGAGGGCAGTTTGTGATGGCCCAGAGGATCGGCACGAGCATTTCGGAACTGCACGACTTGTCAGGTGTCCGATGAGCTTCTGCAGCTGAGGACCCATGCATGTGCCAATGTTGACACTAACTTTGGCAACTATGACAAAAGTGAGCGCCCTACCATCGGCACTGGACGTTGGCTCAGTGGCAGAGCGTTGGATGGTCTGATTAATCCCGAGACCTTCTTCATCATGCCGATGGGAGAACGCGAATTCGTCGTATTCCAGGGGAACAGCTCCTTGACACAAGCACTGCGGAACGGAGGCAAGCTGGCGGCGCGTCCATTATTCTCTGGCGAACATCCACATGGGCATCCATGGGTCCACTGAAGCTTGTGCAAGGCAGTACGATGGCCAGGATTATCGTACACTGTTTGTAGACCACGTACACCCCATCATGACAATCACGCCTTCCGACGGCAATGGAATTTTTCAGCAAGGTAATGCGCCGTGTCAGAAGGCTAGGAATGTAATGGAGTGGTTCAAGCAACACAGTGGCGAGTTCCAATTGATGCGCTGGCCTCCGAGCTAGAAAAATTCATAAGTCAGGCAGAGTTGAGGAACTATTTTTTTCGTTCACTATAGTACCTAGCCTACGCAGAGGATGTGGCACTACCGGCACGAAACACAGTTGTGTTGGCTGATGCCTATCAACAACTGGAGAGAGGTACTACAAGGAAACTTGGCCTGGTCGCTTCCTCAAATTAAGGCCGACGTTTGATACTAGTAGACTTCTTTTAGCCAAGATAGCCCTCTTTGTCTGTATTACTTTCTTCTTACACTGAAGCGCCAAAGAAACTGGTACAGGCATGTTATTTAAATACAAAGATATGTAAACAGGCAGAATGCGGCGCTGCGACAACACTCAATTAAGACAAGTGTCTGGCGCAGATCAGTTACTGCTACCACAAGGGAACGTTATCAAGATTTAAGTGGTTTTCAAGGTGGTGATATAGTCGGCGCACGAGCGATGGGACACAGCATCTCCGAGGTAGCGATGAAATCGGAATTTTCCAATACGACCATGTCACGAGTGTACCGTGAATATCAGGAATCCGATAAAGCATCAAATCTCCGTCATCGCTGCGTCCGGAGAAAAGATACTGCAAAAACAGTATCAGCGACGACTGAAGAGAATCGTTCAAAGTGACAGAAGTGCAGACCTTCCACAAATTGCTGCAGATTTCAGTGCTGGGTCGTCAACAAGAGTCAGCGTGCAGACCAATCAGCGAAGCATCATCGACATGTGCTTTCGGAGCCGAAGGTCCACTCGTGTACCCTTGATGACTGCCCGACACAAAGCTTTACGCCTCGTTTGGGCTCGCCAACACCGACATTGGAATATCGATGACTGGAAATATGTTGCTTGGTCGGACGAGTATCATTACAAATTGTATCGAGCGGACGGACATGTATGGGTATGGAGACAACTCTGAATCCATGGACCCTCCATGTCAGCAGGGGACTGTTCAAGTTGTTGGAGGCTCTGTAATGGTGTGGGGCGTGTGCAGTTGGGGTGATATGGGACCCCTGATACGCCTAGATACGGCTCTGACAGGTAACACATAGGTAAGCATCCTGTCTGATCTGCTGCATCCATTCATATCCACTGTGCATTCCGACGGACTTGGGCAATTCCAGCAGGACAATGTGACACCTCAACGTCTAGAATTGCTACAGAGTGGATCTTCTGAGTTTAAACGCTTCCGATGGCCACTAAACTCCTCAGACATGAACATTATTTAGCATATTTGGGATGCCTTGCAACGTGCTGTTCAGAAGAGTTCTCCATCCCCTCGCACTCTTACGCATTTATGGACATCCCTGCAGAATTCATGGTGTCAATTCGCTCCAGCACTACTTCAGACATTAGTCGTGTCCTTACCAATTCGTGTTGCGGCATTTCCACGTCCTCGCGGGGGCCCTACACGATATTAAGCAGGTGTACCACTTTCTTTGCCTCTTCAGTGTATATTCTCCGTGCTTCGCTCATCACTTGTTTTTTTCTTCCAAGATAGCAGAACTACCTCGCTTTATCTACGTTATGGTCACCATCTTTTACGTTAATTTTACTGCTAACCTCATTCTTGCTACTCTTTATTACCTTCCTCTTCCATTGTCTTACTCTCCATCCAAATTCTATACTCATTCAAATGTACATTTCATTTCTGCAATTCTTGGTTCTTCGTGATATATCCGCACTTACATTCTTACCGCGATATCGCCGCATACTATACCACTGTAACTCTTAAAAAGGTGGAGGGGGCGTTAGGATTGAACCAGATAGGATGACAGAATTTTCTGGCGTCTAATATGCACGTGTGCACGTGCAGGGAAATGTTTTGACTAAGAAAATGGGCTAAACCGCTGGTGGGAAGCAGACGTAAACAAACGCGTGGAGTCACTCGTTCTCGAAGATTCATTCCGCTCTGAATGTCGAAACGAAGCACACGAGAATAGTGCCTTGTATCTGGGGGGCAGAGAGCGCCGAACAAGTAAACGAGCCGTGAATGCCCCGTTGTCGCCTCCCCGCGCGTGTTTGACTGTTGCGGCCGCCCCGGCGGACAGCAAGAGACGCTCCCTGTTGTGAGGTCTCAGTTTTGCAACGCCCACACAGTGGCAGCACTGTTCACACGTGTGTTTGGGGAGGGCGAGAGTAGAATGTAACGTAGCTACGATTCAGTTTGTCGTACAGAGATAGTGAGTAGCAGATACTACACACACACACACACACACACACACACACACACACACACACACACACACACAGTCAAGATAAAGTTTCACGCGAGGCAGATGCTTGATGTTTAGAGTGACAAACGGTCGTTGTACCACACATTTATTGTCTTGGTCTGGTGCCAATGAAAAAGTTTGTAGGCAAAAGAACTGGATCCGACCTGTAAAGTTAAACCTCACGGAACCACGTAAAAATCACCAGTGGGAAATGAAAATAGTTCACCTCTAAGGACTTCATGGAGAAACACTGCATTTCTATGTAGGACTGATAATTGGCAGTAAATGAAATGATTTAGAATATCGTACTGTAGGCGGAGTACGAAACACATTCTGACAAGGGAAGTACGTGATCTCGAACGATCAGGACCGCACAAAAGTGTGTTTAGTGTTGGAATATAAGTCGCTCATCTAACTATTCGCATGCAAAACTGTGCGCCTTACCACGAGAGACATTTGAACGATCACCTATTCAAGGTCTAAAAGAGGAACTCTGGTAATGTGAAGAAACAAAATATCGATATAATACCTATTCGAGGTCTAAGAGAGGAACTCTGGTAATGTGAAGAAACAAAATATCGATATAATACACACATCAAAAAGAGTTTTGCATCACCTCGATTCCAAGAACTCCTGAACAGATGTTAACTGTGGATATTGTATCACAGACACAGTCCCTTTGACTGTTCAGAGATGTCACTAAACCTGCCCAAAGATGTAAACAACCATGCATGAGCAGCGCCTATTAGACGGAGGGGGGTCCGACAGCCAATCATGCCACCAGGAAGGATGTACAACGGCTCGTGTTGCCTGTAGTTCAACCATGCCTAGACGGTCAATACCACGGTTCGACCGCGTCCGCATTGTTACTTCGTGCCAGGAAGGGCTCTGGACAAGGGAAGTGTCCAGGCGTCTCGGAGTGAACCAAAGCGATGTTGTTCGGAGATGGAGGAGATACAGAGACACAAGAACTGTCGATGACATGCCTCGCTCAGACGACCCAAGGCTACTACTACAGTGGATGACCGCTACCTACGGATTATGGCTAGGAGGAACCCTGAACAGCAACGCCACCATGTTGAATAATGCTCTTCGTGCAGCCACAGGACGTCGTGTTACGATTCAAACTGAGCGCAATAGGCTTGTTTGATGCGCAACTTCACTCCCCACGTCCATGGTGAGGTCCTTCTCTGCAACCACGACACCATTCAGAGCGGTACAGATGGGCCCAGCAACATGCCGAATGGACCGCTCAGATTGGCATCACGTTCTCTTCACTGATAAGTGTCGCACATGCCTTCAACCAGACAATCGTCGGAGACGTGTTTGGAGACAACCCGGTCAGGCTAAACGCCTTAGACACACTGTCCAGCGAGTGCAGCAAAGTGGAGGTTCCCTGCTGTTTTGGGGTGGCATTATGTGGGGCCGACGTACGCCGTTGGTGGTCATGGAAGGCGTCGTAACTGCTGTACGATACGTAAATGCCATCCTCCGACCGATAGTGCAACCATATCGGCAACATATTGAGGAGGCCTTCGTCTTCATGGACGACAATTCGCGCCCCCATCGTGCACATCTTGTTAATTATTTCCTTCAGTACAACGACATCGCTCGACTAGAGTGGCTAGCATGTTCTCCAGACACGAACATGCCTGGGATAGATTGAAAAGGGCTGTTTATGGACGACGTGACCCACTAACCACTCTGAGGGATCTACAGCGAATCGCCGTCGAGGAGTGGGACAACCTTGACCAGCAGTGCCTTGATGAACTTGTAAATAATATGCCACGACGAATACAAGCAAGCATCACTGCAAGAGGACGTGCTACTGAGTATTAGGGGTACTGATGTGTACAGCAATCTGGACCTCTGAAAGTCTCGCTGTATGGTGGTACAACATGCAATGTGTGGTTTTCATGTGCAATAAAAGGACGGACAGATGTGAAAATTACCGAACTATCAGATTAATAAGCCACGGCTGCAAAATACTAACGCGAATTCTTTACAGACGAATGGAAAAACTGGTAGATGCAGACCTCGGGGAGGATCAGTTTGGATTCCGTCGAAATGTTGGAACACGTGAGGCAATACTGACCTTACGACTTATCTTAGAAGAAAGATTAAGAAAAGGCAAACCTACGTTTCTAGCATTTGTAGACTTAGAGAAAGCTTTTGACAATGTTGACTGGAATACTCTTTTTCAAATTCTAAAGGTGGCAGGGGTAAAATACAGGGAGCGAAAGGCTATTTATAATTTGTACAGAAACCAGATGGCAGTAATAAGAGTCGAGGGGCATGAAAGGGAAGCAGTGGTTGGGAAAGGAGTGAGACAGGGTTGTAGCCTCTCCCCGATGTTATTCAATCTGTATATTGAGCAAGCAGTAAAGGAAACAAAAGAAAAATTTGGAGTAGGTATTAAAATTCATGGAGACGAAGTAAAAACTTTGAGGTTCGCCGATGACATTGTAATTCTGTCAGAGACGGCAAAGGACCTGGAAGAGCAGTTGAACGGAATGGACAGTGTCTTGAAAGGAGGATATAAGATGAACATTAACAAAAGCAAAACGAGGATAATGGAATGTAGTCAAATTAAATCGGGTGATGCTGAGGGAATTAGATTAGGAAATGAGACACTTAAAGTAGTAAAGGAGTTTTGCTATTTAGGAAGTAAAATAACTGATGATGGTCGAAGTAGAGAGGATATAAAATGTAGACTGGCAATGGCAAGGAAAGCTTTTCTGAAGAAGAGAAATTTGTTAACATCGAATATAGATTTATGTATCAGGAAGTCGTTTCTGAAAGTATTTGTTTGGAGTGTAGCCATGTATGGAAGTGAAACATGGACGATAACTAGTTTGGACAAGAAGAGAATAGAAGCTTTCGAAATGTGGTGCTACAGAAGAATACTGAAGATAAGGTGGATAGATCACGTAACTAATGAGGAGGTATTGAATAGGATTGGGGAGAAGAGAAGTTTGTGGCACAACTTGACTAGAAGAAGGGATCGGTTGGTAGGACATGTTTTGAGGCATCAAGGGATCACAAATTTAGCATTGGAGGGCAGCGTGGAGGGTAAAAATCGTAGAGGGAGACCGAGAGATGAGTACACTAAGCAGATTCAGAAGGATGTAGGTTGCAGTAGGTACTGGGAGATGAAGCAGCTTGCACAGGATAGAGTAGCATGGAGAGCTGCATCAAACCAGTCTCAGGACTGAAGACAACAACAACAACAACAACATGATGTTTATGTTGATTTCTATTCAAATTTTCTGTATAGGTTCCGGAATTCTCGGAACCGAGATGACACAAAACTTTTTTTGATGTGTGTAGAATCAAAACAGAATATTGCTACCGCTTATTGTGTGTTTCTTTAGGCAGTATATGCTGTACGTGAGAAAGATTGTTGATTTTGTAAAACTATAGTGTGAGGAACTACAAGTAAAGTTACACGATGGTCACTTAACCGTCTGTGCTACATAATCAACTTATCCCAACCGAAATACGAGCCTGTGTTACAATATCCTTGGAAAAAGGCGGCTTATGACTTGTCTTACCAATGCCATCACTTGAAAATGTAATTAGTGAGGCGTTTGATAACGGACTGCTTGAATGGAGAAGTGATCTTGAATTTTAAAAAGTGGCTTTAGTTGGACTTTACATTGACAACTTCTTAGAAATCCCACACCTCCACTGTGAAGACTGAATGACCGCGTAATGTTGTGAAGTCAAATTATTTTGAATTGCGGACAGCCGCAGCCAATGGCCATGTCTTTATAAAAGGGCAGAAAACACCGCTCTGGCTGTAGAAAGTATTTTTGTTTAAAGCCATGACCAGTTTCGTTCAATGAAGGCGCATCCTCAGGCGATATAAATTGTGTCTACAACATTATTTTACGCTTTCCTGAACCTACTCCCTGCACTTCACGCCATAGATAAATTAAAACTGGCTCGAAGCGTTCGTCACATTGTTGACAACGGGGTGTCCCATAGTTCAGAGACTATCTACCGACTTGATAGAACATCGTAAGAATTTTTGTTCTTATGTCAAATCAGTAAACGGATTGAAGCCATTTGCCCTTGTGACCGTAGAGACATAGAAACGGAGGATCACAGAGAGAAGGCCAAAATACTAAACGCTTGTTTCCAAACGTCTTTCTCTGAGGAATATTATACTGTAGTTCCTGCTTTAAACCGTCACACGAACGTCAAAATTACAGATGTCTGAATAAGTGACAACGTGACAGAAAAGCAACAGAAATCGCTCAACAGCGGAAAAGGCGGATGAACCTGATGGGATAGCAAGTTGATTTTAAATAGCATATGGGGAACAACCAGCCGCCTATATTCTTTTGACTTCCGGAAGGCATTCGATGCAGTTTCACAATGCCACCTAATGAACAAAACACAAGCATTCGGTATATCCGATCAGCTGCGTCACTGCACTGGGAAAAAAAAAAGGGGTCATCTACCACTTGCACCGCAATTATTTCGGACGTGGAAGGCACTATCGATGTGTGGTTTTCACATAACTGATTTGGAGGCAAGGGCGCCTGGTTGCAACCAATACACGTTGAGACGTTAAGGAAATTGCAGTTTTTTTTACAACAGTTACAAATTTTTTTCGGTGGGATAGTGCGTGCTTACCGTAAAATCCTAAAAGTAACGTAAATGAGAATGTCAGTGGTGTTTTTTGCAAGAAGCTAGTGCATGTAGTTGCGAGTTATCGTACTGTGAACAATGTAAAGATCAACAGTTATTTGTTCCATCCTAGAAGTCAACTTTGTTTAGACTGTGTTGTGTGCACACTGGGATTGCTCTGCGACAGTCCTTTCACTTATTGTGTGACAGAGGACGTGCTTGGAAGATGGTATTTGCAAATGCGAAAGCAACAGACATGCTCGTGGTTTATGGTGATTGTAGGAAGTGTGCCGTTCGTTCGTGTACCTTGTTCAAAAATGGTTCAAATGGTTCTGAGCACTATGGGACTTAACATCTATGGTCATCAGTCCCCTAGAACTTAGAACTACTCAAACCTAACTAACCTAAGGACATTACACACATCCATGCCCGAGGCAGGATTCGAACCTGCGACCGTAGCGGTCGCGGGTTCCAGACTGAAGCGCCTAGAACCGCTCGGCCGCTTCGGCTGGCTGTGCTTGATAATGACCCGCTTAACAACGCAACGTCTCCGGAGACGTTTTAACATCTCTGCAGAGCTGCACATAAGCACCCATGTGAAATTCACATTCGTTTGTGCTTCATCATGCAACGATTGTCCGCCCCGATAGCTCAGTGGTCAGTGTGACGGATTGCCGTCCTACGGGCCCGGGTTCGATTCTCGGCTGGGTCGGGGAATTTTCTCCGCTCAGGGACTGGGTGTTGTGTTGTCTTCATCATCAGTGTGGCGTCGAATGTAATAAGACCTGCATCACGGCGGCCGGACCCGCCCCACAAGGGACCTCCCGGCCAATGACGGCAAACGCTCATTTCCATTTGCCATGGAGCAAACAGCTGTCGGTGTTTACATTGTTCAAACAACGATACCTGGTAAACTACTTGCACTAGGGTCCTGCAACAGTCACTAGCCGCGCTAAGTGGGCGCGCTGTTTGAGGCGCCATGTCACGGATTGCGCGGCCTCTCCCGCCGGAGGTTCGAGTCCTCCCTCGGGCATGGGTGTGTATGTTGTTCTTAGCGGAAGTTAGTTTACGTAGTGTGTAAGTCTAGGAACCGATGACCTCAGCAGTTTGGTCCCTTAGCAATTCACACACAACAAACACCATTGACTTTCTAATTTAGCCTTTGATTGTGGTACTGTCAACAGGCATTGTTCCAGTGAAATATTTGTACCTTTTGCAAATACATACACATTTGAAACTCATAACAATCTGTGTGTGGGCTGCAAAGGCGGATCCTTGCCTATCATTCCAGTGTGTGAAATCCGCACATCAATGGCGCCATCCATTATCGAAATATTTGCGCTGCAAGCCTTAGGTGATTCACTGTATAAATGACATGTGTATAACATAAGAAGTTCCAGAAGGATTGTTGCGGATGCTGCTGCTTTATACAAAGAAGTTGTGAGGCTAAAAAATTGCAGCGAAATGCAGGAAAACCTGGTGCAGGGTTTGGTAGTTGACCTTCGACATAAATAAATCTTACGTATTTCGCTGTATTAGGCAGTATGACCCGTTATTGTATGGTTACGCGATTGCGGAACAATCACTGAAGCAGTCCCGGCCACAAAGTATCTATGAATAGGCGTATGGAGCGATTTAAAGAGGATCGACCACATAAAATTAATCGCGCGTAAGGCCGATGCCAGGCGAAGATTCATTGGAAGAATCCTCAGAAAGTGTAGTCCACCCACGTCGGAGGTGGCTTACAAAACACCCGTTCGATCAATACTTGCATACTGTCGTCAGCCTGGGAAACAAACAAGATACGACTGATAGAAGAAACAGAGAAGATCCAGAAAAGGGCAGCGCGTTACGGAGGTGCTCAGCTAACTGCTGTGGCAGACACTGTAAGAGAGACGTTCTACGAAACGGTGTGGTTTTGCGTTAAAATTCTGAGAGCGTACGTTCCTCAAAGAGGCAGCCAATACATTGATTCTTCCTGGGTATACCTCTCAATAAAACTAGAAAGAATTCGAGCTCACGTGGTAACTTAACAGACAGTCTTTCTTTCCTTGAGCCATTCGCAACTGGAACTGGAAAGGGACAAGTGACACAGGTACATAAAGTATCTTCCGCCAGTCATCATATGCTTGCGGATTACAGATGTAGATATGGATACATCAGGATAGATAACACGTACTCAGTGTAATTTTCCGTTTCGCACACGTTACATTCTTCCTCATCAAATTCCTATTTTGTTCACCCCAAGTGCTCCCGGTCACTTTTACTCTTCTGTTGATTCCTTCTGCTCTGCATCTAGACGTTGCCTTCAGATTCCACAGATACAAAAACTCAGCAACTGTTTCTATGAATCCATTGATACTTCAAACTATTTTCTTTTCTACGTGTTGATCATGAAATATTTTAGTTTCATTCTAACTGGTTTACAGGGCATTTGTTTTATTATATTGTTCCTTTAGTTGCTGACTTTTATCTCAGCACCAGGTAAACAGTACAGAGTCATCAGCGTAACGAAGATGGTTTAAGTATTTTTCATTAACACACAATCATTCTCCTTTTTCCCAGTCCGAGAATCTTAAAATTTCCCGTAAGGTTGATGGTAAAACTTTTGGTGATGTGGAAACTTCTTATCAAACTGGTCGCGCAAATTAGATTTTTTTTTTCAAATTTGAGAAAGTGCAGTCGAAGGTTTAGCTTTGGATTGTACATTCCTCAGTTTACTAACATAAATTTATTGAATTCTTTATTTCTCTAGAGCTCGCAGTAAATAATTATTTGTAACTGATTATAAAGCTGTCGCAAAATATATGTGCCTCACTCCAGTGTCTGGTGAGTGTCTACAAACAATTACCGCCAGCTCTTCAATTTGGAAATGAAAGAATAAGATGTGAAAGTTATAAAAGTTATCTTAGAGGACGCGGAAAGCAACAGATTTTTACTGAAGTTAATTTTCAGTGACGTATCAATTAGTTAGTTACATGTCCCATGAATCATTGAAGGATTCTTTGTCGAAATGATGTGGGACGAGTCAGTTTAAAGCATATGTATACATCTCAAGTATTAACTTTAACGAACATATTTATTAGTCCTACTCATGTACTCAAGCAAGTACACTTTTTTTTTTACAGTCTACCAATTTTTAAACAATAATTCGTCCATGAAATAGGAGTTATTTAGGAGAAATGATTTAAAACTTTCTTCGCTACCTGTCACACATTGTATGCTATTGGTAAAATGATCGAAAGTCTTTGTTGCACCATACTGCACTCCTTTCCGAAGCCCTGACAGCTTCAGTAATGGGTAATATAAGTCATTTTTTCTACTAATGTTGTAGGTATGGATATCACTGTTCTTCTCATTCTGTTTTAGCGGTAAAGTTAACCGGCATAATGTGCTCATATGAAGATTCCATAACCTTAATGATATAGCTGAGTATGAACGAGATTTGCAGAAAGTGATCTTGCTTTGTGCCATATGCTACGAAAAAAAAAGTATGGCCTATTCTCTCTTTAGGATAATGCAGTGACTGGAACGAGCTTTCCTGAAATGCTGCAGACGTGGCTTTTTGCACAATTATGGAGGTCTCCAACGATTTCATATTCGACATATTCGAAGAGAATGGAACGCAACCAAAATAGCGTAACAGTAACGTTGGACAGGACACTTTGGACGCTGAGACACTTCACTGCCGGCCGGGGTGGCCGAGCGGTTCTAGGCGCTACAGTCCGGAACCGCGCGACCGCTACTGTCGCAAGTTCGAATCGTGCTTCGGGCATGGATGTGTGTGATGTCCGTAGGTTAGTTAGGTTTAAGTAGTTCTAAGTTCTAGGGGACTGATGACCTCAGAAGTTAAGTCCCATAGTTCTCAGAGCAATGTGAACCATTTTTTTGACACTGCGCTATGCTCGTATTCCTTGGCTCCAAGATCTTTAGACATGACAATATTCGACTTTTTCTTTTGGGTGTACGTGAAGGAATGCGTTTTCACCTTCCCTGTAGCTCGTAACATAAATGAGTTCAAGAATATAGAAACAGCAGCAGTGACATTTTAATCAAAATGTATGTAGAACTTATGTCATCGGAATAGTGTTTGTGCGGCTTGTGGTGGACACGTACAGCGTTTGTAATCGTATTGCAAAACAGCGTAGTTCTTTTGTAGTATCTTTCATCAGTATATACGACGTTTGGAAATCGGGTGATTCTTTTTAAAACGCCCTGTATTATGACCACGATAAGCTTTCAGTTGATAACAAGAAACAGCATAGGAGCTTTTTTCTATTTGTACTTCCGTTCTCCAGTTCAAGGAATAAAGAAGGCTGTTTGGAAACCAATCGTAGGAGAACGTCAGTTCTTATTAGGCAAATATCAGGAGAGACTATAATGGGAGGAGGGGGCTTCGAATTGGGAAAAAATGGAAAGTGATTACTTGTTTCAGCATTTGCCTTAAGCCTAGGGAACCTTCCCGGGAACCTTACTCAGAACATGGGAATGGGAACTACTTTGTACCAAATTTTCGAAGATTATATTTCAGAACATAATTTAAAGTCTAACGTGTGTGAAAGTCTACATAGCTGCGTACTCACAGACAAAAGTCTATGACTTTCTCGACTTGTAATGTGTCTAATTCTCCAATGAGTAAGCTGTGTATTATACATTGTGATGGAAAAAAGGACACTAACTGTGACAGGTCATAATTGGCCCCCACTTAACGTCTAGTCACAGTGGGCACTTGTTATGTGGCGTATGATAACGGGTTATAAGCATGGCAGTTACTCAATTCCTCGCGAACCTTCTCTCTCGCCCTCTCTCTCTCTCTCTCTCTCTCTCTCTCCAACGATATGCACATACATACTTAGACTGATCAGCAAGAACATTGTGATTACCTACCTAACTGCCGGTACGTCCACTTTGGCACGCGTCGTGGCATGGAAGCAGTGAGGCCTTAGCAGGTTGCTGGAGGGAGTTTACATCACAGCTACACACACAAGTCACCTAATTCCGGACAGGGGGCATTATCTTGTTGAAAAATGCCACTGGCATCAGGAAACATGATCGCCATGAAGGTGTGTACGTGGCCTGCAACCAGTGTGCGATACTCCTTGGCCATCGTGGTGCCTTGCACAAGCTCCATTGGACTCATGGATGCCCACGAGAATGTTCCTCAGAGCATCAGGGAGCCGCCACCAACTTGTATCCATCCCACAGAGCAAGTGTCAAGGAGCTGTTCCTGTGGAAGACGATGCATTCACGCCCTTCCATCGACATGCCATGCAACGCTCTGTTAGTATGCCAATGTCCTGTGCCATTTCTCACGCGCCACTTCAGTCGCAGTTGCTGACGTCATGGTGTTACATTGGCACATTCATGGGTCGTCGGCTGAGAAGGCCCATCGTTACGAGTGTCCGGTGCACTGTGTATTCATACACACTTTTACTCTGTCCAGCATTAAAGTCTGATGTCTGACATCTGTCATGAAGGGTGGCCGACCAACCCCATGACGCCGCTACGTGGTTTCACCTTGGTTTCGCCACTTGTTGAAGACACTAGCCACAGCACTCCTCGAACACCCGACAAGTCATGCAGTTCCCGAAATGCTCCGGCCGAGCCGCCGGACTATCACAATCTGCCCTCGGTCAAACTCGTGTAGATCGCGCGCCTTCAACATCCTACCCACGGACAGCACACTCACTGATACTACATGCACATGTGTCTCAGTAGCAATCACAGCTCGCCAGTTGGCGCTGCTATCGCCTGGGCACGTTTATATCGATATTAGGTCGGTGATCACAATGTTCTGGCTGATCAGTGTATAACGTCATTATACATAAAGCTACCATATCCATACCTTTTAACTTAACACGTGACTGTACTTCTATTCGTAATGAGCTTAAGAGGCACATGACCCGCAACATACTGTGCAATATTATTTTGGCGCGTTACACACAGTTACATCTGTGTGAACCCGGTAGTTCTTCGACAGTCAGTGCCTTTGCTGGGGAAAACAATGGGAGAATATCGTCGAGAGTTATTAATACGCCGTATTTTACGTTTTGCTCGGTAATGGTTTATAACAAATTTATTCTATAAAGGTTGAGCCCGAAGCGGAACGACATGCTATTGGCTATTGGAATTCAGCAGTGAAGCAGAACTGCGAACGCGAGGCGAGTTCTTTTGCTCCGTCACAAATAAGGCAGCTTAATACCCAAAATTACCATTTACGTTTTCTTTATAGCAATTACTTACCTCGTTGTATCCCTCCTCTTGTATTCTCCAACAGTTTATTGAACGTAACTTCTTCTACAATACAATAGCTGGCTGTGCAATAGATGTAGACTTCCGTCGACCTAGCCGGAGATGTGGTTCCTCTCGGTCGGCTGGTACTTCGATCGGCGGTGCAGTACAGCGGCTTCGGCGATATCTTCTCGGAGACTCTGCTATAGCGGTTGCCATTAGCAGCGGGCGAAGAGTGTTCTGCCTTCGACTAGCCGGGCCTATATAGTGAGCTGGAGCCAATAGAAACCCGGCGTAGGAATCCGCGACCGGATGTGTCGCGGCGACCTCTGCAAGGAAAGGTTCCTATTAATCGACTGGAATCTTCGGCGTGTTTACCTGATGTCTTCGCCTGTTTGGCTGTTGGTTTGTTTCCCTCATAGCGTGACTTATGCGGTGCTGCCTGCCATTTAGGGGAACCGGATGGCAGACAGTACACACCTCCCTTCCCGGGGAGGGGGACAGGAGGGCGACGTCGTCCGGCTGGGCCTTGGCGGCCTCGTGGAGGAGGCGGTGAAAACTCGCCCCCGCAGTGTAGGGCGCGGCGTGGCGGGCCAGACGGGCGGAGCTGCGTCGCGGAAGAGGTGGGGAAGCCGACCGCGACGGCGCCAGGGGCATAGGTTCATCGACGGCCGGGGGATGCTGCCCGGAAAGTGGACCGTGCGGGCGTCGCTGGCTAGGCTGCGACAGCGGCGGCAGCGGTGTCAAGGGCATGGGGGCATCGTCAACGATGGCGGATGGCGCAGCCGGTCGGGCCGGCGGAGGAGCCGGTGGAGCCTGCAGCCGCTGTGGAGACGACGGCTGTTGCTGCTGGCCGGGGTCTGGCGCCCCTGCACGCCGACCATGGGTGGAAAGGAGCACATCTGGGCGGATGGAAGAAGGCGGCGGAGCAGCCTGCCAGAAGAACCCGATACCGGCACCAGAGTTCGTTGCGGTGCCGGCGGTCCACTGAGTCGGCAATGCGGACGTCAAAGATCTGACGGCCTCGCGGAGGGACGATCACCCCCTGAATCCATCCGGCTATAGGGCTGAAACCTAGCGCCCAGATAAGGGATCCCGGAATAAAGGGAGCCTTTGCAGTTGGAACCCGTTGTTTGGATCCGGGCCGGAGGAGGTGCAAAAGGGGACGAGGTTGCCGCTAAACTACGGGAGTCGATGGGCGTCGACCGATAGGAACTGAAGAACAACGTCAGCGACTCGTCCGAAGTGTGGGCGGAGGCATATTTTGTCATTTGGGCCTTCAATGTCCGGACGAGGCATTCAGCCTCGCCGTTCGATTGCGGGTGAAAGGGTGGAGTGAGGACGTGTTGGATGCCGTTGGCAGAACAAATCGTCGCGAATTCTTGTCTCCGGAATTGAGGGCCGTTATCGGTAACAATTGTTAGCGGCAACCCTTCCAAGGAAAAAACTTTCTGGAGAGCAGCGAGGGTCGCTTCTGAGGTGGTGCTGGTACAACAGATGTGGTGTTGTGGTCTTCAGTCCTGAGACTGGTTTGATGCAGCTCTCCATGCTAACCTATCCTGTGCAAGCTGCTTCATCTCCCAGTACCTACTGCAACCTACATCCTTCTGAATCTGCTTAGTGTACTCATCTCTTGGTCTCCCTCTACGATTTTTACCCTCCACGCTGCCCTCCAAAGCTAAATTTGCGATCCTTGATGCCTCAGAACATGTCCTACCAACCGGTGCCTTCTTCTCGTCAAGTTGTTCCACAAACTCCTCTTCTCCCCAATTCTATTCAATACCTCCTCATTAGTTACGTGATGTACCCACCTTATCTTCAGCATTCTTCTGTAGCACCACATTTCAAAAGCTTCTAGTCTCTTCTTGTCCAAACTATTTATTGTCCATGTTTCACTTCCATACATGGTTACACTCCATACAAATACTTTCAGAAACGACTTCCTGACACGTAAATCTATACTCGATATTAACAAATTTCTCTTCTTCAGAAACGCTTTCCTTCCCATTGTCAGTCTACATATTATATATTCTCTACTTCGACCATCATCAGTTATTTTGCTTCCCAAATAGCATAACTCCTTCACTACTTTAAGTGTGCCATTTCCTGATCTAATTCCCTCAGCATCACCCGACGTAATTCGACTACATTCCATTATCCTCGTTTTACATTTGTTGATGTTAATCTTATATCCTCCTTTCAAGACACTATCCATTCCGTTCAACTGCTCTTCCAAGTCTCTGAAAGAATTACGATGCCATCGACGAACCTCAAAGTTTTTATTTCTTCTCCCTGGATTTTAATACCTACTCCAAATTTTTCTTCTCTTTCCTTTACTGCTTGCTCGATATACAGATTGAACAACATCGGGGAGAGGCTACAACCCTGTCTCACTCCCTTCCCAACCACTGCTTCTCTATCATGCCCCTCGACTCTCATAACTGCCATCTGATTTCTGTACAAATTGTAAATAGCCTTTCGCTTCCTCTATTTTACCCCTGCCATCTCTACAATTTGAAAGATTATTCCAGTCAACATTGTCAAAAGCTTTCTCTAAGTCTACAAATGCTAGAAATGTAGGTTTGCCTTTTCTTAATCTAGCTTCCAAAATAAGTCGTAGGGTCAGTATTGCCTCAAGTGTTCCCATATTTCTACGGAATCCAAACTGATCTTCCCCGAGGTCGGCTTCTACCAGTTTTTCCATTCGTCTGTAAAGAATTCGCATTAGTATTTTGCAGCCGTGACTTAGTAAATTGATAGTTCGGTAATTTTCACATCTGTCAACACCTGCTTTCTTTGGGATTGGAATTATTATATGCTTTTTGAAGTCTGAGGGTATTTCGCCTGTCTCATACATCTTGCTCACCAGATGGTAGAGTTTTGTCAGGACTGGCTCTCGCAAGGACGTCAGTAGTTCTAATGGAATGTTGTCTACCCCCAGGGCCTTGTTTCGACTCAGGTCTTTCAGTGCTCTGTCAAACTCTTCACGCAGTATCATATCTCCCATTTCATCTTCATCTACATCCTCTTCCACTTCCATAATATTGTACTCAAGTACATCGCCCTTGTATAGGCCCTCTATAGACTCCTTCCACCTTCCTGCTTTCCCTTCTTTGCCTAGAACTGGGTTTCCATCTGAGCTCTTGACATTCTTACAGTGGCTCTCCTTTCTCCAAAGGTCTCTTTAATTTTCCTGTAGGCAGTATCTATCTTACCCTTAGTGAGATAAGCCTCTATATCCTTACATTTGTCCTCTAGCCATCCCTGCGTAGCCATTTTGCACTTCCTGTCGATCTCATTTTTGAGACGTTTGTATTCCCTTTTGCCTGCTTCATTTACTGCGCTTTTATATTTTCTCCTTTCATCAATTAAATTCAATATTTCTTTTGTTATCCAGGGATTTCTACTAGCCCTCGTCTTTTTACCTACTTGATCCTCTGCTGCCTTCACTACTTCATCCCTCAGAGCTACCCATTCTTCTTCTACTGTATTTCTTTCCCCTGTTTGTGACATTTGTTCCCTTATGCTCTCCCTGAAACTCTATACAACCTCTGGTTCTTTCATTTTGTCCAGATCCCATCTCCTTAAATTCCCACTTTTTTGCAGTTTCTTCAGTTTTAATCTACAGTCCAATAAATTGTGGTCAGAGTCCACATCTGCCCCTGGCAATGTCCTACAATTTAAAACCTGGTTCCTAAATTTCTGTCTTACCATTATATAATCCGATATCTTTTAGTGTACCTTTTAGGTACAACGGATAACGAACGGAAAATGTGAAAAGGCATCGGTGACGAGAAGCCATTGGTAGCCGAGGAAGGGTCCGGCGGAGTCCAAATGAACGCGATCCCAGGGACCCGCCTGCTTAGGCCAAGAGAAGAAGGTTTGAGGGGGCCGGGACAGCTGTTGGGCGCACGTGGAGCAATTCTTAACCATGTGAGTGCCGTCCCTGGTAAGCCCGAACCGAAAGACGTGACGCCAGGACAACGCCTTGGTGCGAACGATTCCCCAATGACCTTGATGTCTGAGAGGCACGACTTCGGTCCGTAGATGCTGGGGGACAACCACACGCGGAGTGGACGTAGGGTCTACCCACAATAGGACACCATCCACCGCCGACAGCTGATGGCAGATGGAAAAAAAGAACCGAAGGTGCTGCTGGTCGCGGGTGGGGGCACAGCTGGGCCACCCGCACTGAACATAGGAGTAGACACGGCGCAACAATGGGTCACGCGTGGTCGCAGTTGCCACCTTGGAGGCCGCGATGGGAAACCCGCGCAGGGTGTCGTGGATCGCTTCATCAACTGGGAACACGACGACGTCCGAAACGTCAAACGCAGGGTCGGGACCAAGAGGAAGGTGGGAAAGAGCATCCGCGTTGGCATGCTGGGAGGTGGACTTAAAATGCAAGGTGTAACGCAATTGCGAGAGAAACAGGGCCCATCGTTGAAGCCTCTGAGACGTCTTTGTAGGAAGCCGGGCCTCTGGGGAAAACAGGGAGAGGAGGGGCTTGTGGTCAGTGACGATATGATTGGCCTATCCATATATAAAAAAAAGGCATGAGTTTGGAACAGGCGAATACGATAGCCAATGCCTCCTTTTCGGTCTGAGAGTACTTCAGCTGGGTGGCAGTTAGGGCCTTGGATAGAATAGCCACCGGACGTTCTGTCCCATCCGGAAGCTTGTGGGAGAGGACAGCCCCGACCCCGTAATCAGAGGCGTCCGTGGCCAGGAGCAATGGCAGAGACGGGTCATACGGCATCAGGCAGGAGGCCGATTGCAACTGGCGTTTGAGGGTGGGAAAGGCTGTCTCACAGGCCGGGGACCAACTGAAGGGGACATTTTTGTGGCATAAGTGATATAAGGGGGCCGCCACCTGAGCGGCCGACGGAAGGAACTTCCGGTAATACGATATTTTTCCAAGGAAGGATTTCACCTGGTGGATGTCCCATGGGAGAGGCAGGCGGTGCATGGCGTCCACGTAGGAAAATGACAGAGATGCCTTTATGTGAAGTAACATGTCCTAAATAGGAAATAGAAGGTTGAAAGAAGGAACACTTCTCCTTACTGCATTTTAGCCCAGACTGGCAGAGGCGAAGAAACAGCTGACGCAAATTGGTAAGATGGGCTGCAGCAGTAGAGCCCGTAACGACAATGTCGTCTAGGTAGTTAATGCAACCAGGAATGTCCTGCAGAAGTTGTTCCAAGAAGCATTGGAAGATGGCCGGGGCGCTAGCCAGGCCAAACATGAGGCGTGTTACTTGGAACAGGCCGGCGTGCGTATTCAAAACGGTGAGGGCTTGAGAAGCTTCATCCAAAGGAACCTGGAGGTACGCCTCAGCGAGATCAATTTTGGTAAAGTAACGACCACCAGCCAATTTATGGAAGAGATCATCAGGCCGAGGGAGCAGAAAGTCGTCCACCAGGAGCTGGGGGGTTGAGGGTTGCCGAAAAGTCCCACAGAGACGGAGACGCCTGCCTGGCTTCTGGACGATGACGAGAGGTTTGGCCCACGGTCTGAACTGAACAGGCCGTAGCACCCCTTCCTTTTGCAGGCGGTCCAATTGGTCGTGCAGCGGCTGCTGGAGAGCGACAGTGACCTGCCTCGCCCAGAAGTATCGAGGGTGGGCTGACGGCCGGAGGTGGAGGGTCGCTGCAAACCCCTTGGCGCACCCAATGCCAGGGGAGGAGAGATCCTGGAATTTGGTGCAGAGAGAGTCAACTTCGGGAAACGGCACCTGTGGAGAAACCAGATGTACATGATTGTCGCTTGTGAATCCAAACATTTGGAAAGCATCCAACCCAAACAGATCTGTGGCATCGGGACTGTTGACTACCAGAAAAAAAAAATCGTATGACTGACAGATTTCTAAGAAACCACCGTCGTGAACTGTCCCAACAAAGCGATTTCCTGTCTGTTTTACATAATGTGGCGTTGAGGAGCTGGTTGAAGGCTTGGCGCTCCGAAAACTGTGTAGGTAGTGTAATTGAGCAGGGATGCCACAGCGCCTGTATCGACCTGCATTCGAATTGGCTTATCCAATATGGTGACATCAATATACAGTTTGGGGGACGCCGAGACACAACTTGGTTGATGCCCATGTATGCCTCGGTGTCTGAGCGCCTGGAGATCGGCGCCGTGGCAGAGCGACAGACAGATGCAACGTGCCCGTCCCGACCGCAACAGCGACACGTCGCCCATCCGTCAGGACAACCCTCACGTTCATGCTGGTAGTAGCATCCCGGACAAGATGGAAGGCGCAGGAGTTCCCTGCGGCGGCGTTGCTGGCCCGGTAGCGGCTGCTGGTTGTCTTCCCGGAACGACCGTCTTTTCTTTTCCATATGCCGAGAAGATGCCGGGGCGTTGCGCTGGGGAGTGCGGTGTGAAGGTGCGTATATGGCCGCGACGTCCTCCTGGACGTCGGAAGTCTCTTCTCAGATGGGTGCGACGTCGGCCCACGTTTCCAATCTGCGGTCAGCTGCAGTGGAAACTTCAAACTTGAATGCAAGTTCAATGATTTGATCCAGCGACGGGTCCTCCAACTTTAAGGCGTCGTGGCAGAAAGCCACGTCTGTGGCTGCTTGGATCAGGTGATCCCGGACCATGTCATCTGCATAAGATTCTGGGAATATGCGGGTGACAAAGTTTCACTTCTGAGCGAGACCTTGGAGTTCAGCAGCCCATTGTTGGTACGTCTGATCGGGTTTCTTTCGACTCGGGTGAAATTCCACTCTTGCTGCCATGACGTGATATCTGCGGCGATAGTAGGAGGTGAGACACTCACATATAGCGGTGAAGGTGAGACTGTCAGGATCATGTGCCTGGAGTTTCGCCAGGAGCACGTATATACGGGAGGCATTCCAAGAAAGAAAATAGGCTCTCTGATCATTTTTCTGGGATACCTGATGAATCCGGAAATGTTGACGAATCCTCTTTTCGTATGTTTACCAATCTTCGGCGTCTTCATCGAATGCCGGGAATGTTGGCGGTGTCGATGGACGGTGAAGATTTTGAATTTCGGCAATCAGTTGCTGCTGCAGTATCGCGAACTGTTGAAAAAGTTAATTCAGTACCTGCTGCACTGAGATTCTACTGTCACAGTTGTGGTTGTGCTTGTGATTCCATCTTCTTTGGTTTGTCGAATCCTTACTCGTCGCCACTGTTGTATTCTACAACAGTTTATTGAACGTAACTTCTTCTACAGTACAATAGCTGGCTGTGCAATAGATGTAGGCGTCCGTCGACCTAGCCGGAGATGTGGTTCCTCTCGGTCGGCTGGTACTTCGATCGGCGGTGCAGTACAGCGGCTTCGGCGATATCTTCTCGGAGACTCTGCTGTAGTGGTTACCATTAGCAGCAGACGAAAAGTGGTCTGCCTTCGACTAGCCGGGCCTATATAGTGAGCTGGAGCCAATAGAAACCCAGCGTAGGAATCCGTGGCCGGATGTGTCGCGGCGACCTCTGCAAGGAAAGGTTCCTATTAATCGACTGGAATCTTCGGCGTGTTTACCTGATGTCTTCGCCTGTTTGGCTCTTGGTTTGTTTCCCTCATAGCGCCGCTGTTATGCTGTGCTGCCTGCCATTTAGGGGAGCCAAATGGCAGACAGTACACATCCGATTGCTGAGGAGTTCAAATGGTTCAAATGGCTCTGAGCACTATGGGACTGAACATCTATGGTCATCAGTCCCCTAAAGCTTAGAACTACTTAAACCTAACTAAGCTAAGGACATCACACAACACCCGGTCATCTGATGAAGAGTATCAGTGATGAAATATGCTCGTCTGCGATGCTGCCACATTCCCTTTCTTCAGCTTTTCATTGAGGTATCACGTTCCAATAAAAATTTGGATCAGTAAGACTATTCTAATTATGTCCGGCACGACATGAGGATAAATTTGCGAAACCTTGCCCCCAAATCTCTCAGAAATATTTTTATATTCATTTTGACAGAATGTCAGTTCCGTTAGCCTCATTGGAAAGGAGCTCAGATTTTGAGATGCGTTGCATCCACTTTTTAGACGGCACAAAAAAAAGAAAAAACATGCTCATGACAAAAATTTCCATCCATCCGTATTCTCAGTGGAGCATTTGAGGAGGGAAAACTAATTTTTCCGACGAGGTGGTGCAGTGCTTAGCACATTGGACTCGCATTCGGGAGAACATCGATTTAAATCCGCGTCCGACCATCCAGAATTAGGTTTTCCGTTATTTCCATAAACCGCTCCACACAAATGCCTGGATGCTTTCTTTTAAAGGGCATGGCCGATTTTGTTCCCCATCCTTGACAGTCTGAGCTTGTGCTCTGTCTCTAATGATTAAGTTTTCGGCGGGCCGTTAAAACATAAGTTTTCCTTCCGACGTTGTCCGCGGTGTGTTATGTAATTTGCGAACAGAAATATTCTTGGGAGTCCTAGTTCAGCCGCCCCGTTGAAAAGTACTTAATGACGAATGAGAGGATCAGAATGAAGGTCAAATGGATTGAGCGATGTTATCAGTTCTTTCTCGAACGGCAATGTCTGCTTTCTGCTGCCTTAGGCTGCGTTCACAGTGGCACCAACAATGATCGACAGACGCCATTGCCAGAGGTCTCCCTATAAATCATGCATCCGATCTCCTTCGTCAGTCTGAGGCACGGTCAAGGAGGTTAGGTAAGAATCTGTTCTTTGTATGACGTATGTTAGACAGCAACCTCCAAGAATGGGATGGATACCCTGCTTCGAGACAAGTGCTGGAGTGCGGCGTTTGTTATTAAGAAGACGCTGAATTCATGTAAATAAGCTACACACATCAAAAAAAGTTTTGCATCACCTCGATTCCGAGAGTTCCGGAACCTGTACAGAAAATTGTAATAGAGATCAACAAAAACATCATTTCCGCTATTTTTAGTGCTCATAAAGATCACACATTGCATTTTGTACCATAATATCGCGAGACCTTCAGAGGTGGTGGTCCAGATTGCTGTACACATCGGTACCTCCAATACCCAGTAGCACGTTCTCTTGCACTGATGCATGCCTGTGTTCGTCGTGGCATATCATCCACAAGCTCATCAAGGCACTGTTGGTTCAGATTGTCCCAGTCCTCAATGGCGATTTGGTGTAGATCACTCAGAGTGGTTGGTGGGTCACGTCGTCCATAAACAGCCCTTTTCAATCCATCCCATGCATGATCGATAGGGTTCCTGCCTGGAGAACATGTTGGCCACTCTAGTCGAGCGTTGTCGTTATCCTGAAGGAAGTGCACGATGGGGGCGCGAATTGTCGTCCATGAAGACGAGTGCCACGCCAATATTCTGCCGATATAGTTGCACTATCGCTCGGAGGACGGCATTCGCGTATCTTACAGTCGTTACGGTGCCTTCCATGACCACCAGCGGCGTACGTCGGCCCCACATAACGCCACCCGAAAACAGCAGGCAACCTCCACTTTGCTACACTAGCTGGACAGTGTGTCTAAGGCGTTCAATCTGACCGGGTTGCCTCCATACACGTCCTCGACAATTGTCTGGTTGAAGGCATATGCGACACTCATCGGTGAAGAGAACGTGATTCCAATGCAGAGCGGTCCATTCGGCATGTTATTGCACCCATCTATACCGCGCTGCATTGTGTCGTCTTTGCAAAGATGGACCTCGCCATGGACGTCGGAAGTGAAGTTGGGCATCAAGCAGCCTATTGCGCACAGTTTGAATTGTAATACGACACCCTGCCGTGGCATGAAAAGCATTATCCGACATGGTGACATGCTGTCAGGGTTCCTACGAGCCACAATCCGTAGGAAGCGGTCACCCACTGCAGTAGTAGCCCTTGGCGGCCTTAGCGAGGCATGTCATCCACAGCCCCTGTATCTCCGAAGTCCAAACGACGATCCTTTGGTTCACTCCTAGATGCCTTGACACTTCTCTCGTTGAGAGCCATCTCAGGCGTGTTCGATAGGGTTCATGTCTGGAGAACATGGTGACCACTCTAATCGAGCGATGTCGTTATCCTGAAGGAAGTCATTCACAAGATGTGCACGATGGGGGCGCGAATTGTCGTCAATGAAGACGAGTGCCTCACCAATATGCTGCCGATATGGTTGCACTATCGTTCGGAGGATGGCATTCACGTATCGTACAGCCGTTACGGCGCCTTCCATGACCACCAGCGGCGTACGTCGGCCCCACATAATGCCACCCCAAAACAGCAGGGAACCTCCACTTTGCTGCACTCGCTGGACAGTGTGTCTAAGGCGTTCAGCTGACCGGGTTGCCTCCAAACACGTCTCCAACGACTGTCTGGTTGAAGGCATATGCGACACTCATCAGTGAAGAAAACGTGATGCCAGTCCTGAGCGGTCCATTCGGCATGTTCTTAGGTCCATTTGTATTACGCTGCATGGTGTCGTGTTTGCAAAAATGGACTTCACCATTGACGTCGAGAGTGAAGCTGTGCATCATGCAGCCTATTGCGCATAGTTTTAATCGTAACACGACGTCCTGTATATGTACGAAAAGCATTATTCTACATGGTGGCGTTGCTGTCAGTCTTTTTAGTGTAATTGCACACAGCATAGTTTCAAAATTTTGTATAGAATAAATTGAACGTTTCGTAGTATTTAAGGTGCAAGAGTGAAAATATTAGCTTTTAGTCTTCAGGGCATCATAAACAGCATCCAACGTAAAGCAGAAAAACTTTGAAATTGTATTTTTCAGAACGCGGTACAGGCCTGAATACTGGAAGGATGTAATCGCCAAGTGTCAATTACCGAAATGAGACGTATAGTCTTACTAGAGCAAGAACTACATCTTTAATGTGAGTATCGGACTTTTTTAATAGAGCTCGAATCACATCCGCACTAGTACTCGAAATTATCGAAATTAGCTTTCTTTATCCGGAAGTGTTTCACGTATGAGTCTTCAGCTTTTCATACTCGAGATGATTAGTGGTGACACTGCAAAGCAAAGTTACACACCGTATGTTTTCCTGAATTTATTTGAAGTTGTGGATGCATACGGTAATTAAACTTCAATGACTGTCATTTAGCATATGTGTGAAAGATAAACGAAGTTTTAAAAAAATGCTCCGCACACGTAAAGCAGTGAAAAGCGGACTCACGTAACACCACATTCATAAACCACTTCATGTAACAGAATGACGACCCTACTGGGATAAAAACACCAGTAATAATTTGTAGACAGCAATGGCCACCTTCGACAACCCAAAAAAGATCCACAGAGTAAGATTAAGCATAAGACACCCCATCCTTCTCACTTGAACAACCTATTTTTTAGGTTAAAATTTAAACCTAAAATATTCAATAAATATTTTGCCTATTAGTGGTTTCCAATAAACCTGCAATTTCAGACCATAGATTCCAAAGCATGTGATTGTCGTTGTTGTGTTTTGAGTCCGAAGATTGGTTTAATGCAGCTCTCCATGCTACTCTATCTTGTGCGAGCCCCTTCACCTTCCTGATACTGGTAACCTCAAGATAACATTCGCTCTTCCTTGTATTAAACCGTTCGTTTCTCACAGTCCATATATGAGAACGTCAGTGGGTTTTACCAAAGAAAACAAACCGATCTTAGTTTCAACTGTCTATTAGATCGGCTACAGTGTGACCACGCTCGAAGTAATGTACTGATCTGAAAAGATCGGCCGATGTCGGTCGTCGGCTGAATCCACCGATATCGGTGCCAATGTGACCACAGCCTTACTGCCAAAGTGGAACGAACTTAACGCTTGCTCTTGAAGCCCATCTCGTAGTGTGTGCGTAGTAGTGAGCTCACGTGTGAATACGTGCGTGTGTGCGCGCAGGGCGGCGATGGCGGCGGCGGCGAATCGCGCGGTGTGCGGCATCTGCCGGCGCGCGAAGTCGGAGCCGCGGCTGCTGGCCTGCCTGCACAGCTTCTGCACGGACTGCCTGCTCGAGCTGCAGGCTTCGCAGGCCGGGGACGCCTGGAGCGACCCGGGTGAGTGGCGCAGCCGCTGTAGCGTCTGTAGCAGATTGGCACGCATGTCTTCGTAGCGAAGCAGCGCAGCGATGTTACACGAGGAGTCACGATGGGGGAGCCATCGTGTACGACTTCAGGGCGCAGCTAGTAGTGGCTGAGGAAACTCTAGCGGCACAGCAGTACGTCGCGGACATACTACAGGTATGTCATTCTCGTATGTTACCTCTCGTGTAACAGTACTGTAGTGCCATTTTCCAACAGGACAGTGCTAGTCCACGCATAAGATATGGCTCTACGCACTGTTTGGATGATGCTGGGATACTCCCTGCCGAAGGTCCTTGTTTTATACAGGGTATTTGTTTTAACTTGAGAGAATTAAATATCTCGAAAACTATCAAATCTTTTATGTAAAAAGCTCATATTATCAAAGGGAACATCTGTCTGTGATACAACTGGCCACCTTCCGCCCCCCTGATGGCGGAATCAACTTCGTATTGCATTGGCTCACTTAATGGTAAGTATTCAAAAGTTTCACTTTGAGTCGACAGGTTGATAAGTACTGTCCGCGATTTCTTACGATCACAAACTGTGAAACAACTCCAATAATTTTTAGGTCTATGTGATTATTACAGAAAACATGTGAAAGGGTTTGCTGAAATTGCTAGACCATTAATACTTTTGGTAAAAAAATATCATAAAATTCCAGGGGACAACCAACTGTCATACTGCATTTGAGAAGTGAAAGAGGCAGTATCTTCACATCTGGGGTGATTAGGAAACTATGCCATCCATTCCGAATCTGGAGGCTAAGAGTCCTTCCACCCTCAATTGAACGGATGAGCTGAATCCATGCACTGTGCTATCGGCAAAATGTTAAGCTATTAAGTGTGCAGTTATTACCACAACTGGGATTGACCTATGTCATAGCTACGTACATTTCTAAAGTGCATAACAACGTCAGGCTCTCACTATATAATGCGGTATCCATTAGAACGATGCCATCACCTTCTGAAGTGATTAAGCCTAAATATGGGAAAATGAGGACTTAGTGAGGAAGTTTGCATATTTCAAAAGTGCGAAAAAGACACAAGCAACAGGACCAAAGGAGTCCAAGTTAGGGTATGGATGACAAAGAAACCCAGAAGCATATGCACCAAAGCAGTTAAACAGAACTGAACGAAATTACTCGGCCGTCGAGAAGGGGATTTTGAGTGCTATAGCTGATATTTCCGTTATTACACTACTGGCCTTTAAAATTGCTACACCAAGAAGAAATGCAGATGATAAACGGGTATTCATTGGACAAATATTTTGTACTAGAACTGACATGTGATTACATTTTTACGCAATTTGGGAGCCTAGATCCTGATAAATCAGTACCCAGAACAACCACCTCTGGCCGTAATAACGGCCTTGATACGCCTGGGCATTGAGTCAAACAGAGCTTGGATGGCGTGTACAGGTACGGCTGCCCATGCAGCTTCAACACGATACCAAAGTTCATCAAGAGTAGTGACTGCCGCATTGTGACGAGCCAGTTGCTCGGCCACCATTGACCAGACGTTTTTAATTGGTGAGAGATCTGGAGAATGTGCTGCCCAGGGCAGCAGTCGAACATTTTCTGTACCCAGAAAGACCCGTACAGGACCTTCAACATGCGGTCATGCATTATCCTGCTGAAATGTAGGGTTTCGCAGGGATCGAATGAATGGTAGAGCCACGGGTAGTAACACACCTGAAATGTAACGTCCACTGTTCAAAGCGCCGTCAAAGCGAACAAGAGGTGACCGAGACGTGTAACCAATGGCACACCATACCATCACGCCGGGTGATACGGCAGTATGGCGATGACTAATACACGCTTACAATGTGCGTTCACCGCGATGTCGCCAAACACGGATTCGACCATCATGATGCTGTAAACAGAACATGGGTTCATCCGAAAAAATGACGTTTTGCCATTCGTGCACCCAGGTTCGTCGTTGAGTACACCATCGCAGGCGCTCCTATCTATGATGCAGCTTCAAGAGTAACCGCAGCCATGGTCTCCGGGCTGACACTGCATGCTGCTGCAAATGTCGTCGAACTGTTCGTGCAGATGGTGTTGTCTTGCAAACGTCACTATCTGTTGACTCAGGGACCGAGACGTGGCTGCACGATCCGTTACAGCCATGCGGATAAGATGCCTGTCATCTCTACTGCTAGTGATAAGAGGCCGTTGGGATCCAGCACGGCGTTCCGTATTACCCTCCCGAACCCACCGATTCCATATTCTGCTAACAGTCATTGGATCTCGACCAACGCGAGCAGCAATGTCGCGATACGATAAACCGCAATCGCGATAGACTACAACCCGAACTTTATCAAAGTCGGAAACGTGATGGTACGCATTTCGCCTCCTTACACGAGGCATCACAACAACGTTTCACCAGGCAACGCCGGTCAACTGCTGTTTGTGTATGAGAAAACGGTTGGAAACTTTCCTCCTGTCAGCACGTTTTAGATGTCACCACCGGCGCCAGCCTTTTGTGAATGCCCTGAAAAGCTAATCATTTGCATATCACAGCATCTTCTTCCTGTCAGTTAAATTTCGCGTCTGTAGCATGTCTTCTTCGTGGTGTAGCAATTTTAATGGCCAGTAGTGTACTTGTATGATAGGAAATTCAAAGTTGTAACAGATCATGTGGTATTAAAGTGGTTATTCAGGGCCGAAAGACGAATAGATTAATTCGTTGGACATTAAAATTAAGCAAATATAATCATGATGTTGTACACAAACCCAGCAAGAAACATAGCAATGCGGATGGCATGAGCAGAAAGAATGGGTTCATACAACTGCTTGGCAGAAGCCTTGCAGAGTAGTAAAAGATGCAGACTGCTGAATCGGACTGTCAGTTATTCAGGACACAGTCGCAGTTTGCCATACGTAATTGGCTAATATGTAGGACAGCATAGTTCGGGTCCTGCATTGTGGTAACCGCAAATCTGACGGAGAAAGTGTTGAAAGAACACAAAGTCACGTGTGAGCATTTCATAAAGTGTGAAGAACGACTGATAACAGTTTGGCGAACAATACTTGAGGAGTATGAGGAGATAGAATGTTGACCTGTATGGGACGAACAGCATACCATGTGCACAATGTGCCAGTCGCCTCTATCTCACTGCTACAAAGGCTACTGGGGGGCATCCAAGCCATTTGAAATGGTAGGAATGGCAGGTAATCACTATGTGTTATTCATCATAGACCAGCTTTCACTTTATGATTGCAATCCCAAACCAACAAATGAATACAGTGGCACGAGTAATGGTTAACAACTGACACAGTAAGTACAAATCGGGGCACCAAATTTTATGGATAGCAGCCAGAACACAGGACGACAACGCACGCTGTGCAAAGATAACGCCGCAGCAGAAGACTATATGGACTGACAACAACATGGCGGAAGAATCGTTATGTTACGCCGTTACCATAACAACGAACGGCGCGCAAAGATGATATTACAGTAGACGACTTATACGAAGCGGCTACCATGACGACAGCGTCCCAACCACACAGGCAGGGGGCGCTTGACATATACCGTCTGCCCACGTGTTGTTGGCAGTTATTTAAGCAGAGAACCAACCATGCATAGTTAGCAACCGTGCACAGGTAGGGTGACAACTCCAGCGAGCGACCAAATGGGTATAAAACTCTGTTCATTTATGTAACTTTGACTAATTGCTTGTAGATTACTTACATGATTACTTACTAATATTATAACTTTACAGTGTAAATTGCCCTGAAGATGACCCCATCGCGGGTTGAAAACAGTTGGCGGCAAAATAAATAATGCGATGTGACTGTCATTTTGAATAGTTGATTATAAGTAAATTAATCTCTGTTATCTCCACACAAGTATGCTGTCTAAAAATTTAAATATTAATTAATGTAACTGATTAAAGAGCATCACCTCACAGATCATTTGATGATCTAATAAAATATCAATCCATATGTGGTTATACTAAAATCATGATAAATTTCATTGAAACATTATTACGTATAGGTGCAAACTGACTGTTTTTACGAATCCTGACTAGGAAGCGGAAAGACGATGTGAGATATAGTAGCAAACGAATTTAGCAATAATTAACGTTTATTTCCTCATTAAAAGTAACACATACATAGATGTTAAGTTAAAACACAGTTATTTGGAATGCCGGCGCATGAATCTCGACACATGGTACATTATACAACGCAACAGCTGAACCGATACCCGTGGGGACAAATCTGCTACAGTTTATCAGGATCATACACACCATGTTCACATTGTTCACTCACACAACAAAAGATAGAATTTTGAAGAAAGTTCCTCTACTCCACGTGAAGATCACTGAGTCAGAATATGACTGGCTTTGACGATCAATTGCAGAGAACAAAGCCCACTGCTGAAATTCCATAGAATTCCGCGATGAAACAGAAGATTCAATTCGCACACGAGAGATGTTTGCATGGAACTGGAGCCTCATGGTCTACAAAGAAACGCACGTGGTACAGCAAAGTACAGACTTCCAAGTTTGTGGGAAACAAACACAAATTGGACAATAAATTAAATAAAATTCGTCACAAGCATTCCACAAAACACATGACACGTTCATACGTGATACACGATACTAACTAAAACTGTGCATCACGTGGCGGCACCGCTCAACTACGCCAGGTTGCAGTCACCCAAAAGATTTCATCGAATAAATTGAATGCTAATGAAATTAACATCGTTCCCAGACTGAATTAGTTGGTGTTGGTGCAGTATGATTATCAATGTCACACAACAGAGTGACTACCGGAAACTCAAACAAGGTTAACTCTTACACATTTCAACTTGTCAGATGGAGTTACTACTGAGAGCATCCTCACTCACCGGCATCTTAGGGAAGAGCAAGACTAACCTGCCCCGTCTCCGGGGTCTACACAGCAGCCCGGAAAGGCAGAGAGAGCGTAAGCGGTTTCTACCTGTACCAATCTCCCAATGGATGCTGAGCAGTGGTCACTAATGGCTCTATGACCCAAGATAGCCGTATTCAAAGCTTTACACAAAGGTTGGCTAGACTGCCTTTAACATTCAAAGTAACCTCCTGGCAACTAAGGAAACCCGAAATGCCAGCTATAGGCAACCCACACATTCATACTGGCAGACGACAGTGGGGACGGGAAAGATATGACATGAATACATGATAATAGATTACACACGTACACATAGAACATAATTATAAATTTGAAACTGAAAAGAGATATTCTCCTTTGGCGTTGAAATCACACTGAGAAGTGCCATTATAATGTCACACACTCTCTCGTTTATCTTTCTCTCCGGGCATAGTCGTACCAAACATTTGAGTCGTTATGAATTTTAACAAAACTGAAGGTTGCTTTCCAAGATCAATCACATGGAGACGTTTCAGTAAGTGTATCAGAGTATGCTGTTGTAATATGGTGCTTGGTATAATAATGGAGCATGTACGTCTAGTCCTGTGAGTGGAGGACGGAGAGCAATGCGAATTCCTTTCCTCCAGGTGCCGTTACCGTCGAGAATTTCCTGGGTGTGTGCAATAATTCTAATTTCGACCGTACCTAATTATGAGAGAAGTAGTGGACACACTATGGAACCAATGACTTGAAGCACGATAACTGTTTTCCAGGCAGGAGGATGTCGTGAAACCAGGCAACAGTGGACACCAAGGTGGACCTACAGCACATGAGAAGAAAGAAACGAGGCACAGAGATGAAAAGAGACATTCAAAGGGCTGCGTCTCGGAGCTGAAAGGAAAGCAATATTAAAAGAAGTATGTGGAGTCTACCAAAGACTGCGGCTGTCATATGAGCTGTTCTAGGATCAGTTGAACCAATTGATTGATTTAGCGTCTTGTACATTTTTCCGACAGAAGACAGTGTCGTTAGACCCAAGTAAGAAATTACAGCTATTCTTGGGGATAGCAGATGCAATGTGATGCCAAAGGGATGTTCTGACGCCAGTCCTATATATCTGAAGGATTGGTTGGTTCAGATGGCTCTGAGCACTATGGGACTTAACATCTGAGGTCATCAGTCCTCTAGAACTTAGAACTACTTAAACCTAACTAACCTAAAGACATCACACACATCGAGGCCCGAGGCAGGATTCGAACCTGCGACCGCAGCGGTCGCGCGGTTCCAGACTGTAGTGCCTAGAACCGCTCGGTCACTCTGGCCGGCTGAAGGATTGGTATGCATTAGATTTGTGTTCGCTCCAGATATGGTGATAGTGAACTGTTACGAATACCGTCAACTGAAAGGAATGACGGCCTTCGAACTGCAAAATAGTAAGGTGTTAATCAAAGGTCCAACTTGTGATATAACAGGCACTATGTTTCCGTCTCGCAGCTACCATCACTGGAACAACCATGACTAACATGAAACAACCCTCATTGTATAAGTTGGAAAAAGCATTTGAATCTGACCTATTTAAATGACATTCTAAAACCAGACTACTTTTATGCACTGGATGAGCTTCTAACGTCTCAGAAGTTTCATATTAGTGCTGAGAGAATGTTCCAGCACATACGGCAATATCAAGATAGGCAGTGCAGTAACATTATGACCAGAGTGAATCGGTTTCTGTTATTTTTGTGGTTTTGATTCTGCTCTGTGTAACGTGCATCTACCACAATCAGAAAGCCACTCATCCTATGAATTTCCAATGCATCAACTAACAGTGGACTGTGGGGTACCTGTAGCAACTAACAAGTAGTTAAGTAGAATTAGATGAGAAGCTACCTGATAAACAAGGAGAAATGCTGAGCATTGGAAACAATCTAGTGGGACTACTTGCCGTTAAATGGTTGCCGAGGAATTTGTCGAGTAAAGAGAAAATGGTAATGTAAATACAATAATTTGTAAGTGACGATTTAAAGTTCAAATCGTTTAAATGGTTCTGAGAACTATGGGACTTAACTTCTGTGGTCATCAGTCCCCTATAACTTAAAACTACATAAACCTAGCTAACCTAAGGACATCATACACATCCATGCCCGAGGCAGGATTCGAACTTGCGACCGTAACGATCGCGTGGTTCCAGACTGTAGCGGCTAGAACCGCTCGGCCACACGGACCGGCAAATGATTTAAAGGAACCATGTCGCTATAAGGAAGCAAGAAATGTACAGTGGCCTAATCATAGAAAATATCATTTGTATTGAGAATACAGCCAATGAACCTTGTGGTTTAAGCTGAACTAATGTAAAATGAAACTGAATGTAATGTACGAAATTGCCATCCTGTAAGACATTTGTCCGAAACTATAGAGAATTGCCGTGATCTAGGGTTCGGTGGACTGGACCTTTTGAAGAAGCGAAGCTGAATAAAACTGAGATGGCTATTGCAAGAGGCCATGGAAGTGGGTCAGATCGGGTCATATAGGTGCTGATACAGCAAGTACCATTTACGAGGCGTCGGGACAGTTACCACTTGCCCTGGCCGAGCTGAGGTGCCATAGTCTCAATATCTTCGATGCATCCGCAAGGTAGAGCTAGTGTGGCACTGGTGACCTGATTGCTTCACGTTCGATCCATGGCTATGATGTCAACTGATGCCTTGGTAAAACTGGTTCGAGCCAAATCCATATAAATACGAGGGGCGTTTAGTAAATAATGTAATACATATTTTTATCGGTCGATTTCGGTTGAAAAAAATGCGGAATCAGTTGTGAGACATCATGGAATATTTCTGCTTCAGCGCCTATAGTTTCATGAAGTTCCAATGGGTGGCGGCGCTATACGTAGCCTTCAAAACTGACGTCTGTAACTTGGGAGCATTCCAAGTGGAGAACTGTGCTGAGTTTCTTTTGGCGGAAAACCAGAGCATCTCAGATATTCGTAGACGCTTGTAGAATGTCTACAAAGACCTGGCAGTGTACAAAACCATGGTGAGTTATTGGGTGATGCGTATGTCACCATTGTTACGAAGTCGCGCAATCCTGTCCGATATGCTGTGTGCCAGACGGTAACACACAGATTTGACTCCTTCAGTACTTTAACGTGCTTACACTCTCATTTGAGGTGATCGACAGAGCGCAGTCAAACACCTCGCCGCACAACTGGACGTACCTGTTGGTAGTGCAGACATACTCGCCCACCAGTTGAGGTGCTCAAAGGGTGAGCTCACTGGGTTCCTCACCACCTAACAGAAGACCATAAAGAGCAACGAATTTAATCTAGTGAAGGATGCACTCCGTGGGAGGCAGTACATGGATGATGGAGAGGTTATTGATGCAGCAAGATGTTGGCTCTGACATCGACCGGTAGATTGGTACCATGAGGACACACAGGGCCTCCTAATAAGTTGACGTCAGGCTGTCGTTGAACGAAGATTATGTTGAAGAATAGGGTTTTGTAGCCAAAGGCGGGGAATAATATGGTGTATAGGAATCCCGAATGAAACCATTTGCTTTCAGATAAAAATGTCTTGCATTACTTACTGAACGCCTCTCGTACTACTCATTTCTAGACAGAAGTACGCAGTCTGACACCCTCCAGCTCTGGACAGGTATCTATTCTGATGTAAGAGTCTGCGTAAATCAACTAGCTGTCACTTCTGGACTCAGTTGCTGCTAACTGCGGCTCTGCTGTTCACACAGAAGCCGATGAGACTGACTTAGCGCCCTCCAATCGGTGGGCCTCCTGCCGGCCTACTTTACACGCTGCCGGCCTGCTACCCTACAGCTACTCAGCCACCGTCAGCTGTGTGTGCTAAGTCCTTGCTCTCTGTCTCCATTGTCGTGGGTAGGCTTTGCTGCTGTGTGCGCACGGGGTCCCAGGTTCGGTTCCCGGTGGCGTCAGGGATTTTCCCTGCCTCGAGATGACTGGATGTTGTTGTGTCGTCTTCATCATCATCATTACGGTCGGAGGAATGCAATGGCAAACCACGTAGGACCTTGCCTAGTCGGCGGTGCGGGTCTCCCGCATCGTCCCCTACGCTCCTCGGAGTATGAGACCTCATCATCATCACCACTGTCTCATCCACACTGGATCCAAGGAATGATTCTGTGTGCTGTGGTGCGTTCCACCCCGAGCTGTGAGGCCACACTTAGTTCAAATGGGCGCAGGACTGGGCCTCTGCATGTGTCCAGCATCAATAACCTTGCTGACGTCATCATTTTATCGGCCACAGACATGGCAAGCTTCCAATGACAACAGACAGCATACTGACCGCAACACCTACTCACCTGCCGTGTACACCTTACACTATGGCTTGCGTTGGCTTCTCCGAGCAACTTAACAACTCTAGCATTACTGAACATTAAATGGATGTTTTAGCTATGCTATTTTCGCGACGAAACTTCGGACTACAACCAAGCATCAATTCACTCCATCCTGTCCAGGATGGTGAACTACCAGCTTCCTGATCTCTGACAACTATATCCTCCATTTGCTGTAGAGGCTAATCATTCCCGGCTTCTACAGTCCTGCCCTAAAGCCAGCAGTAGACATGTCCGACGTTTCTTATAGTCGTTATATGTGTTATGCAAGCAATAAGAAATGTCTTTAACGCTATTCGTAATGTACAGAGAAAAACCACAATAAATTTTGTGGGCATATAATTCGTAATACTTCTTCGTCTTTAATGCTGTAGTATGTTGTGATAGAAGTAATTTGTATTTTCTATATAGCCTGTAAGGAGAATGCCATACTTTATCAAACAAACAAAAGCAAATATTTTTGTCCTGTCGCCACTAACCATATCTCTAGAAACTGGCCCCTCAGACGGCGTTTCTAAATTTGTGTACCAGCTTCAGTCAATAACTTGGTAATCATATTCATCTTCGGTAAATGAAAAATTTACAACGAACCAGTAATATGTATACGCAGAGAAACTACCCTCGAAAATAATTTTCTGTGTAACCAAGGCCGGTATACCATTTTGGGATGTATTAACCCGACACAACAAATTATCTTAAATCATAAACTCTCATAATAAAAAAGTAAACCACTTAGAATGGGAGGAGGAAACGAAACGAAACAACATAAGTTGAGAGGGTACATAATGTTAGTTCAGTGATTACATTATCTAGCCAAATTTAAAGGACCTTGGGCAGTTTGGGCCCACTTATCTGTATGAAGTAGCACCCTCTCTGGCCTGCATCCATGCACTGATTCGGTTGATGGCTGTTGCATCCTCTCGTGCGACAAGCTAGCTCACAAGTGTCGTATATCCTGGATACTCGCGCAGGGTCAGAGTTGACGTCTGAACTGGTCCCAAACATATCTTATCAGGGACATATCTGTGGATCTTGATGACAATGGGAGTACCTCAACATCATGCAGACGGTTCGTACAAAGAATGAGTAAGGATCTCCTTCTGCTGGAGAATTCTCCAATTGTGTTTTTGATAATAAATGAAGTTAATAGACTGACTAGGTTGTTCCTCTGAAAGTATCGCGAGCGATTGCCTTTCCTCTTTGAGTTTTTATTTCGTTGCTAATGACAAGGAAGTTGACGAGACCTTAAATGTTTATCTTCCTATGTTTTCTGCTGGCGTCAAGGTGAATTACCAATAAAAGATACAGGACCGTGATTTGCGTACGTGATTTGTGAGCGTGACAACACGGCCCAAAGAAAATCCTATATGAATATAAAGAGAGCTGCTAGCAGTAGTGGGCTAAAAGTCAAGTATTGTGACGACAACCAGAATCGAGTTATGTCATGATTTTGTTCAGACAGGATTTTGTAAGAAACTTAATTACATAGCACAAACATAGTTTCTCGACGCGCATATTGATACACGTGAAAGCGTCTATATATGGGCTTGCAGAAAATCTGAAAGAGACGCTTTGAGCTTACATGAGCTGAGTTACGCAGGGCAAGGCCGGCCGTGGCTTTGTATTGGATTATGGCGCAACAGGGCGAGGAAGCCCTGGAGCAGGGAAGCCTCACCGAGAACCGGCTAAAACACGCCATTCGGCCTCAACCGCCCATCGCAGGTGTCAAAAAACCAGCAAAAGAGGCAAACGGAATAAATTCAACTGAGCTATTACTATAAAAGGCCGTCACGATTCCCTCAAAAACGGAATTGTGCTGTCTGTTTAGGAAAGAAGTACACCCTGCTTCAATTAGGCATGCAATACACGATAAGCAATGCGTTAGACCACCGAATTCCAGTCGTGTCTGAACTTTGGTTACGAGCAGAATGCACTCTAAAAGCTGCAGTTAACACCGAGATGCCACAAAGACACAGTCTAGATCAGTTTGAAAGGGTAGTGTTATCCGACTTCGTTAAGTAGATCTGACGAAGAACGCAGTATTAGCATTCCTGATTGGGCCAAAAACTTCCAGTTCGAGCTTTACTGTCGATTGATTACATTTTTCCCTTAGACATTGAAGTCTCTTCTTTATCTACGATACACCAGCGCTGGACGTAAAGGGAAAGTCCTGTACCATAGGTGATCTTATAGATCTTACAAAACATTTTTCCCTGAGACACTCAAGTCTCTTCTTTATTTACGATAATGATTGCAACAGAAGAAATTAACTAAAATTTGTGCTATAGCCAGGAGTCTAACCTGGATCTTCTTGTCTGGTAGGTAGAAATGCTAACCATTACACTACCATAGCACTATGGTACACCATCCTGCACGAACTATGCAAGTTGAGTGCCTCTCCAGCACAGCGCTGGGATTCTATTCCAATGCCGGAGAGCCTTGACAATAGTGACAATGTAAGGTAAAATAAGCGGAAGGTATGAATTGAAGTTTGTGTTGGGGAGGGCACTCAACTTGGGTATTTCGTGTAGCACTGGTGGCCATAGGGCTGTGGTAGTGTAATAGGTAGCATTTTTGCCCAACAAGCAAGAAGATCTGGGTACGAGACCAGGCCGCAGAACAAATGTTAATTCATTTCTTCTGTTTCAGTCATTATCGTATATCGTGGGGACGTTAAAAGGAACGAGAGCCAGTGTACTACCTGACACACCAGTCAATAGCATCATTCTACGATGTCTGTCCGTAGCTCTGTGGTGCATATAGGATATTTAACGTTAATTTTCGTGTTTACACCAGCAAACTCCCGATTCTTTAAAGAATCGAACTCCCATGCATAAAACATCTTCAAACTTTTGATTACTTTACAGATGAGTTAATGTTTTACATATTTGCTGTTAAGGATGTGAGCGATAAAAACTCACGAAAAAGTTTGAAATTATGTTTAAAGTTTGTTGGATGTCGCTAAGTGGTCTCATTCTCATATATTGGATGAATATGATGGGGCTAATTTGAGCGTAGCGAACTACGCTGCGTCAAGGCATAGGCCTAAAGTATCTGATCAGAGGTATTTGGGCACCTGTACTGGATATTAATATGGGCTGTGTCCACCCTTCGTCTTTATGACGGCTTGAAATATGCTGGAAACACTTTCAATGAGGTACCTGCACGTCAGTGCAGGAATGGCAGTCCATCCCTCCTCGAGAGCCGAAACCAGAGTAGGTAATGATGTTCGACGTTGAAATCTGGAAGGAAGTCGACGTTTAACTCACCCAAAAGTGTGCCACTGCGTTCAATTCGGAACCATGGGCAGATCAGTCCATTTCAGGAATGTTCACTCTTAGCACTACACGTATTGGCAGGTACGTTTTCCAGGCATTCGCTACTCCCAAATTCTTCCATCGGATTAGCGTCGGGTACAGAGTGATTCACCTCTACAAATCACTTGTTTCCAGTCACCGTTCATTGACTTTACAACGCCTCAAAAATTGTTTAGTAACACTGACTAAAGAAACATGTGGCTTATGAAGAGCTGCTCGACCACTGAATCCAATTCTTTTCAATACATTGCGCACAGTCATCGTGCTGGCTGGACTGCAGGTAGTACTTTGGATTTCACAACTTATTTGTTACACTGATTTCATTGGATGTTTTACAACCACCTTTGGCAATGCTCGGCGATCTCAGTCTGTTAATACAAGCCTGGTCTTGGTTCAGCTATTGTTGTATTCCTTCCCATCTCCACTTAACCGCCTCACCTCTAAAAGTCGACGTGGGCAGCTGTAGGAGGGTTGAAATGACTCTGATGGATTTGTTACGCAGGCGACATCCAATGACTAGTCGACATACGAAGTCACTGAGCTCTCCTGACCAATGCAATCTGCTGTCAGTGTTTCTCCACAGACAGCGTAGTACTCCCACCTCCTTTCCTGCTGGTAGGTAACACTCCCAAGACATCTAGTGGCCAGTTCCATATTGCACTACTGGCCATTAAAATTGCTACACCAGGAAGAAATGTAGATGATAAACGGATATTCATTGGACAAATATATTTTATTGGAACTGACATATGATTACATTTTCACGCAATTTGGGTGCATAGATCCTGAGAAATCAGTACCCAGAACAACCACCTCTGGCCGTAATAACGGCCTTAATACGCCTGGGCATTGAGACAAATAGAGCTTGGATGGCGTGTACAGGTACAGCTGCCCATGCAGCTTCAAAACGATACCAAAGTTCATGAAGAGTAGTGGCTGCCGTATTGTGACGAGCCAGTTGCTCGGCCACCATTGACCAGACGTTTTCAATTGGTGAGAGATCTGGAGAATGTGCTGCCGAGGGCAGCAGTCGAACATTTTCTGTATCCAGAAAGGCCCGTACAGGACTTTCAACATGCGGTCGTGCATTATCCTACTGAAATGTAGGGTTTCGCAGGGATTGAATGAGGGGTAGAGCCACAGGTCGAAACACACCTGAAATGTAACGTCCACTGTTCACAGTTCCGTCAATGCGAACAAGAGGTGACCGAGACGTGTAACCAATGGCACACCATACCATCACGCCGGGTAATATGTCAGTATGGCGATGACAAATACACGATTCCAATGTGCGTTCAACGTGATGTCGCCAAACACGGATGCGACCATCATGATGCTGTAAACAAAACCTGGATTCATCCGAAAAAATGACGTTTTGCCATTCGTGCACCCAGGTTCGTCGTTGTGTACACCATCGCAGGCGCTCCTGCCTGTGGTGCAGAGTCAAGGGTAATCGCACCATGGTCTCCGAGCTGATAGTCCATGCTGCTGCAAACGTCTTCGAACTGTTCTTGCAGACGGTTGTTGTCTTGAAAACGACCCCAACTGTTGACTCAGGGATCGAGACGTCGCTCCACGATCCGTTACAGCCCACCGATTCCATATTCTAACAGTCGTTGGATCTCGACCAACGCGAGGAGCAATGTCGCGATACGATAAACTGCAATCGCGATCGGCTACAATCCGACCTTTATCAAAGTCGGAAACGTGATGGTACGCATTTCTCCTCCGTACACTAGGCATCACAACAACGTTTCATCAGGCAACGCCGGTCAACTGCTGTTTGTGTATGAGAAATCGGTTGGAAACTTTCCTAATGTCAGCATGTTTTAGATGTCGCCACCGGCGCCAGCCTTGTGTGAATGCTCTGAAACGCTAACCCTTTGCATATCACAGCATCTTCTTACTGTCGGTTAAATTTCGCGTCTGTAGCAGGTCTTCGTGGTGTAGCAATTTTAATAGACAGTAGTGTATAAATTTTGCCCCTGTCTCAAAATTAATTAAAATGCCGCTGTGACAATACAAGAATACCCAAATTAGTAGAAATGACAAGTTTGGGATTTATCCTAAATCCCGCGTCTGGCCATCCTGATGTAGGTTTTCTGTGATTTCCCTAAATCACTCCAGGCAAATGCCGGGATGGTTCCTCTGAAAGGGCACGGCCGACTTCCTTCCCCATCCTTCCCTAATCCGATGAGACCGATGACCACGCTGTCTGGTCTCCTTCCCCAAAACCAACCAACCATTTATCCTAAAATGATAACACAACCTCTCCCTTCCTCATTCTACGTTTTAATTTGTCAAAGCTTTCAAGTTTCAAGTCATAAACAACAATAGGGTTTAATTACTTTCAACTCTCAACAAATTAGTTAACATTTAGACATTGAATATGTGATTATTAAAACTTTATCTCTATATATGAAAGTATTATGAAAAATGAAACAATTAAACCGTCATCGATGATATTTATATCTACGTTGTCGTAGCTGAGCAATGGGCTAAGTTGGTGGACAATGAACTTTACCTTTTCAAGTAATCAAAACTCTCATGTACTCATGTTAGTAATTAACTCTTGAATTTGTACATTCAAAGCGTACGTAGGTTGGAGTAAACAAAATCTCGACTCAGCATTTAATCTCGCCTAACGCACGTTGGTACATTATCAATCAGAAACTGCGGCTTCGTTGTCTCCGTGTTGCATCCTTAACGCTAATTCCCTACTCTCGCCTTGACTGAATTCATTTAGTCTTAACTTTCCCGCGTTCCGTAGAATGTTAAATTTTCTCTAGTCGAAATTAATGGCAATTGCACACTCACTAGGGGATAGAGCGAAGCGCACAAATCTCAGCCCGAAAAATATCCCGCAGGAATAGAAACTACTGCTATACGTTTGTCGCCAGGATACGTGACGTGTATCGCCCTCACTTCTGAAACATGAAGTTTGAGTCTCAACATCTTCGCTAATTTTACCACATGCATGTGTGTGGCCCGCCGTGAGACGAGAGTTCTATGTGTGTTAATTTAATTCTGAGAATGCTTTTATATGACGTTACTGTCCCCACATCGATTCTACTGTCACACAGTACGGCTTCGGCCAACTGCTTCCTCGTGATAGGTGAATTCTTATTTTTCTTTCCCGGATCGCCGATAGCCTCATTAATGTAGTATCGCCATTTATCCACGGTCTCATCTGTGTTTATTCTAAAAGGTATTATGTTGTGCTCGCCTTATTTTCTGTCTGCGCTGCAGCTGGGCCCTCATTTGTTAATGTTAATTGGGGTTTCCCAACGCCATTAGCCACGTGCGCTGGTCTCCAAGCTGCATTCACTTTATCTCATTTACGCATGCCCCTGTCGTTATGAGGGTAGATATGTTTTGTTATTCGTTACATAAGATTGGCATAATTACTTCCTGTTGACAATAGAGAGTTATTTTCTGGGGATTTTTTTCTGTATCGTATGTATGAAGCTTATGTAATGTCCGAAAAATGCAGACACCTTATAGGAGTATCTGCATACCTGTCATCAGATATTCTATACACCATTACTAACTGTTCTCATTGTGTTAGGCCTTAAACACAATGTTATACCTCTTAATGTTTCGATAGTGGCAACACTTTAAATTTTTTAATTCGGTCAGTAATTATATGAAATAATGAGAATCAATTTTTTGCTGCCTGTAGAAGTCATTATATAGGCAGTTTGCAACTGGAACCTTGAAGCATGGACTATGAACTTTGAGCAGCTGGTGGTATTGTATTGTATTGTATGTTAGCCGGGAACCCAGAAACGATGGAGAGGCTCCGTCCCCACCGCAGACACAGTGGTCCACAAGCCCATGATGACTACCGCAGTCCACTTCACCCCTCTGCCACCCCACATCGAACCCAGGGTTATTGTGCGGTTCAGCCCCTGGTGCACCCCCCCCCCCCCCCCTCATGGATCGTCTCACACCAGACGAGTGTAACCCCTACGTTTGCGTGGTAGAGTAATGGTGGTGTTCGGGGATGTGGAGAACTTGTTTGCGCAGCAATCGCCGACATAGTGTAACTGAGGCGGAATCAGGGGAACCAGCCCGCATTCGCCGAGGCAGATGGAAAACCGCCTAAAAACCATCCACAGACTGGCCGGTTCACCGGACATCGACACAAATCCGCCGGGCGGATTCGTGCTGGAGACCAGGCGCTCCTTCCTGCCCAGAAAGCCGTGCGTTAGACCGCACAGTCAATCGGGCGGGCGAGCAGTTGGTTAGTTGGTAAGTAATGTAGACATGGTGAGGTCTCATAGCCACTGTGGTGTTCATTGTGGGTGGCAAAAGGAAACACATCAAGTATTGCGTTAACAAAGAACAATATTTTCCGAGGATACTTCTTTTCTTCGAGAGAGTCAGAAGGAGAAACATTGTTCCAGTGTGGTGCTTACCGTAGGGTTGCCTGTTACCGGATAGGCTACTGCAGCTGGTGCATGAGATGTGAAAGAGAACAAAGAGTGTTCTCCGTCTCTTCTCCATCTCCCTCTACACAGAACACAACATGCACCCGTATTCTACATGCAGACTGCTATAGCACAAGGTCGAGCTGATGTGACCACTTTGCGTATCTGACCTCTACTGCATGATGGAACCCAAGAATGACTGCAAGAAGCTGGACTCCCTCAAGAATTGCTGCTTCTTCACACTGTGTACTCGTAGCTCACTCTGTTTATCTTCGTGCCATACGTCTGGCAGCGTGAGTCCCACTCCCGGCTGTACACATACCCTATGTGATCGGTACTATTCGGACACCTGGCTGAAAATGACTTACAAGTTCGTGGCGCACTCCATCGGTAATGCTGGAGTTCAATATGGTGTTGGCCCACCCTTAGCCTTGATGACAGCTTCCAGTCTCACAGGCATACGTTCAATCAGGTGCTGCAAGGTTTCTTGGGGAATGGCAGCCCATTCTTCACGGAATGCTTCACTGAGTATAGGTTGAAAGATGCAGTCACCATTCCTGAAATGCTCTTCAACAGTGGGAAGCAAGAAGGTACTTAAAACATCAATGTAGGCCTGTGCTGTGATAGTGCCACGCAAAACAACAAGCGGTGCAAGCCCCTTCATGAAAAACACGACCACACCACACCATAACACCACTGCCTCCAAATTTTCACTGTTGGCTCTACACACCCTGGCACATGACATTCACCGGGCATTCGCCATACCCACACACTGCCATCGGACCACCGCATTCTGTACCGTGATTCTTCACACAATGTTTTTCCACTGTTCCATCGTCCAATGTTTACTCTCTTTACACTGAGAGGCGTCTTTGGCATTTACGGGCGTGATGTGTGGATTATGAGCAGACTCTCGACATGAAATCCAAGCTTTGTCACCTCCCACCTAACTATCATAGTACTTGCAGTGGATCCTGATACAGTTTGGAATTCCTGTGTGTCTGCCTATTACATATTACGGCCCTATTCAACTGTCAGCGGTGTCTGTCAGTCAACAGACGACATCGGCCTGTACGATTTTGTGCTGTACGTGTCCCTTCATGTTTCTATTTCACTATCATATCGGAAGCAGTGGACCTAGAGATGTTTAGGAGTGTGGAAATCGCGCGTACAGACGTATGACACAAGTGTCACCTGATCACCTGACCACGTCCGAAGTCCGTGAGTTCCGCAGAGAGCTCCATTCTGCTCTCTCACGATGTCTGATGTCTACTGAGGTCGCTGATATGTAGTACCTGGCATTAGGTGTCAGTACAATGCACCTAATATGTAAAACGTATGCTTTTAGGGTGTCTGGATAGTTTTGATCACATAGTGTATGTACCCACTGATTGTGTAATTAATTGTTTCCAACATTGTAGGCTGGAACATGACATGCTCGTATAGCGTAACCTGCAGCACCCTAGCTGAGTGAAACAGGAAAATGAGTCAAACCCAGATCGAAAGTGTCCGACGGATCAACGACTGTGACTGATAGAACGGCCAGCCTGCATGTGGTTTTGGGGCGTTCGTTTAGACGAATGCTGGGCTATTCCCCACGGCAGAAAATTCGATACGCAAACAGTTCAAATACGATCACAGACTAGACACAGTTTACACAATTTTCACAGAGGTGTGAAGACCACGATTCCCCTCCCCCCCTCCCCCCCCCCCCCTCTTAGGCAACCGAGGGCTGTGGTAACAGGAAGGGCATCCGAGTTCAATGTTCAATAAAATTAAATTGCCAGAGTGTGAGTACAAGGCGGGATCGACGCAAGGAGAAGAAGAAACCCAGTATTCATTTTTACTCAAACTACTACAGAAAGAAAGAGTCGTGTGGTGTTGTTGGCTGAGAGACCTGACTGGGTAATTCCGTCGGCTAATAGGAAAAGGTTGCTCTTCCTCCATGCACAATGAACCCTTTTCATGCGGCGTGCAAGAGACGTGTATTAAGTGTAGCTCTTGAGTGTCGTGTCATGCTGGTGTAGTAAAATTGTGGGAGAAGGGAATGGGTGAAGCTTGGTGCCTGTAAGTAGTGTACTAGCGTACTAGCGTGAATAGCACTAACAGCGGAGCTTAATGACCCCTGTCGACGGACGGATCATCAACAGTGTCACATATTCTCACTCTATGAGACACTGCAGAAAGATTTGAAATTTAATCCAAAATACAGGCAAAAATTCTGGGGACCAGAAACTTTACGCCACCGCCTCTCCTGCCGCTGTCGGCGAAACTCTGGCGCTGCATATTTGTTCCGCCATCAGGATTCGAACTGGCTACGTGCGGGCCGAGCGGAACCATACACGTGTGTGTTCACCGATAGGCTGTCGGCTGTTAGCTAGGGAGGAGTTCAAGTTACTGATATCAACAGTTAATGTTGTCTTCTGTACATCGGCAACTAACATAATACAACCTGAGAGTAATCAGACATTAGCTAATAACCCTCCCCCCCTTGCCGTCTGTTGCGCCCCACCCCGCACTATCTTCAACTGCAGCACTTAATTAAACTATAAAATGAAAGACTTTTTATGGAACGAGATGAAAGATAAATGATATTTTGTGTGTGTGTGTGTGTGTGTGTGTGTGTGTGTGTGTGTGTGTGTGCGTGTGTGTGTGTTAGAGTGAATGATGAAGCCATTCGTGGTGCATCACAAGTGTTACCCGCAACTCCTTCTCAGATAAGAAAGCTGACTGCCCGCAGTGAGGGTGGACACTTGTTACAGAGCGCACTTCCCCTGCGTTACTCCTCTGCATTGCGGCACTTGCTTGATCTGCACACTGCATCCCCATTTAAAATCAAAGAAGTTTAGATGTGCCCATTGTACTAACTGTAAATCACTTGATTACCTATTAACTAGCAGAAATTGGACGACTTCAGGCTGTTAACGCTTTGTGTCTAGCCTCTCTAATGATGATAATAATGATAAAACTTTGTACAGCACTATAGTAGCCGTTATGTAGTTATTACTGACTCGTGCTGCCAATTAATTCGAGTATGTTTAGAAGCTAGTAATGAAGCATTTTCTGGACTACTGCAGATACTGTCTACAACTTCGAGAAGACTTTTCTTGAGATATTTAACATTTGTTACGTATGTATCATACTTTTATCATCACAATGTACGGGAGAAAGCGCAACCTATGTGTGTAGGGTGTGGAGTATCTGAGGACCCTGTAACATCTACCGCTACTAATTGAGAAAAACTAATTATTGATAACTTACATTATCAGTATTAGAGTCTTACAAAATTTGAAAATAATTTAGTTTCGTGACTGTAACAGAATCGAATCGTTTAGTTTTTAAGCCTCATAAAATTCCATTTTTGCCCTCAGTGGGTAATTACTCCGAGTTGGGAACCACTGTACTACCACAATTTATATCTATCACTACTACTGAAATTTAATTTACATTACAGACAGTAATAATAACATTTTTGCACGCTAGATTCCACAAGGCATTCCGTCACTCCACAACCCGTAAGCACTTCTTGCAGGTCCCTTGAGTGCTGCGATGACGCCGTAGTGGAATCTGCCTGTGTCCCCTGTTGGCAGGGGTCGATTCCCCTCTTCCGAGGGAGCTTCCTTTTTGCTGGTCAGGAACTCTTATGTCGGCGCGCAGCACACTGGGTGGCGTGTGCTATGCCCACAGCTGCACTTCGCTGTGATGCAGCGAAGTTCTCCGAGCGTGCGCTGTTGGCTGTCCGTCTACCACAGCCGTTGAAGTCGACTCCCTTCGCTGTGTTGCTTCTCGGTTTTCCGTCGCAACTTTCCTTAGTGGAGCGGACGGGCGTTGACTGGTAAAGTGTCACACTGTCCAAGTCTTCCTCGAGATGGTGCCGCCAATATTGTCCAGGATTTGTCATCTCTCGTAGTGCAATATCTCTGACATAAGGACTTCTATGTCTATTCAGTTACAACCGAGCATACCGACCACATCGGCATACAGCGAATACCCACAGAGAGAATTTTCTGACGTACAGATGGTAGTTTGTCTTTTTCCACTTCACACTCACTAGATAGCGTAAAGGCTGTGACCTGTCAAGAACCGTGTCATTCCGTTTGAGAGACTCGGGGGTCTCGATCATAGCCTTTGGCTTATACTGGGGAGGAAACTATAAGCACAGCTCGCTGTTTGAAGATCATCACATCGTTTCTGTCGCTGGAGGAAAATCTTAATGTGAATTCGCTATTTTTTGTAACCCATATTCTTACTATACTTCTGCACTCCAAGGTTTCATATTTCTTCAGCCACTGTATCGTCGCTTTCTTCCGATTGCAGACCGAGCGTACACATCCTGAGTATTCTCCACAATGCCTTAATTGACACAATACTGAAAGTTCCCATCAAACGGAGAAGTATTCCACGTTGTAACCTGTTAATTGCCCATAATGAAATTAATACCAGGAGTCTGTACGTGGAAACACTCTCACCGTATCCCAACATCGCAACTCGGGTGGCGTTATGATACTTCTTTACTTTCGTATACTTAGTTCTGATCGAAACTGGCGGTGCTAGTAATCGTATTCAATATGTTCTTGCCTCTCATTTCTTTTGTACTGATGAGCCAAAACACTATGACAACTTGCTTAACAGCGTTTGGGTTCGCCTTTCGAACGCAATACAGCAGCGACTTTTCGTGGTATGCATCCGAAAAGTCATTGGCAGGTTTCAGGAGGCATGTGGCAAAAGATGTCTACGCACAGGTCACACAATTCCTGTAGGTTACGGACCGTTGGTTTGTGGATATGGAGCTGGCAACCGAAAGCGTCTCAGAAGTGTTGGTTCAGATCACAAAAACTGGTGATCAAGACATAATCGCGAGTCACAACTCACAACTCTGTAGCACACTTCTCACCTTGTGAAACCTACCGTTATCCTGCTGGAGGATGTACTCTCAGTCTGGAAAGATATCAAGCGTGATGGGATGCAGGTGATCCGCAATACTCCACAACTGTCACGGGGCCTTCTAATACTACTAAAGGTTCTACGGAAGCGCAGATGAATGTCGTTCTCCCTCCTCTTCCCCAGTAGCAAAACCCTGCCTCTGAGGGTCTGCGTGGTGCTGTGCATGTTTCAAGCAGCTGTTCGCCTGAATGACACCGTATCCAGACAACCATAGACCTGATGTAACAAGAAACGTAATTCATCCGACCAGGCGACACGCTATCATTGATCCACGGTCCAAACTACAAAAAAAAACTGTACTTAGTTATTTGCGTTGCTTAACTACATCGTCTGCTTCTGAAAGATTGTCTGCAAAAGCAGTAGATCCCGTCTGTTGACAATGCAATAGGCTCAAGGGGGAATTTCTCTAAAAACGTTATTGTAACATTCTGCAGTCAAAAATTTGTGGGATATGTAATGTTAATTAATGCTGTACTTCTTCATTAATAAATACGATATTAGATGTATTTGTATGTTGCTTTTTACGCCATTCTATAAATTCATCCTTTAACATGAATATAAATACATTACTGGTTTGAGGTCAATTATTATCAGCCATCGATGCTTAGTCGTCGATGATGAAATCGATATCATCATCTACAAATTGCCAACAACACCCATCGCTACTGTATGGTGCCCGCACAATAACAATAATTTATTCATTTGATAAACTTCGTGGTGTTGCGATATTAAGAGCGGCAGCTCAAATCTATTGATATGTGACAGTGTCGAAACAGTAAAATATAAAAAAGGATTTATTTCAAATTCAGAGTTTAGTTTGTGAGGTTTATGATGTTCTAGCACAGTATACAAAATCAATTACTGGAAGATACGGGTTGACAATTATTGAACTATATCAAAAGAAAAGTAAATAAGTTACAAACCACAGAGTGCACACACTTTATTCAACATGTAAACGTCAGTATAGATATGCGGATCTAGGTTAAGACATGTTCGATATGGCTGCCATCATTGGCGTTGATGTGGCGGCGAAGAACAGTGAAATTCTGCATGACCTGCTGAAGTGTCCGAACGTTGGTACTCTAGATGACCTCCTGAATGGCTGTTTTCAGTTCAGCAGTAGTACACCTTGTAACATACCCCCCCCCCCCCCCCAAAAAAAGGAGTGTTCAGATTCGGAAAATATGGCGGTCTATCGAGCCTCATGCCAGTGGACTACGGATACCTCAGAGCCAGAATGCTGTCCCTAAAGTGCTCCTCCAGCACATCAAACACTCTCCTGCTTCGATGGGGTCGACCTCTGTTTTGCATGAACCATGTCTTGTCGAAATCAGGGTCACTTTGGATAATGGGGATGAAATCATCTTCCAAAACTTTTACGTACCGTTCGGTAGTCACCGAGCTGTCAAGGAATATTGCACCGATTATTCCGTCACTGTACATTGCACACCACAGTCACCGTTGAGGGTGAAGAGACTTCTCGATCGCGAAATGTGGATTCTCAGTCCTCCAAATGCGCCAGTTTTGCTTATTGACGAACCCATCCAGCCAGCCGGGGTGGCCGAGCGGTTGTAGGCCCTACAGTCTAGAACCGCGCAACCGCTATGGTCGCAGGTTCGAATCCTGCCTCGGGCATGGATGTGTGTGATGTCCTTAGGTTAGTCAGGTTTTAGGTAGTTCTAGGTTCTAGGGGACTCATGACCTCAGAAGATAAGTCCCATAGTGCTCAGAGCCATTTGAACCACTTGAACCCATCCAAATGACTGTGGGCTTCGTCACTAAACCAAGCCATACAGCGCATACTAATTCCCATTACGCCCCGCGGCCAACTGTGCAGTTTGAACGTCCTAACGCAAAGCGTTCAGAAGTTATGACGAATTTATTTCATGTACTTCAATAATTGTCACCCTGTAAGGCAATGGGAACAGTTGTAACACCAAAAAATGATTACTGTAGAGTAATGAAATTTCGGGAATAGATCTCTCTCGGTAACATACTTAAGTGATTAACATTGCAAGATCACAGGTTAATGTAAGCACGAGATAAGCCATTGTAGATTTAAAATTTGGCACAATAATAGCCAATGTAACCGCTAGAATGTTGAATGCAAGCACGCAATCGCGTTTGCATTGTGTTGTGCAAGTGCCAGATGTCAGTTTGTGGGATGGAGTTCCATGCCTGTCGGTCAGTACAGGAACAAATAATCCTAGCTGTGGATGATGTTGGAGTTATCCTATGATGTCCCATATGTGCTCCCCTGGAGACAGATCTGGTGAACGAATAGGCCAAGCCAACATGTCGCCATTCTGTAGAGCATGTTGGATTTCATCAGGGGTATGTGGACGAGTGTTATCCTGTTGGAAAACAGTCCCTGGAATGCTGTTCATGAATGGCAGCACAACAGGACGAATCACCAGATTGACATACAGATATGTAGTCAGGGCACATGGCATAACCACGAGAGTGCTTCAGCTCCCATATAAAATCGCGGCCCTACGTATAGGTCCAATGTGTTTAGCACACAGACGGGTTGGCTGTAGGTCCTCAACTGGCCTCCTTCTATCCAACAGACGGCCATCACGGTCACCGAGGCAGAACAGCTTTCATCAGAAAACACAATTGACCGTCACCCTGCCCCCCAATGAGCTCTTGCCTGACAGCACTGAAGTCGCAAATGGCGTTGGCTTGGTGGGATTTGTGGAATGCTCACTGCAGGGTGTCCGGCTCAGAGTTGTCCTTGAAGTAACCAATTTGTAACAGTTCGTTGTGTGACTGTGGTGCCTATTGCTGCTCAAATTCCTGCTCCAGATGCAGGACAAGGCGGCAGAGTCATACGCCAAACACGATGGCCTTCCTTCTCGTAGTAAGAACTGGGTGTCTGGAGGCTGGTCTTCCTGCGATCGTACATTCTCGTGACCACTGATGACGGAAATCATATGCAGTTGTTACATTCCTGCCAAGTCTTTCTGCAATACTGCAGAAGGAACATTCAGCTTCTCGTAGCCCTACTACATGATATCGTTTAAACACAATAAGGTGCTGATAATGGCGTCTTTGTCGCTTTAAATGCATTCTTGACTAACATCAGTTCAGTAACTAACGCTCACGACCGTTACAGCGTGTATTTAAGGCAAACCTGATTTGTATCCTCATAGTGGTACTACTTGTCCCACTCTTATGCGATTGGCGCGAAACTGGAATAGACAACATATTTCAGATGTAGAAAAACGCCTACCAACTCTCTTTTATGTCACACAACTCCTTCTTGGCGCTGAGACTTCTTTTCCGTCAGTGTATATTAAATACTGGTATATCTCAACAGGTTTAATAAAAGTTTCTCTTGTGCTGTACACATTAGTAGTAGGGCAACCTGCGTGTCACCCCACTCTGCATTGTTGTCAAATTTATTCAAGATGGCGGATCCAAGATTGTGGCAGTAGTTATGGCAACGTCGCAATGATGTCATGGCGTGAAGTTCACATTTTGGCGGGAAAATAGGTCAATTGGGCTACATCCACTGACCTGACCCCATCCTCTCCCCCCTCCTCACCCTCGGAAAATGGCGGGAAGTTCAAATTTTGGCAGAAAAAGGTCATTTGGACTATCTCCACTAACCTAAGAAAATGGCGGGTAGAAAGGCCACTTGGGCTACATCCACTAACCTAAGTCATCCAACCACCATCTCTTCCTAGGAATTCGCAGCAAAAGGACTCAGCCTATGCTGGTCTGCTGGATAGGATGGACGTAAGTCTTTATTTTGCAGGCAGTGTTTATTTAAACAATTTGAGGCAGTAGCTCCATCCAGTGTGTTCACCATAAGGTCTAGAGTCCAACTGACCTAGTACAAAATGCTGCCACCAGAGGGCTCTTGCTGTGTCAGCAAGAGGAATCCAAGAAAACATCGACATGGAAGCGAAGGGAAGCAGGGAAACAGTCACTTTTTTGTCGAGGCAGCATTCTGCTGTATTTCTATTGAGGTAACAGTGATACAATCGAGTTGACTAGTGCACTTGACACTGTTCAGTACAACAGAGAACTATCTGCCTCTAAACTTACGTGCATCTGCATTAAAGGATAACAGAGAGTGGACAGGGTGATCGATTGAGATGAAGCTATAACAAGGAACGATTTAATGGAGACTGATGATGCGTTCTAGTGAGGGAGACGTTGCTGCAGGTCATTTGACCGTTTTTCCGCTGTTCTGTCAGTATGCATCAGTCACACGACATAGCCTGTGTTAGACTCGTACACAACGATGTGTTCTGTATGTTGTGACTTAGAGCACTGTCTATTTGCGACTGATAATAGCAAACCTCTTGGTCATCAGAGAACTTCCATCTCATGTGTGATGAAACGTGGCCATCCTGTTTCAACACATTCCTCTAAACAATCACAGATTTATGCGATGTACTCCATTTCCCTGTCTCATCTTGGGTATAAAATCGAGACTTCAGTTTCATAACTAAGATGATTTTAAGTTAGCGATAGGTGTTTGTGAGAAATTGCAATCTCTGTGTATACATCTGCTTGACAGATGTGCTGTTTACAGACTTAGTGGCAGCATGACGTGTAATTTCACATGTCGGACCCTGCTGCTAAGCTTTTTTGTGTTTCCTTGTAAGAGGTATTCTCCGTTACTAACGATCATTTTATATAGGACTGATGCGGGCATAGTACAATTTCTGAACCGTGATTGGATGTGAATAGTGGATGCTACACATCTCTGGAAAGCTATATTGCGCATGTATCACACAGAGCCGATGTTTTAAGGAAGTGGTTTTTTCATTTTGCAGTTTGTTATCATAGTTTATCGTAGAGAAACCTGCTAGATGGATGTATCTCATGCGCTGGAAATCTATTTCTTACATTGGGATATTAACAGCGCTGCATTCCACAATACTGATAGGTCAGAAACTGAAGCGATCTAACATCATAGCCTGTTTTAAATGCAGAACCATGTAGCCTTAGGAGTGAGTGTGTTTATGTTCTCTATTACCAATACCCTCCTGGTATCCCAGACACTAGAACAACACTTTAAGATTGATAGCGTAGTTGATTTACCTAAAATACTTCGAACTCCATCTGTCTGGAGCTCCATCAAGCATTAAAACCACCCGTTTCTTGTTCTTCTTAACCATCTGCTATTACAACGCTTTCAAATCTGTTGCTATACACCGATAAGGGGTTCTAACCTCCTCGACATGGGCGCATCTGGAGAAATATTGTACACTTTAATGGACGAGGACTCGGCAAGCTCCATTCATTGACGAGATGCAGAATGTAGCGGTCTATTTCTGGTCAGCTGCAGAGTAAATCGGTAATTGTGCTGCATAGAAGGTTGATCAAAGACAGTGTGGGGGGTCTTTCAGTCTCTAATTTTATCCTAAGACTGTGAGAATGCTCTGTGACTCCCATCCGCATAGAGATAGATCGTAAATTATGCACTATGCTTGAGGTGCTAGAAATGTGTAGAGTGCTGTCTGGTATACTTTGATGATGTATATGTTCGACAATTAACAATGAATAATCGTACTGCACAGTCATCTATCTACATTCGCAGTGATACTCGCAAAGTAGAGAAGGGGCGGTTTAGCGATGATACTGAAATTGGGAAACATGCTGCAGCATCATTGTTTGGTGTTAAAATTACTGTAAAATTGCTAAAATTTTTCGTAATATCAACTATGATGCTTATTATTGCAGTACATCGACAGTGTCTATTCCATCCATCCACCGGTACGCTGTTGGCTACCACATAATGATTGACTGACATCACTTATCTGAGACAGAATTTTGGTGGAGGGGCAACAACTTCTGGGGATGGCTAGCACCGAAACAGTGATCGCCTACATGACTGGAATATGAGGAATCAGTCGATACGAAATGCGGAGCCATCAGCTATTCCATCACTGTGACAGATGAGTTTAAATTTAGAAGTCATCAGTCACCTTCGGACAGCAGTTTGGAAACGCTCGACAACGCCACCAAACTCATTCAGATTCCTTCCGTTTTTAATTGTCTTTTATTTAAAACCGTCAAGTGTGTGTGGAGTGTTATGGTAGCAGCAGTAACAACATGATTTACAGTGTGGGATGTCCAGTTTTCAGTGACAAGCAATGGATCAGAGCGTGTTACTGTCAGTTTAGAGCCTGACACAGACCTCAAAGTCATGGCAGAAAAAACAAAATTTATGGCAGTGCACAAAGCGTGTTACAGCAGAAAAAAAACAATGTTTCAAACAATGATATAGGGTCACAGGGAGGGTCTCTTCGACTTATAGTATAGTTTGCCCACATTTTCATGGTCATCCTCCTACAGTACAGGCGATGCAACTTTACACCAGTCTGTGCAATGGATCAATAGCTGTATACTTAATAGGATCGTCACATGTTTTCAAAGCCAGCGTGCAAATGGTATTTGTTTTCGATATATAGGAGGAGAGAGATGCTGTAAAAATCTTATCTAGTTCTCTATCGGATGAAGTTAGTAGAGCTTTTATAGTTCGTAATTTTTCTCTATTGGATGGTACAGAATAATGATGATAGCCTGTTGGGGTGATAGATGTGAATGGTCCCTGAGGGACACAGGTCTGTTTTGGACAGCAGTACTTGTATGTAGGTTGGGGATGCACCACAATGCAGTAGCAAAATCCTCGTCCTTCTCCCAGTTCCCGTACTGTCTTTTATACTACCTTGTGTTGCAGGAGCAGGCTTCGTTTGGTGCTGACCGTACACATTGTACACTTTTGGCAGAGCTACGACAACATGTTCTCATTTCCACCGAATGGTCAAAACATGATCCTGTCGCACGAACTCGGGTCTCTCTGTTTCTACACAGGTTTCAGAAGGTGGTAGATGCAGTTCTCTCTAACTTCTGTTCAGTTCCAACTGAAATTGGAATGCGCGAAGCTGCAGGAATGACAGCAGTTTCAAGAGGCATAGGGACTACCTAAAATTTTACTGCAGCTGATAGGTTCGAAAAAAGTGACTCGTTTCAGGATATGTGAGTGCCATAAATATTCGCTAGTGGTTGTTATCATTAAAGGACTTCTCCATAAGATCCACTGCAGGTAAGTGGTTGAATGGAAAGACTTGATTCCAAATCCCAGACAGAATTTCTACCAGAGAGTGTAACACTAGAGATTTGAAAAGCTAGTTTACATTTCTTATGACCTCAATCAGCACACCATCTACTGTTTTTGATCATTCTCTAGCAACCTTCACATATAGCCCAGTGGATGTATTGCAGAACCTTTCACAGAATGCATTTCAAATACTGGAAAAATAGCTAGCAGTGGCATGAGGGAGTTGCAAATACTGGTTTCAAACCACGTTCCTTAGCTAAATCAGTTTCTAAATTCAGTGATTTTGTTATGAGGTTGCATCGTTAGCTACGTGTAACCGCACAGTTAGTCTGATAATATACACTTCAGCGATCACCATCTGTATTCAGTGTTGCAGTATTTGTCTGGAAATACCACTTCATTAGAAGGTAATGCTATACCTCGATTTATAAGGGCGGTATAGCTTTTAAAATGCATTCTTATGTGTACCTATAGAACCAAGACCGCTTGTGGTAGTAATAGGGTCGATGCGATCATGTTTTTTTTTTTTTTTTTTTTTTTTTTTTTTTTTTTTTTTTTTTTTTTTTAACACGTTGTGGTTTGTAAGACGATTACGCCTCTCTTTCTAAGATACAGTGTTACCACTCACAACAAAAGCTTATGAGACATATCCATCCATCGCTGATTTTCGGTCAGTATTATTTCGTATCACCGGCAGTCCGTTATTGGCCAAGTATTATACTTAGTAGTAGGGTATGCGTGACAGGTTCGCCTTGAGCATCAGGCTTATAAAGTATGTGTGTATGTGTTCTGACATGTGCATAGGAAGGTTTAGATTTGATGTGGAATACTGTGACAGCAAAGGGAAGAGTATGTGAAGTCATACATGGTACAGATATTTCTATTTCCAGAGCCACAGCCATCAGCAGGGTGTATTTCCGATACTTCGCTCATTGTCGAATGTCGTCCAATTGAGACTGTGATCGTGATAAAATATATATGTGGTCGGTTTCCTAGGATGATTCTGTCTGCGCTGGTGGCCTGTGGCGGGGATGACTCACGTTTTCGGCTAACGGTAGGAACTGTCCAAATGGAGAGGGCTGTTGAGGTGGAGGAATGTAACTGACTTAACTGTGTCGTCCTGTAGACGGTCGAATAACAAACTAATACTTAGTATATGTTGGATAACTTTTGTGATTGCTTGGAAATTTGAGAAGATTCAATATGGACGTGTGTTTATGCTGTACCATTATTCCCTCCTATGTAAATTATCTGGTTAACTGCTTGTACAAATTTCGCGCCCTTATTTAGTTGAGGGGGCATCGACTGTGGTGTGTGCATCTAGTAGGTAAAAGATGGATGGAAGACATGTTTGCTGGCTCTCCAGACATAAGTAACACCTTAGTTGACTTTGTAAATTATAAGAATGATTTGGAATCTGTTACATCACCAACATCAGTATTCATTAGTGGAAATATCAGCTTCCTCAATTTTTTCATGTTTTCATGTTAAGGTCTTCATAGGCGGGATAAGTTTCTAGTAACTCACTGGTTTACAGCACACTACACCTCGCTAAAGTTTCGGGTTTCTACTGAAATAATTTCCAGTCTATATCTTCGGAATTATACTGTGCTAGTGATATTTCTGTGTGCTTGATATCGAGAAGTATTGCGTAAATGGTATAATACAGGGTGATTCAAAAAGAATACCACAACTTCAGGAATTTAAAACTCTGCAACGACAAAAGGCAGAGCTAAGCACTATCTGTCGGCGATTTAAGGGACCTATAAAGTTTCATTTAGTTGTACATTTGTTCGCTTGAGGCGCTGTTGACTAGGCGTCAGCGTCAGTCGATGCTAAGATGGCGACCGCTCAACAGAAAGCTTTTTGTGTTATTGAGTACGGCAGAAGTGAATCGACGACAGTTGTTCAGCGTGCATTTCGAACGAAGTGTGGTGTCAAACCTCCTGATAAGTGGTGTATTAAACGTTGGTATAAACAGTTTACAGAGAATGGGTGTTTGTGCAAATGGAAAAGTTCTGGACGGCCGAGAAAGAGTGATGAAAATGTAGCACGCATCCAGCAAGCATTTGTTCGCAGCCCAGGAAAATCGACTCGCAGAGCTAGCAGAGAGTTGCAAATTCCACAATCAACTGTATGGAGAGTCCTACGAAAAAGGTTAGTTATGAAACCTTATCGTCTGAAATTGGTTCAAGCACTGTCTGCAGCTGATAAGATTAAAAGAATCGATTTCTGTGATTTTATCCTTGCTCAAATAGAAACAGATGAATCTTTCGTTTCAAAGATTGTGTTTAGTGATGAAGCAACTTTCCACACTAACGGGAAAGTCAATCGTCACAATGTCTGTATATGGGGCACTGTGAATCCGCAGGAAACAACTCAGTATGAACATGACTCGCCTAAAGTGAACGTTTTCTGTGCCATTTCAGCCAATAAAGTTTTTGGTCCCTTTTTCTTTGAAGGTGCTACTGTAACTGGACTACAGTATCTGGAGATGTTAGAGAATTGGCTGTTCCCTCAGCTCGAACAAGAAACACAACAATTCATATTTCAGCAAGATGGAGCGCCACCACATTGGCACTTATCTGTCCGTAACTACCTGAACGTCAACTACCCAAGGCGATGGATCGGCCGCCAGGCAGCCCGTGACAGAGCACTTCATCACTGGCCTCCAAGAAGCCCTGATCTTACCCCCTGCGATTTTTTTCTTATGGGGGTATGTTAAGGATATGGTGTTTCGGCCAACTCTCCCAGCCACCATTGATGATTTGAAACGAGAAATAACAGCAGCTATCCAAACTGTTACGCCTGATATGCTACAGAGAGTGTGGAACGAGTTGTAGTATCGGGTTGATATTGCTCGAGTGTCTGGAGGGGGCCATATTGAACATCTCTGCACTTGTTTTTGAGTGAAAAAAAACCTTTTTAAATACTCTTTGTAATGATGTATAACAGAAGGTTATATTATGTTTCTTTCATTAAATACACATTTTTAAAGTTGTGGTATTCTTTTTGAATCACCCTGTATTCTGGCAAACTGTGTGAAAATACATGTGTTCTTGTCATCCCAGAACTTGGAGAGGGGTGTAGAAAGCAGGCAAGCAAGCAAGTCGGGGCCAGAAGCAGTAATGCCTTTGTGCCAAGGGGAAACGAACCGAACTTTTATATAACAGTTCTGTGATTGACTTTGGTCCACTGAGTGCACACTGGTCATGCCCGGGAGTGCATGACTTGTGACCGTCAACTGCAGTGGATGACTGCCCGACTTTCCTAGAAAAATCTAGTGCTTGTGCTGTCTGTCTTCAAGGTACATGTACGAGAGTCTGGTGGTCGATTGCTATATGCATGATGCAAAAGGAGCGATTTTGTTAGGCATAGAATACGAAATGTATGTTTACGACATTGACACGGTACGCAGTGATATATTTCCGTGTTGGAGATCAGTTTCACGCTCTAATATTCGGTCGACCATTGTGACCGAGCAGTTCTAGGTGCTTCAGCCTGGAACCGCACTACTGCTACAGTCGCAGGTTCGAATCCTGCCTTGGGCATGGATGTTTGTGCTGTCCTTTAGTTAGGTTTAAATGGTTCTAAGGGGACTGATGACCTCAGATATTAAGTACCATAGTGCTCAGAGCCATCTGAACCATTTTTGAGCTCTAATATTCTAGCTTCCATCTTCAGTGGCAGAACAGTGTAATTGAGTAAGAGTCTTTCTGTATTTGCGATCTGTAGGCCACTTTTGCAATGTTTAATTGTGAGTGCAATATGGCGATATGTTCAAAATAGTTTTTTTCTGCTAAAGGTCTTGTCTGTGAAAAGAGGAAAGAAAGGTGGACAGTACTTACACACCGATGGCATCAGTAATTTGGTGGGGAAATTCAGTAAGAACCAATCATAATGCTCCATTCCTTCACAAGACATCCTTTGCGCTGGGACATAGGAGCCTCTACATAGTGGTGAGAATGTTTGCGTTTTGGAGATGTCTGTTGAAATCAGGACTTAGTAATTTCCAGGGGGAGTGACATGTGAGGTATGGGGTGCCACGTTAAGACCATCAGTAAGAATCCATTCGGCATTATTCTGAGCTATGTTTGTAAACAGGTACTGTTAGGACAAGAATTTCCCTGTAGACAAGCTGAAACATCACGAAAGCACCTACAAAAGCGAGCATTAACTATTTCTGGGACACTTTACAATTTCCAAGAGATCACTTGTCTGTTATTTACATATCAATGTAATGTCAGTATAACTCTGAGAACTTTTCAGATGTACCTGCGATGGTGGATCGCTATTTGAACATTTTGCAGTTATGCATCAGCCAAGCTTGGCAGGTAAATGCGTGCAAGGCTAGATGCTGCTCGCGTGTCCTGTCAGGTTTGCTAGGAACAATGCACCCTGTACTATTCTGGGAAGCATTGGAACAGATTTCCATAGAGCGGCAGTATAACATTGAGAACCTTTTAGTTGCATCTGTGAGGGTGAGTCACTTGGCATTGCACCAGCAGTGGTGAACACGTGCATGTCCAAAGGGTGAATTGTCTATTATTTTCATAGACATATGATTTCAGTATAACACTTGAAGAATTCTAACCATGTACCCGAAAACAGATGCGACTTTCACCTGCTTGTTGTAGGCGTCAGTGGTGTGAGAGTGATGGCTCATGCTCCAGCAGTGGCTTGCATGCAGCTGGCCCTGCAAAGCACCCGTGCGATGTCGTCGCATGCGCACGTTGGAACAGTTTGCTCATGCATCACATTTGACGATAGTTCGAAAGCATTTTTTACGTGCACTGAACGTTTGTGCAACGCATTATTTTTGGATGTTTAAGCGTTGTGAGGGTGTTTGCAGAGCCTTTACATGCATTATTTTGACAGTTTACCAGTTGTTTTCGTGTGTGCACATCAGTGTACTGCATTATTTCGACAGTTTACGAGTAGTTTGCAGGGCTATATGATGTGTATGGCATTATTTCTGTAATTTACGAGTTGTTTTCATGTCTGCACATCAGTGTACTACTTTATTTTGATGATTTACGCACAGTTTGCAGCTCTGCATGGTGTGCAATGCGTTATTTCAGTAATTTACGAGTAGTTTGCATGTCTGCAGGCTATGTAGCGTAACCCCAAGCACATCAGAGCGAGTGTTTTGTATCAGTGTAATAAATGAACTGAGTGAAATTCATCACTAAATAAATTGTTCCAAAATAAATAAGGTACATTTCTTCCTCTCTCCAGCAGTTCCAGCACAGGCTGAGTCCTCTTCCCAACATTCCCCACCCCACCCACCTTAGGTTAGCGGACGTATCCCAAGTGACCTTTCTTCCCGCCATTTTCTTAGTATAGTGGACATAGCCCAAGTCATTTTTTTTCTGCCAAAATGCATTTAAAGCGAAAAACACCCCATTATCAGCACCTCATTGCATTTAAACGATATCATGTAGTAGGGCTACGAGAAGCTCAATATTCCTTCTGCAGTATTGCAGAAAGACTTGGCGGGAATGTAACCACTGCATATGATTTCCGGCCGCAGTGGTCACGAGAATGTACGATCGCAGGAAGACCAGCCTCCAGACACCCAGGTCTTACTATGAGTAGGAAGGACATCATGTTTGGCGTATGACTCTGCTGCCTTGTCCTGCATCTACAGCAGGAATTTGAGTGCAATAGGCACCACAGTCACACAACGAACTGTAACAAATCAGTTACTTCAAGGACAACTCCGAGCCAGACGCCCTGCAGTGAGCATTCCACAGTCGGATGACAGGTTAGTGCAGGCAGCCCAAGTGACCATTTTCTTAGGTTAGTGGAGATAGCTCAAGGGATCTTTTTTCTGCCAAAATTTGAACTTCCTGCCATTTTCTGAGAGTGGGGATGAGGGGGGGGGGGGGAAGGTGGTTAGGTCAGTGTACGTAGCCCAATTGACCTGTTTTGCTGCCAAAATGTGAACTTCCTGCCATGACATCATTGCGATGTTGCCATATCTACTGCCGCCATCTTGGATCCGCCATCATGAATAAATTTGGCAGCACTGCAGAGTGGGTTGGCGTTGTCCTACTACTCAAGTTTCTTGAAGCACATTAGTGACTGTCCTATATAGCAGATGTTAACCTAATGGTCGCCAAATACAGAATAGGCACGCCATTAGCTCTCCCTAGCCCCTTGTGCAACCATGGTATTATGCCATATCTACCAGCTATACAGGGTGCGTTCACCACCCAACTGCAATGTTAAATATATCTATGACCACATACATAAAGCAGTTTCTAAGCTGTGAAAAATATAGGACAATAATATTGTGCAGTCTATTGACAGCTGGCGCGAGACAGCGAAGTAATATTGCGGAAACTTAATGCCAAATATCGGCGGTGCAAACATGGCGGATATGGATGCCAGCTGTTATTTTCGCCTTGGGCTGGTTTTGCACTAGCGAAAAGAAAAAGTGGAAGAGTCGATAGATGAAGGTATGGAATAAGAAGAGAGAAAGCCTGACACATGAAAATTTGCTAATGGACTTATGAACAAGTGGGCCAAATCACTATCGGATCTTTCTGAAGGATAGCCACTCACTCATTCTAAGGTAAGGAGACTTAATATCGTCCCCGTTCCTAATGTCGTCCCCCAAGGAATTTTCGGTCTCCACTGTTGGTAACAAGTGTTTAGTTGTGCCACATGTGTTACCTCTTCCCCATATGTTGTTGAGAGAGTTTATTGTATGGAGCACATGTAGCATTACAGGCAAGAGTTTGGCCTACATTGCTGTAGTGGCCAATACAATAAAACTGTGGATGTTAGTAATTTCGTTCCTCGTGCAATTCCTATTTTCGTCCTGGGGACAAAATTTCGAACTATTATTAAATACTGATTTCGTTTACTATTTAGAACGCTTACTTTACTTTTTTGGTCTGTAAAAATGCAAGGGGGAAGAAATACACTACTGGCCATTAAAATTGTTACACCAAGAAGAAATGGAGATGATAAACAGGTATTCATTGGACAAATATATTATACTGGAACTGACATGTGATTACCTTTTCACGCAATTTGTGTTCATAGATCCTGAGAAATCAGTACCCAAAACAACCACCTCTGGCCTTGATACGCATGGGCATTGAGTCAAACAGAGCTTGGATAGCGTGTACAGGTACAGCTGCCCATGCAGCTTCAACACGATACCACAGTTCATCAGCACTAGTGGCTGGCATATTGTGAAGAGCCAGTTGCTCGGCCACCATTGACCAGACGTTTTCAGTTGGTGAGAGATCTGGAGAATGTGCAGCCCAGGGCAGCAGTCGAATATTTTCTGTATCCAGAAAGGCCTGTACAGGACCTTCAACGTGCGGTCATGCATTATCCTGCTGAAATGTAGGGTTTCGCAGGGATTGAATGAGGGGTAGAGCCACGGGTCGAAACACATCTGAAATGTAACGTCCACTGTTCACAGTTCCGTCAATGCGAACAAGAGGTGACCGAGACATGTAACCAATGGCACACCATACCATCATGCTGGGTGATACGCCAGTATGGCGATGACAAATACACGATTCCAATGTGCGTTCAACGTGATGTCGCCAAACACGGATGCGACCATCATGATGCTGTAAACAAAACCTGGATTCATCAGAAAAAATGACGTTTTGCCATTCGTGCACCCAGGTTCGTCGTTGTGTACACCATCGCAGGCGCTCCTGTCTGTGATGCAGAGTCAAGGGTAATCGCACCATGGTCTCCGAGCTGATAGTCCATGCGGCTGCAAACGTCTTCAAACTGTTCTTGCAGATGGTTGTTGTCTTGCAAACGACCCCAACTGTTGACTCAGGGATCGAGACGTGGCTGCACGATCCGTTACAGCTATGCGGATAAGATGCCTGTCATCTCGACTGCTAGTGATACGAGGCTGTTGGGATCCAGCACGGCGTTCCGTATTACCCTCCTGAAACCACCGATTCCATATTCAGCTAACAGTCATTGGATCTCGACCGGCGCGAGCAGCAATGTCACGATATGATAAACTGCAATCGTCATAGGCTATAATCCCACCCTTATCAAAGTCGGAAATGTGATGGTACGCATTTCTTCTCCTTACACGAGGCATCACAACAACGTTCCACCAGGCAACGCCGGTCAACTGCTGTTTATGTATGACAAATCGGTTGGAAACTTTCCTAATGTCAATACGTTGTTGGTGTCGCCACCGGCGCCAACCTTGTGTGAATGCTCTGAAAAGCTAATGATTTGCATATCACAGCATCTCCTTCCTGTCCATTAAATTTCGTGTCTGTAGCACGTCATCTTCGTGGTGTAGCAATTTTAATGGCCAGTAGTGTAGATTTGTTGTACGAAATGCTTAGTTTGTTATCACGAAACGTGCTGTTTTCTAGACAGACATACAAATTCATATGGAATAAATCTGTGGAAGGCTGAAGAAACTTGAAAAGATCGTTCATCTATGACATTCAAGTGAATCATAATGTTGAAACTGGCAGGCAATATTAGAGAGGAAAAATATGTTTAAATGAATAGTACTTTAGAAAAATTTTTATGGGGGACCAAATTACGAACCCTTTTTGTATTTTTGTTTTTGCGGTATTAACTTTTATTTCAAATACTGGTTTTAATATGTTACAACAATTAAATTCTAGCTTGCTTTCAAATGGAACATAAATTCAAGAATATATGTAATAATTTTCAGCCTTCTCTGTAACCTTTCAGGACTTATTCAAGTCATAATGCACTAAGACGACGAAATTTGAATCCGTCACCTTGTGTAACGGGTGGCACAATGGACTCATGGATTTGACGTGAGTTGCGTAGTAGAAGGGGAGGGGCGCGCTCAGTCACCCCCCCCCCCCCCCCCCTCTCCGCCTCTACCCCGAGCGCTATTACTCTGTCGGTTAGACGTTAGAGCGTTCAGATTCGGTAACAATGGCGAAGTGGACCGTTCAGCATCGTGTTTTCGCTGCTGAACGTCATTTCAAAAGTAATGGATCAGTCATCAACGTTCGACGGTTTTCCCATACACAGTACAATGTTGAGCGTAATGATTCGATGCTTAATCACAACAAAATACCTCGCTGGGTTAATTCTTTCAGTATAACTGGATCAGTTATGAAGACGAAGTCGACGGGTCGTCTTCATAAGGCGCGAACTCCAGAAAATGTCAACAGAGTAAGAGTGTCTGTTCTTCAACGTCCTAGCTGCTCCAATATATAGGACGATTCAAAAGCAATTGCACACACTTTGTGAGTGTAAGATATGCATCAAAATAACTGTGAAATGTTAAATAATATTTTGTGTGAAATTGTTTTACTTCAGAGCTGTGCAACAGACTAGGGATACGAGTACAAAATACAAAATTAATTCTCTTCAGAAAGCAACGACACGAAGGGCCCCGACATTTAACATAGTTAGTACTGTACATTAACCCCAGAACATGTTCAAAGCAATTTCCATTTAGACAAAGACAGTGACATCCTCAATGTCTTACAGCTCCTGGAATGATGCAGGCTCTGTTCATTTCATTCTCCACAGTTGTACAGCCGTTTTATTTTCGCTGCTGTAGTCGTGCTACGTTCTAATGTGTAGCACCATATACGAACTCCTTGAGACGGCCCCAAAGGCAATAACTAATAGAACCCAGTATGTTGTAGTGAACGGCGAGTGTCCATCGTCAGGAGTGCCCCAGGAAAGTGTGACAGGACCGCTGTTGTTGTCTATATACATAAATACATAAATTTTTTGACGGACAAGGTGGGCAGCAATCTGCGGTTGTTTGCTGATGTTGCTTTGGTGTATGGTAGGTGTCGTCGTTAAGTGACTGTAGGAAGACACAAGACGACCGCTTGGTGTGATGAATGGCAGCTAGCTCTAAATGTGGAATGCGGATGGGTAAGAAGAACAAACTTGTAATGTTCGAATCCAATGTTACTAGTGTCCAGCTTGACACAGTCAACCCGTTTAAACATCTGGGAGTAACGTTGCTAAGCGATATGAAATGGAACGAGCATGTGAGAACTGCCATAATGATGGCGAATGGTCAGCTTCGGTTTATTGGGAGAATTTTAGGAAAGAGTGGTTCACCTATAAAGTAGACCGCATATAGAGCGCTGCTGTTACCTGTTCTTGAGTACTACGTGAGTGTTTGGGATCCGTACACGGTCGGATTGAAGGAAGATATCGACGCAATTCAGAGGAGGGCTACAAGATTTGTTACCGGTAGATTCGAACAACAACATGTAAGTGTTACGGAGATGCTTCCGGATCTCAAATGAGAATCTCTGGAGGCAAGGCGAAGTTTTTGTCGAGAAACACTATTGAGAAAATTGAGGGAACCCGCATTTGAAACTGACTGCCAAACGATTCTACTACCGCCAATGTACAGTAAGGACCAACAAAATGAGATACGAGAAATTAGGGCTCATGCGGAGACATACATATACACTACTGCCCATTAAAATTGCTACACCAAGAAGAAATGAAAATGATAAGCGGGTATTCATTGGACAAATATATTATTTTAGAACTGACATGTGATTACATTTTCACGCAATTTAGGTGCATAGATCCCGGGAAATCAGTACCCAGGACAACCACCTCTGGCCGTAATAACGGCCTTGATACGCCTGGGCATTGAGTCAAACAGAGCTTGGATGGCGCGTGCAGATACAGCTGCCCACGCAGCTTCAACACTATACAAAAGTTCATGAAGAGTAGTGGCTGCCGTATTGTGACGAGCCAGTTGCTCGGCCACCATTGACCAGACGTTTTCAATTGGTGAGAGATCTGGAGAAACTGCTCCCCTGGGCAGCAGTCAAACAATTTCTGTATCCAGAAAGGGCCGTACAGGACTTGTAACATGCGGTCGTGCATTATCCTGCTGAAATGTACGGTTTCGCAGGATGGAATGAAGGGTAGAGCCATGGGTCGTAACACAACTGAAATGTAACGTCCACTGTTCAAAGTGCCGTCAATGAGAACAAGAGGTGACCGAGACGTGTAACCAATGGCACCCCATACCATCACGCCGGGTGATACGCCAGTATGGCGATGACGAATATACGCTTCCAATGTGCGTTTACCGCGATGCCGCCAAACACGGATACGACCATCATGATGCTGTAAACAAAACCTGAATTCATCTGAAAAAATGACGTTTTGCCATTCGTGCACCCAGGTTCGTCGTTGTGTACACCATCGCAGGCGCTCCTGTCTGTGATGCAGAGTCAAGGGTAACCGCACCATGGTCTCCGAGCTGATAGTCCGTGCTGCTGCAAACGTCTTCAAACTGTTCTTGTAGATGCTTGTTGTCTTGCAAACGTCCCCATCTGTTGACTCAGGGATCGAGACGTGGCTGCGCGATTCGTTAGAGCCATGCGGATAAAATGCCTGTCATCTCAACTGGTAGTGATACGAGGCCGTTGGGATCCAGCAAGGAGTTCGATATCATCCTCTTGAACCCACCCCGCTAACAGTCATTGGATCTCGACCAACGAGAGCAGCAATGTCGCGATACGATAAACAGCAATCGCGATAGGTTACAATCCGACCTTTATCAGAGTCGGAAACGTGATGGTACACATTTTTCCTCCTTACACGAGGCATCACAACAACGTTTCAGCAGGCAATGTCGGTCAACAGCTGTTTGTGTATGAGAAATCGACTGGAAACTTTCCCCATGTCAGCACGTTGTAGGTGTCGCCACCGGCGCCAATCTTGTGTGAATGCTCTGAAAAGCTAATCATTTGTATATCACAGCATCAACTTCCTGAAAGTTACATTTCGCGTCTGTAGCACGTCATCTTCGTGGTGTAGCAATTCTAATGGCCGGTAGTGTAGTTGTTTTCCCTCTCTCTATTTGCGACTGGAACAGAAAAGGACAAGACCAGTAGTGGTACAGGGTACCCTCCACCACGCACCGAACGGCGCTTGCAGATTATCTATGTAGATGTAGATGAAAGGTAGAAGTCCAGGGGGTTAAGATCCGGAGATTTCGTGGGCCAAGCAACTGGTCGTGCATGATCTGTCAACTTATCGCCGATCTAACCGTGGTGCTCTACGAATGCCATATTCCCGTAAACGCCTATCCACAACTTTGGAAGTCCAGTATCTTGGTACTATTCTGTTTGGAAACTGTTCCATATACTGCCATCATACTGCTCGTCCGCACCTTCTGCTGAACCGTAAAGCAGGTACATATCCGCGTATGCCTGCGGTACACAGCCCGTGAACTACCGACAGAATGAATGTACGTGACAGGTGGTGCCGATACACTACAGCAGCGCCGCACAGTACAACGGACCACACGGTTGTCAAGTAAACAAAGTCATTTCGTGCCAGAAGCCACCGAACTGTGTATAGGGGTGTAGAAAGCAACATCAGTCGATATGCAGGCGGACTGACACACCAAACACCTGCACCGGTCCATGATGCAATGCCCAACACAAATGACATTAACTCGCAAAGAAAGCAATTTCAGGCAAAACTTTATACAACATTTTACTGTTATTTTGATGCATACGTTACACTCACGAAATCTGTACTTTTGAATCACCTTATATAGACGACGTGCTCCCATTTTGGGCATGTCTCGTTACTCGCTACAGCCCATCCTTAATTATGAGATACTGTTCCATCCTTACAAAACTGCGATCGTACAGAAGCTTCACGAACACGATTTTGCGAACGGAAACTGTTTTGTGAGAGAATGCTTGATGTTCTCGCTGCTGATCAAGTTATGTTAATGATGAGCGATGAAGCTCACTTTCACTTGGATGATTTTGCAAATAAGCAGAACTGTTGCTATTGGTCAGCAGACAACTCAAAATAATTGCTTCGTAAACCTCTTGTAAGAGGTTCATGATTAAAGAATTTGTTGCTAGCGCACTCGAGCAGTGTAATTTCGATGGATTGCTCACGCGCTGCCTGCGATATGTAAGCTATAAGAGAATCTCAGACCAAAGAGCAGTGTTGACTGCAGTAGGAACTGTGTGTTAGTAGGAGTAAGTAGTTGTTGCTAGCGAGCAGTCTGGTGTATCGTGTTGGCTGGGCTGGTCGTGGTGGAGCGATGGCGGAGCCTGAGCGTTGTAGTATAAGGTAAAAGCAGCCTCGCGCATATGTAGTATTGTTATATCAGGTCCCATATAATGTTTTAGAAATCTCTTAATAATAATCTTTCTCATAAAAAGTAACTTTTGATAAAAATTCATTTCAATTTAAAGAATTTACTAATTTCTCCAATCCTTGGTCATCCCGATTATTGAAAGGAAAAATCAGTTGTTTCCTTTTATACATGACGAATCTATCTGCGAGTATTGCACTGAGCTGTGCCAGAAAAATTTCTTATAGGAGCAGATATATACGCGTTATCCGGCGACCTTATTGAGGTAAGAATTTTCATTTTTTAATTCATAATGATCTTTCAGGGCCATGACGCAGCGCTGCTGACGTCCAAAATTTACCAGTTAAAATTCACAGTCAGTTATTGAAAGGTTATAAGTGAGCCACAATTTTTTATTGAGAGATTAGTCGTATTTTATTATTGATAGGTTACGCAATATATTTTTTGGAAGGTTACACTAAGTGTGAAAGATAATTATATATTTTTATAGTTGGGAGGTTACACTTGTCGACAACCGGCCAGGATCGTATTTTTGTAAATTTCTGAGAAGTGGTCAGTTATATATCTGCTCTTATTTACCTAATATTAAATGTAGTTTGCATCTGGCGCAACGCATTTACTAACTTGTCATTCTTTCTTTCACAGACCATCGGCAATTTATTGCCCTTTGTTGTAATTGTATTTGTTTCATTTTTGCTTTGTCTTTGTTTGATTTTGTGCTTAACTTTGATTTGTGAAAATGCCGCGAAAAACTGTTAACAGTACATCGCGATGTGCAATGGGTGAAAAAGCCGACTCGAATAATTTGACCGATAATACTAGCGACACTCAGTGTAATAGTGATAATCCTCTAATTACTGATAATCAGTGCGTGCCAATCACTAGTAATGATTTTGATCCTTTTTGCGCCTCAGTTTGAGGCTCTGGGGATCAACATGACAGAAATGCGATTCCAACAGGACGGAGTCACAACCCACACGGATAATGTATTCATAGTAGCTGTTCGAGAAACGTTTCCTCTATCACTTGATCTAACGTTTCGGTTATCTCCACGGCCTGCACACCAGCCAGATCTGTCGGTTTGAGTCTTTTCTGATGGGATGATTTGAAATGCAACATTTACTGTCGCAAGCCTCGTTCACTCAACGATTGAAGGTTGCAATAAGCGAAGAAATTGCTGCTGTTTCACAGGACACTTTGATAAAAGCTATTCAGGACTTTAAAGTAAGACTTTTAAAGAGTGTGCACGAAAAATGACGCCATATTTACGATGTTATCTTTAAAAAATTGAAATTCTGAAATTTGATATCTTACATGTTATACTAATGTAAATAAATTTTATTTGTGATCAAAATAAACCGAATCACAGTAGTTTGAAATTCATGCGTTCTTTTTGCGCCATCCTGAACGTTTGCAAATTATTACACATATTACGCTTTATCACATAAAGAAGGAAAAAATCTGTCTTTTGCAACTAAATGTTTTATTTGCTTATATCAAACATATTTCACCTATTCACAGTAGGTATCGTCAATGATCTATAATCTACAACAAAATTATTTATCTATATATATTTTGATAAGAAATCTGCAGTTATTCTTGACAGCTCATTTAATTACCCAACTAGTTATACATATATGATTGTATTTTTTATACTTACATTCATTTGTACGTACTGTTCATGTATCATTGTGATCTCCTATATGTACTAGATGCTCATAGTACAGGTATCTTCCAGTTAAATATTTCACGGCACATAAACCATGCTATAGTACACTGCACATTTACTTGCTCACAAGCTGCAGGACTGAGGGACCATAATTATGGAAAAGGACGCTCATTTTTAGACACTATTCTTTGAAACTCAGCGTCCCTCGATAACCTTATGTGGTTGAGCCACAGAAAATTCTTTTGAAGTAAGTGCAGTACCACTACAGCCAAGTGACGTAAAAGTTTACTGCTATTATAGAAAGCTTGAAACATTGCATACGGGCAAGGACTGGTGTTTGTACGTATTTAACGCTGAAATTAGGTTATATCTGAATTAGAAATAATTTGTTGCCCTTGCAAAAAATACATGGCATCAAGTGTGTCAAATTTTCAGCCTCAGTAGCTCGTCATCTTCATCTCTGCTTTTCGTTGAACATCCCATAATTACTGCCCAATGAATTTAACTTCTTTAATAATTGTAGCTTATCTGTTTGCAGATATGTTTCCATGTATTTCAATAAGAAGTGATAGTATTGTTCGGTTTTCTTCTGACAATTACTATTCTCGTTTGATTTTGTAAATCGTGGCAAACCTCTTATAGATTTACAGAAATCCTAAAATTAAAGTGCGTTCAACGGATTTCGAAGCCATTTGCACAATTTTGTTTACAGAACACACAAATAGTTTGGCTTCAAGATGTACGGGTCTAAGTTGACAAAGATATACAAAAGTAGCCAAAGACTATACAGAACAACCAGTTTGCACAATAAAAATCTGTTTTCTGCAGACCTGTCAACATATTAAACCGGGTGATTATAATTAAACTGCAGCTACTTGCGAAGATCCAGTGCGGGCTGTAATTATTATATGGCACCGAAACTATGTACATAAGGTATGAACGTGGAACCGATCTATGCTGGAACAAATTATTTTCAACTTTGGCCACCAGGTGTAAATAAGGCTCTTTACAGCATCTCGTCGATGTCTCATACACTGAACTGTCGAAAGTCATGAAATTAAGCGAAATGCACAGATACGGATGGCGGTAGTATCGCGTACACAAGGTTTAAAAGGGGAGTGCATTGGCGGAGTTGTCATTTGTACTGAGGTGATTCATGTGAAAAGATTTCCGACGTGATTACGGCCACATGGCAGGAATCAACAGACTTTGAACTTGGAATGGTAGCTGGAGCTAGAAGCATGGGACTTTCAGTTTCGGAACTAGTTAGGGAACTCTATATTCCGAGACCCAGTGTGTGCCGAGAATACCAAATTTCAGATATTACCTCTCACCACGAAGAACACAGTGGCCAACAGCCTTCGCTCAATGACCTAGAGCAATGGCACTTGCGTAGAGTTGTCAGTGCTAACAGATAAGCGACGTTGCGTGAATTAACCACAGATATGAATGTGGAACGTACGACGGACGTATCTGTTAGAAGAGAGCAGCGAAATCTGGCGTTAATGGGCTAAGGCGGCAGACGACCTATGCGAGTGCCTTTGCTAACAGCGCCTCTCTAGGGCCTATGACCTTATCGGTTGGACCCTAGAAAACTGGAAAACCGTGCCATGGTCAGATGAGACCGACTTCAGTTGCTAAGAGCTGATGTAGGACTCGAGTGTGGCACAACCCAACAAAGGAATGAGCGCAAGATGTGAACAAGGCACTGTGCAAGATGGCGGTGGCTCCATAAGGGTGTGAGCTGTGTTTACATGGAACTGGACCAATCATTGACTGGAAATGGTTATGTTCGGCATCCATTCCTGGACTTCACGTTCCCAAACGACGATGGAGTTTTTAAGGATGACAATGCGCCATGTCACCGGGTCGCAACTATTTGTAATTGGTTTGAAGCACATTCTGGACAATTCCAAGGAATTATTTGCCCACACAGGTATCGAACATTTATGGGACATAATCTAGAGGTCAGTTCGTGCAGAAAATCCTGCTCCGGCAATACTTAGGCAATTGTGGACGGGCATGGAAGCGGTATGCCTCAATATTTCTGCAGGGGACTTCCAATAACTTGTGTCCATGCCACGTTGAAATGCTGTACTACACCGGTCATAAGGCGGTCTGACACGATATTAGGAGGCATCCCATGACTTTTGTCGCTTCAGTGTGCTGAAGATATTGTGGAAGTGGCGGTTAATGATAAAATCACCATTATGCCTTTCTCTCTTGTTTGGCGTTTTTTGCCAATGTCTCATTCCTAACCCGTTACATATAGAAACATTTCCATACGTCTGTCTTGCATTCACAGAGCTAGATTTGCATCTAGTACCCAAAATTGGAACTAATATTTTTGCTGTGTAAATCTGTTTCTCATTAACTCATTAGGATGCCTACAAAGTTTTGTTGTCATACGACAATTACAGACCACACTGTACCTCTGTAATTAGCTGCACTTTAATTACAACCACCCGGTACAATGTATTGGAGAAACGTCATTGTTATCCATAGACGCTCAATAACATTACAATACTGCTGCCAGTCTACGCGTTGCTTAAGCCATCGGCACACGGACCGTGCTTTTGAACGTCAGCGTTGACCGTGCCGAGTTCACCGTGCTACTGAATGCTCAGAAATGATGCGACTTGTGCATGCAGTATGTATGCCTCAACGTGGTATATGCGATCGCAGCGCGTTCCAGCACAAGTTGTCGGCAGTATCAGGCGCGCAAATCACATTACGCAATGGGTGTGTGTCAAATTCTTACATTAGCTCTATTAAAACGTACATTTCCTCCCTTGTCCTTACACTAGTCATGTTTTGTCAATAGCGCGCATGAATAAAAACTTCCATAATCATGAACATGCTATAAGGCAAAAAGGAAAGGAATTTGTCCAATCAATAAGGACATGGGCTTATAAAAGTTCCATTATAATAGTGCGATACACATTTACAATAGTTCTCCACATAGCAAAAATGATTACGTCATTCCCACTTTTTAGTAAAATTCTAACGTCATTCTTACTTCAGCATTGGTTCCATTCAGTAGTTGAATGTTTACAATATTTGAAACAAAAAACTTTAAACAAGACAGCGCAAAAATCTTACTGCAGTAGTAGAAGCTGTCTTATAGATTAAGCCAATCGAGCAAACTCACTCCTCAGAAACAGCGCGCTTATACACTCCTGGAAATTGAAATAAAAACACCGTGAATTCATTGTCCCAGGAAGGGGAAACTTTATTGACACATTCCTGGGGTCAGATAGATCACATGATCACACTGACAGAACCACAGGCACATAGACACAGGCAACAGAGCATGCACAATGTCGGCACTAGTACAGTGTACATCCACCTTTCGCAGCAATGCAGGCTGCTATTCTCCCATGGAGACGATCGTAGAGGTGCTGGATGTAGTCCTGTGGAACGGCTTGCCATGCCATTTCCACCTGGCGCCTCAGTTGGACCAGCGTTCGTGCTGGACGTGCAGACCGCCTGAGACGACGCTTCATCCAGTCCCAAACATGCTCAATGGGGGACAGATCCGGAGATCTTACTGGCCAGGGTAGCTGACTTAGACCTTTTAGAGCACGTTGGGTGGCACGGGATACATGCGGACGTGCATTGTCCTGTTGGAACAGCAAGTTCCCTTGCCGGTCTAGGAATGGTAGAACGATGGGTTCGATGACGGTTTGGATGTACCGTGCACTATTCAGTGTCCCCTCGACGATCACCAGAGGTGTACGGCCAGTGTAGGAGATCGCTCCCCACACCATGATGCCGGGTGTTGGCCCTGTGTGCCTCGGTCGTATGCAGTCCTGATTGTGGCGCTCACCTGCACGGCGCCAAACACGCATACGACCATCATTGGCACCAAGGCAGAAGCGACTCTCATCGCTGAAGACGACACGTCTCCATTCGTCCCTCCATTCACGCCTGTCGCGACACCACTGGAGGCGGGCTGCACGATGTTGGGGCGTGAGCGGAAGACGGCCTAACGGTGTGCGGGACCGTAGCCCAGCTTCATGGAGACGGTTGCGAATGGTCCTCGCCGATACCCCAGGAGCAACAGTGTCCCTAATTTGCTGGGAAGTGGCGGTGGGGTCCCCTACGGCACTGCGTAGGATCCTACGGTCTTGGCGTGCATCCGTGCGTCGCTGCGGTCCGGTACCAGGTCGACGGGCACGTGCACCTTCCGCCGACCACTGGCGACAACATCGATGTACTGTGGAGACCTCACGCCCCACGTGTTGAGCAATTCGGCGGTACGTCCATCCGGCCTCCCGCATGCCCACTATACGCCCTCGCTCAAAGTCCGTCAACTGCACATACGGTTCACGTCCACGCTGTCGCGGCATGCTACCAGTGTTAAAGACTGCGATGGAGCTCCGTATGCCACGGCAAACTGGCTGACACTGACGGCGGCGGTGCACAAATGCTGCGCAGCTAGCGCCATTCGACGGCCAACACCGCGGTTCCTGGTGTGTCCGCTGTGCCGTGCGTGTGATCATTGCTTGCACAGCCCTCTCGCAGTGTCCGGAGCAAGTATGGTGGGTCTGACACACCGGTGTCAATGTGTTCTTTTTTCCATTTCCAGGAGTGTATTTACGTAACGTCGAATATGAGGGGTACACTTTAGTTATACTAATTAGAAAGCATCAGATCCTATTAGAAAACGTGAAGGCTACTAAAAAAAATTCTGGATCCACTGGGACGGGAACCAGCAATACATCACTCAATACCTTACAAACCCACTCACTGCGCTGTACCGACCATGAGTGATATACTACGCACATACTTGATGCCTTACCATCTCCTGGAAAATTTAGTCGCGCGTGTGTCGTTAAGTAACATTTAAGTACAGCAAACTGCACCAAGAACGTTGGGTTTTTGTTGGATCCTCCGTGTGGCGTTGCCTTCAATTGTCACATTGTCATAATACGAAAGTTACACTAATTCTTTAACGACAAATATGATGTTTCCCGCCATTTTATTACAACAAATCAAACAATGAACGACACGCTTTCGAGAAATTCTCAGTTCACGGGTGCTTAAAAACGGCATATTTACCTATGGATTTCAACTGAATGCCAATATGGCGTCTAGTGTGTGCCGAAGAGAGATGGAAGGCGAGGCCCACGAAAAAGACAGGACGCGGCGCATATGTCACACAGCATGTGAGAGACACTGCAGGTTATACAAATATCAGCAACTGTCGATGATGGGGACCGAGTAACTATTTCAGACGAGTTTAATAATTCTTGACTGCGCGTTTAAAAGCACGCAAGTTCTCAATACCATACGATAGTGTTAAGAACTTTAGTGGGTACGTTTTCAATTACATGTTGATTTACTTTGGGCCCTTTAAGGAGCCGAGCGTTTATGAAGTGTGGCGGACAAGACGACTAGTGTGACGTCACAAGTTCGTTGCACGGCTACAATTTCTCGTTGGCCCCGGATGGCATGCATGTGACGTAGGTTGCTTTCTTCCATCTAATTGGTCTACGTTCAAACGCACGTTCTGAATATCTGACGTTCTAGGTATTGCTGTACACGTTCGAAAAAACTTCCCAACGACCGAGCGAGGAGACGCACACACCGGACTCGCATTCGGACGGAAGATGGGTCAGACCCACGTCCGACCATCCTGATCTAGCTTTTCCGTGATTTCCCTAAACCACCTCAGGCAAATGCCGGAAAGGTTCCCTTAAAAGGGCTTCCCCATCCTTCCCTTATGCGATGGGATCGATGACCTCGCTGTTTGGTCCTGTCCCCCAAATCAACCAACCAACCAACTCCCTGACGTGTGTAACATCATAGATTAAGGGTGGACCTGCGACAGCAATCGCACAACTTGCGTACGGGCCGCCAGACGCCGCCGCGAGCGCTAAGAGTGAATTGCGATGGCAGGCGCGCGTGTTGCGTACGGGCCGGGGGATGCCGCCACGAGCGCAACAGCATATAAGTGCCGACGGAGTTCGGCCATCTCTCATTTTGTTGGCATCTCATTTTTGCCTATTCTATTATGTGCTTATCTCTTATTCGTTTATGGTTAATGTTATTGTGCTCTCTTTCAGCCATTCTGATTGTTTTGATTTACTTCCAATTGAGTAGTGCTCATTTTGGAGTTTCACTTTTGCATATTTCTCATTTTGGTAATAATATGCTCCTTACCTTTTTACGGTTGAATTGATTAACATAGTCTCATGTACTGTTTGTTCATTTCAGCCTGTTCATATTTTGATGTTCTTTAAATACTGTAATAATTATCGGAAGCATTTCTTTCCTTAAACTTGTGTAAAGTATTCACGATGTAGAATTTGTTCTGTGACCCAGGTGTAAGGTTTTGAATATAAATTACATACGAAACTGTGCTTTAAAAGGAATTTATTTTTTTCAGTGTGTACTACATCAGACGACAATTTTGTGATTTGAGGGAGGAATTCGAGGGGCGAACGCATGGAAATAGTCTTAAGTGATCCCCTTTAAAAATAAAAATTTGTGTGACACTGAAAGACGTGACACTGTAGGCACCGAAAATTTTTGTACGTCACACGTGCTTTTTCCGCACTATGGCGTCAGAAGTTCGGTACATTCAATGCTCTACATTCGATCGCGTGGTCCGTGTGCAGATGGCTTTAACTACTTATTAGATATTAGTATTGTCACAGGATGAGTGCTCTTTGAACTTGAGCGGCGTGTTGCGAGCTGAGCAGTTGCAACGTGGCAAGTGTGCGTGGTGTCGCAGCAGCGGACTCGGTGTTCCTGGGAGGTTCCGGTGAGGACGCGAGCGGGTCGGGCTCTGGGTCGGGCTCTGGGTCCGGGTGCGGGGAAGCGCGCTCGCTGCAGTGCCCCACGTGCGGCTGCGCGCAGCCGCTGGCCGCCGGCGGGGTGCGCGCGCTGCCGCCCGACTTCCCGCTGCAGAGCCGCCTGCGCGCCGCCGCCGCCGCCGCCGAGACGCACGACGACGTGGAGCCCGCCGTAGCGCCGCTCTGCGACCTCTGCTCCACCAACGTGCAGGTACACTTGTAAACCTACGTAGACTCACATACGTAAGCGTAGACTACGATACTTTCCTAGTAGCTTCGGTCAGTTAAGGTCGCTACCTGTACGTTAGGTGTGTTGCATACCTATCAGGCGCTATCTCATAACGATCGTTTTCTTTACGTTTGCGACCAGCTTCTTACTAGATTCCCCTGAAAACCCGATGTGGTAAAATGTCTAGAAACTGAGGATATATAAAGGGCTGGGTAACGTACAGAACGTTGATCTTCTAAATTCTTATCCTCCAATCTCTTACTTGAAAGTAAACAGCATTCGTACAAGATCGTAATTCTCGACGTTCAATTCTGATTTCATTCGAAAATTGTTGATTTTTAAAGTGAAACTGAGGGATGTTGTAGTAAAACTAAATAAATTAATACAGATTTACTATATAGCGACAGGAAAGCAATTTGTCAAAAAAAATGTAAAATAAAAAGACAAACCGCGAAACAAAAATATATCAAACATCGCTTCAACACTTCGTCGAACATGTAGAAAACACGTTGGTAAACAACTTTCGCATTTATCAATTATAGCAGGAAACTCTTGCCCCTTTGATCATCAAAAAGAAGGAGCAAGGAGGTTTCCAACATTTATTGCTTCCAAACTACAAAAGACAGAACACAATTCCAAATTCCAACGTTCTTGAGAAGTTCACATTTTTATGCACTCAATGTGAGCACCTTGTGTTACAAGCCAAACAGCAAAACGGTGGCTCATGTCCTACCACACACGAAGCAGTTGGTCTCTCGTTATCCAATTCTCAGCTTCAACAATGCGATGTCGAAGGCTTTCAAAAGTGTCAGCTAAGGGAGGGAAGGCTTGTAAAACAGGGAAGTTGCTCGAGGTGTGCACCAAAATCAAAGTGATGTGGCGCGGTCATGGAGTCGGTTCCAGTTGAATGGTAGTGTTGAGGACTTACACCGCACAGGCCATCATGTTCGACAGGTACACAAGATGATCAATATCTAAGACTTTTGGATCAAAGCACTTTGGGGTAAGTGCTCCAGATCTGAATTCGGCGTTCGAAGCAGCTACAGCACGTCATGTGTCCTATCAAACTGTTAGGAGACGATTGCATGATGTGCAGCCCTATTCCCGGCGACCATGGTGAGATCCACGTCGTACACCACAGCACCGTCGAGTCCATTACAGATGAGTTAGAAATCGTAGCAAAAGGACGCCTCAGGATATCGTTTACTGAAGAAACTCAGGTATGTTTGTACGTGTTTGGAGACAACCCGGTAATATCGGGAACCTCCTACACTGTGTCCCATACGTGCGACAAGATGGTGATGGAGTGATGTTTTCGTGGCATTACGTCGAGCCACCGTACACCTCTCGTAGTTGTCGAAGACATGTCACTGCTGTATGGTACAGGGCCGAGTTTCTACAACCAATAATGGGACAGTTTCGCCATCATTTTGGTTACAATTTCATCTTTGTGGATGATGACTCGCGTGCTCATCGTGGTGCTCTCGCGAACACGTTCCTTCAGCACGACAGAATCACCAGAATGGAGTGGCCTGTCTGTTCCCCGGTCATGGAGCTAATGGAACATGAGTTTAATCAACTGAAGGAGCTCTTTTTGGACGTCGATAACGACCACATACTCTGTATGACTTACGGAGAATCGCCATTGTGGACAGTTTGAACGAGTGCTGGTTTGTTAATCTCATCGATAGTATGCTCCGACGGATTCAAGCCTGCATCCGAAAAATGGCACGTTCCACCTCGTACTGACGTTGCTCAGTAGCGCTGTGTAGATCCACCCATGGGAAAGAGCCGATTTTGTCGTTAACAAATGTTTTTTTTAAATTTTTTTATTGATTTACTACCTGGTGTCAATCAAGCGTTACTATGGCTCAGTGAGGTTAAATGGGAAAGAAAGAAGGGAGGAAGTACACGTTTCAAATATGTACGGGAATTGAACATACGTCCCAATCTCCTTCTCTCCCCTGTCTCTGTCCATGTCCTCCTCCCCCTGTCTTCGTCCATCTCCTCCTTCTCCCCCTCTCTGTCCATCACGTCCCATCTCTCTCCAATTCATCCTGTCCCTGTCTCTCTCTCCCTCTCTCTGTGCATCACCTCCTGCCCCCTTTCTCTGTCGATCTTCTCCACCCTCCTATCCCTCGATCTCCTTCTGCCACCTCTCTCTCCCACTCTCTCTGTCTGTCACCCTCTCCTACCTTTCTATGTCCATCTTCTCCTCTCTCTCCATTTCCTCTCACCCATCTGTACATCTCCTCTTCCCCCTTCTCTCTGATCTTGAGCCTTATGTATTGTTATTGCATATTCCGATTGTGTACTAGTATTCTAATCATAAGCCGATAATCCATACACACTATTTTCCTGTTTGCTAACAACGTTTCACTAACGAGAGGGAGAGATGCCAACTACTACGAATCAATCGTAATAATTACTAATTTCCTCCAGTAATTACGACTTTACGAACGATCTGGCAAAAATTACGATTTTATCGATTTTTTGTTGATTTGTAAGTGTAAGCGTGTGAAGAGGTCAAAAGCATGCACAAGAAAAATCATTCTTTACAACTTGAATTCTCAACAATATTTCTTTTCACATTTTTCGTAAACAGTTGGTATGCTTGTCTTTTTCTGCACCTCGTAGAATTTTGATTACACCAAATACCATGTATGGTATATGGCTTCACTCATGGTCACGTATATCTTGCATAGTTTTTCTCTTTCCTAGTCACATATTGGCTCTTCCTGGAGAGCTCCCGTACTGGTGTATTTAAAGTTGTTTTTTTTTTTTTTTTTTTTTTTTTTTGCGACGACAAATTGGAGTCAAGCTCCGTTTAGCAAATAATGTGCATGTGTGTGAGGTATTAACAATCGTTTATTGCATTTATCGTGAACAAATTAACATAGAATGCTTTTCTAGCGCATGCTAAGCGTATGTCGAGAAAATATGCTGGAAAGATTTTGAAATAAATAATGAAGCGATTTCAGGTGCAGCAAAATGAATATGGCCCTGTTTACTGCGCTCCTCCAAATATGACTCGTCCGTGTCGTGTAGAGGGTGTAGCCGGTGTTTTGCAGTTGCGCTTGGTGGAAGAGACGATTGCCGCAAGCACGTAGCTAGCAAAATTCATTCAGATACAATGAAGCTGAGCGACACGAACAAGAATTCCACAGTTCTTACTAACTAAAAGTTTGCTAAGAAATGCAGAGTTGTTATTTACAACATTTATTCTTGAGCACAACTTGCCTTTAGCATGCAGTGACAATGCAGGAGATTTGTTCAAGAAAATGTTTCCTGATTCGGAAATAGCTTCCAAGTATGGTTGTGCAGGAACAAAAGCCGGAGCGCTAATTGAATGTGTGGCTTCTGCAATGGAGGGAAAGGTAAATGAAATCCCAGTCCTTTGCCCTGGGAACAGACACCAGTAACAATATGAATGAAAAATGCCGTACCTAGTAGTTGCATCGCTTTTCGACGCCGAAACTAAACAGATTTCAGCGGTAATTCTTTCGAGAATCCAACACCAATACAGATAAAGGAATATTCAGTGTTTTGGATAATGAACTAAAGAAGAAAGACATTCTGTAGGATAACTCTCTAGGTTTCACATGTTACAATGCAACTACTATGATTTAGTGTTTACAAAGGTGTACGTTCCTATATTTGTATTAAAAAAATTATAGTCAAGTACAAGGTTGTGCCTGTCATATTGGGCGCTTAGCTGCTGAAAAGAGCTGTAATGTTCTTGTCTTTTAATTGACATTTCTTGTTACTTACTAAAGAGTTTAAAGAGAAAAATTGCTTCAAAAGTATCTCAGCAAATCTTTGCTGAAAAGTTACACAAAATATTCATACACTCCTGGAAATGGAAAAAAGAACACATTGACACCGGTGTGTCAGACCCACCATACTTGCTCCGGACACTGCGAGAGGGCTGTGCAAGCAATGATCACACGCACGGCACAGCGGACACACCAGGAACCGCGGTGTTGGCCGTCGAATGGCGCTAGCTGCGCAGCATTTGTGCACCGCCGCCGTCAGTGTCAGCCAGTTTGCCGTGGCATACGGAGCTCCATCGCAGTCTTTAACACTGGTAGCATGCCGCGACAGCGTGGACGTGAACCGTATGTGCAGTTGACGGACTTTGAGCGACGGCGTATAGTGGGCATGCGGGAGGCCGGATGGACGTACCGCCGAATTGCTCAACACGTGGGGCGTGAGGTCTCCACAGTACATCGATGTTGTCGCCAGTGGTCGGCGGAAGGTGCACGTGCCCGTCGACCTGGGACCGGACCGCAGCGACGCACTGATGCACGCCACGACCGTAGGATCCTACGCAGTGCCGTAGGGGACCCCACCGCCACTTCCCAGCAAATTAGGGACACTGTTGCTCCTGGGGTATCGGCGAGGACCATTCGCAACCGTCTCCATGAAGCTGGGCTACGGTCCCGCACACCGTTAGGCCGTCTTCCGCTCACGCCCCAACATCGTGCAGCCCGCCTCCAGTGGTGTCGCGACAGGCGTGAATGGAGGGACGAATGGAGACGTGTCGTCTTCAGCGATGAGAGTCGCTTCTGCCTTGGTGCCAATGATGGTCGTATGCGTGTTTGGCGCCGTGCAGGTGAGCGCCACAATCAGGACTGCATACGACCGAGGCACACAGGGCCAACACCCGGCATCATGGTGTGGGGAGCGATCTCCTACACTGGCCGTACACCTCTGGTGATCGTCGAGGGGACACTGAATAGTGCACGGTACATCCAAACCGTCATCGAACCCATCGTTCTACCATTTCTAGACCGGCAAGGGAACTTGCTGTTCCAACAGAACAGTGCACGTTCGCATGTATCCCGTGCCACCCAACGTGCTCTAGAAGGTGTAAGTCAACTACCCTGGCCAGCAAGATCTCCGGATCTGTCCCCCATTGAGCATGTTTGGGACTGGATGAAGCGTCGTCTCAGGCGGTCTGCACGTCCAGCACGAACGCTGGTCCAACTGAGGCGCCAGGTGGAAATGGCATGGCAAGCCGTTCCACAGGACTACATCCAGCACCTCTACGATCGTCTCCATGGGAGAATAGCAGCCTGCATTGCTGCGAAAGGTGGATATACACTGTACTATTGCCGACATTGTGCATGCTCTGTTGCCTGTGTCTATATGCCTGTGGTTCTGTCAGTGTGATCATGTGATGTATCTGACCCCAGGAATGTGTCAATAAAGTTTCCCCTTCCTGGGACAATGAATTCACGGTGTTCTTATTTCAATTTCCAGGAGTGTATACGTTTCTACTATATGTTTGTATCTGTTACAGCGTACATTAAGGGTCTTAGAGTAGTGCAAGCCTTTAAAAATATTCTGTGAATCATATCCTTATGAGGCCACCTCAAAATTAATAAAAGTTAAGGCACAGCTTTAAAATCCATTACTAAGCTTTATCTTTTGTTTCTCAGCTCTATTTTTCCAGTTCTCAACTCCTTAAATGTATTTTTCGAACAAGAGGCCCCACTAATTCATAAACTTCATCAAGAAGTAAATTATCTTTTCAGTGATCTTTTTGTTCGCCTTGTGAGAGCATCCTCAGTTCCGGAGTCCAATAGTAGTTTGCTTCGTGTGAAATGTGGGTCTGTTAAGGTACAGAAAAATGGCAGCGAGTTAGTCGCTGGAGTCACTCTGTAGAAATTCTGGACGTGTGGAATGTCGCATTGTCCTGGTGGAATTGCCCAAGTCCGTCGGAATGCACAATGGACATGAGTGGGTGCAGGTGGGCAGACACGATGCTTAAGCACGTGTCATCTGTCAGAGTCGTATCTAAACGTATCAGGCGTCCCATATCACTCCAACTCCACACGTTCTCCCCCCTCCCCCCCATTACAGAGCCTGCATCATCTTGAACAGTCCCCTGCTGACATGGAGGGTCCATGGATTGATGAGGCTGTCTCCATACCAGTATATTACATCCACTCGATACAATTTGAAAGGAGACTCGTCTGACCAGGCAACATGTTTCCAGTCATTAACAGTCCAAAGTCGGTGTTGATGGGGACAGGCGGGGCGTAAAGCTTTGTGTCATGCAGTCATCAAGAGTACACGAGTGGGCCTTTTGCTGCGAAGGCCCATACCGATTATGTTTCGTTCAATGGTACGCTCGCTGATACTTGATGACCCAGCAATGAAATCTGCAGCAATTTGCGGAAAGGCTGCATTTCTGTCACGATGAACGACTCCCTTCAGTCGTCGTTGCTCCCACTCTTGCAGTATCTTTTTCCAGCCGCAGCGATGTCGGAGATTTGATGCTTTAAAAGGATTCCAGACATTCATACTACACTCGTGAAATCGTGGTACGTGAAAATTCTCACTTCATCGCTCACACACCACGTTCAAACTCACTTATTCTCACTTCATCGCTCACACACCACGTTCAAACTCACTTAAATCTTGACAACCTGCCATTGTAGCAGCAGTAGTCGATCTCACAACTGCACCAGACGTTGTCTTATATAGGGCGCCGAATCCCGGCTGCCTGTACTAGTTTCCCTGGCGCTTCAGTGTATATAAAATTGAGTTACGTTCTAGATCGAAACCCTGTCTGTTAGTAGAGCTCGTGTCTCTTGCGGTGTGCCGCAGGCGAGCAGCCGGTGCGCGGACTGCATGTCGTGGCTGTGCGCCTTCTGCGCGGAGGCGCACGGCCGCCAGCGGGCCACGTCTGCGCACGCGCTGCTCTCGCTGGGCGAGGCGCGCCGCCCGCGCGCCGCCGCCGCCGCCGCCGCCAGCGCCGGGCCGCGCCGCCCCGCGCCGGCCACGTGCGCGCTGCACCCGGGCCAGGAGCTGCGGCTGTTCTGCGCGACGTGCGCGCGGCCCGTGTGCCGCGACTGCGCGCAGGCGCCCGGCGCCGCCCACCGCGGACACTCGCTGGAGGCGGCCGCGCGCGCCGCACAGCTCTGCGCCAGGGGGCTGCGGGACGCGCTAGAGCGCGCCAGGCCAGTCGGCGAGCAGGCCGCGCTCGCCCTCGACCGCCTGGGCCACCTCGAGAAGAGGATACAGGTCAGCGGGCGCACCCCTCTCCTTCCTTGCGCCGCACACCACAAGTGCTGCGCACTTTGCAATCACCGAAGTTGGATTCCATTTCATAACCGACTCCTTAACACGGTGGCCGATAATAACCGACCCCAAAACTTTGATATTTTTAACATCGACGTTAAACGATGAAATTATACACTGGTGCACCACACGTAAGGGCAAAAATGCCTTTCGCATGATCTGTCACTGCCGAGGAACACAGTTCTATTAAACTTGGACCGTACATAGAAACAACTGCTGCACAGTGGTACTGGAGGTAATGGAAACAAGTACGCAATGAGACGAACAGAAATGACGCTTTTTTCCAAGGGCAATAATTACACTGAAGTGTCGGCTGCTCGTGGTTTCGCGGTACCGTTCTCGCTTCCCGAGCACGGGGTCCCGGGTTGGATTCCCGGCGGGGTCTGGTTTTTTTCCTGCCTCGAGATGACTGGTTGTTGTTGTGTCATCTTCATCATCATCATTCATCCCCATCACGGTCAGAGGAAGGCAACGGTAAACCACCTCCACTAGGACCTTGCCTAGTAAAGCGGTGCGGGTCTCCCGCATCGTTCCCCTACGCTCTGTAAAGAAGCATGGTACTTCATTTCCATTTTTCAACTGTGAATCACGATCGTCCCGTGGACATTACAGTAGGGTGTGTGACCACCGCTGACGGCAGTGCAGTCTCTTGTAACGTATTCCCACGCTGGTCACAAGGCTGGCAAGGCGTTCTTGCAGCAGGGCCTTAAATTCCTCCGTCAGCATGGTTGACAACTGCTGGATATTTCTCTCTCCATGTGAACGTGGTGCAATATGTCTCACCGAAGCATCCTAAATGCTCTCGATGGGATTTAACTCGAGAAAAGGGGCAGGGCAGGCCAGGTCAGCCCATTCCCCGAATATCCTCTCGTTCCAAGAGTTCCTCCACCTGCGCTGTTCAATGCCAACACAATAAAAATGAAGTCAGGGCCGAATAGAGCCGGCCGTGCTGGCCGTGCGGTTCAAGGCGCTGCAGTCCGGAACCGCGGGACTGCTACGGTCGCAGGTTCGAATTCTGACTCGGGCATGGATGTGTGTGATGTCCTTAGGTTAGTTAGGTTTAAGTAATTGTAAGTTCTAGGGGACTGATGACCTAAGATGTTAAGTCCCATAGTGGTCAGAGCCATTTGAACCAATTTTAGGGCCAAATACACCCCAGAAAGACGCACTTTGGGCAGGAATAAAGTGTCAGAATAAAGTTCACTGGTGAGTGAGCCGTGTTCAGAGATTTGGACGTCAGTGCGCCGAGTCCACTCACACCCTATTTCCCCACACCGTAACACCTGGACCACGACAACGATCCTGTTCTACTTGTTTCTGGACGTACCCTCACAGGGCGAGAGGTTGGAACACGTATTGCACTCAGGAACATTGTCGAACATGGTCGTTTTGGTGGTCTAGGTGTTACGGTGTGGCGAGGTATTATGCTGCATGGATGTACTTACCACCAAATCTTTGAACATTCACCAGTCTGAACTCCTCCCTCATGTGTGTCTTTTCACTAGTGCGTTCGGCCTTGATTCCGTCTTTGTGGATGACAATACATGACTCCATCGAACAGCACAGCCGCAGGATATGTTCGAACGAGACGGCATTGGGCGAATGGACTGGCATTCCCGTTCACCCGACTTAAATTTCATCGATGGCGTGTGGGATGCGTTGGAGACACATATTGCAGTACACCTTCACATGTTTATAGCCAGCATGGGGGCACGTTGCAGAGCCGGCAGTGCCGTCCGAGGTGATTACACACCGTATTTACTATAATATACCGGCTTTTGTAACTTCCAGAGGACGGCTGTGAACTACGGTTGGTTCAGTGTAAACATTGTCTTTCAATAAAAGTGTTATGTCCCCTCGTCATACTGCATATTTCCTTCCGTTACCTTTTGTACTATAGTGTAGCAATACTTCCTATGTATGCTCCAAGATTCATAGAGCTACACTATGTGATCAAAAGTATCCGGACACCTCCAAAAACATACGTTTTTCATATTAGGTGCATTGTGTTGCCACCTACTGCCAGGCACTCCATATAAGCAACCTCAATACTCATTACACACTGAGAGAGACAAGAATGGGGCAATCCGCGGAATTCACGGACTTCAAACGTGGTCAAGTGATCGGGTATCACTTGTGTCATACGTCTGTACACGAGATTTCCACACTAGTAAACATCCCTAGGTCCACTGTTTTCGATGTGATAGTGAAGTGGAAACGTGAAGGAACATGTACAGCACAAAAGCGTACAGGCCGACGTCGTCTGTTGACTCAAAGAGACTGCCAACATTTAAAGAGGGTCGTAAGGTCTCATAGGTAGACATCTACCCAGAATATCACAGAGCAATTCCGAACTGCATCAGGATCCACTGCAAGTACTATGGCAGTTAGGTGGGAGGTGAGAAAACTTGGATTACATGGTCAAGCGGCTGCTCATAAGCCACACATCACGCCGGTAAATGCCAAACGACGCCTCGCTTGGTTTAAGGAGAGTAAACATTGGACGATTGATCAGTGGAAAAACGTTGTGTAGAATGACGAATCACGGTACACAATGTGGCGATCAGATGGTAGGGTGTGAGTATAGCGAATGCTGGGTGAACGTCATCTGCCGGAGTGTGTAGTGCCAACAGCAAAATTCGGATGCGGTAATGGAAATGCTGTGTGGCTAGGGCCTCCGGTCAGGTAGACCGTTCGCTTGGTGCAAGTCTTTCGAGTTGATGCCACGTCGGTGACTGGCGTATCTCCCGGTGGAGGTTCGAGTCCTCCCTCGGGCATGGGTGTGTGTGTTTGTCCTTAGGATAATTTAGGTTAAGTAGTGTGTAAGCTTAGGGACTGATGACTTTAGTAGTTAAGACCCATAAGATTTCACACACATATGAACACATTGGCGTATCCATGAGGATGAAAGGATGGTAATAAGGACGTTACAACGCCCAGTCCCTGAGTGGAGAAAGTCTCCGCCCCAGCAGGGAACTGAACCTGGGCCATTAAGTATGACATTCCGTCGCGCTGACCACTCAGCTACCAGGGACGGACATTCGGAGGCGGTGGTGTGGTGTGGTGTGGCCGTGGTTTTGCGTAGCACTGTCACAGCACAGGCATACATTGATGTCTTAAGCACCTTCTTGCTTACCGCTGTTGGAGACCAGTTCGGGGATGGCGATTGCATCTTTCAACACGATCGAGCACCTGTCCATTATGCACAGCCTGTGGTTACATGACAATAACATCACTGTAATGAAGTGGCCTGCACTGAGTCCTGACCTCAATCCTATCGAACACTTATGGGATGTTTTGGAACGCCGACTTCGTGCCAGGCCTCACAGACCGACATCGATACCTCGCCTCAGTGCATCACTCCGTGAAGAATGGGCTGCCATTCCCCAAGAAACCTTCCAGCACCTGATTGAACGTATGTCTGAGAGACTAGTAGCTGCCATTAAGGCTAAGGGTGGGCCAACACCTTATTGAATTCCAGCATTACCGATGGAAGGGCGCCACGAACTTGTAAGTAATTTTCAGCCAGGTGTCCGGATACTTTTGATCACATAGTGTATGTTACAGGGTACGGAAGGTGGTCAAAAGTTACACTAACAAATAAAGAGTGATGAAATTTCATAATACCAATTTATTTTTCAATATAATATCTGTGTACACTAATAGAATTGCAGGCACACTCAGGTTAACTTCTGCAAACCATTCAAATAAAACGTATTCGATTTCGAATCCAACCAATTTTGCGGCATGGTGTAACCAGTGGTTCCTGAAAATCAATCCTTCCAAGACCCAGGCAATCATTGTAGGTCATACCACACACTTCTTTCAGCTCCTGGATTTTTCCCTTACCATCTGCACCCGTCATGTCCGCCTCTCCCCCACCCTCACCTACCTTGGCCTCACCATTGACCGTCATCTCATCTGGATCCCTCATCTCCACTCCATCCAATCCAAAGCCCATGACCACCTCCAACTCCTCTCTGGCTGGACATGGGGGTGGAACCCCTCTACCATCCTCCGCACCTACAAATCCTTAATCCGTCTCATCCTCTGTTGTGCCAGTCCTGCCTGGATATCCGCCCCCCCCCCCCAAATTCTATAAATCCCTCCAGATCCTCGAGCACCACACACTCCACCTCGCTTTCCGTATTCGTCTCCCGTTCCCCACGCAGATTCTCTACGACCCGATTCCTTTCCCCCATCTGCTCCTTTTCCTTGAACATATCCACATACTCTACACCCCCTGTCACCTTGATACCCCTCATCCCCTGATTGCTCCTCTACTCTCCAACACCCACCCTCTGTCGTGCCTTCACTGTTGTGTCCCCCCTACCCTCCATCTCTACACCCTTCATCTCCTTTCCCAAGGTGGCTTCTGTCAACTCCCCCTCCCAGGTGAGGCCCTCTCTCCCTCCATTTATCCCTTATATCAACTTTGATCCTCACCTCCCCATCCTTTCCTTTGTCCTTTTCCCGGGCTCTGTCTTTCCTCCCTCTACCATCCTGTTTTTTCTCCGCCTACCCTCTCTCTGCCTCCATTCTCTCCCCTGAGTCCTTTTGCGTTTCCTTCCTCTGCCTATCCCCGTTCCCTCTCGCATCTGCTCTGCCCCCTCCCCTCTTCTGAGTCCTCACCCTTCGTCAGTTCCCCCCCCCCCCCGTCCCCCCCGCCGTTCGTTTTTCCTCCCCCCCCCTTTTTACCCCCTGATCTGTCCAGGTTCCCCTCCCCCTCCATCTGCCCTTGCCTGTGGTGTATTATCTTCGTGCTGACGTTTTAGAGCAGTGTCTCCAGTGATTGTTAAGTGTTATGCATCTTTTCCGAAGTGTTGCGAATGGACATCATACTGTCGCAGGGTATGATTTTTATAACTCTCGCGAACAGAAACCAGACTGTCGCCGTATTTTTAATTGTCTATTTACCATTTTCCCTGTGTATTTTATTATCATTACCCACCATTTGATTTATGTTTTAACTTTTCACAATCTTCCACCGTTTTACAATTAACGTCACCGTTTTATCGACGGCTTTTTTGTTTCTTATCTTCTTGTGTTTCAAAAATTCTGTAGGCTGAAGAGCAGCGTACGAAGCTGCTGCCAGCCCCCCCCCCCCCCCCCCCCCTTGGGCGGGAATCGAAATCCAATAAAGAAAAAAGAAAAGAGTCCAACCAAGTGTTTACAGCAGCAATCAATGCATCATTATCAAATCGCCATCCTTTGAGGTCTTTTTTAGGTTTTGGAAAAGAAAAAAGTCTGATGGAGACAAATATGGAAAATATGGCGGATGACGTAACAATTCGAACCCGCAGTCATGCAGTTTCCAGTGTTGTGAGGGCTTTGTGCGCTGGTGCGTTGTCCTGATGCAAAAGAACTCCGCGAGCCAATTTTCCGCGCCTTTCTTTTTATCTCGTCTCTCAAACGGCGCTGGAGGGTGCAGTAGTACTGTGCATTGATAGTTACGCCATTTTGCAAGTAATCCACCATAATTACTCCTTCTGCATCCCAGAAGACCGATACCATCATCTTACCGGCTGAGTTTTGCACCCACAATTTTTTTGGGGTTGGGGATGAAGGGTGTTTCCATCATTCTGACTGTTGTTTTGTCTCGGGATCAATGTGGCGAGCCCACGTTTCGTCCATTTCACATACCCTGCAAAAAAGCCATCTTCATCCGCTTCAAATTGGCGGACGATTTCTTCACAACACTGCACATGCTCCCATCTCTGATCTGCATTTGTATTTCGAGACCCACCGACATGATACTTTCCACATTCCCAAAATATCCAGAACAACGTCATGAACACGCCCATGGAAGATTTAAAATGTGGTTTCAATGTGCTGCAACGTTGTTCGACGAACCTGCAGAATCGTATCGTGAATTGCAGCCACTGTTTCATCAGTGGCAACAGTGCAAGGTGTTCCGCTCCTTGACGGATCTTTCACACACGTTCTTTCACGTTTGAAGTCGGACACCCAGGTTTTCACTGCTGCATAAGACGGAGAGCTGTCCTTAAGTGTCCTCCGCAATTCCCTTGACCATCATTCCCTTCAAATGAATATATTCAAACACAGCAAGGATCTTGATTCTCTCGATATTCGCCATTTTGCTTACACTGCGGTACACAACGCATTCTAGAGGCAAAACTAACGAAGCTGGAGCCGCGAAATGGTCGTCATAAAAGTAGTTGGTGTTTTTTGTGTGGTAACTGTCTCGGGCTAGAAACTTTCCGGCCACCCCTCGTAGTGACACAATATGCGAAAGTTACTTTAGTCTTTAAGATGGCGTAAAAAGCAGCACGCAAATACAGCTAATACTGAAAACTTCATTTTCGTCCGTTCTTCGGAGCACCCATAGCGTCGCGCGAAATCACACTCGCAGCCCGCCACCAGAATCCTCGCACTGTGTGAATTTAATCGGAAACGTATACTGGCTAACCCGGATTAATTTCCTTCTTTGCTACACCTGCAAGATCGGTATAAATAAAGATCGACAGCTTCGCTTTGGCCCGAGAGATATGATTACACTTCACAACTCGAAAGCCAATAATTAAAAGCCCTGTAGCTATACAATTACTTTCATGTCAGATTCCAACATCCGATCGCTGGATTCGAACTTGATAACCGATAATAGTTCACTGCACAGACTTTAACCGGCTACTAGCAAACTACCCCACAATCGCACCGCGAAACGGGGATATAGTTAAAAGTCAATAGGTGAAGAAACACATAAAACATCACTCTCAAATTTGCCCACAATCATGTGAAACACCTGCGCGTGGAAAGTTACACCAAGCCACAACACTAATTGTGAGCAAGCCACCTATTTAAGATCAAAGCTATGAGTCTAATGTGCACAACTAAATTCGATAACACTAATTTTTGTTGGCGCTAGTTATAGGTTCTAAAGCGGGGATTTGCACGTAGAATATTTAATTTGAAGCTGCGGTGTCTAACAGAAACAATATTTCATTTAAACTCGTTAATTTTTTCTCTGAAAACATCAGTCATATGCATAAATCGTGAGGAAATGTGGAGTAGTGTACAACACAAATTCTAATTAGCGGCTTTAATTGATTAGAAATGTTACTCGATTGGACGAGAAGATATGCCCTGATGACTTTAAAGTCGATCACAAAATCAATTGTAAAACTAGTTAATCCCACAAGAAAAATAATGAGTGTAAGGCTGGCGACTAACTATAAAGCTCATATATTCAACAGTCCTAGGCTGAACCTGAGACAGGCACTCGTACTGAATTGCACACGTGCGGATGAAGAATGCCCTGTGACACCGCTGCTGTTGCTTATGCTCACCACAGCTGTACACGACCGCCTCGGTGAAAACTTAAGTGTAATTATTGTCTTTGAATGAAAGTGTTATCTCCCTTCGTCTCACTGCGTTGTGAGGATGGCTCTCTATTGAAGAGGAGGGCGCGTTGCATTGATGCAAATCCGCTCGTTTCTCGTCTTCTAAAATGCGCCCATCTATGTCTCCCACGTAAGATCTGCGTCCCCTTAAGAAGACTAGATGCGTCCTCCTCCTCATCTCCACAGGAAGTTCCTCAATTTTTGGTGGATTCTAACGCCCTGCTGTCTTTACCCACTGAACCGTACCTGCCCGCCAATAGCGGAAAATGCAGAACATAGCGGCCCAATAGCGAAGCTCTTTCTACAGACAAAACCCCGCCAAAAGCAACACGTCGTGATCTGACGCCAATCACACAACAAAACGCCCACCTGCTACTAAAAAAAGGCCACTTCAGCGGTGTCTTCATGACAGTACTGATTAAAATATTAATGACACCTTTTCGTCACCAGCAACTACCTTTACGTCAGAGGTCCTCTGAAATTCTAACACCAGCTCACGAGGCTGGGCCATTATTTTCTGCAGGCCATGTTTTCTTCCTAAAAGCATCAGTGTTGCGCTGTTTCAAAGAATTCGTTATCGACATTGAGACACTGGTGTTTAAAGTCCCATACTAGACATTTTGTAAATATTAATCGTCATCGAACGTCCCGACATGGGACGTGACGGCTCGGTCAATACCCTCTAGCAGCCAATCCACATATAACATAATGTTCCTGGCCGTGCTTAGGGAATGAAACCCCAAACAAGTTCCATTAGCGGGAGCATAAAATGATCAATGGAATGCCCTCATTTCTGCTCCTCTACCCCAGTAATATGCCTCATATACCTATCTTTATTTCTTTTCTCATTGTAGAATGCTGTTTGAGCACTGTCTCTCAAAAGCATTCATCAAAAAATTACCTGAGATGAATAAGGCTTGACATCGCTCTCAAAATCAATCGACTAGGAAAAATTTTATTTAAAATACGTCAGGTCACCAAGGAAGAATGAGCTGGCAAGTGTGTTCTTTTTTAATCATTTCTAAGCGAAACAACTGTTGTAAACTTAAACGTATTATTTTTTTACTTGAAAATAGCTTCACTGAGTTAATTAAAAGAGGGGTACAAGAATGAAGCATAAAAAAATTTTCTCCGTCCACACTTTAACGTAAACAGTTATACTTCTTTCCTTATGCCTAGCTTAGTTGATCAGCGCTATCAAGATTTTTTGATTGTATTAGCGGATCAGCACAAAATGTTAAAAAAATATTCATCATCATCTTCCTTTGAAGGATTAGGCTGTTACCTATTCCGTATTTGCAAACAAAGTCATTGCCATCTTTTTCTAGACCTTCCAATATCTCCTTTCCCATTTGGCTTGTAGTTCAAGATCTTCTGAGGAATTCTGTGACCAGGCATTCTCATAAGGTGTCGTTTCTAATCTTCACGATATTTTTGAATTTTTTCAAAAATGCTGAAAATATTTACTTCTGTTCTAATATCTTCGTTTCTAATCTTCTTCGTTTCTAATCTTATCTCTTCTTCTGCAATTCTTCGTCTTCCTCAGGAACCTCATCTCTGCTGTTTGAATTTTGTTTTCGTGTCTTTTTGTGGTGACCCAGAACGACCATTACCTTATAAAATTTCATATAGTTTCTATTTGTACTTTATGGCCCAATGTTCTGCTAATGGTATCACTGACAGCTTGGAATTTTTGTATTTTATTTTCAATATCAGTGGATCAAATTCAAAATTTATAGCACAGTCTAATAAGAGATTTGAGACACTTGTTCTAAAACTGAATTATTCAAAACAATTTTTGATCTGACTGGATATTTTCCTCGGAATGCAATTATTTTTGTTTTGTTACCAGAAATTTTAAAGTTGTACTTCTTGTAAATTTCGTTCAGTTGATATACTGATCCTTGGAGGTCATCTTCATTCTTTTGAATAATAACGATGTCATCGGCAAACAAAGGTACATTCCGGAATTCCTCATTCGTTATCTTAATTCCTTTGTTTACTTTACATTTCCATTTGCGAAGAATGAAGTCAATGTAGATATTGAAAAGGGTAGGCATAGTTCACATCATAGTATAACGCCTTCGTTGATAATTACTTCTTCTAATCGATTCGTACCTGTGTTTATTACAATGCGTCTAGTTTTGTAAAGACTTTTCACTATCTCTATTAGGCAATAAGGATACCCACATTCAGAGATAATCTTCCACAGCCTATAAAGGCCTTCCCGATGTCGATAAGGGCCATATGGGTTTCTGTATTAAATTCTCTGTGTTTTTCTATGATGTTTTTAATTATAAACACGTTGTCTATGCATAAATGACCTGATCTAAATCCATTTTGTTCTTCAGAAATAATAGCTTCGGTGCTGTTCTTCATGCGGTTATTTATAGTCTTTGAATATAGTTTATAGCAAGCGTTTAGAAGGCTTATGCCACGATAGTTTTTACAGTCATTACGTTTCCCTTTTTTGAAAAGAGATATTACTTCTGCTGTATACCAAGCGTCTGGGATCTTGTAGTTCGACCAGCATTCATTTATTGATTGTAAAATTCTTTTATCTATTGGTAACCCTCCATATTTAATTTGCTCTCCATTTATTCCGTCTATTCAGTAGCTTTTCTGTTCTTCATGCCTTTCGAAGCCTATTGTAGTTCGGCCGTAGTAATTGGATCTACTGTTTCATTATTCATGCTTCCTCCAATATCATCTTTGGCCTTCTGTGTACACCACAGATCTGTATAATGATTTATCCATTGCTCATTGAGTACAATGTTCAGTGAGGCAATGTCTTTCTCTTCCTTGTTGAGGGCGTTCATGACCTTGTATACATATTGCTGTCCATCGTGTACGTCGTGTTCTAAACTGCTTGTACGTAAGTAAAGTGACTTTGTACTCTGACGGACTGTTGGCAGAATATCTCGCAATTTTGTTTCTTACTCAGTGATTGCGACTGATTGCCAGAGATTGCCAGTGGAGAAAACACAGCTAGCTGCTGCATTCACAGACCTTGTCCCCTATGAATGCGATGCTCTGTTGCCTCGGAGGATTACGGTTTTGCACGAAGATTTCCATCCACAGTTTTTTGTCTCCTGTATACCGAAAATCACTGGATATTTTAGAGGGTTCCAGGAGAAAAATAAATTGTGGGTGGAAACTTGTCCGAAACCGTCTTCCACTGAAGCAAGAGAGCATCACATTCACAGAAGGCAAGGCCTGTCCACGTAACAACTAGCTCCATCTTCTCCACTGTCGATCGTGGTAGTCAGTCGTAATCACTGAATAACAAACAACATGGTGAGACGTTCCGCCTATGGTCCGTCAGAGTACAATGTCACGTAAGCTGTCGAAGGAGTGACCTAGTGGCAGACGCTGGCACCTATAACTCCGACGCTCTGTAGTGCCATTGGATGACGTTTCCAGGCGCACGTTCCTATCCTCAATTTGTTCCTTATAACACCCGCTACCGCCTCTCGAAGCCTGTCTCTATCGTTTTTTAACGATGTAAGTTAGACAAGGCGATGGAATTTCCCTTCTCACCATTATTTAATTTTCAACTGTCTTTTTAGAGGCAAAAAAAGGAACTCTTCGTCCAGGCTTTGAAGGCTCAAGTGATGGCGAACAGCTGCCGTGTCATCTTCCGCCATCCGGCGTCATGCGGATGCGGTATAGAGGAGCATGTACTCAGCACACTGCTCTCCCCGCCGTGTTACCGACTTTCAAGACCAGTAAGCCGCTACTTCTCAGTCAAGTAGCTCCTCAGTTCGCATCACGAGGCTGGGTGCACCCTGCACCAGTCTTCCCACCAAGGAAAACCGTTTGCAGGTGTTCTGAATGGCAGCCACGTACGCTGACCACTTAGTTATGGAGGCGGACTGTTTGAGAAAAAATAATCCCAAAATAGCGAAAACTAAAACTGAAGTCTAAGATTGAAGATCCAATGAAATTGGGAAGAACAAGTATTAAGACAGACTTCTTAGCTTTTGTAAAAAGTTTATGACTCTAGGTCAGGAAATTCAAACACCTCAAAAACATAAAAATTCTTAACGATAAATCAGAAAGAGTAGGTCTCAAAATATCCTTTGAAGAAATAAAGTACATATCTAGCAAAATCCTGGCATCAAAACTCTCTAAAAATTAAATATGAGAAAATCGTGCGAGTTTCTCAGATCAAATATTTATGGCGCAACCATTCTGGGGACTGGCCTGGAAAAGATTTGTGATGAACTGCATTGCCACAAAATGGAAACAGCCTTTAGACTGACAAAAAAATGCGGAAAACTGAGATACGGCAACAGAATTATCAAACCATAGTATCTTTAGGGGGCAGAGACACTCCTTTTAAACAGAAAGAGTGATACTGAAGACATGCAAGAGAGAGAACGACAACTAATCTGAAAAAAATTATATCCAAGTAATGATGAAGACGGAACGTACAGACTATGAGCAAATAAGGAAATTGAAAAGTGTTCCAACATTTATTCAGATTTGAAAAAACTCAGTCTAAAATTATGTGGACATATTAAAAGAATGTAACAACCCAGATTAATTAGACAGATTGGGGAAATGTATGAAAGTGGTAGTAAAGGTAAAATTAACACAAAAAACGGATTGGACTTGTAAAAGAAGATATGAAAGAAGCACAGATAACACAACGTGACATATCAAAGACAAAAAATTGGTAAAAGATTCACAACAGGACTGCTGGATTGGTGGAAAATCCCAAGAACACCAGAACTGCTTAGTCTGACAGGTGGTAAAGAGCCAATGCTAAGAGAAAGAAAGTAATATGGGCTCAAAGGAAAATTCTGAAGATTCTCCTTGTACATCGTGAGGTTCAATAAGACCCAAACATCTGTTTTAATAACACTATCCTTGTTGTTGTGGTCTTCAGTCCAGAGACTGGTTTGATACAGCTCTCCATGCTACTCTATCCTGTGCAAGCTTCTTCACCTCCCAGTACCTAATGCAACCTACATCCTTCTGAATCTGCTCAGTGTATTCATCTCTTGGTCTCCCTCTACGATTTTTACCCTCCGCACTGCTCTCCAGTACTAAACTGGTGATCCCTTGATGCCTCAGAACATGTCCTACCAACCGATCCCTTCTTCTAGTCAAGTTGTGCCACAAGTTTCTCTCCTCCCCAATTCTTTTCAATACCTCCTCAATAGTTATGTGATCTACCCGACTAACCTCCAGCATTCTTCTGTATTAGACTGATGACCATAGATGTTAAGTTCCATAGTGCTCAGAGCCATTTTCTTCTGTAGTACCGCATTTCGAAAGTTTCTATTCTTTTTTTGTCTAAACTATTTATCGTCCACGTTTCACTTCCATACATGGCTACACTCCATACAAATACTTTCAGAAACGACTTCCTGACACTTAAATCTATACTCGATGTTAATAAATTTCTCTTCTTCAGAAACGCTTTCCCTGCCATTGCCAGTCTACATTTTATATCCTCTCTACTTCGACCATCATCAGTTATTTTGCTCCCCAAATAGCAAAACTCCTTTACTACTTTAAGTGTCTCATTTCCTAATCTAATTTACTCATTATCGCCCGACTTAATTCGATTACATTCCATTATCCTCGTTTTGATTTAGTTGATGATCATCGTATATCCTCCTTTCAAGACACTATCCATTCCGTTCAACTGCTCTTCCAAGTCTTTTGCTGTCTCTGACAGAATTACGATGTCATCGGCGAACCTCAAAGTTTTTATATCTTCTCCAAGGATTTTAATACCTACTCCGAATTTTTCTTTTGTTTCCTTTACTGCTTGCTCAATATACAGATTGAATAACATCGGGGAGAGACTACAGCCCAGTCTCACTCCCTTCCCAACCACTGCTTCCCTTTCATGTCCCTCGACTCTTATAACTGCCATCTGGTTTCTCTACAAATTGTAAATAGCCTATCGCTCCCTGTATTTTACCCCTGCCACCTACAGAATTTGAAAGAGAGTATTCCACTCAACACTGTCAAAAGCTTTCTCTAAATCTACAAATGCTAGAAACGTAGGTTTGCTCTTCCTTAATCTAGCTTCTAAGATAAGTCGTAGGGTCAGTATGCCTCAAGTGTTCCAACATTTCTACGGAATCCAAACTGATCTTCCCCGAGGTCGGCTTCTATCAGTTTTTCCATTCGTCTATAAAGAATTCGTGTTAGTATTTTGCAGCTGTGACTGATTAAACTGATAGTTCGGTAATTTTCACATCTGTCAACACCTGATTTCTTTGGGATTGGAATTATTATATTCTTCTTGAAGTCTGAGGGTATTTCGCCTGTCTCATACATCTTGCTCACCAGATGGTATAGTTTTGTCAGGACTGGCTCTCCCAAAGCCGTCAGTAGTTCCAATGGAATGTTGTCTACTCCGGGGGCCTTTTTCGACTCAGGTCTTTCAGTGCTCTGTCGAACTCTTCACGCAGTATCGTATCTCCCATTTCATCTTCATCTACATCCTCTTCCATTTCCATAATATTGTCCTCAAGTACATCGCCCTTGTATAGACCCTCTATATACTCCTTCCACCTTTCTGCTTTCCCTTCTTTGCTTAGAACTGGGTTTCCATCTGAGCTCTTAATATTCATACAAGTGGTCCTCTTTTCTCCAAAGGTCTCGTTAATTTTCCTGTAGGCAGTATCTATCTTACCCCTTGTGAGATAAGCCTCTACATCCTTACATTTGTCCTCTAGCCATCCCTGCTTAGCCATTTTGCACTTCCTGTCGATCTCATTTTTGAGACATTTGTATTCCTTTTTGCCTGTTTCATTTACTGCATTTTTATATTTTCTCCTTTCATCAATTAAATCCAATATTTCTTCTGTTACCCAAGGATTTCCAGCAGCCCTCGCCTTTTTACCTACTTGATCCTCTGCTGCCTTCACTACTTTATCCCTCAGAGCTACCCATTCTTCTTCTACTGTGTTCCTTTCCCCCATTCCTGTCAATTGTTCCTTATGCTCTCCTTGAAACTCTGTACAATCTCTGGTTCTTTCAGCTTATCCAGATCCCATGTCCTTAAATTCTCACCTTTTTGCAGTTTCTTCAGTTTTAATCTACAGGTCATAACCAATAGATTGTGGTCAGAGTCCACATCTGCCCCTGGAAATGTCCTACAATTAAAAACCTGATTCCCAAATCTCTGTCTTACCATTATATAATCTATCTGAAACCCGTCAGTATCTCCAGGCTTTTTCCATGTATACAGCCTTCTTTTATGATTCTTGAACCAAGTGTTAGCTATGATTAAGTTGTGCTCTGTGCAAAATTCTACCAGGCGGCTTCCTCTTTCATTTCTTTGCCCCAGTCCATATTCACCTACTACGTTTCCTTTTCTCCCTTTTCCTACTATCGAATTCCAGTCACCCATAACTATTAAATTTTCGTCACCCTTCACTATCTGAATAATTTCTTTTATTTGATCGTACATTTCTTCAATTTCTTCGTCATCTGCAGAGCTCTTCGTCCATCATCAGTTATTTTGCTCCCCAAATAGCAAGACTCCTTTCCTACTTTGTCTCATTTCCTAATCTAATTCACTCAGCATCACCCGACTTAATTCGACTACCTTCCATTATCCTCGTTTTGCTTTTGTTGATGTTCATCTTATATCCTCGTTTCAAGACAGTGTCCACTCCGTTTAGCTGCTCTTCCAGGTCCTTTGCTGTCTCTGACAGAGTTACAGTGTCATCGGTGAACCTCAAAGTTTTTATTTCTTCTCCATGGATTTTAATACCTACTCCCAACTTTTCTTTTGTTTCCTTTACTGCTTGCTCAATATACAGATTGAATAACATCGGGGAGAGGCTACAAACCTGTCTTACTCCCTTCCCAACCACTGCTTCCCTTTCATGTCCCTCGACTCTTATAACTTCCATCTGCTTTCTGTACAAATTGTAAATAGCCTTAGGCTCCCTGTATTTTACGCCTGACACCTTTAGAATTTGAAAGAGAGTATTCCAGTCAACATTGTCAAATGCTTTCTCTAAGTCTACAAATGTTAAAACGTAGGTTTGCCTTTCCTTAATCTTTCTTCTAAGATAAGTCGTAGGGTCAGTATTTCACATTACAATGAAAAAATAACAAGTGTGTCTGGCACATTGACACATTGGCAGTTATTGCAATCAGTACAATGGAAGAAAATGTGTTAGGAAGCAAGGCGTGTGGAATAATCTTTCTTTACTAGAACCGGAAAGACCTTGGCGCCATTTCCTGGAAACTGCAAATCATTCATTACTAAAAGCAATTGTCAAATGTGGAAAAGCATTGAGATGAGTCGGCTTCCTCTGTCTTGCATGACACAGCAATGCAGTATCTTTATTTTAATGACATTCGCTGGAACGTCACCCCTAGAGTTTTCTTGTAATTGTTCGTACTCGCTTCGCTCCTCGTTGTTCCTCTGTCTGTGGGGAATGTTTCCTTTCTCATGACTCAGACGCGGTGCAGCCAGGTGTCGGACGAGGTGGAGCGCTTCATCGAGTCGTACTCGGCGGCGCTGGAGGAGCACCGGCGCTCTCTGCAGCGGCAGGTGCAGGAGGCGCGCGCCGCCAAGCTGCAGCTGGTCGAGGCGCACGCCCGCCACCTGCACAGCCGCGCCGACCAGGCCGCCACCGCCGTCGCCTTCACCGAGGACCTCCTCGCAGAGGCCTCCGACGTGGAGGTGCGTCTTCCACTTCCCCACGAGCTCCACCTACGCCTTATACGGGGATGGTCAGACCTGTTAATCACGGATTTTGAAGAGACTTATGTATGTTGTAGAGGGAGTGGGACCTGTTCTGATTAGGCTTTTCACGCGACGGCCCATAGTTTCCGGAAAAATCGATGACGAATCCTTCATGCGTGTCTCCTACACCTTTAATGTCAGTCTTCTTTCGAACAATCGAGCGTAGCACAGCAGCTAAGGTTCAAGGCCGCCATGCTGGTGGTTCTGATTCAAATCTTGAACGTGTTCTTTAGTTTTTTTTCTCAATTTCATCGTGTAGAATGCCTTTAAGAGGTAACACTAGTGAAGAATTATCAGAAAATCTTTTTTTTATTGCCTTAAAAGATGCTTTGAACCTTGTGAAATAACAGGCAAAAGTCTAATCCCTGAAAAAAAAAAATGTTCTACCGGAGTATGAGCTCCTCCTCTAGCGCCTCAGATGACTCGAAACGGCCTACCTGTGCCAACTCGATACCCCCTGTAGCGTCTGTATATAGTTAGAAGCATTTCAAAACAATAACACGTTTGCTTGGCGTCAGGAAGCGTCAGTACGTGTACGAAAAATACAATTATTTCGCTTCAAATCTCAATTTTTGTATGCAGTATTGACTTTTGATAGTTTATTTGTATTCTTATAGTACACAGTTTTGCCTTTCAATTAAAAATGCGTGATAAAAAGTGTACTCGGGTAGAAAAAGTACGAAATCGTCGTATCAAATGGTTCAAATGGCTCTGAGCACTATGGGACATAACATCTGAGGTCAGCAGTCCCCTAGAACTTAGAACTACTTAAACCTAACTAACCTAAGGTGATCACACACATCCATGCCCGAGGCAGGATTCGGACCTGCAACCGTAGCAGTCGCGCGCCTAGAACCGCTTGGCTACCACGGCCGGCAAACGTCGTATCCATTCGGCTTCGAAGTAGTACGTGTCATCAAAGCTTCCAAGGAATGGATATGAGTCTGAGAGCAGTTTGGAGTGAGTCAGTGCGTCTGCTAAGAAACTGAGAGGCAGTTGCCTGGATTTTGATGTGAATTACGAATTGAGCCGTTTTCTTTGTTATTTCTGAAAACGAGAAATGTGCGTTGCAAGAACGAAGTTCTCGGGCCTTAAGCGTCACAGTAACCATTGCTTGTCAAAACAGCCCAGAAGCTGTTATACCAAGCAACGAGTTTATACGGAAAGCATGTGAAATCAATTGTTGAATCTTCCTACAATTGCACCTGCTTGAAATAGGGCTAAACGGAATTGCAAAGTTTTGTGCGTTCATGGAACTGCCACGATCGACATTTCAATCGTCCTACGGTGAACTAGTGAATACGATATCGAGTTCGACGGCGACAGTACGACTGGACAGTCCTGAGATAGCAGATTAATGGCACGAGTTTTCTAAAAGTTGATTTTCTTTCATTTGTTCATGTCCATAACACATTTCAAAACTGCAAACGCGTTTCCGAAGGATTATGTTTTTTCAAAACAGCACGCAGCATAACTCCAAAAAAGTCAATCTTTTTATCTGAAAAATTTAACCACAACTTTGAAATAACAGTTTCGATTAGTTAATATAAACAATGTTTATTAACAGATGACTGTCCTTTTTTGGTGAAAATTCAACGACTTTATTCAAACACTCGCCAATTACTCAAAAATCGATATATCTAAAACGCTCTACGTGGTTCACACTCGTGTGTTCACTACACTCATGTAGAATATATTAGTATTTTTTATTTTTCTTTACAAGATTCAAACTGACACCAGTTTTAGTGCGTGCCGCACGCAGATTGCCTCAAATTCAACATGCCTCGGTAGAATTGCCGCAATGTCGCCATTTTGTAATATTTTCTGACAATATTTTTTGTATTATGCTTAAGTATATGCTCAGTAACCAACCAAAGTATTATTTCTTCAGCACCTGTCCTTCCACTCAAAAAAATAGCTTTTTTAGACCGTTACAGTAGTGTTACCCCTTAAACAGCATGTATATGTCGAGCCAAATTATTCAGAAACAGTCATTTTTGCCGTAGTATTTCATCAACAAATCAAACATTACAGCATTCTTCCTTCAAACGTATATTCCGTTTGTGATTCGTAGTTAAAATCCCCAATATTTGGAGAGCTCCAGAGAATTCACAACGGTGGACGAAGGTTAGCAGCTGCGGAAGATTTCCAGATACGGCAAAAGCACTCATCCCTTATTTTCGCCTGGATTATGTAATTAAGACTAATCATACCGGCTGACAGTGTCAATCGACTTACAATAGACCCCTTGTGGACCAAGGAGCGGAAACCGTCCTAGTACACAAAAAAAAAATTCATCAGAATTAGTCATAGTTTCACAGGGCAGTGTACTATAACTGCGTCAAGAAAGATATTCTCTTACGTTTTCTCATTATGCAAGAACCACCCCCGAAATTTGGTCGGACTGTTCAAAACAGAGTTGACAACTTGACTCATAAATTACAAAATGTTGTCATATGCTCGAAATCAGGGAAGTTAACGAAAGTGCTGTACGAAGAGTTTTGAAAATCTATCATTCTTCCGCAGGAGGACAAGAAAAATTTCTTTACAGTACTGATTCGTGGGGAGGGCAGACCGGTTAAACTACGATCAAATCTCTGTAGGTGAAAGAAAAGCATGCACGTGCATCATACGTATTATCCCACCCAAATGTGCTCCACTTTTTACGTAAAAAATTCAAACTGCTCCCGGCGTGCTAAAGACTAACGCAGAAATCGCTTCGAGGGAAAACTGTACAAAAATTCATTCTTTAATTCTGATCAATTTAGTGCAGCTCATTGCACAGAAATGATTGAGACGAGTGGCTCGTGTCGAAGTTGATCGAAGAAAGAATAATCTTTTTGAATTTCAACGAACTGTTTTTTGCGGTCAGAAGCGTCTGACAAAACCATGTGCCCTGTAAGGCAATAAGCTTTCATTAAATATACGTGATATTCTACGAATCTTTTGCTTCTATGAAAATACTACCCGGAATTACGTTCTAGCACAGCAAGCGATGCAAGCAATAGCAAGTACGATTATTCTGCAACAAACACAATACACGTTTGAAGAAAGTTTGTACACTATTTAATGATATTTGTGATGAAATTGAGAGAAGACAAAGTACACGAGAAGAGTCTGAACCTGTACCGCCAGCGTGGTAGCCGTAATTTTATCCGTTACGTCCACACTCACTTGGTTGACAGATAGAGTTACAAATATATACGGTACGCATAAAACTTCAACATCGATTTTCTCGGAAACTAGCGATCGTCGCATAAAAAGCCGCTAGTCAGACACTAAGCACCACCATCCTATCCTCGAATCCTCGATAATGGCCTCAGATCCAGGGTTCGATTCATCTGGGTGAAAGCGGGAGGAGGGGGGGGGGGGGGCGAGGGGAGAAGCGAAGGGAGCGCTCATCAGGTCACAGTTTGTTACTGTCGCTGTCTGCTCTCCTTGTAACCCCCCCCCCCCCCCCCCTCCCCAGGACCCCTATATACTGCAGGAAAAAAATGCAACACCCTCAAGGTCATTTTATTGACAAGTAAGGTGACGGGTAGTTCATTATTGTTGCAGTATACAATAACAAACTCAGATCAAATTAAACACGTCACAGTGAAGGGTGCCCAAGCACTAGCATCAGTAAACAGTGTAACCCTCCTCCCCTCTGGCGATAACACAGGTGTGTATTCTCACATGCAAACGATTATAAAGGTACTGAATAGCATCCTGCGACAGACTATCCAAGCATTTTGCGCCTTTTGTTGCAGTTCGGCAATGGTTTTTGCAGACCCTCGAGATTGAGTAAATTCCCGCTTAATCATGTACCCGGCGTGTTCAATTGTCCAGAGATCTGGTCAGTCAGGGCAGTTTCTGTATATAACGTTGTGTCACAACAGCCATACACAGTACGAGATCAAAAGTATCCGGACACCCCCCAAAACATACGTTTTTCATATTAGGTGCATTGTGCTGCCATCTATTGCCAGGCACTCCATATCAACGACCTCAATAGTCATTAGACGTCGAGAGAGAGAAGAATGGGGCAATCCGCGGAATTCACGGACTTCGAACGTGGACAGGTGATTGGGTATCACTTGCGTCATACATCTGTATGCGAGATTTCCACACTCCTAAACATCCCTCGGTCGGATGTTGCCGGTGCGAGAGTGAATTGGAAACGTGAAGTGACATGAACAGCACAAAAGCGTAAAGACCGACCTCGTCTGTTGACTGACAGAGACCACCGACAGTTGAAGACAGTCGTAAGGTCTAATAGATAGCCATCTATCCAGAGCATCACACAGCAATCCCAAACTGCTTCAGAATCCACTGCAAGTACTATGATAGTTAGGTGAGAGGTGAGAAAACTTGGATTTCATGGTCGAACAGCTGCTCATAAGCCACACATCACGCCAGTAAATGCCAAACGACGCCTCGCTTGGTGTAAGGAGAGTTAACATTGGACGCTTGAACAACCGAAAAACGTTGTGTGGAGTGACGAATCACGGTGCACAATGTGGCGACCCCATGGCAGGGTGTGGGTGCGACAAATGCCCTGTGAACGTTATCTGCCAGCGTGTGTAGTCCCAACAGTAAAATTCGGAGACAGTGTTGTTATGGAGTGGTGTGGTAGTATTTTTCATGGATGGGGCTTGCACCCCTTGTTGTTTTGCTTGGCACTATCACAGCACAGTCCTACATTGATGTTTGAAGCACCTTCTTGCTTCCCACTGTTGAAGAGCAATTCGGGGATGGCGATTGCATTTTGCAACAAGATCGAGCACCTGTTCGTGATGCACGACCTGTGACGGAGTGGTTACACGACAATAACATCCCTGTAATGGACTAGCCTGCACAGAGTCCTGACATGAATCCTGTAGAACACTTTTGGTATGTTTTGAAATGCCAACTTCGTGCCAAGCCTCACCGACTGACATCAATACCTCTCCTCAGTGCAGCACTCCATGAAGAATGGACTGCCATTCCCCAAGAAACCTTCCAGCACCTGGAGTTGTAACTAATGGCCCCCATGTCATAAAGCCTGGGATGGGACTTAGGTGTCATGGGTGAATGAAGTTCGGAACAGGTAGCTCACCAGGTCTACACCATGCACGTGTACATCCATCACTCACGTACAGACAGAATCTACTCTCATCAATGAAGACAACAGAGCGCCTTATTGCTGTCCAGTCAACTCTTCCACGATCCCAGAGTAGCTTGATGGTGCCGTGCTGTCAGTGGCAGCCTAGCCAGAGTCATACTGTATGTGATCTCAATCCTGTTGCAAGCAGTTGTTCCCGATGGTCTCTCATGACACAGCAGGTACAATATGTGCCTGGATTTCGTCCCTAGATGATGTTCAGTCAACCACTGCTGCTCACGCAATGTGAAAATCTTGACAGTATACCTGTGCTGAGCGGACGTCCAGAACCTGTCTATGGTTGTGACAATGTTCCACAGACCACTGCTGCTGAAAGCAGCGAAAAATCACCAATGATTTGTGCCCAAGATGTGCAGCAATCCGTCGATATGTCCCTCCAGCTTCCCTCGGACCCACAGTGTGATCCCGTTCAAATGGTTGCAGCTACTAAATAGTTCATAGTGGTCGGTAAGGCCTGGTTGTACCATAGAGTGAATGTTGCAAACACTGTTCCTCTTTAAACTGTCCACAGCTGCTGTCTACAAAGTCAAATAGAGGGCCTACCATCCCATCGCCGATGACCGCGACAAATGAAACACTGACACTAAAAATCCCTCAATATGCGCATATTATACCCTGGTGCCAATGAACACAGTCCTTGAGAGAGTTTCATTTTTTTTTCTGGGCAGTGTATGACTCTCGTTGTCAGCCCCACCTTTAACGTGCCACAGACATGTTCGATTTAAATTATAATAACAATAAATTCATACTGTATGTATTATAATAAATTGTTTAATCACCATAAGTATTTTAATGTACAGTAATAATAACAATGACAATAGTAATAATAATTTGTTGATAACAGTGAATAGTACATCGATTTAGCATAACATTCAAGATACTGATAGTCAGAAAAATACGAACTTTGAAAATCATTCCTCCGAAAATTTGAGAAGTGGGCTTACATATGTCACGCAGTTAATTTAAGAACCATAATAACGACATATTCTCACAACTCTGATAATGTCGAAATTTACGTAAAATAAAATCGAAGTGTGCACTCACAGTTATCACTGTTTCACCAAGCACTACAGCTGCGAACACTGATCTGCAGACTATGGCTATACGAGCATGTAAATAAAGTGAATGATCTTTCTTTCAGGTATTTGCGCCTATGTTTGGCAGGTCAGTTTCTTCCATACAAGGAAACATCACCAACTTGACTTTGTGTTTTAAGAGGAAAACAGCACAGTTACAAGATATCACCCCAGAAATCGATCCCACCATAATTCTCATAGTACACAGTTACAACTTTCTGAATGTGCTGCTTTTAGACTAGACGCGTACCAGCTGTTTGTCACTCGCTCCGCCCCACAGCAGCCGCCTAATGCCCGAGCACGAACGACAACCAGAACCCTTATACTCGCTGGTTTTGAAGGTGAGGGAATAGGAGGGGCGACGTGGCTACATCTGTCCAACGTATTTTGAAATTTTGTTCAATGACACGCGTTATTTTACACGAAAGAGAGGTCAGTATTGTGAGTACCGAATGTAATATGTCAACCTCATGCACATAGACATTTTATTTTAATGGTATTCTCGTGATCGTATTCTGCAGCAGTTTATATTTATTGTACATCAAAATGAGTAAACCTAAGCCACTGAAGAATTATTGTGAAATTAATGATTTCGAATAAAAATTTGATCATACCAACCACAATGAAGAACAGTGAACTCCCGAAAATGTACTTCACTTTAACATTGTCAACTTTACAACCCAAAGAAAATAACACACAACAGCGATGTTAATAATTAAATACCGCTTGGCTATTTCTTTAATGAGGCATTCATTTCATTCATTTACACTGTAATTGTGAATCGTTAAATAAAAGTGTTCAAAGCAATGAGGTCTCTGGTACCAACTACAAATTATAAACCTCACACTTTGACACAATGAACAAATCATGTTACCAATATCGGAATAGTAATTAATTAGAAGTTTATAAGTGATCTACTCGGTCGTTGGTGTAGCTGCTTCGATACCATGCGTGCTAGAAGATCGGTCGAAATACTGATTTACATAACTGGCAGTAAAGAAGAGACTGCATTTCAAGTATGTTGTTGATCTGGCCGAAGCTCACATCGATGCCCAGATGTTGTGGCGAGCTCTTAAACTTTCAGACAAAACCCTGAATATGCAGAAGCCAAATACATCCAGCGCTCAACATCATCTAATTCCACATGGAGGTATCGGCAATACAAAAACTGCAGTGTTTTCTGTTCCGTGTTTTTAGTAATTTAAAGTTCCTCCTGATGGTCCTGAAAGATAGGACTCCCTTCTTTCTGATTTACAGCTCGTTTAATAAACTCTTCTGTTACGGACAGTGGCAAAGTGGTATCTGAGGATATTGCGCCTTCACAGCAGGATTCATTTTCACATCCCTGCCCCATTGTATCAATGAAGCTTTAGGACGAATGTGACTGTTACAAGGGCAGCCTCACTATCATCATCGTCATCCTCTCCTGAAAGAAGCATCGAACGTCAGTACCCGATTTTGCTCTGCCTCTAGCATGTCTTTATTCGCGAAGTTTTCTTCGATTGTTGCAACGAAACTGAAAGATATAAAAAGTAACCCATTACAATTTCGTTTGCCTTGTACAAAAGTTAGTCTAATAGCCGCAAATAACTATGCTTACCAGTCACTACTTTCAGAAGTAGGCCTACTCGTTTTTCACGTTTAAGCGCTGCAATTGGATCGTCAATCCGTATCGCTCCTGCTAATGCTGATCTGTCACTGACTCACCGCGTTATGAATAAAACCTGTTACTGCACTATACGGTATTTGGCATTCGAGCATGATGTGAATGCGTGGGGCGGACTGGTGACGAACGCCCAGTGAATGCGAAGTTTAAAAGATGTACATTCAGAAGGTCGTAACAGTATACTATCAGAATTATGGTCCAAATTTTCGGGAGGGATGGATTGCTGGGGTAAATATATCGCTGTGCTTACCTTTTTTCTCCTTAAAACGTGACGTAAGGCTGGCGATGTTTCCTTCTTAGTCGAGTGTTTTCCCTTCCCGTCCTCTCGTATCAACTTCCTGTGATACGCCGATTCTGCTACCCGGAGACTCACGAGCCATGTCTGATTTGTTGTTGACAGCACGGTGCATAATGCCTTTACCTGGCTGAATATTCTCGGCAACCACTCAGGCTGCAAGGCCCCCCCCCCCCCAGACAAACAACCGAAAAATATACTGTTTTAAACTGTAGCTTCAAAGTTCTAGAATTCCTTTACATTTTCAAGACTTTTTTGTTTACATACTACTCTATTCTCTGAAAGGCAGGTGCGAAATTTGGAAGCGATTCCACTAAAATCTGTTTGTGGGCTGACGGATCAAGACTGCTATCCCCTTGGATCTGCATCTAATTTTGGCATGGTAAACAGTCTGCAATTTTCTTCAGGTATATCAAATGCAAATGAAATCACTTATCAGTTATTATATTTTATAGAGCTGCCTCATTGCTGGGATGCTGACTGCTACATTTTATTTGTTGTACCAAATGATTCCAGACCTTTTCTATGGAATTCACAATCAGTGATTTAGTGGGCCAGTTGAGGTGCAATAGGGTGCATGGCTGTTCATCAAACAAGATGTGTGTGTGTAGCCCTCTGTAAAGGGTGTCGTGATCTTGCAAGATGATGGTGTTAACAGCACACTTATCATGAAGAGTAGAAGAAAGGGAACTCTCGTTCACCAAATATTGAATTACATTCCTAGATCATAGTCACAGTAGACTGAATGAGTGGGCCCAAGTCAAAGTACAGCAAATACCCCTAAAATATCATTCAACCACCTTTGGCCTGAACTATAACTTCCATTCACTTTTGGTTAAATGTCTCATTACGCTGTTGGTGCACTAGGTGCCTTGCATCAGTTGAAAAAGAGGCAAAATCATGACTTGTAGGGCCTAACTGTGTGCCTCTGCTCTGCTGTTGTTTCTGTATCTTCTCACACATTGAAGGTGTGCAGCTTTATATTACTTTAAAAAGAAATTGCTTTTAGCAAGATACCCAGTTCCAAATGTCAATTGCATGCAATTCCTTTTGCAGTGTTCATCTCCAAACTGTTTGAGATGGGCCTGTAATTCATTGACACTACCAAATCCTACTGTTATGGCTGGGAGTGGTACATCCTTCCTTGCAAACACAATGGACAGCCGAGATTGACACGTCATCAAATCAACCTATGTCATTCATAGTGTGGTCATGGGTACTTTCAAATATAGCTTCTTTTTCAAGTCGACCCATCTTAGTGTGCTGATTCCACACAACCAATCTGTGGACATGTCAGAGATAGTAAGTGCTCTGCAGCTATGAGGAGTGTCGACTACAGTTTGGCTTAAGTACTCTATTCTGTCATTGTAATAGGGGGTGATCATATGGAAGAAAGTCGCAACCAGTAATGTTAGAAGACTTGAACACTGTATTCTCCAGTGCATGTGTCATCTGCTCCCCCACTGGGCTTTGTCTTAGTGTATCCAGTAACTGTCTGACTTTATCTGGTGGTGGTATCTGTGTGTCCTCGAGACAGTTGTTATTTTCTCTGTTGACAGTGTATGGTTTGAGATACATACTTGTTTTGGTTTTCTGTGGTGGAATATTTGGGCTAGCTTATGAGAAACCTAAAGCAACTTGAAACTTGTGCCTATTCTTCTTTCGCATTATTCGTCAGGATGTATTTGGACTACATGCGAGAAATGAATTGGATCCACACGTTACCAGAAAAACATGCAAGCTCTAAGATGAAGTAACTTTTTAAAAAACATGTTTTTGTACACTTAACTTTTTACTCAAATGGGCAGAGCAGATGGTCATTTTCTCTCACTACATAAGCAAATGGACTTTTCCACTGTACAGAAGCTTGCCAAATAGATATTCATAGTCCAGTCACATTACTGTGACCACCACCTATTTTTGAAGGCAATGTGCAATGAGCACTCACAGATGGAACGTGACAGAACTAGGAATGAAGGATATGTAAAGCATATTGAGAGGACATGGAAAAAGGTGCAGTCATTGTCATAATGTGGCAATGGAGTGATTTATTTGACATCCAAAAGGACTTTTTCATTGGCTCCCAGGTCACGAGTGGAAGCTACGTTTGTAAAATGTTCTTGTGCTGTCATGGTTAAACTATACTGTTCATGACAAAATGGTGTGCTCCAAAACTGGCGCAAAGGCAAGTTTAGTGCATCATTGGCCATAGATGATGGGTGAACGAAAGCTGCAGATACGTGCACATTTGAATAGGTGTGTAACTGTTGAGCAACTGACTGATCAGAAGAACCAAGGGGCTACCAAAAGTCTCTTCTCAACAACTGTTAAACAAATATTGCTGCGTATGGGCCCCAGCAGCAGGCACCTAGTTCATGCAGCCCTGCTGACTGCTGAACATCAGTAACAAAGGCTGGATTTTACATGCCAACACTGCGACTGAATGTCCATTGTACAATGCATTGACATAAGTACACACTATCCATGGAGGCCATGACCACCCCTACATGCAATTCGTCTTTCCTCAGCATGATGGCATTCAACAGCAGAACAGTATGTTACACAGCTCACATTGTACTAGTGATTTGAAGAGCAGCAGGATGAGTTTTCCGTACGCTTCTGACTACCTGACTCTCCAGATTTAAACAACCCTGTCAAATTCTGTGGGACCACCTCGACTGGGCTGTATGCGCCTTGAATTCTCAACCAAGAAACCTAACACAGGCAGCCATGGCATTGGAGTTAGTGTGGCTCCACATCCATGTCAGTACAATATAGAACCTCACTGTCTTCCTGCATGTCTTGCAGCTGTCTACACTGTAAAAGTAGGCTTCTGACAGGTAGGCTTGTTACTGTGATGGACAGTGTGTAAGTCTATGCTAATGTGTGTAAATTTCGATGCCCATCATCCATTTAGAGACGAAAACTAGAGTACTTTTATAACTACTCACTTCTTTATTCAACACACAAAATAGTAAAACATAATGAATTTTCAGGTAACCTAATTTCGTTTCTACAATCATTAGAGCTTGAACTACTTATAACTTAAGTTTACTTGCTTTGGCAAAGACAGAATTAAAACATTTATGTACTTGGGATTTTTCTACACCACCTATTTGAAATGTAATAAAGTCTTGCCCATCTACTTTCATGAAAACCAGGTACATGTCTGCAATCACAAACAAACAAGGATCTATAGCTTGAAGGGTGAAAGTCAGACACATTTTTGATAGAGTTCAAAATCATCTAACGGGTCATATATAAAAAATTTCAGGAAAAATATGTTAGTAGATTTTTTGCTATTTAACTGGTTTAGTGAGAATTCAAGTAGCTCCAGCCCATAATGTTTCTTAAGAATAAGTACGTAAATAAGAAGCTGAAAATAGAGGTAGAGTTCTTGAAAAAGATATTTTGCTGATTTGATGCAGTAGTAGTTGTTTTAGGTAGTATATCTCTTGTAATGTCAAGAAGTAATATGAAATTTATATTGGTGAAATATTTAATCACATAATATTATATCTTGCAGGTCTTTGTGATGGGTATTGTGCACGAAAAGACCATTTGCAACTTATCGATACCTACATTAACTCTGTTGCACTCTACAATAATGCAGACTATTGACACAACCATATAAAAAGTACTATTTATTTTTCTCAGCACTGTGCAGCTGACAAAGCAGAACACAAGTGAAAAGTTCTTGATTGCCTGGGATTCCATAAGTTTTAAGGGATATCTCCACCCATGTGGACATAATCAGTGAAGGAGTAGTGGTACTCTTATCTAAAATGCTAAAATGACAGAGCTGATAGAGGAAAATCCATAGCGTGTTGCGGCTGATCAGTTCTGTATAGCTTCATTGATTTCATACAGCAGTTCAATGAGAATTGTCATATCAGGCACTGTCTATAAAGGTTTTCTAGGATTTTGGCTGCTAGCTGCCAAGCACTTCCTTTCGAATCGTCACATCTTTAATGCTACCTTTCGTGGAGCTACAAAGTTAGTGAACTCAATTACTCCAAAACAGACGTCCGGTGTGTCTGGGAAAACCCTCTACACTGGCTTGCTGGATGAGGCAATCTGCCTCCAGCAATGACAGTTGTTCCTTGGTTGGTGGTAGCCGAGATACTGACACACATGGTGTGCGTGAGAAAATCTGGTGGGGAACATTTACATGCCACCACAGTGAGTGGTGAAATGTACTGCTTTTACCATTGTCACATTCCATTAGCAAATGTTGTGCAGAAACAAGTGTTGGTACGCCTCCATTATGTGTTTGAATCTCTGTAATTTTATCTACATGATCTTTTTGCAAGGTATAATTAGCACCGAGCAATATATTGGTTGTCTGCTCTAGGAATGTAAAATCTCAGAATTTTAATAGTAAACTACATTGAGATCCACACCACCGCTCTGTCACTGAAATGGATGGGTATCTTTGTGATGCTTTTGTGCTTACTGAACAAACCCATGATAAAATGAACTGATCTGCTTTATTTCCTCTAGCAATTCTATCTGGTAAGAGTTACAGATCGAAGAGCAACACTCAACTATTGGTTGAATGAGGATTTTCTGGCCACCTCCTTCGTGAATGGACTACACTTCCTGGGGATCCCTTCAAAGAATCTCACTACGTCTTCGGCCTTTCCTATGATTAATTGCATGGTTTTGTTTCATAAGCCTACTTTCAGATATTTAGTCAATGTGACTGTTTCCAGTGGTTGTTTGGCCAATGTCCAATGGAACAAAAACAGGTATTTTCAACTGTCTGAGTGGAATACATCATATTTCTCTACAGTGAGGGTAAACTGCCAAAGCGTACATCAAGTATCTCTCCTTTGTACATCTTTCTGTATTTTGCTGCAATTTTCTAGCCTAATGACTTCTCTATATATGACAACAGCATCTGCCAACACCCTCATGGAGTTCCTGAAGTTATTCACTCAATCCTTTACATGTATAGTTCATAGTAATGTCCAATTAATACTCCCTTAGCCTTAGCTACTTTTATAGCTGAAGACTTGTCTCTGTTAAGAATGCTGTACTGTGTTTCCCCATGTGGAACCGTACTGAATGCTTTCTGGAAGAGAAGAAACACTGCATCATCCTGGGTGTCAGTATCCACTACCTTCTCGGTCTCAAGAGCATAGTGAGCGGGGCTTCAAAAGATTGTTATTTGCAGAATCCATGTTGTTTCCTGCAGAGGAGGGTTTCAGTTTCCACAAAGGTCATAATACATAAGAATCAAATGTTTTCCAAAGTTCTACAACATATTGATGAATATTGCAATCTGTGACTAATGAGGCTGTATTCCCCCTTCTCCAAAATCGGCACGTAATTTTTATCAGGCCCACGGACAAATTTTCTCTACCCTAAAACACAACACTTGTTTACAACATACGCGTTCTGCTACTTTAGCAGCATCATCCTGCTCATAGCGCATGTCCTGCCTATTAAGGGGGTGGAGGGGGATGAGAGTGCTACAGCTCTCCACTAGATAACTGAAGTCAAGAATTCTGCACTCAATATTGTCAAAGAATTATCTGAGTCACTGGCTTAAGCCACACCAAGGTGATCCTGGCCGCCTGACAAAGCTACACACTCGTCCCTGCAGCCCCACCCCCTTGTGTAAAACTACCTTTCTGCAAAAGTTTCTATGCAGACTTAGTAAATTGTATAATTTTGTAAGTATATTTAATAAAAATGAAGCACAGTAAAACTGCATGTCCAGTGAAATTTGTTACAATAAATACATGGGTTGAACATTTAGCACAGTGATTAGCAACAAAACTGAATACTTATGGTGCTTTGGCATGTACCAGAGTTTCAATTGCACAACAACAACAACAATATACCTAATACGTAAGTAAGGCTTTCACCAGGTCCTAGAGCAACACAGCTAATGATCAATGGCAGTGCCTATGTTTGTTTGTGTAAGGGCTAAACTTAAATCAACAGTATTTAGCTGTCAATAAGCATGACTAGCAATTCCTGCAATATTATTAATCAGCAACATAAGGTTTGTTCTGGATTAATTTTTTGTTTCCACAGCATAGTCACACAACTGAAATTAGGGAGCAGCAAAACTACAGCCTAGAGAGGCAAGGAAATTACATACCCCTCCACCTTTCTTGTAAGCTGCCTCCATCACTGTGTCTTGCTCCAGTTCTCAACCGACAAAAATCAGCAAAAATCAAGGGCTATTAGCTTCAGCACCCAATTGCAGACCTATGAGATTCCACAATGCCACATGGAAGTAGCAGCACAAACTCCATTGTCGAACACGAGCAAGTTGTTTAGGTTGCACCTGAATGAACGAAGTGCACCTTTGACACACAAACCATGTCAGCGACAGACGAACTGATCAATAGTTGTCACTTCTTTATGATGCTGCTCAGATGAAGTGAGGGTTTAGAAATGACACTGACAACAGTCCACATTTACAGTTGCTAGATAGGGAAAGACATCCTCACAAAGGCAGAAGATGGATTGTGAGGGGTAGGAGAACTCATATACTTCTCCCAGTTACTTCTTAAACCATTGTCTTTTTATGCTTCGTTTTTCTCTTTTCATTAATTTTTCCATCTGTCAGTGCCCATGCCCTCAACGGACACCTATCTGGCCACCCTAACAGTATGGTCCTGATAAAAACAAAGGATTCTTCTTCTGACTAACAAATGACTTTACCTTTGTATGCGAGATTTAATTACCCATTGATTCATGAGAACTACTTACTCCCCTTTTTTCCAGAATAATAATTTATTAAAAAGTTGATATGATATTATCAGTCATCTTGAATTATTTAACAGAAAGGAAGAAGGTTATCATAGTGGGTGCTCATATGGCAGACTTGGTGTTTCAGCTGCTGACGCTGGTCTCCCCAGTGCTGCGTCGTCTGGAATGGTGCTGCAACAATGGGGCTAGTGGCAGCCTCATGGAACCACGTGTATCTGATTGCCTGCAGTTCCTTCCTGAGGAGGGCTGTGGCCGAATCAAATCACACACCCTCTTTGGCGTCATAACAACACAGACAGTGTCTCCACAACACTGCATGCTCAACACTGACAGTAAGTGCTACTGAACGAGAAGCATCAATTCAGCATCAGATCAGTGAAAACTGAGAAGTTTGCCTGGAGACATTCTATGTTAGGTCCGTTTCATCAATGCCAATTAAATACAAAAATTATTGTCATGAGTTACTTTTATTTACCTTTTCACTGTGTGTCTCAGATTATACCTTCATCACCAGGTGGATTTAATGAAACTTAAACAGTTCATATGAACAGTTTTCTGTGCAACCTGTGGCACTGCCTATCAGTTGCCACAGGCTTTTGGCATAAAATATATTTACATTAAACACTAACGTAAATTCCTGGATGGAACAATAAAGGCAACTACTCACCTACAGCAGTCTGATGTGTCGAGCACAGAAACACGTAATGGAAAGTAGTATTCACACTAGCTTTCATGCTCTTGGTCTTTTTCTGCTAAAAGTACACACATCCACAGACAACCAGAAGTACATGCCCCCAGTCAATGCAAGCAAGGCAGTGTATGTTTATCTGTGTGGTTGTGTGTGTTGCTAGAAAAGAGCAAGACCTTGAAAACTAGTGTGAATACTGTCATCTGTTCCTACACAGACTGCTAAATGTAAGTGGAACCTTTTCCTTCATTTTATGTATTATTACATTCACTTTCAATGAACCAACATAAATGGAGATACATACCAATCTTAAAAGTGTGACTGCTGAACAATACATCGGGCAGCATTGGCAACACAAGTGAAACATGTGGGCACGTGTGCTCATACATGATCTACAAGAAAAGGCAACAGGCTCCTGGATGTTTTATAATGTAATTTACTCATCTTTCATTAGGATGTCATTTTAGATTGTTTTCTAATCTCCTGGAATCTTGCATGTCCTCCTCTACAGTCTGTTCGAGATAAACGTGTTTGGCCATCTGTCTCTACTTTTTATTCCTTGCATTCATCTCACCAGTGCTCAGTATTTTAGTAGTTTTCACACTGAAATTCAATGTCTCACTGCCATAACTCAAAACTGGAAATACACGTCAACTGTAAATTTTCCTTCTCTGGCACATAAGGAGCTCAGTTTTGGAAACTCTACTTAGTTTACTAAAAGCACTCCACGCCATTTTTACTCACCTATTTATTTCTTTTTCTGTACATCCAAGTCACTGTCCATCTATAAATACAAAAATCATATACATGGTTTTACAACCTCTAAGTTGATTGATGAGTATGCTGATTGATGAACTCCACCATAATCTCATTCTTTATTTAGTCACATTGCCTGCTTTCACAACTATGACAATTGAACTGACTCTTGTAAAATTCTTGGGAAATTTTAAACTATTACACTACAGAGCTAAACGTTTTCCTTTCTTTTTTTTAACGTAAACGTACAGGAATAAAGCATGGAGCCACAAAAGCACTAATACTGAACATTAAAATGTGAAGAACCATCGTTAGCTGTCAGTTACAATAAAGCTGAAATAACAGCAGTGAGATTTAAAAAAAAAAAAAAAGATGGCTACCGTGTTCTGAATTCCTCACAGCACATGCACACACACGCGGAGAAAATCTGTAATTCTAAGCTTGCTGTCCTATACACAAATAACAAAACATTACACTCTAAGTGATGATAAATATCTTAATTGTAGAATTCAAAATCGTTGGTACTTAACTGAAAAAAAAAACAATAAAAATTCATTATCCATAATGCACACTGCTATATTTAACTTTTATCTGATACATAGTTGGAAGGTATAGAAATTTTACTATATAACGCTCTTCACTGCTTGACTTGAAGGACATAATAGTGATTTGTTCTCAACCTGCAGCTCTGATGATTTGTCGACAGCATAAGAAAGCTGAAGCAGTTCTCACAACAAGAGATGCTGATGAACAGCCACTATGTCATGGTGGAGAGAAAGTCACTGCAGAACTGCGATACAAGGACGCCAGCAACAGGTAAACTGTTGTCCAAATTAATTTTAATATCAGATTATGATTATAGTAAGAAAAATGTTGGCAAAATGTAAATAATTTAGAAATAAAAGAGACCACTCACCAAACAGCAAAAGCATTGAGTTGTCAATAGGCAGGCACACACAAAAGAGAACATGCCCCCCCCCCCCCCCCCTTTTCACACACACACACTACCTGTCCTCCTGAATTGAGTCGACTGGACACACAATGCTAGGATTGCATTTAAGCAGGTGGACAAGGGTGAGGTTCGGGTGGGTATCTAATAGCTCAGAGGAAGGCAGCAAATTTGTTCACTAGGAATGTGGCAGGTGCACATGGTAAACATGTGGAACATGGGTACTGGGGCTAGTACCATGTGTCGCACAATGAAGATGACGTGGAGGCATGGATTCAGAGGGGAGCACAGAGGTGGAAACTGTTGTACAGTGTGTGTCAAGATAGTGCGTTAATGGAGACAGAAGCCAGGGGGATTGAGGGAGTCTAGCACTGTAAGGATAATTCCCAACAGTGTAGTTTAGAAAAACTGGTGGTGGAGCAATGGATCCTGATGGCTCGAGCTGTGAAGCAAATATTGAACTCGAGCGTGTTGTGCTCAGCTGCATGTGATGCCACTGGATGGTCAACTTCGTTCTTAGCCAAAATTTAGTGGTGGCCATTCATTCCTACCAACATAAAAGGCTGAGCAGTGATTGCAAGCAGATTTCATACAAAACATGGCTGCTGTCACAGGTGGCATTATCTCTGATGTGGTAAGATAAACCTGTGGCAGGACTGAAGTAGGAAGTCCGGAGTGGTTAGATTGGGCAGGTCTTGCACCTCAGTCTTTCTCAGGGATATGACCTCTTTGGAAAGAAGTTGGGAGTGGCAGTGGCAGGACTAGGATGCTCAGTTGGTTGGGCAACTGAATACTACTTTAGGAGACATGAGACGAAACTTAGATAAAAAGTCAATTATTACTGGGCATGATGATAGATAATCAAAGTGATGTTGAAGAATATGGTACAGTTATTCCAGTCATGGGTGATATTGGGTGATGAGGGGGCTTACCTCTGTGAGTGATTCTTTGGGATGTTGGGAGGATTAGGGGAGTGTGGGCAGGAATCAGACAGTTGGCAGAAGCCTTCTGGCAGGTAGCCACTGCGATTCGTCGCAACAGTGGTGGAGCCTTTGTTTGCAAGGATGATTAACTAAGAATCTGTTTTGAGGTTGTGAATAGTTGTCCTTTCTTTTGTCGTGAAGTTTGTATTCTAAGCATGGGACCTGGAAAGGATGGTAAGGTCAAGTTGAAAGTAAGGAATTCCTGGACAGTAACCGGGGTGCTTAGGTGAGAGGGTCATTGTTAGATAGTGGTATGAACTGGGAGAGGCAATGTTCAGTGTTGGACTTAGGCTTACTTTGGCTGGAGCGATTGGTAGTAAAGGTTCCCATTGTAAGCCCAGTAGAGTTAAACTTGGATGGTCAGCCAAAGATGAGGTCTCTGGATAGGACTGAAACTTCTGTGAAATTAAGGTTTTGGTGGAAAGATTAAACACAGTGTTCTGGGATTGTTTGGATTTGACAGGGTTTGAGTGCTATGAGTGGAGAGGGGAGTTCAGTGTGGGTAGGACAAGTGTTGATGTGTCATGGTTTTCTAAGGCGGGAGCAGGACGTCAACAGGTTGGACGATCCATGGAGATGGTGACTAGAATTACACACATCAAAAAAGGTTTTGCATCACCTCAGTTCTGAGAGTTCCGGAACCTGTACAGAAAATTGGAATAGAGATCAACATAAACATCATTTCCGAACTTTTTATTGCTGATGAAAACCACACATTGCATGATATACCACCATACAGTGAGACCTTCAGATGTGGTGGTCCAGATTGCTGTTCACTAGAGGTGGTGGTCCAGATTGCTGTACACACCAGTACCTCTAATACACAGTAGCATGTCCTCTTGCATTGATGCATGCCTGTATTTGTCGTGGCATACTATCCACAAGTTCATCAAGGCACTGTTGGTCCAGATTGTCCCACTCCTCAACAGCGATTCGGCATAGATCCCTCAGTGTGAATAGTTGGTCATGTCGTCCATAAATAGCCCTTTTCAATCCATCCCTGGCATGTTTGATAGTGTTCATGCCTGGAGAACATGCTGGCCACTCTAGTCAAGTGATGTCGTTATCCTGAAGGAAGTCATTCACAAGATGTGCACAATGGGGGCACAAATTGTCGTCCATGAAGTCATGTATCGTACAGCCGTTACGGTGCCTTCCAAGACTACCAGTGGCGTACGTCGGCCCCACATAATGCCACCCCAAAACAGCAGGGAACCTCCACCTTGCTGCACTCGCTGAACAGTGTGTCAAAGGCCTTCAGCCTGACCGGGTTGCCTCCAAGCACATCTCCGACGATTGTCTGGTTGAAGGCACATGTGACACTCACTGATAAAGAGAACATGATGCCAATCCTGAGCAGTCCATTTGGCGGGTTGTTGGGCCCATCTGTACAGCGCTGCATGGTGTCGTGATTGCAAAGGTGGACCTCGCCATGGATGTCAGGAGTGATGTTCCGCATCGTGCAGCCTATTGCACACAGTTTGAGTCATAACACAACATTCTGTGGCTGCACAAAAAGCATTGTTCAGCATGGTGGCATTGCTGTCATGGTTCCTCTGAGCCATAATCTGAAGCAGTCATTCACTGCAGTAGTAGTCCTTGGCCGGCCTAAGCGAGACATGTCATTGACAGTTCCTCCATGCCCAAACAATATTGCTTTGGTTCACTTCAAGACGCCCAAACACTTCCCTTGTTGAGAGCCCTTTCTAGCACAAAGTAACAATGCGGATGCGATCGAACCACAATACTGACAGTCTAGGCATGGTTGAGCTACAGATAACATGAGCCGTGTACCTCTTCCTAGTGGAATGACTGGAACTGATTGGCTGTCGGACACCCTCCATCTAACAGGTATTGCTCATGCATGGTTGTTTACATCTTTGAGCTGGTATAGTGACATCTCTGAACATTCAAAGTGTCTGTGTCTGTGATGCAATATCCACAGTCAAAGTCTATCTTCAGGAGTTCTGGGAACCAGGGTAATGCAAAACTTTTTCTGACATATCTTGGCTTATGAAGTGAGGATTTTTCACAGCAAAAATACCTTCTGGAAGGAGCAGAGTTGGTTCTGACATGCCTGTGCCATGAAGATGTATTTCTGCAGTGCCAGGTCTGTGAGGGATAGGGATTGGCATACACTGAAAAGAAGGTTCATTGTGAATGGAAGGATGGGAACTCAGAAGAAGAATTTTTAGGGTTAGGCCATTGGGGGAGGGGATATTCCAGGCTTTAGGAAGCATTTAAGGAACAGGGACTGTGTTTTAGCTATGGAAATGGTTGCTTTTCAGAGTGGATGCAAATGGATGGAACAAGGGTTCATTTGAACTGAGATGGCACTAGGAAAACGTGAAATGACAAAGGAAATGGACAAATGAAAGCATCAGGTGGTTGTAAAGGGAAATGGATAACAAAACATGAGCATGGAGAGTGAAAAGAATGGAAGAAATTTTGCTGAGTGAACTAGGATAATTCTGTGATGTGAGGATACTTGATCACATCAAAGGAAAGACATACAATTCTGAAGGGAGCAATGTGGGGAGAGGTGGACTGATATGGTGATCAAATTTAGTGGTTTGTTGCTAGGGCAGAGCCGTAACTATGAATTCCCTTTCCCAGTGTGCTAAAAATCTTATCTGAAGGCCTTAACAGACCAGCTTTATCCCTCCCCCCCTCAAACCCAGTCTGTAAACAGATTTCCTATGTCATATCCTCCCACATCCTAATCCACCAACTGCACCCAAAAATCATCTACAAAGGAGGAACCCCACATAACCCAATACCACCCTCAACTGGAAAAACAGTACAATATCCTTCACCAGGGTGGTGATTATTTATCATCAGCCCAGAATTAAAGAACATTCTACCTAGGATGCTTCCTAAAGGGATATTCAATCACCTGCCCAACCTACACAATATCCTGGTCCATCCCTATGCCACTGCCACTCCCAACCCCTTAACACAAGGGTCATATCCCTATGGAAGACTCAGGTGCAAGATCTGTCCAGTCCACCAACTAAGCACTTCCTGCTCCAGGCCTGTGCTACCTGTGAAAGCAGCCCACACTGTATACCAGATCTGCTGCAATCAATGCACAGCTTTTTACGTCACAATGACAAGCAACTGGCAGTCCACCAGAGCGAATGGCCACAACTAAACTGTGGTCATGAACATAAATTGACCACCCACTGGCGCAACATGCTTAAGTTCAATGGCTGCTTCACAACCTGAGCCATCTAGTTATTTCCCTCCACCACCAGCTTCTGTAGACTAAACAAATGGGAGTTATCCTTGTAACACACACTTCTCTCCTGTAACCTTCCTGGTCTCAATCTCATCTAACCCATTTTCCCCATACCCTCGATCCAATTTTTACTTCCTCAGTCCTCCCATTCAAAGCCTCTAAATTGTCATCATGCTTAGCCTGTGCACCTGCCACTCCTCCCGCCCACATTCATAGCAAGCAAACCTGCTGCCTCCCTTCAAGACATTAGCTACCCACACTCAACCCCTCCAACCCCTCTTCCAGTCTCCTGCCTCTCTCACCCTCTACCCACCCCACCCGAACCTATCCCCACCCCAACCTAGTCCACTGCCAAATTTAAATCCTGGCACTGTGTCAAGGATTAGTTCTGAAAGCTAGCTAATTTTATTATGTTTTGTATGTGCCTGTCAACAACTCAACACTTCTGCTATTCGGTGAGCGAAGTAAGTTTGTACAAATAAAGTGAATGATTGATGATGTTCATAACCACAACACAACACACAAACATAATCTCCACAGAGGCTTAGCATTATTACCTATGTTTCACAACACAGTTTGGGATCATGGTGCTAAAAATGTCTTTCATCATATTTCTTAAAAACATAAGTCAAAAAACTTACAATTCCCCAAATTAAAAATATTTGGATTTTGCCATTACAAATCCTTATTACAAATTTAAGCAATAATGTGCATAGCAAATCAATACTCCATTTCTACTGTATATAGTTAAATGTTTATAATCACTGCAGCTACATACAGAAGTGGAAGAAAGACAACTCTTGACTAGAGTAACAGTAAAAATTATTCCATTTTTGTGTGTCATCCCATCCAATAAGCCTTCCTTGGTTTGGATGACTCTTCCTACATCCTTAATCATTACTAGGCTCATTTTCTACAACTCATGGACAATCACAAGGGAGGCTAGGACGAGGGGAGGAGGGTGGGCAGAGCACTGACCCCTCCCCCTCTCCCACCCTATGCAATCTGGACTACAGGGTTTTCACTCATATATTCAGTGGATTAACATCAATTCTCTGATATATAATAAGTTTTTGATGTCACCTATAAAACATAGCTCATATGGTGTGATATGTCCCACAACTGATCAAATCCTTTATATAAGAAATATTTTAGAGTTTTTCCACACCGTCGAAAAATATCTGCAGACAACCAAGCTTCAGCTCATTCCTAATTCTAACAACTAGCAATTTTACATCTTTACACATGTTCACATGTGCTGCCACTTGGTGACTAGATTATGTTTAACCATATTACAAGTAGTTCATGCTTTTGTTCATGAGAATTGTTTGAGTAACAAATGTGTGCCCGCAGTATTAACTGCATCTTTCCATGTCTTTATCAGCTCAGCCCCATATACTTGTAGGCTCTTCATGATGGAATCTACTCAATAAAATGCATTCACCAATACCAAGTAGACTGATTTTGATTAAATTTGCCACAAGAACACCTTTCAAGGCTGAAAAATCATTGCATGCTAGTACACCATGATAAACAGTTCCTTGGTAATGTAGAGTTTCACTTAATTTGAAATTACATAGTACATACACATTTTCTTCAATGACAAATCAGCTGTCTAATTTTAAGTTAAGTAATTCATTCACTCAGTCAACCACTGGGTTCCAATGATAATCAAGAATGATAACCTTAACGGGTGTGGAACAAGTTAAGATACACATTAAAAAAGTGAAGGTTCCATTATAAACTACATTAATAAACTTTAGTTATTATATGGATGAATCTTAAGAGAGAAATACTGCATGATATTTAAAAAATATAAATTAGTAAATATTGATAAAGTAATATTACAAAACATAATTATTCAAACACAACACAAAACTGATTATCATGACATTCTTCTTCCATAGGTATGCAGCAAAGGAAATTGACACTCTTATGATAAGAAATAACTTATTACGGGTATTTAAAGTCATTAAATTTCAGGAAGATTCCTATTCACGTGGCTGACCGTCGAGATGGAACATACTTGCTAGTGTTTGTACCAGACACTGCAGGGAACCTCAGTCTCTCTGTCTATGTTCGTGGGAAACCAATTAAGGTAAATCACAGTAATAAAATAAAAATATCTGTACATGTTAGTGTCAAGCCAAAAGATACAGCAGGCATATAAAGTATGCCAATTTTGGCCTTTCTGGGCAACTCTGCTCCACATATAGCAAAAAAGATAAATTAATTTCCTACAGGAATTGTGCTGAAGATGACATAAATCATGTGTTCTACATTCTTTGCTGGAATGTATAAGTGTGGCAGTGCTGCTTGTGGGAGCACATACTGACATTGTGGGAACAGGGTAAAGCTGCTAGGTGCTTTCGGGAGGTTGGGGGAGGGGGGGGGGGGGGGGGGCAGAAAAGGAGAGACGTAAAGGAGAGAGAAAAAAGACTGGTAGGTGTGCTGGCGGAATAGAAAGGCCTGTCTTCAACTTTCTGTGTTAAATTATTAAATTTTTGTGTTAGGCCATTAAAGTTTTGTGTTTGTTCATTCCTAACATCACTATGAGTTTTCATCATCCCTTGCATAAGTTGTATCAATGATGAAAACTCATAGTGAAATTAGGAATGAACAAACACCAAAATATGTCTTCATTCCTGCATTAGACAAAGTTTTTGGTCCAGAACTACTTAATTAAGTCACTTACTTGCTACCAGTACTGCCTCTCTGGGAACAGTATTTGCAATTTTTGGGACAAGCACTGTACTGATTCTCAGAATACGGTGTTACAGAAAATTTAAAAAAGCCTGAATTTGGGAAGGGAAAGGTCAAATTCCTAGGATACACCATATCATTAGAAGGTATTTTGCCAGATGCAGGGAAATTAAATGCAATCAGACATTTTCCACAATGCCAGGACAATAAACAACTCCACTCAAAGCTTACCTGGGCCTGGAGTCTTAAGGAAATTTATTTCTGACCATTCGCTGAACAGTGGTGCCCTGTTAAATTAGTTACAGAAGAATAACCCATGGATATGGACAAATCAATGTCAAACTGACTCTGAAAGCATAAAAAAACTCTACTCAATGCAAATGTATTGTATCATCTAGGCATGTCACAAGAGTTTTGTTTAAGTGCTGACGCATCTTCACAGGATCTAGGCACTTGCCTATTCCAAATCACCGAGACAGATAGACGACAAACACCCAAGATAACTCTTACTGAATGTGAGTGATCATATTCAATAATGGAGCTCAAAGCACTCTCTATAGTGTGGACATTATTTGTGGAGAAAACACACCACAGTCTACCATGACCACCAAGTGCTTTCTTTTCTCTTGACATGCAAACTTCTGCGCAGAAGATTAGCTACATGGTGTCATTACTTGCAGAAACTCAGTTTGAGGTACTGTACATCAAAGGTAAACAAAACATACAAATGTTAAAAGACTTTTTACAACTCATCGAACACAGTTCTGAAATCAGCATCCTACTTATGCAAGACAAAACTTGTCGACTCTATTTCATAAAAAAGTGCAATACCTTGAAGATTGCAAGAAGATTCACACTGGAAGAAGGTAAGACTCAAACTATGTGAAGATGATGATAATAACAACTTAAAAAAGTTTTATATTATTTACAAAGGAATACTATTTCACCAACGTACACCTACCCAAGAACAGTAGTGCATATGTTTACCTAAAAAGTTTGCAGACAAGTTCATTCTTTACACTCACTACGTATGGGGTCATTGTGGTGTTTGTAAATGCACTGATAAGATTAAAACATACTGCTACTTACCCAACATGTGATGCCAAATTCTCCAAGTAATCCAAAAATTCATTACTTGTCAGAACAATAAACATTCCAAAAAATCAAAATAAGATGAACTGCATCCAACAGTTCCCACAAAACGATTAGAATTTCAATCATTGGATGTTGCCAGTTCTTATCCAAAAGGAAAAGGGGGTGTCAAGTAAGTAATTACCCTATGTGGTGTTTTTGCCAAGAACGTTAAGTTGCATGCAGTGATGTCAGTGACTACCAATTCTATTATTAGAAGAATTACAGACGACTCTCGCCTTCGAATAGGGGAGCCACAGACACTGTTATTTGATAATGCACCGTATTTCACAGGTAACAAATGGAAATAAAATAAAACACGTATTGCTATCATGATTCCATCCCAAAGCAAGCCCATAGGAAGGGTGTTTAAGGAATTTAATAGATTTATACGGTGCTACACACCACAGAAAAATACATAATGTATCAAGTTCGTCTCGCCATTTCAGCAAATCATTAATAATTTGCCACATACTTCAACAGGTTTTAGACCAGCTGCATTAATGTTTGAGAAACGATAAACGGATGAGTGGGAAAAAACCACTGCTTAAAGTACTAAAGGGAGATATGTCATTTGATGAAAAAAATACAGCAAGCCTTGATTAATCTAGTAGAAAAGGCTGAGCAGACAAAAAGGTCTTTCAACAAAGATTAGGGTGCACTGTACAATTCCATACAGGCCAAAAAGTATTGCTGCGAATGCACTCAAGAAAAACTTAATCACAAATGGAATCTTGTCAACTGGACCTTTTATAATTATAAGGATCATATAGACTAGCTTACCCTGTAAGTAGAAAGGACAAGGGCCTTTAACCACACACACGGCTATAAAGAAATCTGTGGAATGAGCGAGTCTGACAAAAGGTTAAACCAACTCATCAAATTATTATGCTTGCTTATAGTGAAAATATTTCACTATAAATTATGAAAGATGTTCACTTAATCGCCATGATGCAAATTCACTACTACAATATGTACAACTTGTGACTGCAAATGGATAACTATAGTGGGAGAAATAAATGATGTACCATTATGACAAGAGGCTACACACAAGTGCAGTAGAAATTTTCTGCAAGCGCAGTAGAAATTTGCACCACAGGACAGTGATCTTAGCACATGTGCAAAGGCAAAACAGGTCGAAAATGCTGCTAATCACACCCAACACTCAGGTAACATAAGAAACCTGTACACCAAATACAGTATATGTGAAAGATTATGAATATAAACTGACTACTAAAATAAATACCAAAGTCTGCACTATAGGAATAAAATTAATATAAGGAAAGAGAACTAAGATAAGGATATATTTGTGTGGAAGGAAAGAAAATGAACTAACTACAAGAGGATACTACACACCAGGTTATTATTTATAATACGAGTGTTAGGAACTTTGGCCGGCCGCGGTGGTCTCGCGGTTCTAGGCGCGCAGTCCGGAACCGTGCAACTGCTACGGTCGCAGGTTCGAATCCTGCCTCGGGCATGGATGTGTGTGATGTCATTAGGTTAGTTAGGTTTAAGTAGTTCTAAGTTCTAGGGGACTGATGACCACAGCAGTTGAGTCCCATAGTGCTCAGAGCCATTTGAACCATTTTTTGTTGGAACTTTAATAGTGACAACTATTCATTTACAGCTTGTACAAAATAGATACATGTTTCAAAGTTTTACTGACCTTCAAAGTAGTCACCAGCATTGTGTATAACCTGTTCCCAGCAATGTGGAAGTCGGAGGATACTCTTAGCAGTGCTAGTTGTGTTGACAGTTCGAGCGGCGTGGTCTATTGCCCAACGAATTTGTAGCAGTTCTGAAGCGAATGCCGTGAAGTGTAGTAGGTGGTATAGCACTTAGCAGCCCCATCAGTCAAACAAATCAATAACAGCTTGAACTGTACGTGCTTGAGCATTGTCCTACAAATTTATGTCAGGTCCTGCAGAAAGTGTCATCACTTCTGTCTCTATGCTGTTCATTTTTGGAACAAAACCTGCAACCAGCTTTGAAGGTCAGTAAAACTTTGAAACAAGTATCTATTTTGTACAAGCTGTAAATAAATAGTTGCCACTATTAAAGTTCGAACCCTCGGATATACACAAAAATCTATATTATGACAATATACAAATTAAATTAAACACTACATTATACGAAATCTGTATGGACCATGAAAGAATGAATAATTCTAGGCATATGCTCATGCTCTGAAAAAGCTACAGGATGGGGTAATGATACTATTCCTCATCTCGGACTATATCTGTTCTTTTTATCTGCACTCATCCTATGGAGATGGAAGATATGAAAGAGGTGAGTCAAAGTGATAAAAATGCTGTTAATATTTGCTCCCTCACAAAAAGATTTGAATTCTGAGAATCTGAATAATGAACTAAAAACATTTGCATACTGAATGAATATTATAAGTTAATAGATTAGATTAGATTATTCACCCACAAAAGCGGGGATCCTCCGGGGTGTGGAACATGTCAGATAAACACATTACATAACTGTAATTAGAAAAACTCGAGTTTCACTTATTTTAATGATCCTCAGTCAATAAACAGTAAAATTATGTACACGAATTAAAATTGAACTTCTAATATTTACAGGATTAATGCTTACATCTGCTTTCATTAAATCCATCATACACACAGTAGCTAGTTACTTAGCTATTACAACCAAGTATTGTCAAAAATTAAAGTAAATTATTCATTTCAATGGTCCTCAGTTAAGAACAGTCAAATTATGTACAAGATTTAAAATTAAACTTTCACTATTTGCAGACTTAAGGCTTACATCTGCTTTCCATACATCCATCATTCACACAATACGTAGTTACTTGGCTTTTACAACCAAGTATTGTCAAAAATTAAAGTATAATAAATTTTCATTAAAATGGTCTGCTGCACTTGTTGAGAAATTCATGGATAGAATAGAAGGAGTTGGCCACCAAAAATTGTTTAAATTATGCCTTGTCTGAAACTAAACTCTTAATGGTTGCTGGTAACTTATTGAAAATATGCCTTGGTGAATAGTGGACTCCTTTCTGGTCAAGAGTAAGTGATTTTAAATTTTTACGTATATTGTTCTTACTCCTAGTATTGATACTGTGTACTAAGCAGTTAGTTGGAAAAAGAGATGTATTATTTACAACACACTTCATTAAGGAATAAATATACTGAGAAGCTGTGGTTAGTATGCCCAATTCTTTGAATAGGTTTCGACAGGATGTTCTTGGATTTACACTACACATTACTCTTGTTATACGCTTCTGTACTCTAAAACTTTTTTTCTCGGTTTGTGGAGTTAACCCATGATATGATACCATATGACATAATAGAGTGAAAATAAGCAAAATATGCCACTTTTTTAAATGTTTATATCTCCTATATCTGACATCATTCGCATTGCAAACACAGACTACTTTAGGCGCTTTAGCAGTTCATTAGTATGTCGTTCCCAATTGAATTTATCATCAAGTTGTAATCCCAAGAATTTTACACTCTCAACTTCTCCTATTTCCATGTCGTCATATTTTACGCATACAGTAGAAGGAAATCTCTTGGAAGTTCTGAACTGCATATAGTGGGTCTTTTCAAAGTTTAATGACAGTGAACTGGCTATGAACTACTCATTCGTGTCAGTAAATATTTGATTAGCTGCCCTTTCTAAATTTGTATTTGATTTACTATTTTTGCAAAGTTTGTAACATCTGCAAATAAGACAAACTCGGCATCTGGTAATGTAACAGATGGCAGGTCATTAATACACACAAGAAAAATTTGTGGACCTAGTATGGAACCTTGGGGAACACCACATGTAATTTCTTCCCGATCAGATTATGTCCGATTGCTTACTGCTGAAGTGTTACGTAATGACACCCTTTTCTATTAGTAAGATATGACTGAAACCATTTTGCAACACTAACAGTGATGCCATAATATTTTAATTTACTCAGAAGCATGCTCACACAGTCAAAAGTCTTTGACAGGTCACAGAGTATGCCAGTTGCCTCTAATTTGTTGTCTAATGAATTAAGGACATTTTCACTGCAAGTGTAAATAGCCTTCTCAATATCAGCACCCTAAAGAAACCCAAACTGTGACTTTGACAGTATGTTATTTTCACTAAGGTGCTTCAGTATATGTTTAAACATAACCTTTTCAAATATTTTTTAAAAAGCCGGCATAAGTGAGATCGGTCGGTAAATTGACGGCATTTCTTTGTCCCCTTTCTTGTGGAGAGGTATAACATCAGTATGTTTAAGCCAGTCCGGGAATGTTCCTGTGATAAGTGATTGATTACACTTAAGCTCACATGAACACACTTTTATTAACTTTGTTGATATGTTACAACTTCCTCACGAATAGTGGAAATAGGGAGACCATTTTGAACCTTGCAACGTCCTACAATTTAAAGGCTGAAGTAAAAGCAGCTACCCGAGTATCAGAAACTTGCCAAACAGCTCTTGATCAGTTTCTAGTCAAGAAGAGTTTACACAACACCTCACTAAGAATTTTCAATGCAGGTTTTAGTGATCATCTTGCTCAAATATTAAGCATAAAAGTACAAGGCAGTATTAACAACATGTCTTTCAGAACAGCATATCGAAGTTATAATCAGCATAATGTGAACTACTTCAACAACTTATTACAGAAAGAAAAATGGCTAGGAGTGTACAAAATGAAAGATATAAATGAAAAATTCAACACTTTCATTGATGTATTAACCCATTTCTTTGATCTTGCATTCCCACTGAAAACATTAACCATACGGGGAAACTCTAGAACAAACAGCTGGATCACAAAGGGAATAAGAGTTTCATGCCAGAAGAAAAGACTACTTCATGAAATATGTAACTCAAAAAATTCCCCACCTGTAGTACGCGCATACTATAAAAATACTCCAAAATATTAAGAAACATAATGAAAGCAGCAAAAATAATGCATAATGATGAAATCATTTATAATACAGCTAATAAATCAAAGGCTATGTGGAGTGTTATAAAAAAAGAATGCGGAGAATACAGACAACCTTGGAAAAATATAACACTATCACATAAAAATAAAAAAGTAACAAACCCCTTAGAAGTAGCCAACGCACTTAACAACTTTTTCACAGGTGTTGCTGAAAATATGTTACAATGAAACTTTAAGAGCATTCAGGCAAATGAATATAAAATAAGTGCATGTAGAGGATCAATGTACATAAGTTCTGTTTCACAAGATGAAGTAGCTAAAGCAATAAAAGGACTAAAAAATTCCAAATCGGCAGGTATTGATGGTATGCCTGCAACAATGTTAAAGAAGAGCGCATCAAACCTGATTGAAGTACTCACACATTTATGTAACTGCTCACTTCAGGCAGGCACTTTCCCTGATGTGTTGAAAACATCAAAAGTTATTCCTGTATATAAGAAAGGGGATAAAGACAATGTAAATAACTACAGACCCATCACAATTTCCTCCTGCATCTCTAAAGTACTGGAAAAAGTGAGGTATGAGAAACTTATGAAATTTATTAATAAAAACAGCATCCTATGTAATGAACAACATGGATTCAGAAATAAGAGGTCAACAACAACTGCTATCTATGAGTGCATCAATTCCATCCTAAACCTGATGGACAAAAAACAGGAAACAATAGGAGTCTTTATTGACTTGTCAAAAGCTTTTGACATGGTGGACCATAAAATTCTGCTATCAAAGCTAGAAAGATATGGTATTCGAGGTCTGTCCAACAAGTGGATCAGTTTCCTTCCTGACAAATCGTATGCAGGCAGTGTGCGTCAAGCACACAAATATTGAACTAAAAACTGTATCATCTAATCACTTATCTGACTATAAACAAATAAAATGTGGTGTACCCCAAGGATCCGTATTGGGACCCCTTCTGTTTCTTCTGTACATAAATGATCTAAGCTTAAATATTGATGCACACAAAACAATCATATTTGCAGATGACACCACGATTCTACTAAAAGGAGGTGACAATGAACATTTACAGCAGACAGTAAACACGGTCACGAAACAACTTAGTAACTGGGCACAGAGTAATCAGCTTGTAATAAACAGTAAGAAAACCGTTGCTCTAAAATTCCACAATGTTCCTAACAACAACATGTTTATCCCATCAGTAACTATCGATGACGAGCCAGTTGGTAACAGTACTGAAACCAAATTCTTATGACTTTGGCTGCAGAGTAACATCAGATGGAATAAGCATATTGAATATCTCAATGCTGAACTGAGCAAATCTTTGTTCATTAAAATCATGCTGTAGTGAGAAAACAGTATTGAATGCATATCATGCGTACTTTCATTCTCGTCTTAGATATGGGGTCACCTTCTGGGGAAACTCTAAAACAGCTAATAGCACTTTTAAACTACAAAAAAGGGCCATTAGAATCTTGTTTGGGTGCAAGCCTGGAGACTCTTGTAAACCCCTGTTTAAGAAATCTGGTATTCCCCCACTACCATGTGTATACATTACGGAAACCCTTTTGTTCTTTAAATTAAATGTAATAGGCAAGGACCGGAGACTACAAAAAAACTGTGATATACATGAGCACTTTACCAGACAAAACAGAAACTTACATACGACACAAATCAGCACAGCACTGTGCCAAAAAGGTACTTTTCACATGGGAGTTAAGCTTTATAACAAACTTCCTGAAAACATAAAAGTTATCACTGAGGTCAATACATTTGGAAAATCTCTAAAGTCATATTTACAGCATCACTGCTTTTACTCCATTGAAGAATATTTAAATTTATGAAATGTGTTATATAAATACTTACTTACGTGTAAAGTGTATTATTGTAAGCTTAAATATGTATGCCTTGAAATTACTTTCAGCATGTATATTTATAACTTGACTTGTCCAATGTCTTATGCATAAGCTGCTATGTAGACAACAGGAGCAATAAAATACAATCTACAACCACTAGAATGCTTTGATTTCAAATCTTTATGATGGACTCTATTTCTTTGGGTGAAGTAAGTGTCAATTCCATTTTACTGAGATTGCTTGTGTGCACTGGTCTCAGATATTACACTGCATTATTTACTGAACCTGACAATCCCATGCTATCAGTAAGGGAGACAAAATATTACACTTCTTACAGGCAATGATGCAAAGAACACCCCTGTAATGAGAAGATGGAGAAATTAGATAGCTGGTACCAAAAGAAATGGGCCATACCACAATATGAGTAACTATTTAGATTTAAATATGTGTATGAATATGATAGATTGAATGTTATGTGTGGATATAAAGAAATTATAGTACGTAAAATACTGTGAAGTAAAGTCAAGATCCTGTCCAAAAAAACAGTAACAGATATGAACACCGAATGGCTGCGGGTTGTTATGCTTGCTTGTGTTGATTGGAAACATGAGAGTGAAGTTCTCTATGCCTTTCATCAGAAAGCACGGAATTACAAACTGTTGAGTTAAATGAGATGATCAAAGTAGTTCATGGGAATGCATATATGTACAGTAGAGTCCCGTTAATCAGAACTAATTGGGATTGGACCTTGTTCAGATTACGGGTTTGTTCAAATTAGCGGTTTGTTCAGATTACCGATTTGTTCGAATTAGCCGGACGGAATTACGGTGACGAGTTTCTAGAATGAAGTATACCAAGCAGATAAGTAGGTACACCTTGGTTAACAAATGGGAACAAGTGTGGGAACAATGGATCACTCTCACTCCTTGCCCTTGTTGCTGTGCATTGTTGAGACCTTTGTAGTGTCTGAGGTCAGTGCACTGCCAGTTGGCTAGCAAAGTGCTTGGTTATGTTAGTTATCAATCGCTGGCACGCATATCAGTTGTATTGTAATCGTTCAAGTGTAGTGATGTACGTATTTTCGTTATGAGTAAACGGAAACATACAATGTTAACTCTCAAAGAAAAACTGAATACTTTGAAGTGGATAGACAATGGTGAGAATGTATCTAAACTGGCAACAGAACTGGGTGTTGGTAAAGTAACCATTTGTGATTGGAAGAAGAACCGAGTCAAGCTTGAATAGTCCTGTGCAATGTCTTCAGGAAAAACACTTGAAATTCGGCAGACTTTGAAACAGTCCCAATATGATAAAGTGGATAAAGCTCTTTTCCTTTAATCAAAATATCCACGGGTGTACTGCTGGTATATAGTGTCCAACAGGCACAATATTTCGGCAATCATACATGTCGCCATCATTGGGTGAACTGACAGACTGAGCTCCTGTGAACGTGCCGGCACAGAGATCCGTACACTATGGCTGCTCTGGATGGTTAGGAAGGAACTCTCTACATGGCCCATACATAGGCTGACACAGGACGGAGTCATGCAGGTGCCCATCTCTGTACCACAGATCTATTTGTAGGTGAATCCTTGAAAGGTTTAACAATTGTGGGTGAAGATATATTTAAGTAATAGATTCCAAATATATTAATTGTTTGAACACACTGTTCAACGTTTACATGTGATAACTGTCATAAAAGATACACAGACACAGCAAATAATTTTGGAAACTTTAACTGCCATGCAACCTGGAAAGTAACCAGCATCACCATTATCACTCCTTCCATTTTTTACACAGTTTATTTTATTTTGTTTTCATCAAGCAAAAATCAACTTGCTCCAAACCAAAAAAATGTTCAAACTGTTGTATAATCAGCACAACATTGTGTGCATTTGGGATTACTACTATAGTGAAGGATGGTCGTGTTGCTTGCATTTGAGAACAAAGCACTTAAAATTGAGGAAACATAGAATGAAAACCTGTATTTCTGTTGTTCATAGTTCAATATGTTACACAGAACATTAATGTGGTGAAATAATTCAGTTGTCACAAGAGTAGGAAAAGGAATTAATTATGGCCTTGTTGGATAGTTATTGTAAACATAACATAATAAACTTGAACCAAGATGGTAGTTTACATTGTTATTGCTTGTTTTCTCAATAACTTGTTCACTGTAAATGAACAATTGCTACTTATTTCAGTAATTAAAATTTATTTATAGACACACATTTTGCCTTTAAGAATGTTTCATCAGTCAATGCATTATTTACTGCTTGCATGAAATTATGAGGTTTGTAACAGATTATGGTAATATGGTATTTTTTAGAATATGTCAATGACAATGGGGACAAAAGTATATTTCCATAAACACTGCATTACTGTGGAATTAGGAAAAAGCCACAGAATGGATCCAAGTTACATAAGTGGTACAAAGCGAGAAGTCCTTGAACTTGTAATACATCATACACTTTCCACTGAGTGTAGCACAGAGGTCCAAACTTGCTTTTATTTTCTGGTAACACTGACAAATATCCAGGGTATGAACTGAATAATAAAGCAAATAATTTACGCAAAGGAACCAGTTTATGGTTTATATCTAATAAACTGATTCCTTTTACAGTAAGCACAGCATATTAAGTTTCTCATCCACAATTCTGTAGGTGACATTATTCCAGTACCTCGAAACAGTGTCATGAAGGGGAGCACACTAGATTACTGGGACTGAGGTTCAATGACAAGTCCTCATGGGAGTCACCTTTTTTTAAACTGCACAAGTAGACTGCAGTTAGTAACCTTTATGATTAAAATATTTTCTCTCATCAGTACCTGTGATACACTTTTATGTTAGCTTATTTTTCATTCGTTCCCTCCTTGATGTCAATTGGCTATTTCAGGAGAAAATATTGGAGTTACTAAGGCTATTTCTTGAGCAAAACTGCACAGATGGTGTTAACTCATAAAACTCATAGGACACTAGTTAGCTTCTCACACAATCATCTAACTATGTGTATTCTCTTGTATGATTTGTTGCATAAAACATGCATTTGTCTGAAAACTAACACAATACTAAGGAATTATTTGCACATGCAGAGTACATCCTTCTCGATCATTCAGAAAAGAAAGATCTCATATGGTTTTCAACAGATAAAGTTTGTCACTTATGGAATATAAATACATAGTTCATCCCATAAATTATACACAATCCCTTGCTGCATTAATTGACATGAAAGAAGAAACAAAGTATCATCAATGACAATGAAATCAAATGAAACAACATGTTTACTGTTACCAGTCACTATTTATCTCCATGATGTGTTTGAAAGGTGTAAACCTCCATCATCAGGTGGATTTACATTTGTTAGCATTATGTTATGTGTTGTGTTATGATTTCTGGAGGAACTTGTGGCACTCCAGTGGTAACAAGTTCCTTTCACTGCCTTAAGACATCACATGTAAACTGTCATATTCTGTAAACAAAGATGGTGTCTGAAAATGCCGCCTTTATAAATGTGTCCACTCAAGAGCAACTTGCATATCTTTTACAGGGAAGTCCTTTCCTGGTCTGTGTGAGGACACTGCGTCCTCACCATGGGACATTTCATTGCTGCAGCTTTTGTTCCAGTAATGGGAGCAAAACTGCTACATGTGGATGTGGTGGGAAAATGCCAGGTAATAGAATATCTAACAAAAGGCTTTATATAGGGAAGATAAGGCACAAACATTTTCTTTAACCTATACGTCTTGTATTCTCAAACAATATAACACTTCCTTTCATTATTTTTCCATTAAAATTAAGTTTCCATGCAAACTGTACATGTATATACAATGCATCAATGTATAAGAACCAATGTGAAACTGAAGTTGGCACTGTACAATAAGGACCCACAAATAACAGACATCATCATTACTTCATTTTGTTTATGTCACCAGGTGGCTACCAGGGTTGCGGCCATGGCCATGCTGGACATCCTGGTCGCCGGCATTGGTCTTGCTGTGGGAACATTCTTGAAAATTCCGAGTGTGGATGTACAAATTCTGCTCTGTACCAGTTCACTCTGTGACTGGACATTACTTACATTTATAGGTGGAATTTACTGGGTGCGAGATAAACACAAGCACCACTAGAAGCATGCATTAAATGAAATGATGTGCAGTAACAACTCAGATAATTTATTATTGGAACATGAAAACAAATAAATTTTAAAAACAATTATAGGAAAGTCCAGTGACAAAATATAGCATAGGAACAACTTCATCACACACAAATCACAGCCCCTTATAATGAAACATTTTCCCAAATAAATGTGTTCAACAATTATTATTTTTATTGTACTTCTAGGAAATAAATACATTCAGCTCCTACACCACCCTCTTCCTCAATTAAATTACTTCTTATGTGCATAAAAAATCTCAAATGTCAGTTATTGAATTTTTAGTCACACTCTTAAATCAAAAACTGAATAAATAAATAAAAGACTATATTTCTTTCTCTCTCTCTCCACACACACACACACACACACACACACACACACACACACACACACACACACAGAGAGAGAGAGAGAGAGAGAGAGAGAGAGAGAGAGAGAGAGAGAGAGAGAGAGAGAGAGAGGAGGGGGGGGGGGTGTTCCCTATTTGCCCAACAACCATCCAGTAGCCTCCTGCTTGAAGTGTCCACATCTACTTACTCAAAAAAAAAAAAAAAAAAATTAAGAATGCTTAAGTCCAGAAAACTATTTGAACTGTTGAGGTGGTGGTCCAAAGAGGCCACCACTTTGCTTGCTTGCTGTTCTAGAAGGTGCAAAACCAAGCAGCTTCTGGATGTTCTGGAAGTGACAAAAAATTATATAATTGAAATGTCTTCTTTAAAAGGAAAGACTCAGAGCACAACAAACTAAACAGGAAAAAAAATCATATATGTGCACAATCAATGCAGAGTATATACAGGATATATACTTATATGTTTTTCATACATTACATGCTAACTACAGGAGTGTCAAAACCAATGCAAACCCATGACTTTATGTAAAGATTGAGCTTTTGAAAACTTTTTATTATCGTTTTAAGTAGATACATTACTTCTGACTTATGAAGGAAGGAAAATTAGATTTTCGAACATCCTATTCGTTATGAAATCAGTACAGACAGAAGCTTGGATGGAAGGAAGAAAACAGGTCATGTCCACTTGAAAGGAACCCACACCAGCGATTTTATTAAACCACATAGAGCCTAAATCTGTATCATCAGACAAGAATTTAAAATCCAGTCTTCCCAAATGTGAGCCATTGTCTTAACCACTGCACTAACTAGCTCAGTGATACAAATCAATCTTAGCAGTTAGGCTTCTAATGGTTATCACCTTTTCAACCCAACTAGGCATCCAATGTGCTATTTTGGGTGCATATTTTCACATTACACTCCTGTTTTTTTTTAAGTTCTTTACATATTTGAGGCATCAAAATAAAACACCCGTTTTCTGTAGTCAGAAAAGTACATACTGGAAGAGCAACTGAATTAAAGTATCTTAAATATCTTGTATGTTAATGAGTAACCTGTAGATAAAGCAGTACAGCATGGGCAATTATAACAATGGCAACTTTCAGTGTCAACGATGTTAAGACGGCAATGAAGGATTAATTATGACAAAATCAGAATATGTTTTTGATACTGAAGTTTGATGATATTCCATCTCAGTCATTTCTGGCCTACTCCTTGTTAAGAGTGCATGTAATAGTGTTCACACTACACGAACTGTTTATCTTACTGACAGTGGCTCCCAATAGTTGTGTGAAGTGTTAGTACTGATGCAGAAGTGCCACACAGCCTGACATAAATAACATGTCACACTTGTACCTACTATTAAACTTTTCAGTTTTTGCATCATAACCATGTATCTACCAGTATACTACTTACTTACATGAATGGCAAAATCTGACAAGTGTAGAAAACTAGGCAAGTGCGTCATCATCTGTTTTTCTGAAGTCAGCTATTCGCGGATATAGCACTTGAGCCTGGACAGTAATTGAAGAGGATCTCCGCTGCATTTAACAGCAAATTAAGTGCTCTCTTGGGATTGGGTCCTACCTTGACATCTACATGGATACTCTGCAAATCACACTTAAGTGGCTGGCAGAGGGTTCATCAAACCACCTTCACAATAATTCTCTATTACTCCAATCGCGAAAAGCACATCGAAAAATGAACACTTATATCTTTCTGTGCAAGCTCTGATTTTCTTTATTTTATTATGATAATCACTTCTCTCAATGTTGGTCAGTGTCAACACAATACAATGGAGGAGAAAGTCAGTGATTGAAATTTCATGAGCCGCAACGAAAAATGCATTCATTTTAATTACGTCCTGTCTCATGTCGGTGACACTCTCTCCCCTATTCCGCGATAATACAAAATGTGCTCAATGCAATCAATTAATCCTACCTGGTAAAGATCCCACACAGCACAGCAGTACTCTACAACAGGATGGGCAAGCATAGTGTAGGCAGTCTCTTTAGTAGATTGTTACATTATCTAAGTGTCCTGCCAATAAAACGCAGTCTTCGGTTTGCCTTCCCCACAACATTTTCGATGCATTCTTACCAATTTAAGTGGTTCATAATAATAATTCCTTGGTTTTTCGTTGAATTTACAGCCTTTAGAATTGACTGATTTATCGTGTAATTGTAGTTTAATTGATTCCTTTTAGCACTCAGCACTCGTGTGGATGACCTCTAGGGTCAATTGCCAATTTTTGCACCATACAGATATCTTTTCTAAATAGTTTTGCCATTTGTTTTGATCTTCTGATGACTTTACTAGATGGTAAATGACAGTACCATCTGAAAACAATCTAAGATGGCTGCTCAGATTGTCTTCTAAATTGTTTATATAGTAAGGAACATAGTGGGCCTACAACACTATCTTGGGGAACAAGAGAAATCAATTTTGTTTTACTCAATGACTGTCTGTCAATTGCTACAAACTGTGACCTCTCTGACAGGAACAGAAATCCAGTCACATAATTGAGACAATATTCCATAAGCGCACAACTGCACTACAAGCCGCTTGTGCGGTACAGCGACAAAGCCTTCTGGAAATCTAGAGATCAACTGTCAATAGCACTCAACACTTTTTGTGTAAAAGAGCTAACTGTGCTTCACAAGAATGATGTTATCTAAATTCGTGTTGACCATGTTTCAATAGACCATTCTCTTTGAGTTAATTCATAATGTTCGAACTCAATATACGTTATGTTGATGTTAATGATATGGGCCTGTAATTTACCTTTCTTGAACACTGGTATGACTTGTGCAACTTTCTAGTCTTTGAGCACAGATCTTTCGTTGGAGGGTTGTATATGATAGTTAAGCATGGAGCTATTGCACCAGCATACTCTGAAGGGAAACTTATTGGTATACAGTCTAGACTACAAGACTTGCTTTTATAAAGTGATTTAAGTTGCTTCACTCCTCTGAGGATACCTGCTTCTAAGTTACTCATGTCGGCAGCTGTTCTTGATTCACGAGTGATTTAGATATAAGGACAGGATAATTTTGCGAACAATAATGCGAAATTGGCAATGTTGAGCAAAATAATGTAAAATTTGCAATTTCATGATGTATTGTGAAAATTTTAATTCTGCTGTATGCAAATGTTATAAATCTGAGGACAGAAGTTCACTATTACTCGTAATTGATAGTAACTGAATGTTAAAACTGGATTTTGACTTCTAATCTTCTCAAGACTGAGGATTGTGTATATCTTAAACTGAAATTTCCTGGCAGATTAAAACTGTGTGCCCGATCGAAACTCAAACTCGGGACCTTTGCCTTTCCCGGGCAAGTGCTCTACCATCTGAGCTACCGAAGCACGATTCACGCTCAGTCCACACAGCTTTACTTCTGCCAGTATCTCGTCTCCTACCGTCCAAACTTTACAGAATATCTCCTGCGAACCTTGCAGAACTAACACTCCTGAAAGAAAGGATACTGCAAAGACATGGCTTAGCCACAGCCTGGAGGATGTTTCCAGAATATTTTCACTCTGCAGCGGAGTGTACGCTAATATGAAACTTCCTGGAAGATTAAAACTGTGTGCCCAACCGAAACTCGAACTCGGGACCTTTGCCTTTCCCGGGCAACTGCTCTACCAACTGCGCTACCAAAGCAAGATTCACGCCCAGTCCTCACAGCTTTACTTCTGCCAGTACCTCGTCTCCTACCTTCCAAACTTTTAATCTGCCGATTAATTGGGAAAATTGCAATTTTTTTAGTGATGAGCATGACAAGATGTCCTTATACTGAGTTTGGCTGAAATGATACCAAATGTGGCAATAAAAAGACAGGATTTGGCAAAAACTACAGCACATTTAGCAATCAAATAACAACAAATTTGGCAAAAGTGATAACTAATTTGCAAAAATAAATGATTCTAACAAAAATAGCACCAATTTTGTCAACAAAAAAATTGTATTTGGCCATAAAATAAAACGATTTTTTTCCTGTCCCTTTTTGTTTTAAGATGTTGCTTGAGAAAATTCAGGTTAAATATTTCTGAAGTTGTTGGATACTGCATCTTCAAACACTTGGACAGAGAAGTCTCCACATTGAATTCCGTCAGTAAATGCTATGAATATGTAGTTACAATCAAAGGCAGTATTTAATATCATAAACTGTGATGAAACAAAGCTAAAACATGGCTATTCTCAGAAGAAATTCTCCCAGCAAACCACAACATAGAGTGTGTGTGGACACAGAGATGGTGTGCACTATCTCTCTGAATACCTCTACAAGTGTATAAAAATCAAATACGGATGGGATGCTGCTTCATAATTACAATGAACCAGCCCACAGCATGGTGAAAACTAAATCTCTTGAGTAATTTCGCATCTAAACTCTTCCTCATCTATCCTATACCTCTGATCTAACTGTGTTGTTCTTTCTTGTTCCCACAGCAATAAAAACCACCTGTAAATGTCAATATGAGTCTCCTGCAGCAGCCAAGGCCGTGAAAATAGTGACATCATATTGTTACATAACTTAAACAATGGAAAATCCATGGTGGAATGTAACAACATTATAAAAAGAAAGTTGCTACTCACCATATAGCGGAGATGGGAGATGCTAAGTCATAGAAAGGCACAACAAAAAGACTGTCAACAAATAAGCTTTTGGACAGCAAGGCCTTCATCAAAAATAGACAACACTCTCACACATGACTGCAGTCTCTGGCAACTGAAGCCACACCAAGTGTGTGTGGCTTCAGGTGCCAGAGACTGCAGTCATGTGTGTGTGTGTGTGTGTGTGTGTGTGTGTGCGTGTGTGTGTGTCTCCTTTTTGACAAAGACTCTGCTGGCCGAAAGCTTATTTGTTGACAGTCTTTTTGTTGGGCCTATTTAAGACTCAGCATCTCCACTATATGGTGAGTAGCAACTTTCCTTTTCATAATATTGTCACATAAGCAGTGTATACAAAGCAGCGGATACAAATAAAACCATTTGTTATAAAACAGAAGTGGCACCAAGTAACTGCTACCATTCAGGAATGCTTGCTTTTAAGCTATCAGAAACATCCAGCTATCACTTGAGTAGGTTAGGTTGAAGACAGTGAACAATAATTTAATAAACACTAGCCTGACACCATTCATAGACAATTTCTGTGAATATGATTCACACAACGACTGGGGCGGGTACATTTTCTATTTATCACCATTGAAGAAGCAATACACACAATTGCATTTTCTAATTTTCTGGATTCCAATCAGCTGACATACTTGGTTCACTGCACCTGCTATTATCTAATAACATTGAATTCTCCATCTCAAGAATACCACATACAAGATCTGTTCAAAAAAATCCAGAACTTTGTCCACAAATTTTTTCTACGCTTACCTTTACTTAAAGTGCATAGTCTCCTGCGAAATACTCTCCACAATTGATACATTGCTCTCAATACTGTTTCCATTTCCAGAAGCAGTCTTAGTATGCCTCTTGCCAGATTGCGTGAAGTCCTGTCTGCACTATCATTGCCTATCTTCACCATTTCAATGGGGTTGTCAACGTTGGAAATAAAGTCCACATGGGCCAGCTCAGGCCATTTCCTTCTCATGTATTCTCTCAGATGTCGCAACATGTCCCGATAGTACCATTAGTAACAGTTAGGTAATGTGGCATGAATTCGTGATGTACTAATCCTTCAAAGTCAAAGAAAACTATCAACATGACTTTGACATTTGACCTGACCTGACAAGCTTTTTTTTGCTCTTGGAAAATCTTTCACGACCCATTCTTAAGACTGAACCTTGGTCTCAACATCATAACTGTAGACCCATGTCTCATCACCAGTTATTATTCTCTTAAAGAACATCTTGTTCTCGTTTGTGTGATCCAAAAGCTCATCACAGATTTCAAGGCGAAGGTCTTTCTGGTCTTGACCCGTGAGCTGTCGGACAAACTTGGCGGTAACATGATGCATTCCAAGAGGCAGTGTCAGGATTTCAGGACATGAACCTACTGAAATGTTACATTCTTCTGCAATCTCTCAGAGACCGTCAGTCCTCAATTGGTATGCACAATTTCATTGACGTTTCTGACATGAGCATTGTCAGTAGATGATGAAGGGCATTCTGAACGAGGGTTATCTTTAACTTCTGTCCGGCCATTTTCAAACTGAGTGAACCACTTGTACCACTGAGTATGCCTTAAGCACTCACCACTGTAGGCTACCTGAATCATTTGGTGTGCCTTTGTAAAGGTTTCACACAAAATTTAGCACAGACACATTGCTCATCTAACTCTGCCATTTCGAAATTCGCAAACTGTGCAACACAACATACTACTTAATATAGCATTTTACAATAACTAACAGATATACAACAATGAAACTTCCAGGAGTTGCATATGAAACGCAGTTGCACATGTTAACCGAATTTCGCTCCAACACTCCACTGGTGCAAAATTACGAATGTTATGGAATTTTTTGAACAGACCTCATACATCAAACAAGGTAAAATGAAGATGTTAATTCCCCAATACTGTAGAAGAATGAAAGAACACATAACTAGAGCTGGAAGCTCTGTGAGGATGTTTGTAAGCAATGCTGTTGTCTAGAGGACAGTTGCATAACCCAGAAGGCTGAAGCAAAATTCAGAAAAGCCTGCAGGTGATCAACAATTGATGCAATGACTGACAGCTATCAATCACTCTAAAACCTTCCATACACTACATACATGTGAAAAACAATTTCTTTCTCAGTAAAATGATCATCTTACGTACCATTTCTTCAACAACAATATGTCCTACTTTTCATGACTTCTGAAAGTGAACAACATGTGTACAAATTCCATAGGATGCCGAAATGAACGCAGCAAACAATTGCAGCTGCAATCAATTGTAACACTGATGCCCTGTACGATATATTTCAGACTAAAATGAGCTGTTGCCATAAAGTATGTATTGAATATGTGCCAAAATCATTTTGGCTAAATTATTACAATAATGTAAAATCTGAGCAGGACATAAGGAATAGAATACCCAAGATAACCACTCTCTGTACGAAGGCATTACTGAACAGTGAACAGACTCACACAAGATACTGAGAATTGTAATCTAGTTTACAGACACTCAAAGCCATAATATTATGTCACTCATAAAACAGCTCCTTGCAAAGAATAATTATGCCTTCAGGAAAAGTAACTCACGTTACAGCTTGACAATATTATGAAAAGAATAGACAGTTACTACTCACCACATAGCAGAGTTTCTCAGTTGCACTATGAGCACAATAAAAAGATGTCAAACAAAGCTTTCAGCCAAACAGCCAGAATTAGACAAAACACACACACACACACACACACACACACACACACACAGACAAATACAAGTACAACTCACACACATATGACCACAGCCTCATGCTGCCAAGGCCTGGTGTATGTGTGTGTGTGTGTGTGTGTGTGTGTGTGTGTGTGTGTGTGTGTGTGTGTGTGTGTGTGTGTTTTCTGTCTAATTCTGATGAAGGTCTGTTTAGCCGAAAGCTTCGTTTCACAGTCTTTTTGTTATACCCCTCTCTGAATCTCCACTATATGGTGAATAGCAACTATCCTTTTCATTATATTGTCATTATTCCATCCTGGATTTTCCACTGTTTTATTTTTTTTCGTGTTAATGCTTTATTAACATAAAATACCTGGACAACAGTAAACACAGAAGACCAGGCAGACTCAGCATGTCTACATTTTTGACTGGTGTTTGACACTGTACCACACACTACCACTAATTACAACAGATTCACAAATATCCAACTGTTTCAATGAATTTTGACTAACAGAATCAAGAATGTTGTATAGAGCAGCTAATGTTCAACACAAACACAGGCAACAAGTGCTGCTCCAAAGAAGTTTAATAAGACCACTAATGTTCCCTACACAAGTAAACAATTTATCTGATATGGTCACTCAACTGGAAAATACCAATGTTAGACAATCACATGGAAAGACAAAACCTTCAATTCATGTACAGAATGGAAAAATAACCTTATAGTACTATATCACAACATTAGTGTTAAATATTTTGAGCCTATAATGTTTAAATATCTAGGGATAATACTACAACATGATATTAAATGAGTCAAACATGTGAAATAAGTAATAGATGAGGTGATTTACGATTTAAGTTTTATTTGGGGATGTGTGTGCTACATCTGTAAGGAAATCACGCACTATATGCTAGTGCAACCAATTCCAGATGATTATGCCAGTGTTTGTTGTTCTAATCCAGCAGGCACGGCAACAAGGAATTTTCAAGGATTCGCTGCTATAATCTTAACAAACAAGTACAGCCCATATGAAGGTGTAAATGGTGATCACCTGACTGGGCATCTTTAAAAGACAAGACATCACAGAACGACTATTCAAAGAAGACTATAGCAATTCTACTATATCCATAATATAACTATTTAAATTAAGGCTGAGAGAGATTAGATCACATAATGTGGCATATAGACAAATTTTCCCATAACTTCAAACAGAATATCAGTAAATTTAGCATAATGTGCCTTCCTCCCAAGGACTTGTGGAGTACAGATATAGATATATTATCAGAGGCAGTTTAAATTCTCAAACTGTTTTCTATTCACTGGGTATCAAAGGAAGAAACGAAATACAGAGAGAAGTCAGGCAATACTTTAGTAATTATAGAAATAGCTGAGACTGAAAAGGATGGAGCATGTTCCTGTGGAATGTTTCTTAAGTGTTTCAGGGAAATTGTATGAAACCCATACCTGAACCAGGAATTTAAGCCTGTACAAACTGAGTTCAGAATCCAAACAAACAGGTTTGGGGTTAAATCCCAACCAATCTGATTTTTTCTGTCACTTCTAAAGCAACTATTTTGCTGAGTTTCACTATGGCATATTACTTTCTGGAATTCATCTCCCTATGAGTGTAGTCAGACACTGCTAATACTTCTATTTCCACAGGGTGTGAAAGTATGAACTGGAGGGATAAGAGGAGACAAGAAGCAAGATTACAGGCTCACTGAATTGGTAGATGGCATAATTCCCTTGATGCTTATGAGAAATTTGTCTTTCAACAATAGGCTCTCAGTTATTGTCACAGAGTGGTAGAACACAATAGTAGAATATGCACAATTGGTTTACATAAGTTATTTTTCTGCATGCTGGAAATTTACACACTGCAAAATAGCTAAGTGACTTAAATTTAATAAAAAAAAATCAACAACATTATACTATATCATTATTCACAGTACAAGAGAGCCATAGATAAAACAAAAACATTTTTCTTCTTTTCTGCATATTCTACCAGTGTTTAATTTAGTATGGTCTATGGCATAAAAGGAGCTGTTCACAGAAATGACTTCCTGTTAGATTTAAAATGTCCTTTGTAACTGTCAAACGCACAAACGGATTACAGGTAAAAACATACACTGGTATGCAACACTTAAGGATGTGTCACTTGCAAGGAACATAACTTGACAAAATTAACACCGTACATAGAAAAAAACTGCTACGGTATAGTACAAAAGGTAACTGAAAGAAATATATAAGATGAATAGAAATGATACTTTTATTCAAAGACAATAATTACACTTAAGTCACAGTGATTTACAATGGTCCTCTGGACAATACAAATGGTGGGATATGGTTCTTCATAGGGCGCGCGATCACCACAGATGGCAATGCATGCTTTGCAACATGCTTCCATGCTGGTTACAAGGCTGGTAAGGTGTTCTTGTGGCGGTGTGTTCATTCCCCCTCCAGCATAGCTGACAACTACTGGATGGTCACTGGAGCATGTGGACATGGATGTGCTGCAATAAGTCTCCCCAATGCATCCCACAAGTGCGCGATGTAATTTAAGTTGGGGGAACAGACAGGCCAGTTCATTTACTACTGTCCTCTCATGATGCAGAGCCAAATTCACCACTGAAAAGATGCATGTGGGGAAGTAGTTACAGTGTCACAACAACATCGACCAGTACATGTACCATTTTCAAAGATTTGGAAGTCAGTAGGCCCATGCAACACTGTGCATCCCTACAAAATAACACCTAGACCACCAAAAGATCATGTCTGACAATGTTCCTGGGTTAACTACGTGTTCCCCCTCTCGCTATTTGAGGCCTAATCAAGAATCATTACTCACGAGGCGACCACATGGCAACCGGACCTTTGTGATTTTTTTATATTTGTCGTAAGTGAAGTCAAAAATTCAAGTTTCTGTTTCCCAAAGCAGTTTGATGCAACTCTCAAAAATTCTAAATAAAATTGACTTTAAAGTTTTCTGAGTGTCTTTAATATTATAACGTACTGTTGGTATTTTGACAGGCAGTGTGGTGCTGCAGTAGAATGCTCACCTCATGTTGGCGGCCTGGGTTCGATTCTTAGCCAATGCGAATTTTTAAACAAAGGCAAATGTTCTATGGGAATTTCCGTGAAGCATATAATACATTAAAAAAAAGAAATAATAGTAATAATCAGCAGCGCGCGAGGCTAGAAACTGTTGGTTCCAGTCTTGTTTTGGTCATTCTCTCTCTCTCTCTCTCTCTCTCTCTCTCTCTCTCTCTCTCTCTTTTCCAGATACCTTCATCATTTAAATATAAAATTCTTCAAATATATATTAATTAACACATATCTAATTGTAATTTTTATGAAAAATGCATTTCTTCATATTTATGATTACATATGGCTCTAACAATCCAGTTTACATTCTAAATATAAATTCTTAGTTCCCAAGCTTTTATAGATTGCTTAAATTAAAAAAAAAAAAAACCTTACAAATTGAACTTTTTTTGTCTTTATACATTTCAGGCTTCACAGAAATTTTTGTGGAACATGCATCTTTGTTTAAAAATTGATCACAGCCAGAAATTGAACTTGGACCGCTTATGTGGCAGGCAAACTTTCTGCCTGAGCGACCACTTCATGCCAAACTCTCAAAAAACTTCAAAATCTATTTTCTCAGGAAGTTTTGAAAGACAACTGCCTTGCGAGATTCATATTTGAGTGCTGAACTTCATGTACCATAAATATAAAAAAAAAAATCACAAAATTCCGGCTGCCATGTAATTTTCTTTTCAGACAATTTCTTATATGCTCTTGACACCTTCGAAATCAGTGCCAACAATGTGCAGTTGTCAATGGAACACCACAAACTGGTTATTGGACAAAAACGTCACTCTCACGTGCTCAATGTGCACAGTGGATTGCATGCCTTGCAATCCTGTTAAATGTGACTGCAATTGCATCCACAATTTAATGTGGATCCCTTCTTGCATACTGCACAATGTAGCAGTCATCTACTGCTTCATTGACTGCATTTCACCACCTCCTCTTCTTCGGGCAGCAGTGCCTGTGGTTTGGAATCCTTCCCATCCATGTGAAACAATGCTGTCAACAATACCACACTCCTGAGCTGTACTCATCACACTTCGCCCTTCTTCCAGTTTCCCATTAATTCCTCCCCACGTGAACTCCTACAAATGTTGTCTCTGGGCCACGCTGTTACAAAGAACACTACCACAGTGCCATACATGCTTGAAGATTGTCGCACATTGTCTTTTCTCATTCATTCAGTTGCCTAATGTCAGGGGGCCAGCCCCACATGGCACTACCGTAACTTTGACCAGATGCCATGTGACATCCAGATTTATGTGGACGACTGGTAGACCTCTGGTAACAGCTCTCACACTTTCATTCATTTCCACTAAGTTATTAATGTGCTGTATTACTTAACCCATCTCTTCCTTTAAGTTCTGCGGAGCAGTGTATTTTCACAGTTTGCATTTGGCTAGTCAATACCCTTTACAGAAGTAATTAACTATTCACAAAAATTTTGACATACGGTATTAATGAATGAAGATCTGCTAAACACATGAACTGTTGATTTTCCCAAACAGACAATTACGAAAAAGGACCAAGTTTCTGGACTTAGCTTGTCGAGGAGCCACAAGAAATCATTTCTTCCAGTTCAAACATTCATCAGTAAGTTCACCAAGATATTTGGAGCAGTCTGTGCTACCCTCTGACTCCTATTCATGTATTACATTACAACTCATTTTGTCATGCAGAACTAAATATATTTTCTATGCTGAGAGTTTGGTATCCCTACTGTATTTCTGAAGGCATTTTAAACTGACTTAATCATGCAAGACCATTCATACATTCCTTTTTTTCTCCCTTTTGTTGTCTGTTTCAATGGTGAATCACAGAATTACTGGAGCAGTATACAGGGTAGTCCATTCGTTATTCGTAACTTAAAGGATAAAAGAAGTCAACATACGAATTTACCATTTCTAAGCTGTGACAGTGTCTTAAGGCCCATGATTCTTATAATTTTTAAACAGATTTTTCACCACCTGGATCATAAACGTTATTTCTCTTTATTACAACATTTCTGGAGAACAAAAATCTCTTCTGTAAAAGTCAGCAAGGATTCCACGAACAGAGATCTCGCAAAATTAAGCTCACTCTGCTTGTGCAAGAGATCTTAAACACTGTAGACAAAGGTGTCTAGGTTGATCAAATGTTCATTGACATTCAGAAGGCATTCAACACAGTTCCACATTGCCACACTGCCATATAGTGAACAAAGCACAAGTTTACCGTGTATCAGACTAAATTTGTGATTGAAGTTAGGACCTCCTTGCAGACAGAACTCAACATCTTTCTTGATGATGATGATGATGATGAGTCCCATACTCCGTTTACCGAGCGTAGGGGAGCGACGCGGGAGACCCGCGCCGCCATACTAGGCAAGGTCCTAGTGGAGGTGGTTTGCCATTGCCTTCCTCCGACCGTAATGGGGATGATTGATGATGATGATGATGAAGACGACACAAACACCCAGTCATCACGAGGCAGGTGAAAAATCCCTGACCCCGCCGGGAATCGAACCCGGGACCCCGTGCTCGGGAAGCGAGAACGCTACCGCGAGACCACGAGCTACATCTTTCTTAACAGAATAAAATCAGTAAATATAAAGGTAATTTTGGTAGTATCCCTATGCAATGATATAGAGCCATTACTGTTTACAGTTTATATTAATGGTCCAACAGATAATGCTTAAAACTCCATAAGGCCATTTGCAGATGACGCTGTTTCTTTAGGACGGTCACGATGTCACAAGATGAGGAAACAAGATGACCTGTAGAGGATCAACAACTGGTGCAAGTACTGGCAGTTGACTCTGAATATAAATAAATGTAATGCACTGTGGGTAAATAGGCAAACAGATCTACTATTGTTCAGTTAAACTACTGATGATAAATCATTAAAAACCGTAACTACTGTAAAATACTTAGGAATAACCATCCAGAGCATCTTTTGGAAACACCATATAAACAGTTGGGCTCAGACTCACTAGAAAAATCTTACGGAAATATAATTCATTAATAAAAGAAGTGGCGTACAAAGCACTTGTTTGCTGGTTCTAGTGTTTTTCTCATCAGTCAGGGACACTTTTCCAGATTACGATTAATAGGAGGTGTACAAAAGATCGAAGGAAGAGCAGCACATTTTGCCACCAGATTGTTTAGTCTGCACAAGAGCATTACAGGGATGCTCAGCAAACTACAACAGTGACAGATTCTGCAAGAGAGGCACAGCACATCAGACAGGTTTGCTGTTAAAATGCAAGAGGAGTCAGCAAAATTTCCTCCCATATGTATTTCATAAAACGACCATGACAAAAAAGTTGCAAATTATAGATCATAATAAGGTTTATCTACCATCACTGTTCCCAATGTCATTCATTAATGAAACATGAAAGGAAGAGGGAGAAGAAAAGGTGGTACCAGAAGTACCCTCCACCACACACACTGTCAAATGGCCTGCTTTGTACAAATGCAGATGTTAAGATCAGTTCCAGTTATTTTTCATAAGTATCTTCAGATCTGGTGACCCATGTAACAGTTAACCTCAGTCTGTGTCAATGTCAAAAGTGTATAATGTCTTGCTAATTCATAAAGCTTTGAGCAGGTTATTTTCCAAGTTTCTTTTTATTTAATCAAAATAAATTGCTTCAAACTCCAGGACAGCTAACTTTGTCAAATAAGCTGAGAGTAGGTTGGCATGATTGATACCATCTTCTTGGTTGTTTTTCTTAAATTGTAACTACAAAGTGTGCTAGATGTTGACAACAAATCTTGGTTGTGACTATCGCATCTCTGGGAAGCAATTTCTAGTACTCATTATCATCTTTGTGCCACGAGATGCATAACGCCTGTTGCGGATGTACATTGGTCTCGGCATGGAGAGATGATTTCTGCTGAGGCTCAGAAATTATTTTTTTCTGTTGAAGTTAACTTAAATGCACCATAGCTCATCATCAATAATGACAATGGGTAGGAACACTTGTTCTTCAGAAGCAAAAATGCAGGTATGGCAGTACCCATACACCTAACTTTCGGATCGGGGCTACTGAGTGGACACAGATGATAAATGGTCACAGTTCAAACCTGCCAATTACTGAGTACACTGATATGGGCATAACAGACTGAAAATTTAAATGGTTTTATTCAAAGCACACTGATCTCCCTTAAGCCTTCCTGAATGCAGAGAATCACTCACATCAAAACTACCAACGAGAAAACCACTTTTTGGCTTGATTTAAATGATGGTACTCTTTGCATACACAGCACAAATAGTTCCAGCTGCCTCTATCAAAATTAAAGGAAAACAATGTTTCTCCAAAAACACACTATTTTCTATTGATCGTGACACTGTTAGTTTCAAATATGCAAAATTCCATATGTATAATCTCATCAATAATACTGGCATTTCAAGAAAACTAAAGTCAATAAATACATTTTTAACAACCCTCATACTCAAAAGCTTTCAGGTAAATTTTCATATGATGGCAAATTGGGTGTTCCTCACTCGCAACCTGCACTAGCAATTAACACATCAATAGTGTTCTGCAGTGTTAACTGGGTTTGTTGTGAATATTTGGCACTGAAACTCACACTACAAAAATAAATAATTTTATGCCTGCTAAAGTGTGAGACACAGCACATGCTGTAGATTGTACATACAAGGTGCAATGAGACGAAAAACCTCGGGTGGTGAGGAGCCACCTTCAGCTGCTTCATTGAGGGCCAGGCAAAAAATTTCTGGAATGATTCACTATTACTAGTTCAACATTAACCACAGTTTCACTTGTGTACACTTGCCATTAATTGTAATTAGCACAAGATTACATCCGAAGATCAAAGACATTTTGCTGTAAAAAGTTCTAACATTCTAATATTCTAGGAATCAATAATTCTCTTCAGATATTATGGCTGAATGCCTCCCTTCCAATGTCAAGGCAAGCTAGCAGCTGACACATGAGTAAAATTTGTACTTATTTGTTCCTTGAGAAGCTACAACATTCTGATGTCTCGACCCAAACTTTTTGTAGTAATGTTGAACTGTTGAACCTGCAGCTTTTTATAGAAACCAAACAAAATTATTTTCGGCTAAAGTGCAATTACGGTGTACCAGGCTCTTTCACTACATGCTATGTTGGCAATCTGTTTCTTTTGGTCACAGCCAATAAGATGGTAGTATGAGGTAGCCAATCAGAATCGATGAATCTGACAATTTCCTTCAACAGAAGGTACAAACTAATTAAATTTGTTTTTGATATGGAAAGCAAGAAGAAAACCAAATATGCTGTCAGAATGAACTGTAGTGCAGACCAAGGCCTAAATTAAGTTGGAAAGTGATAATTTGATTGTGAGCTGGCAAAGCCAATAAATGTGAATAGAAGCAAACTAGATGCATTGACAAACTGGCCTGTAGTGACGCCTGAGGCCTAAGTTAGAAAGGACTGTGACAATTCTGTTGTGACTTGGCAAAGCTAACAAATCTCACAAGAAAAACAAGATTGCTATAATGGACAACATGTAGCTTAGCCTGAGATGTAAGTTCATCATTGCAATTACATATTTGTTTGCATTATTTCTGCTTTTGGTGAAAAGTCTCACAATGTGGTTAAAGTTTCACCTAATAGAGGAACATCCCAGCTAACTTTATTTAAGAACCACAGGAACTTATGAATGAGCATTCTGACTGACTACAGACAATAGACTCATGATTCATCACAATTACTTCCCATCATTCACCATGCATATAGCCAACTGCAGCTGTCCCACTAATAATTATTTGTCTCCTGTAGCGGAGGTGAGTTATTACCAGATATGCTGAAAACCTGCTCATAATAAATAACATCTGTTTATCACCATTACAAATGTCAAATTACAATTTTAATTTAGATGATGTGACAAAGGTGTTACAGTGTTATTCTTTTGTGTGTGAATTGTTGGATGGCTTAGACAGAGGTCTACACGTGAAGTAAGAAATGATACCACACACAAATAAGACATACTGACGATTACGTCACAACTATTATCAACTGAAGCATATAAAACTCCATTCAAACTACAGTAGTAAAGTTCTATTGTAAAAAAGATCATTTTGTTATAGAAAACTTACCTGTCTAATAGACATTGTACAAAGAATGTACAAGAAGATAAAGGAACATTCTGTGTAATCATCTCCAGGCAGATTCCTGTGAGACAGTCCTTGGATCCATGAAATTGGAACAAAAGGTAATCTTGCAACAACTCTTCCATCAAAGCTGAATGAAAAGTTCAGTCATGTAGGACTTACAGAATGATTTAAACATTTTAGGCATTGGAAATTTCTTATGGAAGATACTTACATACTATTAAACATGCTCAAAAGAGCAGTGAAGGCAAAACCAATTGCAAAAACTGATTTCATTTTCACTAATGACAGATCTCTATTATTGTTCTTCAGTTTCTCTTCCTCTCTTTCTATTTTCTTCTTGTGTTGTTTATCAAAAGAGTCACCATGTGCCTCTTTGCGTTTCTCCACTGAAATTAAACAAACATGTATCATTACATTAATTTATTTACACTTTTCCATTAATTTGCAGATGATATGAACTCAAAATAAAGTTATGTATATATTTACCACCATTTACTGCACAGAATAAGGAATTCAGTAACTTAATCATGATTCAGACTGTAGTGAAGTTCCGTGTACACCCACTCTCCTTTGACCAATGATGATAAAACTTTTTTTAACAAATTGATCTGTTGGGATTAGGTGAGATGTGAGGCGGTGATGGTTTGGTTGTGCACTGATAAAGGAGGCAATCAAAGTGCCATTACAAAAAGCATACTTTTTAAATGGAGATTGTGGCGACTAACCTGTAGCATGGCCCCAGGCCTAGCATATGTTTTAGGCGTATTATATATTTAATTGTAAGTTATTCATCAGGACTATTTCATTTATATACACTGCGTCTCAGCTGAAAACCCTCGTTTTCACAGTACAGTTTGATGTTTTCAAGGTTTTAGGTGTTAATAACTAGAACAATCCCAACTAAAACAAACAATGATGGTTCAAGTACTCATAACTGGGCTATCAAGTATACATGATTGGATAAAAGTTATGTAGTGGATCCTTTTTCATTGTTAGTAACATGCCATTATCTAATATATCTATTCTGAATTTATCTTGGAGTTTTTGTTTTTATGATGAAACGTATGTGTGAAATATGGCATGGACAAAGACAGCAGTCATGCTACAGCTCAGTCTTACTGCAGCCTTTTTTTTTCATATTCAATGGCTTGGCCAACTCACGCCCAAACTATCACCTTCCAACCAGACTAAAAGCTCAAGCTATGCTCCAGATCAGTCTGTTACCACAGCTAGTAGGATCAACTCCCACACTCTAGCCCATGGTTTTATAGATTAGAGATTAGATTAGATTAGATTAATACTTGTCCCATAGATCATGAATACGACACTTCGTAATGATGTGGAACGTGTCAGGTTAATGAAAGATGTCTGTACAAGATATTACATTACACAAAATATTGCATGACACTAATGCTTAAGTTAGTTTTTTTTTCCCTCCCTTAATTTATATCTAAAAATTCAGCCAAGGAGTAGAAGGAGTTGTCATCTAGAAATTCTTTTAATTAATTTTTAAATGTTGGTTGACTATCTGTCAGGCTTTTGATGCTGTTTGGCAGGTGACCAAAGACTTTTGTGGCAGCATAATTTACCCCCTTCTGTGACAAAGTCAGATTTAACCCTGCATAGTGAAGATCATCCTTTCTCCTGGTGTTATAGCTATGCACACTGTTATTACTTTTGAACTGGGCTGGATTATTAACAACAAATTTCATAAGTGAATATATATACTGTGAGGTTATTGTGAGGATCCCTAGACCTTAAATAGATGTCTGCAGGATGACCATGGGTGGGCTCCAGCAATTATTCTGATTACACGTTTTTGAGCAATGAATACTTTTCTACTCAACGATGAATTACCCCAGAATATGATACCATACGAAAGCAGTGAATGAAAGTAGGCATAGTAAGCTAATTTACTGAGGTACTTATCACCAAAATTTGCAATAACCCTAATAGCATACGTAGCCGAACTCAGGTGTTTCAGCAGACCATCAATGTGTTGCTTCCAGTTTAAGCTCTCATCAATGGACACACCTAAAAATTTTGAAAATTCTACCTTAGCTACAGACTTATGTTCAAAGTCTATATTATTACTGGAGTTGTGCCATTTACTGTATGGAACTGTATATACTGTGTTTTATCAAAATTTAAAGAGAGTCCGTTTGCTGAGAACCACTTAATAATTTTGTGAAAAACATCATTTACAATTACATCACTTAGTTCTTGGTTTTTGGATGTTATTACTATACTTGTATCATCAGCAAAAAGAACTAACTTTGCATCTTCATCAATATGGAATGGTAAGTCATTAATGTATATCAAGAACAGTGAAGGACCTAAGACCGAACCCTGTGGGACCCCGTGCTTGATAGCCCCCTCCCCCAGTTTGAGGAATCAGCTGTTGTATTAACATTACATGAACCACTTATTTCAACTTTCTACATTCTTCCAGTTAAGTATGAATTAAACCATTTGTGCACTGCCCCCCTCAAACCATAATGATTTAGCTTATCTAAAAGAATTCCATGATTTACACAGTCAAAGGCCTTTGAGAGATCACAAAAAATACCAATGGGTGATGTCCAGTTATTCAGAGCATTTAATATTTGATCAGTGAAAGCGTATATAGCATTTTTGTTGAAAAGCCTTTCTGAAAACCAAACTGACATTTTGTTAGTACTTTATTTTTACATATATGGGAGGCTACTCTAGAATACATTACTTTCTCAAAAATTTTTGATTGAGCTGTCAGAAAGCACCATAGCAGTTACATACGACTGAACAATATTTGCCTTAATAGTGCAACTGCTCAAAGCTGACAAAGCTTTATCTTATTCTACAGTACTTTCAAGAAAGTAAGAATCCTGTAGCACTCATTTGGCATTGATAAAATGGATGTAGGTGTCGAAATCACATTTTTAAGAGATCTAAACAAATATAACTGCTTTATAGAACCTATCTCTGATTAACTATAGCGTTGTAGGTGGTGTAAAAAATAAGTTACTTTACCAAAGTGATTGATTTTATTCACTCACATTTCATGAGTGGCTATGTTGCTTATAACATAACTAAAGTTAGTGTAGTCCAGTGCCCTTATATTTGGCCTGCATATTATAATTTAAAACAAATAACTGACAAACTGACACTTACCAATTTTAAACAGGGGTCTTATGGTGGAAGTTTACAATAGGGAGAATGTCATACTCGTGTTTCGTGCAAGAATGTTATCAGCTCTTGACATGAAGTATGATGGGAACAAATGAAGGTGTATCAGCTGTTTGCATTATGCAGCCAATGATAGAGCAGCGAGCAGATGACATGTTTTGAAGTAATAGATTCAGAAGAAAGGGTGAAACATTGCTGTAAACGAGGATTATAACTGCTCCTTTTGAGTACCAGCTACTTAAACTGTACTATTATCTGCATCAGCAAACCAAGGACAGTGTTGTAACTCATGATATATTTGAAAAAGCAGTAAAACATTTATCTGCAATCGATCTACATGAGCATACTGAGTAAGGGATGACTGTTTTTTTTTTTATTGAATCATGGGAGGAGTTAGGTAGATCATCTTTTTTTCATTAAATAATGGGTGATGGTAGGTGGATGAATGTTTATTAATATAGCAAACATGCAACTCATTATTAATACAGTATTTGTATACCTTATACAGGAGATTATGGACACACAAACAATTCATCTCTACACCTTTACCTGTTGTAATAGATTTAGATTTTAATATTACTTGCAGAAAGTTTCACACAGATAACTTCACTAGATATCTAGACCTATACATCTATAATAGTTTCAATCAGATTCTAAATGCTACATATACTTACATCTTTTACTCTGTCTCTCTACTTCAGCTTTTAGTTTCTGATATTTTTCTGTTCTGTACACCATTAGCCACGTAAGACCTAAAAAAAGATATCATTTAGCTGTGACTATTGTACTGAATTTCAGTAAACAGTTTTTAAAGGACTTGCTCTGAGGGATCAGCTAAGAATTATAGTCGAGCAAAAACCTGTTTCTACTACACACATTGAAAACTACAAATGCAAACAAATCCATTTTAAGTACTGTCTACCTCTACAATCGGTACATGACTGAGAAGGGCACAGCACAGCAAGTGTACTGGTTATTATGGCTTTTTCCAATTCCATTTACATATGGCACGTGGGAAGACTGAGTGCTTAAGTGCATACTTAATTAGTCTAATCTTGTATCTTTTCTTATCTTTTCTTTGCAACTCCAGCATAGGAGGGGGGGAGGGGGGTGGCGCCGGGGCGGGGGGGGGGGGGGGCGTTAGAGACCGGATGGGATTGGGAAGGGTGTTATAGTACACTCCTAGATTCATCCCTTAAAGCTGGTTCTACAAACTTGCTAAGTAAGTTTTCATGGGATAGTTTGAATCTTACTTCAAGCATCTGCTATTTAAGTTCTTCTTCATCTTCATGACATTTTCCCATGGGCTGAAAAAACCTACGACCACTTGTGCTGCCCTTTTTTTGTATCTATTTAAGTCTCTTTGGTACATGTCCTACAATACGTGAGCAGTGAATGTTTAAATCAAGTTGACAATCTTTTCATCACACTGAGGATTATCAAGATCTAACTGAACATTTGAGCAACTGTTTTTGAACAGTATTTCATTACAAATAACTGAATCATCTAAAAAAGTATTAAGTTATTATTAATACCAGCTTCTTTCAGACAGCATTTCATTATAGATCCCTGCATCCTCTACAAAAAGTATTAAGTTCTTTTAAAAACTGTCCATAAGGTTATTAACATACAACATGAACTGTAAAGATCTCAATGCACTCCTCTGAGGAATGCCCCAAGCTACTTCTACATTTGTCGATGACTCTCCATCCGAGATAACTTACTGCATACTTCCTACCAAAAAACACTCACTCCAGTCACAAATTTCACTTGATACCCCACACAAAAGTACTTTTGATAATAAGCATAGATGTGGTACTGAGCCAAATGCTTGTCGGAGACTGAGAAATACTGCACCTAACTGCCTGCCTTGATCCAAGGCTTTCAGTTATTTTATGCGAGAAAAGTGGAAAATAGGTTCAAAGTGATTGATGTTCTCAGTGTCCATGCTGCCTGGCATACAAGAGGTCATTCTGTTCATGATACCTCATTATGCTTGAGATCAGAATGTGTTCTAAGATTCTGCAACAAATGGGTGTCAAAGATAGTGATTAAATAGTTATGTCATTCAACATTAAAGACAGATGTAATTTTACTGACACAATGATCCTCATAAATTTCGGTTTGTGATGTTACATAGCATCAAATTAAGTTTTCTGCAATGTCAAGGAATTTGTGGAAATCCCTTGTTCCTTTTAGTGCTATACAGTTTTCAAATCTGGTTTGAAGTATTGTTTTCATATGCAAAACCACTTCTTCTTTCTTGATCAGACAATACGTAAAGATGGTTTGTGGTTGATCTTTGTAGACTGGCTTTACTTCATGTTTTGTTGTTCCTTCTACTCCATCAAATGCATTTTTTACCATGGCAAGATGCAAAAAAGTGCCATTCAGCCTCCAATCCAAAGCCTATTTTGTGGTTGCACAAACTTGAAAAACTCTTTTTGTTCTTATATGGACTACCACTTCCATCTGAAAAGTATATCAGCTTCTCAACCTCGGGAAAATTTCCTTTTATGTAACCTATTACATACTTTTGAAACACATGTACACCCAATGTGTTGTGCTGTAAGTAGTCACTTAGAACACAAATTGAAAAACTGAAAACTTCATCTTTCTCATTTTTAAAGTAGATAATAAAAGGATGCACTGTTGCCTGGTCATTAACCCAGTGGTACCCCTGTATTGCATCCCGAATCACAAATGTAAAATTTTCTGCAAAATCAGCTAGCACTATGCATCCAGCTTCATGAAGTTGTGCTTTTTTGTCCTTAAAAAACCTAACTTTGGATTTTAGAAACATAGTGGTGACTTTCGTGTTTTTGTAAGTTATCAATTAAAGATTACAAGTACTCTTCCTGTGATTTAACCACTGTTATCATTTGTGCCCTGTCAGTTGTGACCCACTGTTTGAAGGTAATACTGTCTGGCATTTCCTCATCACATTCATGAAACAATTCAACAACGGTTTCCTTACCAGGGCATTTATTACACAAACTCATCACGCAGTCATTACTGTTAGTGTACAGACCATGAAATCTAGCAACACTTTGTAGTTAAGCTCACTGAGTTTTGCACCCACAATCATCAGTTTGACATTTTGATTATGTAAACACATACGGAGTGTGTCACTGAGAATCCAGTGATAGTGTTAACTAAATATATGCCACAATTAAATTTTATTACAATGAAACAATAAACCATTTAAATAGGCAACATCCATAAGATCGGTTGTAGAATGTTGTTGTTGTTGTCTTCAGTCCTGAGACTGGTTTGATGCAGCTCTCCATGCTACTCTGTCCTGTGCTAGCTTCTTCATCTCCCAGTACCTACTGCAACCTACATCCTTCTGAATCTGCTTAGTGTATTCATCTCTTGGTCTCCCTCTACGACTTTTACCCTCCACACTGCCCTCCAATGATAAATTTGTGATTCCTTGATGCCTCAGGGACATGTCCTACCAACCGATCCCTTCTTCTAGTCAAGTTGTGCCACAAACTTCTCTTCTCCCCAATCGTATTCAATACCTTCTCATTAGTTACGTGATCTATCCACCTTATCTTCAGCATTCTTCCGTAGCACCACATTTCGAAAGCTTCTATTCTCTTCTTGTCCAAACTATTTATAGTCCATGTTTCACTTCCATACATGGCTACACTCCATCCATACAAATACTTTCAGAAATGACTTCCTGACTCTTAAATCTATACTCGATGTTAACAAATTTCTCTTCTTCAGAAACGCTTTCCTTGCCATTGCCAGTCTACATTTTATATCCTCTGTACTTCGACAACCATCATCAGTTATTTTACTTCCTAAATAGCAAAACTCCTTTACTACTTTAAGTGTCTAATCTAATTCCCTCAGCATCACCCGATTTAATTTGACTACATTCCATTATCTTTGTTGTGCTTTTGTTGGGGTTCATCTTATATCCTCCTTTCAAGACACTGTTCATTCCGTTCAACTGCTCTTCCAAGTCCTTTGCTGTCTCTGGGAGAATTACAATGTCATCGGCGAACCTCAAAGTTTTTACTTCTTCTCCATGAATTTTAATACCTACTCCGAGTTTTTCTTTTGTTTCCTTTACTGCTTGCTCAATATCCAGTTGGAATAGCATCGGGGAGAGGCTACAACCCTGTCTCACTCCTTTCCCAACCACTGCTTCCCTTTCATGCCCCTCGACTCTTATGACTGCCATCTGGTTTCTGTACAAATTGCAAATAGCCTTTCGCTCCCTGTATTTTACCCGTCACCTTCAGAATTTGAAAGAGAGTATTCCAGTCAACATTGTCAAAAGCTTTTTCCAAGTCTACAAATGCTAGAAACGTAGGTTTGCCTTTTCTTAATCTTTCTTCTAGGATAAGTCGTAAGATCAGTATTGCCTCACGGGTTCCAACATTTCTACGGAATCCAAACTGATCCTCCCCAAGGTCTGCATCTACCAGTTTTTCCATTCGTCTGTAAAGAATTCGCGTTAGTATTTTGCACCTGTTACTTATTAAACTGATAGTTCGGTAATTTTCACATCTGTCAACACCTGCTTTCTTTGGGATTGGAATTATTATATTCTTCTTGAAATTTGAGGGTATTTCGCCTGTCTCATACATCTTGCTCACCAGCTGGTAGAGTGTTGTCATGACTGGCTCTCCCAAGGTCGTCAGTAGTTCTAATGGAATGTTGTCTACTCCTGGGGCCTTGTTTCGACTCAGGTCTTTCAGTGCTCTGTCAAACTCTTCACGCAGTATCTTATATCCCATTTCTTCTTCATCTGCATCCTCTTCCATTTCCATAATATTGTCCTCAAGTACATCACCCTTGTATAAACCCTCTATATACTCCTTCCACCTTTCTGCCTTCCCTTCTTTGCTTAGAACTGGGTTGCCATCTTAGTTCTTGATATTCCTACAAGTGGTTCTCTTCTCTCCAAAGGTCTCTTTAATTTTCCTGTAGGCAGTATCTATCTTACCCCCAGTGAGAGAAGCTTCTACATCCTTACATTTGTCCTCTAGCCATCCCTGCTTAGCCATTTTTGCACTTCCTGTCGATCTCATTTTTGAGACGTTTGTATTCCTTTTTGCCTGCTTCATTTACTGCATTTTTATATTTTCTCCTTTCATCAATTAAATTCAATATTTCTTCTGTTACCCAAGCAGCTCTCGTCTTTTTACCTACTTGATCCACTGCTGCCTTCACTACTTCATCCCTCAGAGCTACCCATTCTTCTTCTACTGTGTTTCTTTCCCCCATTCCTGTCAATTGTTCCTTATGCTCTCCTTTAAACTCTGTACAACCTCTGGTTCTTTCAGCTTATCCAGATCCCATGTCCTTAAATTCCCACCTTTTTGCAGTTTCTTCAGTTTTAATCTACAGGTCATAACCAATAGATTGTGGTCAGAATCCACATCTGTCCCTGGAAATGTCCTACAATTTAAAACCTGATTCCTAAATCTCTGTCTTAGCATTATATAATCTATCTGATACCTTTTAGTATCTCCAGGATTCTTCCATGTATACAACTTTCTTTGTAGAATAATGTGAATTATTTCCTCATTTTAAAAAATTCATATCTTTTTCACAGTTAGATATCAATGTTGAAATTTTTACAGTACATTGCTATCATATAGGTGTACAAACTGTGCAAAAATCATATTTTTATATTCAGTCCCACCTGAGATAACTAACCCCAAAACTATACATAAAATGAAAATTTTCAAAAATTCATAAAAAATTAAGGAAACATTTGCAAGTCTTCTTGCTCTATATGAAGCTAGTAGTGTACGGTATCCAACTATAGGAAAGAAATAGACTCTTGTAAATCACTCCTTGTTTGTTACTTTTGGGCCTAAAAACTGGATTTTTGAAAATTTGGATACCAAATTTTGGAGGTCATTTTGACTGGTTATTTTTGAATTTTGGTTATTTTGTGTACTAGACAATGTTGTAGTGGGCACTTTTCTAAAATCAATCATGTCAATTGCATTGTTGTAACTTACCCCAGTGCAGAGATATTCAAATTTTTGCTAATGTCTACAGACTCAAAAATAGTCACGGGCCTAAATATAAAAATGGTCACCATCTGGAAAAGATGCAAGATAAATTATTTAACTCTTTGTCTGCCATGTGAGTTAAATATAAATCACAGGAAGTGTTCTCTTAGGGGCCACGTGAAGTAAATACAACTCACGGACATTTTTCCATTTAAAGCTCCGTGGTGTAGTTGTAACTCAGAGGAGCACGCCGGACTCCGAGTTATAGTAGGTTATGGCACCAGTAACAAATCATGTTTATGGCCAAGAGCTCAAGAGTAGTTATTGACATTTGAATTTGTGAGTGATATATAACTCTCATGGCTTAGTCAATTGGACTTTTCTTCTTTTTATTATTTGTTTATTATTTAGTTTGACATAATACACAGTAGATTGTAATTGCAAATCACATACAGTTTTATTGACATTCTTCAACTCTAATTGTAACAACAATGAAACTGAAAAATTTGGATCATTCCACTTTGTTTCCCTAACACCTGTATGCACTGTGCTTTATGAAAAAACACTCTACACAAAAATATGAAAGACAATTCTTAGATTTCTATGCAGTTTCTTTGCATTTCTTGACATCTTGCTCTTGTCCAAATTCATTTTTCTTTTTCCCTAGCACACTGTACATCTACATATGGCTGCTCCCATGTTCACAAGTGCACAATGGCTCATCGGCATCTTCTGAAAGGAGTAGTCTCAAAGTCACTTCCTTTTTGAATTCTGTGATTGTGATCTTCTTGTTGTTGATGTATCGGTAAGTCACATGAGCATTTACCAGTGCTGACCCTGTCAACAATTCAATTGCAAGCTTCCTGTAACGCGTCAAACCCTGCCTTAGACAATGCGAATACGACTTAATTTTCTCAGAAAGCTGCTTCTTCTTCTTCTCCATGAACAATACTCAGCATCACAACATACCTGTTATCTTTCCATTTCAGTACTACTACACCTGTGGTACTTTCCTTTGCTTTGCGTTCCCTCTTCTTCAGTTTTGCCTGTACAACACCTTGAGGATTCAGTTTTCTGTTTTATCTTAGAGTACCAACTAAATGTGTTGACTGTTCAAGAAGCTGGTGTGCTAGATACACACTTGTGCAAAAATTGTCTGTATATAAGATTCTGCCCTCATTGAGTAATCCGCTCATAACAACAGAAGTGGCAAGAGGAACACCAGGATTCGCATTCTTCCCACAGTAAACTTACATATTCCAGGTGTAGCCATCCTTTAGACAAAGTTTGAACAACTTAATTCCGAATTTATGGCCCTTATTATTTATATACTGAATGAAATTTAGCCTTCCTCGAAATGGCACAAGTGTTTGGTCAATGCAAAGTTGTTTCTCTGGCACAACTACACTTTGAAATCACCACAGTAATTTATCAATAAGAGGTTGAATTTTTGATAAGCGGTTTACCAATGGGCACTGGTTGTTATCGGAAAAATGCCATATACGTAAAAGCAGTTAAAAACAAATGTGTGACATAACATTTTTTACACTGTCGTGATAGAGCATATTTCTTGACCAATAATTTGGAATCCTCAGTTTTACATTTAGTGACATCCATAACAAAAATCCTAAAAATTGTTAAATTGCAGTTTTGCTGACATTAGTCTGCTTTTTGAGTCTTGAATTAACTGTTACTGAGTGACTTTCTAAGACTTGTTTTGTGTACAAACCAGTTTGTTGAGTCACGTATTCTAGAATTTCATCAGGTACAAAATATTTGAAGAAATCATATGGTGTCTTGCCTTTGAGAGTTAGTGTAACAGAAGCATTTACACCAGAACTGGAATGAATAATTGTAAAGTTTTTCATATTTTACCCGTAACTGGCCTACAGACAATCTCATTAGAATTTGTTCTAAGTGTGTCATCCTCATCTTCAGAAATTCATTATATCACGCTAACTTCAACTGAACCTGAATCAACTGCAGTAGTTATGGCACTAACATGGTTAGAGCTGCTTTGTTGCCTGGTTATAACAGCTGTGAAGTTCGGTTCTTTGACTAAATGTGAACATAAAACTCTTCTTCCTACTTCACTCATGTGATTCCATCATCAGAGGTTCTGGTTTCCCTTCCGGTCTCCTCTGGTAAAAATTTGTTTGAGCTATCACCAAAAAAGACATAGAATCTTCATCACTTATGCCTATAACTTCATCTAAAGGCTGCTGTACATGCCTTTGTTCATCTTTGTAACTTCTACGAGACATTTTATTCTGCTACTAGGGTGATGCAGCCAATAGTTGATTGATTAACAATTTGAGTTTACGTTTATATTTTTTATAGAACATCTACTTGAAGGAAGAAGTTGATAACAACACATATCACAGAAAAGTTTCCTGTAAAGAATGACATACATGCAATTAACTTTGAAATGCTTATTCCCTACATTTTCTGAATTTCAGTTACAGTGGTCAGAAATTACCAATAGTTGATTATACAGTTCCACAAAATGATCGCCCATAGTCCAGTAGTTGATCAATATGCAAAAATAAAATCATCTGACATTAAATTGATAATTACATATGGGAACATAATTTTAACACACTTACATGAATGATTAACATACTGAACAATTGTTTCAATGAAATAAAACAATATAACATAGTAGCCTACACACAACAATAAACTATACACAAGTCTGCTCACAGTTTCATTCCAGTTTTCCAATATCAACAGGACGTTGAAACTTGTAACGCAGCCTGCCTCCTGTAGAGATAATAGAGGGTTCTGGAAGTATTGCTAAAATCTGTGAAGAGTGAACAGTGCTTATCTCATCTTCATCAGTCTTAAACAGTGTGTTTCTTTCATCGCAGATTTTCAAACACATTACCTCAATGTCCTCTTCTGTAGTAACTCTTTGAACAGTGCACAGAAATTTATGCTTATTATTCTTTTGGCCTGGAAACAAGAACAAAGCAAAATCTCCTTCTTTGAATGCAGGCCTTCGAATGTCATGCCTCTTCTCAGTGGTAGCAAGGTTTTTATTACCGTCAGACTCATTTTCTGATGTGTCTTCACGAAGGTTCCATTCATCACTGATGGATTCCGACTATGAACTGTCTTTTCTTACAGGTTTCTTTTTTGGTGGTTTTTCCTTCTCAGCCTCTGGAAACAGTTTCCTTCCTTTTCTTTTTTTCTCATTCGTCTGTTTTGCCATTTTATGTTGTTCTATTCTAGCTCATTTGGCAGCTTCTGTGTTAGCTTTTAATTCTTCCTTTGATTTGTTCCAGTCTAGCCACTGTTTGGATGTTGTTGCATATGGTATGTACTCTCTTTTCCTTCCAGCCTTTATAGGGGATTCAGTAGGCAAAGTAATATGATTATCAAAATCTGGACTGATTCTGTTTTTCTGAGATGATTGGGATGAACAGCATTTTGGAGTGTCTGCTTCAGGGTTGACTAGATGTGAAAGGGGGCTGAGGAGGATCTGAACTGTCATTTTCTTGTACTGAATTTTGATCTCCTTACTTTTCATTATGACATGTGGATGATTCATCTTGTGAGTCACAAGATATTTTGCTGTTAGTACACATTTGAGGATCTCCTGCTGGATTTTCTGGTGTAATGATGGATTGTTCTGTACTACACAAATGCAGACATAGCATGTTAGCATCTGTAGTTTTATTTGTTGAAGGTGATTTACAAGTAGCATGAATTTTACGCCAAACCTGAAACAGTTCTTCTGCTCCTGGATCACCTTCCCATCCATTTTTCTCTGCTGCACGGAATTCTTCTGCTCTACCTCTCTTCATTAAAGATTCAAAATGCAAAAGATGTTCAACACCAAATGATGATGGTTTTATTGCATTACCACACGTTATAGCAGGTGCACAATGTCTAGATTTGCTGGACATGCATCTAGCATAGTCCACTGCATCAGGATCATAAGGGAAAAGACCACACTTCCTGAAACCATTTTTCACTGTTTCAGGAGTAGCCTTTTCATTGAAAACAGTCTCAAGCAATGGGCCAAATACAGTTTTTGTTACAAATTTGTTACCATTTTTGTCTTTCCAATTATATACAGCATCTCTCCATCCAGATTTCAGGGGACAAAATATTGCCACATCAGCTGGTTGAAGCAAATGAGTCGCATTTGGATACAATGCAAATTGTATTATCCCATTGTCGGCACAAAACTTAGCAACTTTATATGATGTATGAGATTTGTGCCCACCCACCAATAAAATAATAGGAAATTTGACTCTCTCTTTCTTCAGCCATGGAAGGAAAATGTTGGCAATGTATTCAAAGCAGAGCGCTCCTGTCATCCAGCCTTTTTTTGACCGCCCAATGCCCCATTCACTGTTCAAATTCTCGGATATGTCCCTTGAAATTTTCTGAAGTGGAAATACAACCATTGGGGGTACAATGTCTCCAGCAGCATTGAAATTTGCCATTACAGTAATGGCCTCCTTTTCATTGCCACTTTTGACTTCATACAGTTTGTCAAAAGAAATTGGACCCAGAACTTTTCCAGTTTTAGGACATGTTTCAAATCCTGTTTCATCTGCATTATAAATTCTTTCTGGTTCATTTAAAATGTCCAAATTATTACCCTGCTGAAGATGCTGATGAAGTTCATTGAACCACTGGCTGATATTTTCCTCAGTAACAACTGCTCTGGCAGTATTTATGCTCTCAGCATGCCGTTCTGATACATCAGGGCGACGTTTCATGAATGACTTAAACCATTTTTCACCAGGCCTTCCATCTTTGAATGGTGTAGGTCTTCCATCTGCCAAAACAATGTCACTCACAGTTTCATACAGCGTCCTTCACTTTATTGGAAAGCCTTTTTTAGCATTGGCATGGATCCAGCTAACCAATAAATTCTATTCAGCCTGAACTTGGTCCCATCTTACGCTGCATAGGTATCTTTCCTTTAATTTTGTTATTTAGCATACTAAATGGGATACCAAAATGTTTTGCAGCTTTCCTCATACTACTGCCACCCGCCTGAACTGCTTCTACTGCACATTGTAAGTCTTCCTCAGAATACTTATAAAATTCTTTTTTCGACTTATCTTCTTTTGGAGCCATTTATTAATTCAGTCTGTAGATTTCACTCCTGTAAATAGAGGAATGAAACTAATGACTGATAAAAATTTTATCTGTATGCCTCAATACTTGTTGGTTGATCATATGTAAACCAGTAGATGATCACCCTGATCAACTACTGGAAGCCATATAAATTTCACATTTTCATCAGTATAGGACAGAAGAAAGGAATGCCTACTTGGTCCATGGTTAAAAGCAACTCTTTGTGAGAAAATTCTAAAAAGTACCAGTAATTGATCATTATGACCAACTACTGGAAAACATGCTTTCATGCACTCCAGTAGTTGATACCCCCCCCCCCCCCCTTAAAGAAGACTGAAGCAATAATTTACACTTCCTTTATGGTAATTGATAGAATCAATCATAATGAGTTATCTGTTAACACATTTCATCATATTTCAGTATTTAGTACTTGTGTCAATAAATATCTGTATCACTGTAACCTACCTTACAATTAGTCTAGATGCCCTGACACTAAATATGTTTGCCATCGTATGTTCTTTATATGCTCTTACATTTTTAAGAGTGTCAGTGCTGCCAACTCTGATAATTTAAAGATTAGAATGAAATGACCAACTACTGGGTGGTGATCAACATATATCAATTTGTTATAGAGCAAACAACACTGAATAGGCTGTAGCAACAATGCAGGAATGCAATAATGGAATGGTAGACAAATAATGCTGTGGAATGAAAACCTGACAGGAGTACAATGCCTAAAATTATTAGCAACATAGCAAATGACACACCTAGTACCTTTACTCTGCGGCCATGAGAATCAATGTAACTCACACAAAAAAAAAAATTAAAAAAGGTACTAAAATGCCATATTTTCACTTTATTTGCAATTAACAAGTTTACTTGGAGCAAACTAAAGCAGGATATTTGAAAAAAAGTAAAATAGCTCCAAGGAGTCGGTAACCCAAATATACCATGGCAGTCATCGTGTTAAAAAAAAATGTTTTAAACTTCTCAAATATAGGACAATCACATAAAAAACTTAAATATTTAAAAATGGTCAAGCAACCATATGGATTGACCCTTTCTCTGGAGCGTTTTTCAGTATTTTTTCATAAAACTGACTCCGTTCAAGTTTACAGTGGAGTCAATTTTGCATAATAATCAATTATATATACATAAAACGACAGAGAAAATAAATAGCTTATTTAAGAACTAAAAGACTTTCTTTCTTATTTTAGAAAAACATATATTATAATTATCAGTTTCTATGAATTCTTCAGTTGAATAGAATACGCTGTATTTTGGCCAAGTTTGTAATATGCTCTTACATTTATTAAACGGTACCGTGCGATAAATGCAGATAGTATACGCACTTTTTATAAGTAAATACTAACGAAAAATTAAATGTAGAAAGAGCTGATCCTTTATTTACAGTTCTTTTAAACAATTTCGTGTTTGCATATAGATTGTGTGATACCTTAAGAGTTAAAATACACGCACTGAAAAGGGAACTACCTCAAATAACAGCACATGTTCATTGTAAACATACAGGTTAAGACGATCAGTCACTCAATTAACACTTCCAACGCAGGATGCCTATTCCCATGCCATTCACTCTGGCAAAAACGACGTGATTCTCTAATTACAGTTGTGTAGTTTTAAATAAAAATTCGAAAGTTTAGGAAAATAAAACGTGTTATTCCAACAGAAAAAACTGAAGAAAAATTATTAATGTCATTAAATACTCTCACCTTCTCCCAACAACGCTGTGCATACCGATATGAAAAGAATCAACAACGTATCAGCCCACATTTTGTTCCACAACACAAAACTCACACCACGTAACACAGCTGATCACAGTCAACACTCAACAATCAACATAACAAGGAACAATTGCATTTTGAATTTTGGCGAAAGATGCGGCACTTCGAATGACACAAGATTACCAAAGAACTCCAAGAGCTCCCATTCTACACGCAACTAATACTTGCACCTCCCTCACGCCGCCAACTACGTACTAGCCAGCGAAATGGGCTATGGAAACAAGCTATTGTCTAACTATCATGGCAGTTGGTCTGACAGAGAGGCTAAAAATCGTTTGAAGCCAGGTTCACACTAAATGTGAACACATCAGAAGCCGACGTTATCGTCAAATGGTGATGTGTTCACATCAAGCGTAACGTCAGCGCAACGTTGATTCCCTTATTTTGCCCACTACCGAACGGTAAGAGTGATGTTATAGGTCCCTCTACAAGATCAAGCTGATCAAGTAATATGTCTCATCCTGCTATTTTTGCCACCTATTTGACCATGTACCGCTGCTATTTGACATGTAAGTCAAACACAGATCGTGTTAGACAAATATCTTGGTTTATGGAAAACTTGAAAACGTGGTGGACGTTGTTTCTTTTTATGTTACGCCAAATATTATAAATTGAAGAGTAGAATAGACTATTTATTCGCCTCTCAGTATTTTTTTGTCACTTAACTGGATTCGTAAAACTTGTTCAATAATCAGTTACATATACAAAAAGTAAATACATTATTTAAGACCTAAATATTTTCTTTATCACTTAGGAAAAAAGTATATTATTGTCATTAGCTTCTAGGAATTCTTTAGTTAAATAAAATTAACTGTATTTTAGTCAACTTTATAATGTGCTCTTTCATTATTAAGTAGTATTGTTCGAGCTGATTATGGTAACTTGCTGAAAATTTTATGCTCACGTAGGCCTGTTTATAGTTATTATTGACTACAGAAAGTCTTAAGGAAGGTAAATCAAACAAGATGACATGAAATCCCACGTTCATTTTTATATATTTTCTCTAACACATATTAAACAGTTATATTCATACACAGTATCGGCAATGTCATACTACTAAGACTTTTAAAGTGGTTTCTGCAGAACTCTCTGGATGATAACCCTATTAAATATCTGATTGGCTTCTTCTACCATCTGAATATAATTGGTAAATAGCCACAGAGCAATAGTCCATAACAAATTTGCATGCTGTTGTTGTGGTCTTCAATCCTGAGACTGGTTTGATGCAGCTCTCCATGCTACTCTATCCTGTGCAAGCTTCTTCATCTCCCAGTACGTGCTGCAGTCTACATCCTTCTGAATCTGCTTAGTTTATTCATCTCTTGGTCTCCCTCTATGATTTTTATCCTCCACACTGCCCTCCAATACTAAATTGGTGATCCCTTGATGCCTCAGAACATGTCCTACAAACTGATCCCTTCTTCTAGTCAAGTTGTGCCACAAACTCCCCTTCTCCTAAATTCTATTCAAAGTTTTTACTTATTCTCCATGAATTTTAATACCTACTCCGAGTTTTTCTTTTGTTTCCTTTACTGCTTGCTCAGTATACAGATTGAATGACATCAGGGAGAGGCTACAACCCTGTCTCACTCCCTTCCCAACCACTGCTTCCCTTTCATGTCCCTCGACTCTTATAACTGCCATCTGGTTTCTGTACAAATTGTAAATAGCCTTTCGCTCCCTCTATTTTACCCCTGCCACCTTCAGAATTTGAAAGAGAGTATTACAGTCAACATTGTCAAAAGCTTTCTCTAAGTTTACAATTACTAGAAACGTAAGTATGCCTTTCCTTAATCTATCTTCTAAGATAACTCGTAGGGTCAGTATTGCCTCATGTGATCCAATATTTCTACCAGTTTTTTAATTCATCTGTAAAAAATTCCCTTTAGTATTTTGCAGCAGTAACTTGTTAAACTGATAGTTCGCTAATTTTCACATCTGTCAACACCTGCTTTCTTTGGGATTGGAATTATTATATTCTTCTTGAAGTCTGAGGGTATCTCACTTGTCTCATACATCTTCCTCACCAGATGGTAGAGTTTTGTCAGGACTGGCTCTCCCAAGGCTTCAGTAGTTCTAATAGGAATGTTGTCTACTCCCGGGGTCTTGCTTCCACTTAGATCTTTCAGTGCTCTGTCAAACTCTTCATGCAGTATCAAATCACCCATCTCAACTTCATCTTCATGCTCTTCCATTTCCATAGTATTGTCTTCAAGTACATAGCTCTTGATAAACCATTTGCATGCTCCTTCCACCTTTCTGCTTTCCCTTCTTTGCTTAGAACTGGGTTTCCATTTGAACTAATGATATTCATACAAGTGATTCTCTTTTTTCCAAAGGTCTCTTTAATTTTTCTGTAGGAAGTGCCTGTCTTACCCCTAGTTGAGATAAGCCCCTACATCTTTACATGTGTCCTCTAGGCATCCCTGCTTAGCCATTTTGCACATCCTCTCGATCTCATTTTTGAGACGTTTGTATTCCTTTTTGACTGCTTCATTTACTGAAATTTTTATATTTTCTCCTTTCATCAATTAAATTCAATATCTCTTCTGTTACCCAAGGCTTTCTAGTAGCCCTCATCTTTTTACCTACTTGATCCCCTGCTGTTCACTATTTCATTTCTTAAAGCTACCCATTCTTCTTCTACTGTATTTCTTTCCCCTATTCTTGACGATCGTTCCCTAATACTCTCTCGCTTTCATAATTCTTAAACCATGTGTTAGTTATGATTAAGTTATGCTCTGTGCAAAATTCTACCATGTGGCTTTCTCTTTCATTTATTTCACCCAGTTCATACTCACCTACTACGTTTCCTTCTCTTCCTTTTCCTACTATCGAATTCCAGTTCCCCATGACTATTAAATTTTCGTCTCCCTTCACCATCTGAATAATTTCTTTTATCTCATCATACATTTCTTCAATTTCTACATCATCTGCAGAGCTAGTTGGCATATAAACTTGTCCTACTGTAGTACTATAATAGAAAATGTTAATTGCGGCTTTGTCCTAAAATAGGGTACTGTAATCCTCTGTAAGCTGTAATATGGGAACAATGGAAATATGATGAATCTAATATGGCGACTCAGCAATAGCGAGCAAGGGATGTCCCTTGACTGCTTTGCAATTTCAGCCAAGTGCCAGATATACTTCCAATGTTTTGTCACTCGTTTTATATGCAATGATGTCTTACAAAGATATGTAAATTACACATAATTAAGCCAATGTCATAAAAAACACAGGCATTTTGCGAAAAGACTATTGATAGTAAACAGGTGAATGGCATTAAAGATACATGTAACCTCACCTCAGATCACCAAAGACTCTAATATCAAAGTGATACAAGGACATCTGTAATATAGTCATAAAAGTAAGTTAGAGATTTCAATTGTTACAACATTGGTTCAGTGTAGTGACAGTCAACAAAAAGCACTCATTGAACAAAACTAACATCGACTAAACCAGGCTGTGATACCGGCAAAAGCATCTAACCCAACAAAAGCAGCAGAACCAAGTTCCACACCCGAAGATATTCAAGATACAACGAGAAGAACTGGGTACTGGAAAGCAGAAGCAGTACCTACAGGAGACCCACTAAGGACATCAACAGATCCAGTCTCAAAAGTATCACCAAGGACATCTAATTTTACATGTATCAGTGAACACCACCAATCAACCACTATCATCCCAGCAACAGGAGGAAGTTCAGCAATTTCAGTGAAAAGAAGTGTAAGGCAACCATGTCATCTACAAGATATTTTATTCCCAAAAAGCTTCAAGACCAAATTATGATAACTAGTGCACCGATCAACCACACCTCCAGTAGCAGTCCTTGACGCAAAACCAGAAACCACCTCAACATCGACCACACAAGTAAAATTACCAGAGAGATGGAGAACTGCCCCTTTCACCATCAGAACATTTTCTTATGACCAATGGAAAAAACCAACTCATGCTTCTAGATGAGAATGAAGATTTCCCACACAATTTAAATTCAGGAATAAAGGTAAGTGGTCAACCAACTACAATCAGAACAAATCTAAAATCTCACCAGGTCACTCTTCTTCATCAGAATATACAGTCACTTAGGAATAAAGTAAGAGAGCTTGAAATCTTGCTATCAAGTGAACTCAAATATGTTAATATACTGCGCTTAACTGAACACTGGCTGAAAGAAAATGAGTTAAAGACAGTGAAAATAACGGATTATGTGTTAGCAGCACAAACTTGTAGAAATCAGTTTACACGTGGAGGAAACAGCATATACATGAAGAAAGATATCAAATTCAATAACTTAGACAATGTTGAATCCTTAAACACTGAAAAAGATTTTGAAATATCAGGCATAGAAATCCCAGCATTCAAGTTAATTGTAATATGTTTATACAGATCCCCGGATATCCACCTAAAAAAATCAACACTAGGCTCAGTACTTCACTAAATAAAGTAATAACAAATGGAAAAACAGTTCTTATATCTGGAGACCTAAATGTAGACTTTAATAAGTGAAGCAATTCAAAATCTGAGCTGATGAGCAAATTAACAGCCAATAATTTGGAATATCAATTCAGTCCCCTACAAGTGAAATGAATCATTCTAGCACTACCACAGACCAAATAATAATTAGCTCCAAAACAAAATATAAATCAGTTGTAATTAAATCTGGACTTGCAGACCATCATGCAGAGGCTATAAGTTTTTGTGTAAACATTAATCCATCCTATAATTATATGAGGAAGACTACACACATGGGAAGAACTGTCAGTAATACTGCAGTACCAACATTCCAGAATTATCTCCAACAAGAACCATAGGAGATTGTGTATAGTACAGAAAATATTTCTGATAGGGTTCAGACATTCATGAATATTTTTAAATATTATTTTGATCTTGCTTTTCCATTGAAAGCCAAAACAACCCAAACCACTAAAGTAACAAGTGGATTACTAGTGGTATAAGGAAATCTTGTGCAAGAAAACGGTACCTTCACAATATTGCAAGAAGCTACAACACAACTCAGAAGTTTGACAGTTACTTTAAAAAATATAAATCTATCATAAATAAAATAATAAAGGAGGCAAAGAAACGAGACAAAGACAAATATATAGAAGATTCTTCAAACAGAACCAAAGCAATCTGGCAAGTTGAGTTAATAATATAGTATTAAAGGCTGACTTGAAAAACATTAACAACCCATGGTAAGTAGCTAATATGTTTAATAACTGTTTTATAAATTTAACAGAGAAACTACTACAACAGACCTCTAACAGAAAACAGCATACAGAAAAAGGGAAAAAGTCTCAAGCAGATCAATGTTTCTGTACCCAAGAAATGTAGAAGAAGCACAGGTTACAATAAAAAGTCTCAAAATGAAACACTCTGCACGTGTAGATGATACACCTTATTTCATTTTAAAGAAGTGTGGGGACTTGATTATTGAGCCCTTAAATCACCTTTGTAACGTATCTTTTGTTGCAGGAGCTTTTCCTTCATGTTTAAAAATAGCAAAAGTAAAGCCATTATACAAGAAAGGAAAAAAAGATGATATTTCCAACTACAGACAACTGGCACTCCTGTGTTTTCTCAAAAACATTAGAAAGGCTTTTCAATAAGAAGCTAACAGAGTTCTTAGAGGATAATGGCATTCTGTCAGAATCTCAACATGGATTTAGAGCAAACCACTCAACCAAATCAGCAGTTCACTCCTTTCTATGACAGGCACAGATAGCATTTAGACAATAACAAACTTACCATGCGCATATTTTTAGTTTTGTCAAAGGCATTTGAACCATAAATCATGACAAAATTCCTTCACAAGTTAGAAAATCTTGACATTAGGTGAACACCTAACAACTGGCTCAGCTCTTATCTTAAGGACAGGGAACAATATGTGGAAATGGGTCAAGAAAGGATCAATGTCATTAGGAAATATAATTCCAAGCTACTGACTGTTAAATATGGAGTGCTACAAGGATCAAGGATCAGTAATGGGTCCTGTTTTGTTCTTACTCTATGTAAATGACCTAAACATAAGGAATGACAGCAGCAAAATATTTCAATTTGCTGATGATATGAGTGTTCTAATTACAAGAAGCTCAGAAGAAACTCTTGTAAAACATAAAAAAGCCACTGAGAGGCTAACATGTTACTTTGATTACAATAACTTAATAATAAACATTGAGAAAAACTGTAGCTATGGATATACAGTCAGCACAAACAAAAAATCTGATACCACCCAATATAGAGTTATATGGATAGACAATTGCCAAAACAGCCTGTACCAAATTTCTTGGACTTCATCTACAAGACAACTTGAAATGGAAAGCACATATTGAGCAAATGAACAAAAAATTAAATACTTCTTGTTTTGTGTTACATACATTAAAAATTGTACCAGGTACAACACCCTTCAGTGTGTATATTATACAGTTGTACACTTTCACCTCTGGTATGGGACTATGTTCTGGGGAAATTTTTGGGAAGCCATCAAAACATTCAAAATCCAAAAAGAAAAAAATTATAAGAATAATGGAAGGGGTAGATAATCGCAAATCATGTAGACCATTGTTTCAAGAAAGGGTGATCCTGCCCCTTCCTTGCATATATATACTTGAAAATATAATGTATTTAAGGCAAAACATACATACAAAAAGACCACTCATCACTCAAAATCACACAATACACAGATATGATACAAGACAAAAATTGGATGTACATGTTCAAAGCGCCAACACATAGTTATTTCAAAACGGCCTTATCCATCCTAGTATCAAACTATACAATGCCTTACCAGATACCATTAAACACATACAAAACATGGATCACTTCAAATCTAAGCTGAAGTCGTACTTGTTTGATCAGTGCTTTTATACAGTATATGAATACCTACAAAATTAATTTTTTCTGTGTTAATCCAATGTAGTCACATTCAGAAGAACATTCGTATTTTATCTCTCTGTATACAGCATAACAAGATTTATTTAAGTATTCATCATTAATTGATATATTCGTGTGTGTTATTATGTACAAATGTATATTATATGTAAAACTGTTAATGTTAACATAAAATCCAAATATCTCTTGCATATTGCGCAGCTGCAGATGAAAATAGATGAATAAATCAATCAGTCACTCAATACAGTATAAGGAAAACAAGCCTGGATGATGCTGCATTTTAAAATATGGCAACCAAATAAATCATGAAAAATGTCGTCTTGTAAGATACATATTTTTTGCATAATTACGACATTATACAAGACATTCATAGATAGTAATTATAATCAATGAGCTTATCATCTGTGGTTTACTATGTCGATTCTGTGGAAGAATGTGTTCCAGTTCTAACCATTCAGGCGACAAAAGATGTGCCTGGGATATGGAAAAGTTGTTTAGGTAGTTGTTAAATGTGCAACATCTCACTGTGTACACTCTAGTTTGCTATATGTGCTGATGGTCCGTAAAAGACATCAGCTCAGAACATCGCAAGGCATGATGGAGAGTGAGTGTCTCTACCTGCTGTGGAGCACCACTTAAGCTTTGGCATTGTGGCTTGGTGGTGCCTTGGAAATCACAGCGTAAAGGGTGTGGGCGAAAATGTCAATATGAGAACAATTGACCATTATATATGAGGATTGTCATTCTGTAATGACATGTAAATAGATGAATACATGTCGTGATCTATTTTGAGCTACAGGTTGAGAGGGATCTGTTCATCCACAACTTAAATGAAGTTCTGCAGCGGAATGTTTGCATTTATAATGTAAAAAAATCATTGCAAAACTGACAACACCAAGGTAGCTTCAATACATCAGAGTTCTCTTTTAGCATTTGTCCCTGCAAAAGGTGAAGTAGTCCACTGGCAGTTGAACATGTTGTGATCTAGTGTCACTGAATAGCATGGGTACTATGATGAATAACATCAAGAAGGGCAACCACAATATATTTATAAGGTAAAAGTTCGCACACATATCAGCAGGGCGACAGACCGTTTGTGGAGTGGAGCACATCACACCAGCACTCGATTTGTTACTCTCCATTGTGTTCCCTGAAGTCTAAGGACACTGATTGGTGGTGCTAAAAGAAGAGAATGTCAAGAGCAATAAAAAGAATTCTCAAGAATTTTGACGAAAAAAATGGCAGAAGATACGATATTGTCCATAGCAACCCAAGCCTAGAGCTGACAAGTGGGTAGACAAAGAGGTGTTGCCTGAATTAATGGAGTATTTTAGAAGAAATAAGTGTAATTTAGTTAAGACCAAAGAATTATTAAGTGTTTTAAAGAATTGGACAAAGCATGTTAGTTGACTGGAGCAAAGAAGTCAACAGTGAAAGATATTCATTTGCTTAAAGAAACCTCTGGCACTTCAGTGAGAAGAATTTCTTCAGTGATACAAGAGAATTCAATATTGTGATTTTGAGACTAAAATTGCAACAGCAATCTGCAAAGGCATCTCTGTGGTGGCTGCTTTGCAGTGCTGCAGTCAATCAGTTGGCTACGCAATGACAGTAAACTGGCTCATCACAGTGTCACTTAGCCCATGCATGACACACTGGCAACACAGTGGAGGTAGCCGTTTGCCTGATGAAGTGAGCCATAAACAGCACTGACCTGAGATTGTTATTAATAATTCGTTCTGTGAAGAGTTGTAAAAATACAATCCCCTGCCTTTCAGCAATCAGGTCAAAATCTACTGACACTGCTTAAATGTAAACGAGGATATACCTAAATATTTCACCCCTTACTTGCTTAAAACTTTCCCAATGCGATCTGTGACCTTACTAATGAGTGGAAAGAAAACCTTGACCTTGGGTGACTTGTTCGTCGTTGCTCCTGATTCTCTGCCTAGAGCGAAGTGCTCGATCTATATCCTTGCTGGAATGTCCATTCTTCACGAAAGTTGACCATAGTTGTTCAATTTCATCTTTTAAATAAACAGGTTCACAAATTTTGTATGCCCTGCATACCAATGTTTTCATTACACCTCTTTTTTGTCTAGGGTGATGGTTTGAATCTTTATGCAAATAACGAGCAGTATGTGTGGCCTTTATATACACCTTATGGCCCCAACGTTCTGGCCCATCGTTTAATCACAGATACATCCAGGAAACTCAATTGCCCATTACTCTCCTTCTTCATAGTAAATTGGATTTTCGGATTAATGGTGTTTAAACGTGACAGGAAGGCATCCAACTCCTCTGCTCCGTGTGTCTACACGACGAACATGTCATCGAATCGACATAACGACACCATGTGGCTGGTCTCTTATTGGCAGTCTGCAACGCCTGTTGCTCAAAAGTCTCCATAAACAAGTTAGCCACAGCAGGACTATGAGGACTGCCCATAGCCACCCCATCAATCCGTTCATAAAACTCACTATTGTATTGAAAGTAGGTTTTGGTGAGTCAGTGTCGGAATAAAGCCACAATATCGGTAGGAAAAATATCCACTATGAATAAGACAGCTTCGTCTACCGGAATCAAGATGAATAACGACACAGTATCAAAATTGACGATGATATCATCTGGGCCCACATTCATTTCTTTTAACTTGTCAATGAAATGAGCTGAATTTTTAATATGACTGTCTGTCCTACCAACATAAGGTTGCAGCAATGAGGCAAGGTCTGCCTTATAGCGCTGACAGTTGGCCTCAACGAAACCTCAGGTTTATGCACTTTGGGTAATCCATAAAGTCGAGGTGGGTACGCTTCTGATTTATAAAACAGCTTCTTATCGTCGGAGGTGAATGAAGATGCTTGCAGCAGTCAATTGGTCATTCTTAAAATCTTCATGGTCAGATCCTTCTGGAGTTTTATGTAACTGGAGGGAACCAAAATATCATTGATCTTTCTATGATAGTCTTCACTGTTCAATATGACGGTGACATTACCCTATCTGCATCAAGAACAATAATGTTTTTATCTGTATTTATATTCCTTAGCGCCTTTCTTTGTGCCTGCAACAAATTACTGTTAGGTGGCTTACATGAACGTAAAATCCAAGGATGCAAACGGCTAGGAATCGTATTCAAACTAACACCCTAGACAATAAAGAGGTGTAATGAAAACATAGGTATACAAGGTGTACAAAGTTTGTGAACCTGTTTATTTAAAAGATAGGATTGCACATCTATGGTCAACTTTCGTGAAGAATGGCTATTCTAGCAAGGACATAGATAGAGCACTTCGCTCTAGGCAGAGAATCAGGAGCAATGACGAACAACAGTCGCCCAAGGTCAAGGTTTTTCTTCTGTTCATTAGTAAGGTCACAGATCGCAATGGGAAAGTTTTAAGCAAGTATGGGGTGAAAACTGTTTTCAGACCCACCAGGAAAATAAAAGAATATTTAAGATCGGCAAAAGATACACAACACCCTTTGGCTACACTGGGGGTATATAAAATTCCTTGTAGTTGTGGACAGGTTTACATCAGTACCGCAAAGAAAAGTGAGAACACCAGTCTTGTTGAACATAAGAGGAATTGCTGCCTGGGTCACAAGGATAAATCGGCCATAGCGGAACATGTTTACCAGGAAGGTGATCATGAAATAAAATTCAGCGAGACGAGCGTCATATCTAAAACGTCGCATTAAAATGCATGCATGTATAGAGAGGCTATCGAGAAAGATAAAACACTGTAATAATTTTAACAGGAAAGATGAAGGTGTTAAACTGGATAAAATTTGGATGTCATCATTGTACCGCAAGCGTGACGATCGATTACCTTCAATCAAGAATGCTGGTATTACCAGAGACAGTGTCATAGCCGACACCAAGTGATGGACAGTGGCGCCCTCTGTACTGCCTATATAATCAGCGCTTCCTCGAGTTCTCTTTTCAGTTCGCTGCTGTACCTCGGAGGATGTCTCCCAAAGTTGGAGACGAAACGTCAGGGGAGAGTTTTATGCATCGACCACGGCCAATCAGCCCACCAGTTTTAAGTGAAGACAATAGCGGTTGTGAAAGCCTACATTGCATGATAAACTATTTACTGTTCATAACCAAGGTAATAATCGAAGTAATACAAAAGTATGGAGAAAAATAATAGACAGTCACAAGTGTTTGCACCAAACACCATCAATTTTTTAAAAATTATTTTTCAATTCAGCAGTCTTTTGACTGGTTTGACCTTGTCTGCCATGAATCCCTCTCCTTTGCAAACTTTTCATCCCAGGATAATAAAACACTTATCACTGGATCTGTGTAAAATTATGAGGTATTTAAAGGGATTTATCCTGCAACTGTAACAGGAAACATGGAACTCCTGGGACAGGGTCCAGAATCTAGAAATGACAATACAATCTTAGGTCCATGTACAGAAAAAATGCACTGCTTTTATATGTTAGATACTTACATGAGAGAGGTTGTTAGACCAGGAAGAAGAAAGTCACAGAAGACTGATAATAGTTGGAGAAATATATTTACATAGAACCTGGTAGTGAGAATAAACTTATCTCAGAAGACTTATTACAAATGCTGAGAAATAAAGACCTGTGTTCCATACTGCTACTGTCTTAGGTATTATGGGAAGCAAAGGTAAGTTAATCAAACAAGAAATGTCTGTATCTAGAATGTCAGAAATTTTCAGCTTTCGCAAACTTGACTAACAATACCTAATGTTTATTTACAAATATTATTTGGTATAAACTGGTTATAGAAATAAACTCATATTCAGAAAAAACAGGGTACCTTGAACGACTAGAGATAGGACATTCATATTCACAGGACATGTACGTTAGTATGTTCTGTAGAAATTATTATCATTTGAACCATGTCGGCCTTCAAGTTCAAGGCCAACTTTGATATCACGACACAACATCATCTACCAGTAAAATGTCCCTGTGGCTCTCATTGTCACTATAAACCGAAGGTAATGGATCAGTGTGAGTTGGGCAGATGTGCAGGATGCCTCACACATGTGTATGTGAACTTTAGTGTCAAATCAGTGAGTCTGAAAGAGGGCGTGAGAGAATACAATGCATCCATCTAGGAAATTGCTGCTTGTGTGAGACAAAGTGTTTTGACAGTGCAACAGGCATGTGCAGAATGGTTCACAGAAGATTGTTCACGTTGCACCACCCATACCATCCCTTGAGAAGATCGACACCTCACCCGAATGACATTGCATGACAGATCTGCTTCCTCATCAGCTCTGGCGCAACTGTGGAACAGTGTAACACACTGGACGCTATCAGAGGCTATTACATCATGGGTTACATGCATTTCATCCACTTTTCTGCCTGCCTTTGATAAATGTGCAGAAACATGCTAGGCGGCAATGGTGTATGGAAAGATGCCACTAGGGACACGTATGACATCATATAATGTTTTCAGACGAATCTAAGTTCTGCTTGTTTGAAAATGATGGCTTAAATTTTGGTTCACCACAGACAGAGGGAAGACGCCATTTTTCAACAAGACAATGTACCAACACACATTGCTGTGTGAACATGTGACTTATTTGGTGTCACAAAATGTCAGTCTTTTGCCCTGGTCCACGAGATCACAAAACAAGACTTCCATAGCTAAGAATTGAGTGCACATATGAATAGTATGTAACTGTATGTTAAACACGAATCATAGGATTCTAAGGGCATAACATGCTGATGACATTCTGTTTGTACCTTTGTGTGTTCACACCACTTTAACTGAGAATCAATATTCATTCCCAGAAATTTTGCATTTGTTACACAGTCTTTAGAGGTGCTATCTACGTTTAATTTAACATGGTCATTTTTCCTCTTCAAACTGAAATTCATGGCATTAGTTTTCTTTATGTTCAATATCACTTTCTTGCTTATTGACCAATCATTAATTTCCTTGAGAGTTTCATTTGCTTTATCAGCAAGGAGTTCTCTTTGCTTTTCAGTGACTATAATATTGCTGTCATCAGCGAAGAGAAATTTTCATCATGAGGAACACCACAGGAAAACTCATTGATCTATATAAGGAACAGTACTGGTCCTAATATGCTACCTTGCAGAACCCCTATATTAATGCATTTTGATTCTGATAAGTGTTTTACTAAATGTTTAGAACTATTTGAAGTATGTGTTAGCTCTACTCTTTGTATCCTATCTTCTTCTTTTTCTTCTTTCGAATAACCCATTTGGAGGGTACGATGAATCAACTTTGGCTACTCTTCATTGTATTAGATTTCCTCAGTTTGCAAATTTCCTTCATCCTTTTAGAGTGTTGTTCCCTTTCTTCTTGAGTCCACTTTCGTCTAGTTATTTTCATTCTTTCCTGAAATTCTGCCTTTTGAACTGCCTTTCTGAAATGTGTTCTGTTTTCTATTGTGGCTATTGTAACTCCAGCATTTTCAATGTCCTTTTCAGTCTCTATGAACCATGCTGCCTTGGATTTGTAGCTATTGAGTAATGTGAATATCCGCTTGGTTAGTCTGTTATCCATTCTGAATATATGTTGGCCACAGTGGTCTAGCGGTTCTAGGCGCGCAGTCTGGAACCGCGCGACTACTAGGGACGCAGGTTCTAATCCTGCCTCGACGTGGATGTGTGTGATGTCTTTAAGTTAGTTAGGTTTAAGTAGTTCTAAGTTCTAGGGGACTGATGACCACAGATGTTAAGTCCCATAGTGCTCAGAGCCATTTGAACCATTTTGAATATATGTCCAAAAAACTGTAGTCTCCTCTTCCTCATTACATCAGTTAGTTTCTCCGTTTTGAGATATAACTCCCTGTTTGGTCTTAACCTGTATTCAGCATTATCGTTTCTTATAGCTCCCAGTATTTTCCTTAAAATTCTTCTTTCGACCTTCTCTAGTTTCTCAAGATCTCCATTTCTTGTTAGTGTAAGTGTTTCTGCAGCATAGAGAGCTTCATGTCTGGCCACTGTTTAGTAGTGTCTTAATTTCGTGTTCCAGGACAAGGATTTTTATTATAAACGTTTTTGGTCATATGAAACACTCTTTCCATTTTGTGCACTCTAGTTTCTATAGCTATCTTTTCTTTGGCATTGTATGTAATCCACTCTCCTAGGTATTTAAAGGAATCTGTTTTGTGTGTTGTGTTGTTGTCAACTGCAATATTTTGAGGAGCAACACAGATGTTTGTCATAAACTTTGTTTTTTCATAGGATATTTGTAGTCCTACTTTGGCTGCTTATTTTTGTAGTTCTCTTATTTGTTCTTGAGCATTGTCTAGTGAATCTGTAATCAATGCCATGTCATCTTCGAAGGCTAAACAGTCGACAGTGATCTTGTTTGGATTTCTCCCTAGGTGAATCCCTTTAGTATTGATGGCCTTCCTCCATTCTCGAACTAGCTTCTCCAAGACACAATTGAAAAGCAGAGGTGACAGACCATCTCCCTGTCGACTTTATTTCAAACGATTTTGAGAGCTCTCCCCTGAATTTTACTTTCGATTTTGTGTTTGTCAAAGTACCTTTAATTATTGCAGTTGTTTCAGCATCGAGTCCCAATTCTTTTAAGATATCAAGCAGTGTATTTCTGTCAATTGAATCATTGGTTTTTTTTATATCCACAAAAGTAATTACATATTTTAAGTTCCTGATTTTCCTCATTTCTATTATGTTCTTTAAATTTAGTACTTGTTCTGCACATGACCTTCCCTTCCTAAATCCAGCCTGATACTCTCCTAGCTGTTTGTCAAGTATCTCTTCTGCTCTTTTTAAAAGCGCCTTAGACAAGATCTTGTAGGACACTGGTAAGAGGGAGATTCCCCTATAATTGCTAGGATCTGCTTTCTTCCCTTTTTTATGTAGTGGATGTATTAATGCAGATGTCCACTCTGGTGGTAATCTGTGTGTTGTATCCTATCTGTTAGGTATGATCAAAACCAGTCATTAGCCACCCCTCTTATTCCTAATGCCTCTAATTTATTTAATAGAATCTTGTGGTCGACTGTATCTAATGCCTTAGAAATATATAAAAATATGCCTGTGACGCACTCATCTGTAAAAAGAGAATCAATTACAGCTTTTGTTAACTCTACTATGGCTGACTCCAAATTTTTGCACTTCAGAAACCAAACTGTGATTCACATAAAAGATTGTATTTATTCAGGTAGTTTATTAATCTGCCTTTCATAATTGCTTCTATTATTTTTGAGAATGGTGACAGCAGGGAAATGGGTCGGCAGTTATCTATATCTTCTGTATACCTTTCTTAAGCAAAGGTACAACTGATGCCTGTTTTAACTGCTTTGGAAATGTCCCTGATGTGAAGGATTCATTTATTATGTTTGTTAAGGGCCTTGTATAAACCCTGTGCATTGTTTCAACACACACATTGGTACTTCATCTAAGCCTATTGACTTTTTATTTTTTGAACAGTTTTATTGATGTCATTCTTTGTGGTTGGAAGTAATATTATATTTAGTGCAACATTATTTGCAGGTGTTATATTTGTATTGGGGAATTTTTGCTGTAACTTCTCCACAATACTTAAAAAAAGGTATTTTTCATAGTTTGCTAAGTGTTGTGGATCATTTATTACCTTATCCCCCTCACTTAGCAATATGTTATTCTGTATTTGTTTGCCTCTCCCCATTTCCTTTTTTATAATATCCCAGACTGCTTTGCTTTTATTCTCTGCATTATATATTATTTGTCATTAAATGACTTTTTTTGCAGCAATCAGCACCTAACTACAGATCTTTTCGTATCTATGATAGAAATTAATATATATGATAGAAATATATAGTAAAGCTTATCAATCTATCCCCTTAGGTGACAATCAGAAGAAGCAATTACGTGATATTCTACGAAAACAAAATCCAGTATTCTAAGGTAAATTGCGAGAAATAGGAGATTACACTTATCAGTTTAAAATAAAAGATGAAAATCCATTCTTTTGTAATATCCTTTCTTATCTTTAAAATCTGCTGTACAAGGGGAAATGAAAGAAAATAACATCGCTGAACATAAGGCAAGTGTTTACAAAAACCCACTGTTGATTGTTAAGAACTCTACAGGTGGAGTACACCTCACCATAGTCTAAAAAAGAACCAAAACAGAAAACAAACAAATAGAAACACTATGTGTAGTGTTGAATTGCTAGTTATATTAGAACAAACCAGATATTTCATTCAATGGAATTCATAGGGTGTACTGGTAAGTGAGGTTACACGAAAATTTGAAATGCTGTTACAGTCCTCTTGTTTGATGGAAAGTCATATCAATTCAAAATACTGCCTTTTGGCTTAAATATTTCATTTCAAGTGTTTATACATACTTTAGATGAAGAGTTGGGGAAATAATTATTACAAGAACTGATTATCTACACAGATAAAAGTTTAATAGTGTCTAACGCACAGGAAGAGCATTGAAATTTATTAGCAAAAACGTTGCAGAAATGTTATCAGAAATATATACAATTAAACTGTCGAGATCTCATTTTGGCGTCGAGGAACTAAAGTTTTCAGGACATCTCGTAGGGATACGAGGTATCAAACCCAATCCTGACAGGATAAGCACAACAGTCGATTGTCCAGATCCAGAGAACATGAAACAAGTAGATTTTTTCCTAGGACTAGCAAGATTTTGTTGTTGTTACATGCACTGCCAAGTAATGAACGATCGTAGGATACTAATATCGCCAAAACGAAGATCAAGATGGATCTGGGACGAAGAGGTATCAGAAGCACTCAAGAATTTAGTAACTTTGTGTGAAATGGAATAGAAACTGAAATTTTTGTGAAAACTGATATCAAAACATTGCACTACAACTTTGAAATCTTATACATAGGATCTCTTGCTCTTTTTACATCAATGTGTTGCAAGGATGAAAATTCTTGAGGTGATTTGGAAAACTGAATATATTGAACAATAATTGCATTCAAATGTTCAGAGAGGTGAATTAGAACACATTAAACACATCTAACAGCATTTTATTTAGAAAAATGCATTTATATTCTTGAGCTTACTATTAAATAATGCTAAGTAAAATCTTTTTGTATTTTATAATAGAAAAACATTGAACTTCTGATGTTACAAATGTTTTTTTTGTCAATGATTGTTTTCAAAACAAATCTCACCATCAATTACTTAATACCACATATTATTTTACATGATGTCAATGACTTCACGAGTTTTAAATATCATTCTTCCTTTCGGAAAAAATTTCCTTTCACCTTCATCACAAGGTTATTTGTTTTGGATGAGTTTATGATTTTGAGTGGATGTTGACATCTGCTCTTGAGCAACACTTTGACAGCGCGAGGATCATTTCAAAAGTTGGGCTTATCATAGTTGACTAGGTGAGATACCTCTCACAGTCTCCTCGAAATTTTTGGAACAGTGTACTATAAATTATCTGTTCACTTGAGCTTCACATTTTTACTGAAACAAACAGAAACAACGTCCTTACATGAGAACAGAGATATCCAGGCCTATTGTCTCAAATCTCTTTCCTACTCTTTCACTTTGGGTCAAGTAACATGTCACAAATCGCTAACCTTAGTAGTCGCAATTGGCTGATGCCATTCTGTACACGATTTAATGTCACGATTTAATGTAAGGAATGTAATTTCTTTTGCTCTCGTTTGTTTTCGATGGCTGTTTCACAGAATGTGTGAGTTGCCCGTGTATCTGTAACTTTTGATTAAATAGTTACACTAATTTAATTACAATAGTTGTGTTTAAATTAACAATCTACTTTCCCCTTTCATTAATTCCACATATCAAACTACTATACTGCATTTTAGAACTTTTTCAGGTTGCAGTGAAGGAGAGTTGCCGATGAATTGTTTGGTGGTCACAGACGAACGCTACTAGGGTTCAATTGGCTATTACTTTATCAAACCTTTATTTCAGCATCCCTGTTATCTCTTTTATCAGTCGTTTCTATCAGTATCCGGGCAATGAAAATATGCAAACTGCATAATTTTGAGATTGGTCACTGCCTCTAAACAATGCAGCTGGTCAACATTCTTGTGAGCCTGATGGGAATCTGATTCTGGTTGGCGGAATGTGTAACTTCATTATTCATAAGTAAATTTTCTATGCACCATTCTACCATTTTAGAAGCTTGCTGCCAGCAAAAGTGATAAATATAATATTACATTATTTTTTTAAAACACCAATAATATGAAACTGGCGCAACCAATGTGTTGCTCGAACGAAAAATGTATGTTAATTGACGTTTGTTCTGTTCTACATGAATCGACTGTGTTGCTGGAGACAAGAAAAAACTGATGGCGGCTTCACGAAACATAAATGAAATTAACTGATGTAACGGGAATCATAGCAGACTTCAAGTAGCAACACGGTAAAAAAACAATTCGCCTCTGCTTTCGTAGTCTGGAATGCGTAGCTCATTTAATTCAGGGTCAATTCTGGATTTTCTGCATTTTACATAGAGTGTAATTGCAGTGGACAATGTTGCTAAGTGATATACTAAGATGGCTACTTTTCCGCTGCACGCAGGCGAGATGAAAATGAGTGATAGTGGATTGTTTTAGTTTGAAGCATCCATGTTGTCATTTTAGTAATACAACAATTAGTTTCTGGTTAATTTGCGCTACCTATTCCGTGTCCTGTCAACAGATTTTACGTCAAAGTATATTTTCAATTTGTGTTATGACAAGGATAGGTAAACCTGAAAACATGGATTTCGCAAATGATACTGTTTTTGAAAATAGCGTCGATGGCGGTAACAATAGCACCGATCCGACGGTGGAAGAATCCGATGCTCAAAATGTGGAGGCAGAAGCTAACACGTAGGCACAAGCAATTGATAGTGATGAGCAAGTACCTCCTTCCGCCGTAGATCCATTTTCTCTGTTATTCAGTAAAATTGCTGAGATAATTAATGCTCGCGATAACGAACTAGTTAAGACAATTAACGCACGCGATGAAGCGCTTGCTTCAGGTATAAACACCACTATTGCTGAGACAGATGTAGCGCCTAAAGGAGGCTTATAAGAATTTACTAAAACCGTTTTCAAACTGTCAAAAGATGTGGAAACAATACAATCAGCACAGAAGACGATGGTAGATACGACGCGCGAATTAACACAACGTGTCGACAGCCTGTCCATAGAAACAGAAGTGATAAAAATCAGGGTGAATGATCAGACTGAAAAATTAAACACCGAATTCGCCAAATGCCTTGAGGAGAAAGACAAAATGCTCACCGATAAAATAAATTCCGAGTGGAAAGGCGCAATACAACGCTCTGGGAGCGAAGAAATGGCCTAACACGGCACGGCAAAACAAACGCTCCGCTCGTAAATAGACCACATAAAGCACACGATACATGACGACCGTCCACAATGACGAGACGAAGTTTCGTCATAGGTAAGAGAAGTACGACTTGCGGTGGAAACAGTACCACAACCGTCACGAGAAGCTCCGACTATCGATACGCAAATGGAGGACAAGCATATTGCAGGCCCCCAGTGTTCACTTTGAAGCGTATCAGTCTGAAAAACCACTGTAGAACAATCGCATGATGAGATGGGGGATGGTGAAACCTTAACAGAGATATTTCAGGAAAAAAGCTTGATAAAACAAAACACAGACAATACAGGTCTTTATCCCAGACAAAAGATAAGTCCATCCCGTAGTTTTTATATGTCCATTCCGCAACGTGTTGCCCAGGTCACGGAATGCGAGGCAGAGAATACAATTCGGTGCTCACATATACAAGGAGACGGTGCTTAATGGGCTACTGATGCCGTAGAGAGCTGTACACATTATGACCAATTTGAAAATGCTTTTCGCGCTAAGTACTGGTCAATGGGCATATAAGAACACCTTAGGAAACAGGTCTTCAGCCAAGAAATTTACAACCCAAAGCAGGGTAGGGTGGACTTAGGAAGTATTTCGAAACATACGTTAATTTAACAAGATACTGGAACGAGCCGGTCGCGCAGAAAGATGTATTACGCATCTTAAAGGCAAAGTTGACCCTGCACATAAGGGAAAAGTTAATAACAGTCCCTGATTTTGATCTGGAACACTTTTTGTCAGAGCTTGATACCATGGACCTAATACAAGATGATGCGAAAAGCAGCACTGGCAACAAAGGCTCGTAGTCAGCGAATAAGAACGGACACGGCCACAATAATAGCCGAAGTAACGGCGGCACGTCGCAAACGGACACGCGCAACAGAACGGCAACAATGGTGGTCCACAAAGGAGACCGTCGTTCTTTCAAAGGCAGAGACGAAATAGTAATCGGTACCATCCCGGTTATCAAAATAATCGAAACGGGAACCGACAAAATAATAGTAGAAATCAAGACCACAATAATCAATGGACACAAAATAATAAAGAGCAAGGTCGCCTGTAAACCAAAATAGGAATAACTACAATCAGGACGTCCGGATAGTAGAGGTTGTTGAAGCGCGCCGGCGACGGTGGCCATGCGGTTCTAGGCACTTCAGTCCGGAACCGCGTGACTGCTACAGTCGCAGGTTCGAACCTTTCCTCGGGCATGGATGTGTGTAACCTCCTTAGGTTAGTTAGGTTTAAGTAGTTCTGCGTTCAAGGGGACTGATGACCTCAGATGTTGAGTCCCATAGTGCTCAGAGTCATTTGAACCATTTTTTGTTGAAGAGCCACCGACGACAATGTCCGGGGCGTCAATCTAAACGCGATTGTACCGTGCTGGCGTTGTGACCGAGCTGTTCTAGGCGCTTTAGGCCGGAACCGCGCTGCCGCTACGGTTGCAGGTTCAAATCCTACCTTGGGCATGGATGTGTGTGACGTCCTTAGGTTAGTTAGGTTTAAGTAGACTAGAGGACTGATGACCTCAGATGTTAATTCCCATAGTGCTTAGAGCTATTTGAACCATTTTGACTGTACTGAACTCCCTGATGCCAGTCGCAGGGCTGAATGGGGGCAATAGTTTGAATGAACAGATAAATTGCTCCGATATAATGACGAGACTGACATTCGGCAAGATTTATTGAATAAGGTAGACAATGATATTGAAAGTACCTCGGGGTACGTACAAGCCGCTGTTCAACAATTTGTGGCAGGTATTGCCACGACATTGATTTTAGATACCGGTGCAAACGTTAACAAGATAGAAGCTAATTTCTTCAAGAAAATAGCGCAGTCTGTAAAGATTCCGACTTTGCCAGTTGAAAACTGCATAGTATCTGGTGCTGTTGGTGCCAGAGGCCAGACACATTGCAGGCACGTTCAGGTATAGAATTGGAGAACGGAGTGGATCAATGCACGTTTCTCATAGTAAAAAATTTAACCGTCTCCTATCTCATAGGCATGGAATTAATGCGGGAACGGGATGTAAAGATCGACCTCCTGCATAAGAAATACCCAGGAACGTACCGACAGCTTTTGCATGGGGGGTGTCCAACGCTATCATTTAGGAAGGTAAACCTGTCTTCGTCCACCACATAAGAAGGTTTTGCTGTTGACGCCAATAGAGTCAATCAAGCAGAAACTAAAAATAAAACACAAATACGTTAGCATCCATATTACATGTGGGTAAAACTGTAGAGAAACACTAATTGGTCCAAGTGTCTTTAAATAAAACGTATGTATTATAGCTTTTAAGGTATTTATTTATGAAAAAGCAAGTAATTGAAAGCTGACATTGGAGGTAATTATATATTTTTGAATATCATTAATCAATTGTATTAAACAATAATATTATTAAATTAGTCTTTGTATTTAAATTGTGACACTTTGGCATTTTGTTGTAAGATTGTCGTAAGTTAATTTAAAAGTAAACATTAATTACTTTAATATGAAGTATTATATTTAGCCTTTTACGTCTTGCTGCTAACTTACTAATAATTCCTTCACAATCTTGTTGCACTGCCAGGGGTACAAAATTTTTTCATTCACCACTGTTCGTCAGCCAATGAACAGTCACCATTTTTGCTGGCAAAAAAAGCTACTTCAACATTACTCAATATTAAACATCATAAAATTATATCACACTGTACAGTCTCAGTGATCGTCGCTTCAAGATTAGGTACCACAAAAAGAGAGCTCCAAAACAATCACACGCTTTCTATGTTTATATTGGCCATGGGAAACTTATTTTAGAAAAATTATAAGAAACTTTCAATAGGTGATTGAATAATTCTGTAAGTTGAGATTTACACTGCCAACACATGTGCCTGCAACCACATGAACTTTCATTAACAACAGACTAACACGTTTCAAGAGTTTTGAAGTGAGTGTTCCTAGGGAAAACGCCCATAATCCAGGCAATTGTTACTCTAAATATAAATAGAAAATAGTTACTAAACATCATAACCAAATTCTCTCATATAATAGCCTAACACAGAATTAAACTAGAAAAATTGGTATAACGTATTTTGCAATAGGCCCATTTGTTCACCTGTAATTAAATGTTAAACTAGAAGGTTCTTTTTTTATTTTTTACAAAACTGAGGCTCAAAATCATGTAAATAGGAGACTCACCCTTCTTTGCTTCATCTTCCACATCAAGTGGTGACACGCCACTCTCTTTCGAAACAAGTGCATCAGAATTCTTTGTCTCTTTTTTAGAAAAAAAACCAGAAGGGGTTTCCGTCTTGTTTCTGTCTTTCTGTCTTGTTTCATAGTTTTTCTTTTTTTTCCAAACACGACTCTTTTAACAGCTAAACACATGCACACACAGTTTAAGCTGGCTTAACACACGATTCCCGAAACTTCGTCACTCTAATTGTGACTGCCCAAGGGGAAACAACAGAACACGCTGGATTGGTACCGTTCAGTGTTGCAAGCCAAAAATAAGTTAATTCCGCTACAAGCACATCCAAATTCCACAACAGTTTCAAATGTAATTTATGATATAGTCTACATAATTCCTGTCGTTATACAGGCTAAATAAATAATTTAAGCTATAAACAAATATATTCCATATCTTTCCAGCTGGGGCATTTGACGATCAGCGACAGCTAGGAGGACAGTGTCCAATGAGGGACCTGAATATCGTGCTTCATTCAAATAGTTGCTGTTAATATAGTAATTGAAGTTTGATGCAACAGGTAATTTTCCTCTTTATATGGAATCTGAACAGGCTAAGGCATAAGGAGTTAATTTACATGTTTTTTTTTTAGCATTGTGTAAGCAAAACGTTTCAATGTTTATTAAAATCACAGTGAAATGTATGAATTTGTCGATGGAGCAATATTTTGATCACCTTCAGTTCTCAGATAATAACTGATACGTTTTTTCAAACTTAGGAAATGTTCCTCCATAATTGTGTACGAAATACAATAATGATCAATAACGGTTCTTGTTTTGGATGTCTAGTCATACTCTCAACAAGTCACTCAACGTTTCTGCGAGTAGCTTAATAAGTCTTAGTTTTAATGTCTGTCATCATGGAGAAAGACTGCTCGATATCTGCATTCCCGTGCATATATTACATGTTTTGTACTTGGCAGTGAAAATTTACGAGAGTTTTACATTTCGCCAAAGAAAGTTGAATTTCTGAATTTCACCGCTATGCCACAAAGGCCAAAAAACTCCAATACGAGTAGCGGAATTCTGCTACAGTTGGCAAGATTGCACTTGTATACATAGTGAAGGGGGGGGGGGGGTAAACACCCCGCAGCAGGGCACAGCTGTTTTTTGCAGCCTCATTCCTCCATGGCTTGTCGCTATGTCAACCAAGCGCAGTGCGCAACTATTTTGTGGCACGGGGTTTCAAAATTGGGTATACTTCTAATATTGGCGATTTTTGTGTAAGGAAGGGAGCGGGCGAGGGGGGAGGGGCGTCCGGAACCCCTCCCCTTATATATATCCGTGGAAATACCATATAACGTTTGGAGGTGCGGAGTTTGTATCTGATAAAGACAAAAGCGAAACATAGCAGAATGTGCCACAGGATAAAAGTTAAAATGATCAAGAAAAGAGTCCTGTGGGTGCAAGACTATTCACAGTATGCAAAGCTTGCACCTGAACAAAAGAACAGTGGGCACAACAAAATAGATTCTTTGCTCATACAATGCAAATCCGATGAAGCGAAATCCTTATCAGATGAACAGAAAATGGAATTATGTATGTTACTTGAGAAATAAGTAGAGGTATTTTCATTAAAGCCCGATTAAGTATTATGTTTACCGGATAGAAGTCCTAGTGCATAAAACTTGCTGCCAGGCAACCTATTCCGTTCCATGGTCCAAAAGTGAGGCTGTCAAACAGGAGCTTCAGAAGATGATACAATGGCGTGTTATAGAGCCTTCCCTTTTGCCATACAGCAGCGCATTATTAGCTGTGGGCAAGGCAGGAAGTGGGGTGCGCCTTGTTCTTGATCCTCGATCAATCAACGAAATAATGATTCCTGTAAGAACCAGGCCAGAAATATAATCATCAAGAAAAGTATGTGAAGAAATGTATCCAGTAAAGATGCTACCGCTCTGTGTGGTGAATATGAGACTCTTTGAACCTGTCATACTATTAAAGTCTATTGCACAATGAAGAACGTGTACTAGTGTACCAAAACTAAAAATATTACAAATGATATATATGATTAGAGTGTGAGAAAACAGCTGATATTTGTTTCACATTAGAAGCAATAATAATCCTTCAATTTTAAGTATTTGCTGAATATAAGTAGTAGTTAGGAAGTTTTCTGTATGTTTCCATGAAAGTACGTTTATGTTGTCAAAAGTGACTATGTATTGAGAAAGTATCACTGCAGCACTAAAACTGTGAAATGTGGAAATGAGGACTGAGTATTTTTAGAGTAAAAAAAAAATTCAGCATTAGTTATATGAATTCTAGAAGTTTGACACGCGTATTATGGAAGATATTTCTGTACAGGTCATTTAAAGTATAGGATAAGGGAAAGTGATAAAAGGGCTAAATGCATACTAAAGTTGTGTGTTCATAATTTGTTGTCTAGAACAAACATAAACAGATGAACTGTTACCTGTAAGTAAGTGTATATAGAGCAAGAGGCAGTAATATTCAGTGTAACTAGTTACCTTGTGGTAAACTTTTTTTTCCAAGTTCATTTCTATGGATGTATATGTGATGCACTTATACACTGAATACTACCAAGTAAAGGACAATTAGTGAAACCTGATAGTGAACTCTAGTCACACTTGTGCTATATAGGGTGACATTAAATTGAGCTCATCACTTATTGAAGAAATGATGTACAGGACATGTAATAACTATACTCAAACTGTAAATATTAGTATGTAATCAGCATGAAAGATAGCATTTCTAATATGTAAGTCAAACAGAAGGTAGTGGAAGCTGCTCTTGGACTGATGTTTTACTTTTTATGTGAATATTTATGTGTATGTTAATCTCTTGCTTATTATTTCACGTGAGTGGTTATGAATTCTATTTTGAATTAGAGAATTGATATGCAAATCTGTACTGTCACCATTTCATCAGTGTGATCTATTATATGTTAAATGATGTGAGACCATGAGTTATGTGAGTTAATGTGGAGCATGAGTGTAGATTTTTAGCACATGCAATTTCGGAGGCATGTGTCAATTTCGTGAAAGTGGTCTGTGTTTGGATTTTGTTTGTGCTTTGCCCGTTGCCGATACGTAACTAGAATGGGATTATTTCGTGGGTACGTAGTAACATGACGATAATCTAGGTAATGATACTCAATATTTGAGATATAAAAAGCGGGAAGTAAAGAATTTTGTGAACATCTGACTATGAGCAAAGCATTGTTACAAACACAGCTAACATAAAAAAAACCACACGAGCGACACATTACTCATGGAAAGTATGCCACTTTTAAGAAAGACTCACAAAAAGAAGAGCTAATTCTGTGTGTGTGTGTGTGTGGGGGGGGGGGGGGGGGGGGAGATTGCAGGGTATAGTGGAGGTAAGCTCCGCCCACCGGCACGCAGCATATTGGCAAGGTAATAAGTCGCGCTAAGGTTACGCAGTGCTGGCAACACTCTGGCGTCCACATAAAAGTTGTGCTCCAAGCAGTATTCACAATGCCATCTATTAGCCGCAGCAGCAACTGTTAATGTTGCGTAAAACCGGACGGCGGCATAATAAAAGATTGCAGGATACGTGAAATTATTTACGTGTAAAACCCAATATTACAATTTCGACAGTTGGCCGTTATGAAGTGAAATCGAAAGTTTCATATTGAATGATACTGCCTATTGCTACTAATTTCGTAACAATTCTCTTCGACAATTTGGCATTATACAGAACGAGCAGAAAAACTTCCATTGAGACAATAAAAAGAGAACTGACAATTGTTACACTGTATTGTACCCTCAAACACATCACTCTGAATCACTTTCACTGTACTCCTGCATGTGCTTCATGTTCGTCACTACTATCCGTTTTGGCAGTGCTAATAATATTATCGTCTATTGCTAGTTCAACAACACTATCACGCCTCCAATATTCTTCTTCTAGTTGTTGGACCTTCCTGCAGTACCCTTCCCAGTCATCGGCAGTTACACACAAAAAGGATTCACTTGCTGTCGCAAAAAGGTTAACTTTCGACATGTCCCCTGAAATGTCCCTAAACAACCACTTTAATTTCGCCCATGCCAGTTCTACCGCACTCAAATCTCAGTTTTAGGGAGGCAAGCGTACATCCATGTGGCCTTTCTCTATCGCCATTTCGTCAATAACATTTTTTTTTAGCAGGTCTATGCTCTTGTATTAAAGCGAAGAGAGCCTGCTTTCTCCTGCTCTCATTACAGGCGGCACGCATATTTTGAAGCCATTCCAACATCCTCACTTTGGTGTCATACCGTGTGAGTGTTTTCTCATCCTGTCTGTTATGGTATGGAGCGTTGTCCATCACAATTACCGACTTCAGAGGAAATTTCGGCAGCACAATGCTTGAAAACCACCTTTCAAAATTTCCTGAATTCATTTGACCATGGTAGTCACATTTAGTTGATTTAGCCCAAAATTTTAGTTCGGCATCCCGCACAAATCCCTTCCTTGATCCAACGCTTGCAATAATCTGTCTTTTAGAGGACGTTTCCCAACCCACAACGCCGACAATATCACTCTTCTGCCAACATTTACCTACTATCATACTGCTGTCGATCCACGTTTCATCCAAATATAATATTTCTGTGGCTGCTTCCCTCAGATGTTTCAATTGCACAATAAAACGCGACCGCCAATCAACAATGTCTTCACGCTCTAGCAGTAAAGACCGCTTATTTTGTACTATTCGCCATTTGAATCCCATGGATAACAAAATATTCCGCAGTAAAGTAATACCCCACGTCCAGCCGATCTTTTCTTGTAGTACAGGAGGAAGTGTCCTCAGACTGGGAGCAATCTTCTGTACCATATAAAAATCTTCGATTGTTTGTTTTACGACAGTCCTGTCGAAATTATCCAACTGGATTTTTCCAGTAGATCTAGGACTAAATAAAAGATAATTTTAAAAAAGGGGTTAGAGAGTCAGACTGTAAGAATGCGGAGTTAGAAGTAACAAGAGACGTTTCCAGGTGAAGAATCTATAGAATAGTGAGTGTTAGTGTAGTACGTTATGGTCCCTGAATTGAGTGAAAATGATTATAACAGTCCTTGCTATTAATATTAAAAAAATTGCAGTTGTAACAGGATTCGTGGCCGTTACCTTCCATACACCATAACCGCTACACTATAATGTGAATTGCGTGGATATGACAAATTCACAGCTTTAGACTCAATTTTATATGCCTATTGGAGGACAAGAAATTCTTTCACACCATACAAACAAAATGACTACAGCAATTCAGACGAACAGTAAGGCAGATTCAAAGCAATGTCCAACTGAAAATCTGGAACTGAAATTTACCTTTTTTTGCGGGAGTTTCTGGTGATTTTCTAGGGATGTCTTTCAGAAAATGTACGTATTCTTTTCACGGAACTGACGCTCAGCCCTGTATAAGTAATTGTTCGTGTTATTGGATGCGAAAGAGGGTGGAGCAAATTTTTATTTTTCCTCTCTTCTTCGCAGCATTTAGCGACATTACTAATTATTTTTCTTTCTCGACTCCGTAGTGTGGTACCCTTTGCTCTTCTCTGAGGAGTGGATGAAGTATTTGGCGTTGCCCGCGATGGGCCAGCAACCTCTTCGTCACTCATAATGCAGTGTAAATCTTCACTAAGGAACGTCGCGCAGCTCACCAGTCATTTTACAATGGCTACGCACAGTTCACTATTACATCACTGACGTTGGCAGCGACCGGAGCTAAACACGATTGAACCGAATTTTAACGACTCAGAACTAGGGAGGCCTGTTCCTTCTTTTTGGGAATAAGCAGTAAAAACTATGTCAGTTAATCTGTACAAGAAGTACATGCGATCCAAGGAACGAACAGATTGGTGTGGATAATTAAAAGGGACTCATTTATTTGTGTTTTTATAAATGAAGATTGTGACGTGAACTGGTGGACAATGGTCGCAACACGACACTCAAGCAAGTGACGTTGGGAATTCAAAATGTTTAAAGTAAATAAGTGTTATATGAAGTGAACAGTTTATATGCCACACTCACCGTTGTGACTTGCATGCCAGGCCAATACAGTGAGAAGTCCGGTGCACATGACTTGTCCTCGATGCGTACACACATTGTGTGTGCATGTATCTGCACACAAAAGTGACTTAGTGAACTTATCAAAAGTATTACTGCATTGTCGAGGTAATGGAAAACAAATTCTAAGCAGTGACTCTGTAGAGACGTTCTTCAAATGCTTGTGGTGAACACTAAAATGCATAAACGAGTATTGTTCATTGACGAACTCGGCGGTCAAGAACTAGACTCAGTTTGAAAATACGCCATGATTTGTAGACTGCGGTGCCAAATAGAAACTAGTGAGAAATAACGTTCCCTAAAGATAGACCTGGATCACAACAACAATGCACACTCAAGACAATAATGAACCATTGTACTACTCAAATTTTTCTCTAGGGCAGCTCTGCGATACAGCACTAATTTTTGTAGAGCTAATACTGGTTGAAAAATGGTTCAAATGGCTCTGAGCACTATGGGACTTAACTTCTAAGCTCATCAGTCCCTTAGAACTACTTAAACCTAGCTAACGTAAGGACACCACACACATCCATGCCAAAGGCAGGATTCGGACCTGCGACCGTAGCGGTCGCGCGGTTCCAGACTGTAGCGCCTAGAACCGCTCGGCCACCCTGGCCGGCTGCTAATACTGGTTTGCTTTGATCTGCAGTGTAAACGGCAGCAGCCAGTCGTCACGTGTATAGAGCAAGCAGGAGTAGGGGCACGTCCAGGCGCCAGCGCCGTTAGCACTCGTTCCAGCGCCGTTAGCACTCGTTCCAGCTACGATAGGCATCTAGCTGGGCAGCGGGTTACCTGGAGTCGCCGCCAGAGGTGACCGCACGAGCAGACGGTTCTCCCGCCTCAACAGATCGCGCCAAATCGAGAAAGTGTTGTGATGTGTCAATCGGAGGTGGCATGCGTGTTTCGTATTACAGACAAGTGCGTCAAGATTCTTAATCTCAGACAGAACTTATGACTGTAATACTGTATTTCGTATATGTACTAAAAGTTTGTGAACATTTTCTAAAAGACAAATGCATCTGAACAAACTTTATAAAACTGGTAGACAAAGGCAGTAAAGTGTACGTGCCATTTTCTCTCGTTTGTTTTCGACGGCTGTTTCACAGACTGTAAGAGTCGCTCTCGTATCTATAACTTTTTATTAAATAGTTACGCTAATTTAATTACAACAGCCGTGTTTAAATTAATAATCTACTTTCCTTTTTCATTACTTCCACATATCAAACTATTATGCTGGATTTTAGAACTTCTTCAGGTTACAGCGAAGGAGAGTTGCCGACGAATTGTTTGGTGGCGACAGCCGAAAGCTAATAGTGTTCAATCGACTATTACTTTATCAAACTTTTATTCCAGCATTCCCAAGACTTTTTTACCGGTCGTTTCCATCAGTATCCGGGCAATGTAATTACGCAAACTGCATAATTTTGAGATCGGTCACTGGCCTCTAAACAATGCCGTTGGTCAACATTCACGTGGGTCTGATGGGAATCTGATGCTGGTTGAAGGAATTTATTACTTCATTATCCACAGGCAAAAATTTTGCTATGTACCTTTTACCATTTTAGAAGCTCGCCGCCAGCAAAAGTGATAAATATAATATTAAATTATTTTTTAACATACCAGTAATATTAATGCCCCCTTTTTGTATTTTTGACGACTGAAGAGCCCATTGCAAGAAGCAGACAGCACCGCAATATAAAATTTTTTTTGAGAGACACCTCATAAAACAATTATACAGCGGGCGATCCAAAATAATTGCAATTTCTTTGTAGGAAGCATTTACTTTATCGTCCTTCGCACATACATCCTTAATCTTCTTCACAGTACTCTCCATTAGCATTAATGCAGTTGATCAAACGTTCACCACTCCAGTGTTGGAAGCACTTTTTTAATTCATCCTCTTTGATACTTGCTTGCTCCTTGGTGACATTGCGTTTTATGTCTTCGACATCAGTAACAGTCTTCTCTTTTTAATGTCTCTATTCATCCTCAGGAACAGCAGAACGTCCAAGGGTGCTAAACAACTAGGCGAGGCCAAAAACTGGCGAACACAGAGCCGCGTGCACGAGAGCATTGCGTGATGCAGGAACCATTCGCCAGAATTCCACAAATCCGGACTTTTTGCGCCAAACTTCTGTTCAGCCTTTTCAAATAAGTCCTCTAGTTGATAGATTGTCCTGCACTGATGTTCGTTGATCAGATCACTGATTTTGTCAATGTCCTCACTTCAAGCAGTTGAAGGGCGACTGGAATGGGACTGCTCTTCATTGATCATTTCTCCCTGTTTTAGTAAAAGCATGTTCTTTGTAAGTCGTTTGCATTATCACAATAGTTTCTGCTGTGTTCTTGTCAAGTAAAAACAAAATTTCACAGACACGTATTGTTTGTCTTAAGTAGCTATTTTCTCGTGTCACGTCTTCACTGTACACATACACTCACAAAATTGCCAAAGAAACCACAACAGAAGCTGTTGGGTGACGCTGTCTGGCGGAGCAACCTAGTTCTATAAGTACACGAAGTGCAGCATTACAATTCCAGTTATTTTTGTGTCCGCCCGCGTATGTTGAAAAAGTAAGGGTTATCCACGTACATTAGTTAGAAACAGTATAGCATACATATTGTAGTGGAAATGATACAGAACATGGTGCTGGACTCCTTTCAGTTTATTCACAGAATCACTGAAGCTGTTGTATTTCATTCCCCAATAAACAATATATGCAATGGACAATGCTATAACTATTAGTATTTACTTGAGTTATTAATGTAAGATACTTTACTATACAATAGACTTACAGTGACAATAGCTGGGACATATTTCAAAGCCATATATTTAACATCCTTTGCCCTAATTGCACTGACTTTTAAGTCACTGTGATGTATAATACTTGATGCATTTGCTTTCTCCAGTACAAAGATGTCACTGTGGTACTCCTATTGACACTGCATGACAGACCAATGCTGTTATACTCAGCGATCTATATTCTGACACTGTCAATGTGGCACCTATTCAAGAGTAGTAGAACAAACTATGTACAAGCCCATTTTGTTAGTGCAGATTGCCTACATCAGGGGCAGGTATGCACTCAGGGGCAAACCTTCTGTTCTCCTTCGATTGACCGGTACTTAACCTATTGTTCTGTTAAGTGGTTTTCCATGTCACCCCCATTTTCTTCTAACTGACAGGAACTTATTCTATTGTCCCCTCCCCTCCCCACCCCACCCCTTTCCCCTTCAACCACCCCCTCTCACTGCTAGAGGTACACTTTCAGGTCTGAGTTATTGGAATAGCTGCTCTCACTCTTATCAATTTGATTTACTACTTGATTAAATTGGTCAACTAATTAACCTCTCACCCACTGGTAAATTCCCTCCCCTCCCCCACAAAATGGCGGGAAGTTAAAGTTCCATCATGACAATGCAACATACCAAGGCTACCTCCACTAACCGAAGAAAATGGAGGGGGAAAAGGGCACTTGGGCTACAACCACAAACCTAAGTCATCCAATTGCCACCTCTTCCTAGAAATTGGCTGGAAACGGACAGCCTGTGCTGGATAAGACGGACATAAGTCTTACTTAACCTATTACTCTGTTAAGTGGTATTTGATGTCACTCCCATTTCCTTAAACTATTGTACCGCCTTTGATACCAAATTAAGTAATCAGTTATGTCCTCCCACCATTTTCTGGTACACTTTTCGAATTTCACGTGCTTTTGAAAGCCATTTCTCACACATGCCCCTCAGTCATCCACCCCCTTAAAGTATTGTACTGCATTTTACATAAGAGTTATCCAAATTAACTTTGTGTTCTGCACTTAACCTGCTGTTCTGCTCCATGTCACCACTCACACACAACCTACCCCTACTATCGTACTGCTAACATCACGTTGACATAAAAAAATTATACAAATTAATTAAATCGATATTCTTCCCATGTTTGGGGTAGTTTTTAAAAAAATTCACAGCACCCTATTGGTCTTAGAGTATTGTTCGTCTGTATGGGGGCCTTTACCAGTTGGGTCTGATTCAAGTGCTTGAGAAGATCCAAAGAAGAACCGCAAGATTCGTGACTGGTACATTTAGCCATCACGAGAGCGTTACAAATCTCACTGAAAGTTTGAAATGAGACACATTTGCAGATAGATGACGGGATTTTGAAATTTAGTGAGCAGCCCATTCCATTTAGCACATCTTCGCCGAGGATGTATTATTACCACCAACTTTCATATTGCGCAATAATCACCATTCAAAGATAAGGGAAATTAGAGGTGTTCAGACAGTTTTCCCTCACGCGATCCGCGAGTGCAACGAAAGGGAGGGAGGGGGGGGGGGGAGATATGACTTTGGTGCGAATAGCGCCCTCCACCACACACCACTTGGCGGATAGCAGAGTATATATGTAGATAGAATATAGTTTAAACAAAAGATCGTTCATAAAACACACATCCTGCCGTTCATAAAACACACCTCTTGCCACACGACGTCAACACCGGAGTTGGGGGTGCATCGGCGGTCCCTGCGAAGCTATGACTTGACCGTTTGGTACCGCAAGGATGACGGGACAGCATCTCTTTCATACTTGACACTTGAGAAATTCCTGTCTAAATACGTATCCACCTGAAATGATGATGCATTGGGTCCAGTGCAGAGAGAGAAATGTTGCAGCACAAGGTGCATTCCTAACGGTACAGCCCGTCTGTCACTGAACTTACACATCAAACTGTCACTGCTACCAGTGAGACACCACCATCCGCCCTTTTTTTCTGCAGACGAGACTTTCAGTGCCAAAATTTTTTTGCGCAGAATCGCTACATTTCACTGATAGTAAAAACACACAGAAGTTGCCTACAGATCATCAAATACACACAAGACTCACAAGAATATTGTAAGCCAGGAACATATTTACCAGTCTAACTACAATTAAATATTATGATTGCTGCTGCAGTCTGACAACAATCGATGTACCAGTAATGTCTCCTCTTGACGGCTGTGGTTCTGGAACGAATCTCAGTATCTATAGCGTTAAAGAAAATCTCTCTCATACCCTCTCGGTTATCGATGTCCTGAATTTATACGTCCCTCACGACACACATTCATTTTCTCTAACCAAGCCACAACATAAGCCACAGTAGCTTTACACTGCAATATATACGCATTTTACACAAACAGTGCAGTTATCTTTTGTATCTGTATGGACCCAAAAAAATACGGTATACCTATACTCGCACAGGCTATAGGTCTCGATTCTCCTCAGTCCTAGGAAATTATCTGACAAAGTCATCGAATTACCACTTCTGGAAGGTGCTGCATCCTGTCAATATTCTGTCAAACAAGTGTTATCAAGGACAAGCATCCAGCACTGTGTGATAATGAATAACGCAGCCAGAGATGTAACTCTTGGAAAGGCATCACCGACGCGGGTTGGTGTACTGAAGTCAATATCACTACCGATATAACAACAAGGAAAATGCTAGGGTACGCTTATGAGGTGACAGTGAGGGGGCATATTGTTACAGCCGTATTGCCCATCCAGTCTGTACACTATAGCAGTTAAAGTTGAACACTTGCATTCTGTATTGCGCAGTTGTTTACAAAATGAATCTATTACCGCGCACTTTTTTTTTTTACGTGAATAGCCGGCCGCTGTGACCGAGCAGTTCTAGGCGCTTCAGTCCGGAACCACGCTGCTGTTACGGTTGCAGGTTCGAATCCTGCCTCAGGCATGTATCTGTGTGATTTCCTTAGGTTGGTTAGATTTAAGTAGTTCTAAGTCTAGTGGACTGATGACCTCAGATGTTAAGTACCATAGTGCTTAGAGCCATTTGAACCATTTTACTTGAATAGTAGTTTGATTACTTCCCACAATGTATGTCGGAACATAAGCCACGGAACCTTCACATTTAAGCAGCAGCATAACACTTCCGACTATCAATTATGGGTGTATAAAGAAAATTATGATATGTCCACACTTGTACCAGCTGGGGGTTGTTTTCACTGTGCAAAAAAGTCTCGCGCTATTACGTATTTGTCGATGAATAAACGATGTAATTACAATTTAAAAAGGCCCTAGAGTATTTTCGATTTATCGATTTCATCACTTCCACGAAACCTTTTGGTATTTTTGATACTTGTAAATCCAGCCAACACACAGTACCGCCCGATGGGTGACCGGAGCGCCCTCAGCGGACCCAAGTCACTCAGAACTATTCTACAAATTCAGACTCGTTCCCCCTCAGCACAAACGCGTTACTGTTTCTGGTACGAACCTGCTTGCTTGCTTTTATACACCCATCTCCAGACTCTGGGATTACACGAACACGTGTATTTTCGCATTGTTTGCCACAATTTATTGCAGTTTCGCGGGTGTTCTCGATATTAAGTACATAGCAGTATCCTACCAATAACCCACCCAACATAATTCAGACTGGAAATTATTTCTCTACAAACCCCAAACTTTAGCGAGGTGGAAGGTGCTCTAGACCACTGAGTAACTAGAAACTTATCCTGTCTGCGAAGACCATTATGTGAGAACTCGATACAAATAGAGGAACATGATATTTCCACTCCCGAATACCAATATCGGTGATGTAACAGATTCCAAATCATCCCTACAATTTACAAAGTCAACTATGGTGTTTCGCATACCTAGAGAACAGGCAAACGTGTCTTCCACCTGCTAGACGCACACACCACAATCGATCTTCTCTCAACTAAGTAAAGAAGTCAAATGCAAAGAGGCAGTCAATCGAACAATTTATATGGGAGAAAATAATGTCCCAGCGCAAACACATGTCCATATTGAATCTTGTCAAATTTCCACTTGATCACGAAAGTTGCCCAACACATACTAAGTATGAGTTCGCTATTTGATCATCTACAGGGCAATGCGGTTAAATCATCTACATTGCTGCACTCCAACAGGCCTCTCCATTCGGACGTCTTCTACAGTTAATGGGAAATGTGAATCATTCCCGCCACCAGCGCTGCATGCCAAGCACGCACAGATAGAATCGTCCTAGGAAACGGGTCACACATATGTTTTATCATTGCACTTACAACTAAATGTTCCGACTGTGGTCTCAGTTTAATGACATTCGACAATGAGCGAAGTATTGGAAATAAGTCCTGCTGACGGCTGCGCCTCTGGAAATAGAAATATCTGTACCATTCTTATGACTTGACATACTTTGCTGTCACAGTACTCCACATCAAATCCATACCCTCCTTACGACTGGACATAGTCGTTTCCTATGCACATGTTGGATCACTTAAACACATACTTTTAAGCCTGATGCTCAAGGCGAACCTATCACTGTATGTTTCTGTCATAAGTGGTCTTAGTTCTACATGTGCACACAAGTATCCATTTTAAAAGCTATACAGGCTTATAAATCCGCGTATGGCATTACCTACGAATCACGTGGTTTTTTCCAGACAAGTGCCGAGATGGTGACCGCAGGAGCGTGTATTATCACACCAGCAGTGTGGTTACACGTCGCCAATGGTGCACCCTCATAATAAAATTATCGAATTTTGAAAGTGATTCGGCTAAGGAACATGATCTGAAACATATTTGCATGCACCTCACGCCAGTGCCACTAGATATTTCTCATCTATTTGTAACGCATTCTGTCTCGATGCCATATCATATTTCTGGCACTCTTATATCTCGAAACGAGCCACCTTTCTCGAACCTATCCGCTACAGTAAAATTCCAACATGGTTTTAGGTAGCCCCATATATCTTGCAACTACCGGTCAGACTACCGTCCCTACAGCTTTGCGCATGTGATTGTTCCAATGTAAGTCGGAACTGAGTAGAAGTCGGAGAAGCTATATATATCTACCACCTTCTGCAACCTGTGTAGAAACAGACAAAGCTGAGTAACTGCGACAGAACTCTGTTTGGACCATTCAACGGAAGCGAAACCTGCTCGTGCAACATGAGGTAGTATAAAATACAGTACAGGAACTGGGGAAAGGACATGGATTTTGCTACTGCATTGTGGTGCTTCTCCAAACTACAAGCAGGTACTAGAGATCCACGTCCCTCAGAACCCATTCATGTCTAACACCTCAACATTCTGTCACTGTTATTCTGTTCCATCCAGCAGAGAAAAAATTACGTATAAAAGATCCACTAACTTCATCCGATAGAGAACTAAATGCGATTTTTACCGAATCTCTCTCCTCCCATACACCAAAAACAAATACCACATGCCTGCTGGCATCGAGCACACGTGCCGATCCTATTAAATATACAGGTGTTGATTAACAGCACCGACCAGTTTAATGTTTCATCACAGGTACTGTAGGAGGATGACCGTATCCCACAGACCATACTGCTACCACAACACACACACACACACACACACACACACACACACACACACACAGGATGATTTTAAATAAAAAGACAATTACAATATAAGGAAACTGGAAGAGTTTGGCGGCACTGTAGAGAGTTTCCAAACTGCTGATGGCTCTGCATTCCGTTTCAACCAATTCCTCACATTGCAATCATGTACGCGATCTCTGTTTTGGTGCTATCCATTCCCAGAAAGTGTTGTCCCTTCACCAAACTCTTCCTCGAACTCAAACAAGCGATGTCAGTCAATCATCATGTGGTAACCAACAGTGTACCAGTGGATGGATGGGGTGGAAAAGACACCATAAATGTACTCTAACAATAAGCATCACAGTTGATACTGCAAACAATTGTATCAATAATATGAACACCGAGCAATGATGTGACAGCATGTTTTCCAATTTCAGTATCATAGCTAAACCTCCCCCCTCTACTTTGGCGAGTATCATTGCAAATGTAGATAGATGACTGTGCAGCACATCCATTTATTGTTAATTGTTGAACACATACATCATCAAAGTATACCAGACAGCGCTCTACATGTTTCTAACACCTCGAGCGCAGTGCTTAACTTACGATCTATCTCTTTGCTGATGGCGGTCACAAAGCATTCTCACAGTCTTAGAGTAAAATTAGAGACTGAAAGACCCATCACACTGTCATTGATCAACCCACCCTGCACCACCGTTACCTATTTAATCTGCAAGCAACCAGTAGTAGAACGTTACATTCCACGTCTCGTGAATGAATGGAGCTAGCCAAGTCCTCGCCAATCCAAGCACACAGGATTTCTCCAGATGCACCCGTGTCAAGGAGGTTAACACCCATTATCGGTGTTTAGTAACAGATCTGCAAGTGTTGTGATGTAATAGCAGACAGTTAAGCAGAACAAGAAATGGGTGATTTTTAGGCATGATGGAGCTCCAGACAGATTGAGTTCGTAGCATTTTAAGTAAATCAGCTACACTATCAACTCTGAAGTATTGTTCCAGAGTCTAGGATCAGTTTCTGGAAGATACTGGTAACAGAGAACATAAACATATGCACTCCTAAGACTACACCATTCTGCACTTGAAACTCACTATATTGTTAGATCACTTTAGTTTCTGACATCAGTCATGTGGAATGCAGCACTGTTAATATTCCACTGTAAGAAATATATTTCCAGCACATGATATACATCCTTCTTCCTGGTTTCTCTATGATAATCTAAGTTATTGAACCATAAAACGAAAAAACCACTTCCTTAAATCATTTGCTCTGCGATACACGAGCACTATATAGCTTTCCAGAGTGCGCAGGCAGACCCCACACAAACTAATGACCAACATGGCAGGAATGGAAATAACAACCAACGCAGTTGGCAGCCAATATCCCCCTTGCAGCACTAGCAACAGGAACCAGTTTGGTAATGGAAACGGGCAAAAATTCAAGCGAGGATGAATAAATAACTAAGGACATAATTTCTTTCAGTCAGAAATTAAAAGCAAAAAAGGTTATAGACAGTGTATAATGTGCCACCGACCAGTGGCAATGATCCGAATGGCAACTGAATATACTGTAAGAGATAGGATTATGCCTCCTAACATTTTCCTTTCCAGAAGGTAAGATGAAACAACAACCGCAGTACGAACTTATGCACTCTCACAACTCATAATTTTTTTTTTATAAAGAATGAACTGTATACTGATAGAAATTGAATACATGGATATTGAAAGGGTGACCAATTAGTGGCCAGAGAGCAACTATGCACTTAGTTTTAAGTTAGTGTTTAAGTGTCTTAAAGCAAACAATACAGAGTCACGTTCTGGGTAAAATACGGGACACAATAGTTAGGTGTTTGATACCAAAGCAAAATGGCCACACTGCTAATAAATAATGGTATGTATGGAAATGTGTGTGAATATGTGCATGAAAATTCTACAGTACGGCAGATGTATAAAAAGATTGAACTTAGGTCTCATGCTACCAAATGAAAAGGGATTGGACCAAGCCTTACAAGTCCGAGTGATTGAGAAGAGCGAAGGGCAAGAGTTATTGCAGTACATTTGCACACGGACACAATTTGTCTGAATCCTGTTTTACACTTGCTCATTGGCACCATTCTCTTAGAGACATATTCATGCACAAAAGTGATATCATGTAGCCAAAGGAAGTGTAAGTCACTGACACTGAAGTACACTGTTTACAGGCAATGATGACACTCATAACACAATGATGCACTCAGTTTCTTTTCTTTTTTTTTTTAGGGGGGGGGGGGGGGAGGAGGTGGTTGTTGTTGTTGTGGTCTTCAGTCCTGAGACTGGTTTGATGCAGCTCTCCATACTACTCTATCCTGCGCAAGCTTCTTCATCTCCCAGTACGTACTGCAGCCTACATCCCTCTGAATCTGCTTAGTGTATTCATCTCTTGGTCTCCCTCTACGATTTTTACCCTCCACACTGCCCTCCAATGCTAAATTGGTAATCCCTTGATGCCTCACAATATGCCCTATCAAACGGTCCCTTCTTCTAGTCAAGTTGTGCCACAAACTCCTCTTCCCCCAATCCTATTCATTACCTCCTCATTAGTTATGTGATCTACCCATCTAATCTTCAGCATTCTTCTCTAGCACCACATTTCGAAAGCTTCCATTCTCTTCTTGTCCAAACTAGTTCCCTTCCATACATGGCTGCACTGCATACATATACTTTCAGAAACGACTTCCTGACTCTCAAATCTATACTCGATGTTAACAAATTTCTCTTCTTCAGAAATGCTTTCCTTGCCATTGCCAATCTACATTTTATACCCTCTCTACTTTGACTATCGTCAGATATTTTGCTCCCCAAATAGCAAATCTCATTTACTACTTTCAGCATCTCATTTCCTCATCTAATTCCCTCAGCATCACCCGATTTAATTTGACTACATTCCATTATCCTCGTTTTGCTTTTGTTGATGTTCGTCTTATATCCTCCTTTCATGACACTATCCATTCCGTTCAACTGCGCTTCCAAGTCCTTTGCTGTCTCTGACAGAATTACAATGTCATCGGTGAACCTCAAAGTTTTTATTTCTTCTCCATGGATTTTAATACCTACTCCGAATTTTTCTTTTGTTTCCTTTACTGCTTGGTCAATATACAGATTGAATAACATTGGGGAGAGGCTACAACCCTGTCTTACTCCTTTCCCAACCACTACTTCCCTTTCATGTCCCTCGACTCTTATAACTGCCATCTGGTTTCTGTACAAATTGTAAATAGCCTTTCGTTCCCTGTATTTTACCCCTGCCACCTTCAGAATTTGAAAGAGTATTCCAGTCAACATTGTCAAAAGCTTTCTCTAAGTCAACAAATGTTAAAAAATGTAAGTTTGCCTTTCCTTAATCTAGCTTCTAAGACAAGTCGTAGGGTCAGTATTGCCTCACGTGTTCCAATATTTCTACGAAATCCAAACTGATCTTCCCCGAGGTCGGCTTCTACCAGTTTTTCCATTTGTCTGTAAAGAATTTGTGTGAGTATTTTGCAGCCGTGACTTATTAAACTAATAGTTCAGTAATTGTCACATCTGTCAACACCTGCTTTCTTTGGGATTGGAATTATTATATTATTCTTGAAGTCTGAGGGTATTTCACCTGCTTCATACATTTTCCTCTTCAGGTGGTAGAGTTTTGTCAGGACTGACTCTCCCGAGGCTGCCAGTAGTTCTGATGGAATGTTGTCTACTCCCGGGGCCTTGTTTCGATTCAGGTCTTTCAGTGCTCTGTCAAACTCTTCGTGCAGCATCATATCTCCCATTTCATCTACATCCTCTTCCATTTCCATAATGTCCTCAAGTACATTGCCCTTGTATAGACCCTCTGTATACTCCTTCCACCTTTCTGCTTTCCCTTCTTTGCTTAGAACTGGATTTCCATCTCACCTCTAGATATTCGTGCAAGTGGTTCACTTTTCTCTAAAGGTCTAATTCTCCTGTAGGCAGTATCTATCTTACCCCTAGTGAGATAAGCCTCTACATCCTTACATTTGTCCTCTAGCCATGCCTGCTTAGCCATTTTGCACTTCCCAGTGATCTCGTTTTTGAGACATCTGTATTCCTTTTTGCCTGCTTCATTTACTGCATTTTTATATTTCCTCCTTTCATCAGTTAAATTCAATATTTCTTCTGTTACCCAAGAATTTCTACTAGCCCTTGTCTTTTTACCAACTTGATCTGCTGCCTTCACTACTTCATCCCTCAAAGCTACACATTCTTCTTCTACTGTATTTCTTTCCTCCAGTACTGTCTATTGTTCCCTTATGTTCTCCCTGAAACACTGTACAACCTCTGGTTTAGTCAGTTTATCCAGGTCCCATCTCCTTAAATTCCCACCTTTTAGCAATTTCTTCAGTTTTAATCCACAGTTCATAACCAATAGATTGTGGTCTGAGTCCACATCTGCCCCTGGAAATTTCTTACAATTTAAAACCTAGCTCCTAAATCTGTCTTACCATTATATATAACCTATCTGAAACCTGGCAGTATCTCCAGGCTTCTTCCACATATACAAACTTCTTTCATGATTTTTAAACCAAGTGTTAGATATGAGTAAGTTGTGCTCTGTGCAAAATTCTACCAGGCGGCTTCCTCTCATTTCTTATTCCCGATCCATATTCACCTACTACATTACCTTCTCTCTCTTCCTACTGCCGAATTCCGGTCACCCATGACTATTAAATTGTCTTCTCCCTTCACTATCTGAACAATTTCTTCATACATTTCTTCGTCATCTGCAGAGCTAGTGTGCATATAAACTTGTACTACTGTAGTAGACATGGGCTTAGTGTGTATCTTGGCCGCAATAATGCATTCACTATGCTGTTTGTAGTAGCTTACCTGCACTCCAAATTTTTTTACTCATTATTAAACCTACTGCTACATTACCCCTATTTTGTATTTATAACCCTGTATTCACCTAACCAAAAGTCTTGTTCCTCCTGCCACCGAACTTCACTAATTCACATTATATCTAACTTTAACCTATCCATTTCCCTTTTTAAATTTTCTAACCTACCTGCCCAATTTAGGGATCTGACATTTCATGCTCCAATCCGTAGAACGCTAGTTTTTTTTTCCTCCTGGTAACGACATCCTCATGAGTAGTCCCCGCCCGGAGATTCGAATGGGGAACTATTTTACCTCCGGAATGTTTTACCTAAGAGGACACCATCATTTATAATCATACAGTAAAGCTGCATGTCCTCAGGAAAAATAACGGATGTGGTTTCCCCTTGCTTTTAGCCGTTCGCAGTACCAGAACAGCAAGGCCATTTTGGTTAGTGTTACAAGGCCAGATCAGTCAATCATCCAGACTGTTGCCCCTGCAACTACTGAAAAGGCTGCTGCACCTCATTTTCTTATGTACCTCAACCTCCTACCAGCCAGGCAGTCAGAGAGAGAGAGAGAGAGAGAGAGAGAGAGAGAGAGAGAGAGAGAGAGAGAGAGAGAGAGAGAGAGAGAGAGATTTTTTAGCTGGTGTGATAGAGACGTATGTACTTGTACTCCCCCAATATTGTGTTAATAGTTACAATATGTATAAGCCCAAGTTTTCATTCTCCTACCGAACTACATTCTTATCTCTACATCCTCACCTGACAAGGACTTGCATTTTGAAATACACATTTCTGGGAGAAGTAGTCAACACAGGGAGAACAGCCACACTGGCATTGTTGTTCACCGTTGGAGAGACATTTATAATGCCATACGCCACATCTCAAAGGAATTAATCTTTAAGTAAAGTTTCAGAACTGCCACAATGTTTCTTAACCCCAGATTTCTGGGTGACTAGCATAAACGGCAGCTACAAAGTAACTGCATGCTTGATAAGCCAACATTTGCAAGTGCTTTGCACAAGCATGTACAAATTTCTACCACTTCGATACGGCTTACAACTGCTCGTAGAAGTATCAAAGTATCAGTTTAGTTACTACAAAATGTCAAGCTCAGATGACAATGTGCTGACCTTGGCACAATTTTTGCTTGTAAAAAAAGGGGGGGAGGGAGGAATTGTGATAAGTAATGAACAGTGGTTTAAGGAAACAATAATTGTATTTCCAGGGTGAATGAAGAAACATTCGAACCTTCTGTCAGTCGTCATGAATTTTGAGTAAAAGGCAGGATACAGCCATAATGGAGGCTACAAAACTCCATGAAAGTCAAATAGGAACATTGTGATTTATCCTGACAGGAAGAAGATATGAAGACTTCAAATACATATCCAAAATCTTACCAGAGGCACCAAGTCTCTCAGCGTCTGAAACCTGGCATGCTACTTCCAAGGTGCTCAAAAGTAGTTTCTGAAAGGTCAGTAACATTTTTTTCCACGTCATCTCTTCTTTACTTGTGAGTGGATATTTTGCAGAAAGAAAATGGTAATCAATAACAGTTTACACAGCACCAGAATTTGTTATGAATGATGCTAGTGACTCAATGCTGTCCAGTTTTAACTAACATTAGCAGTTATCTCTCTGCCATCTTGATGCAGAACTTTGGTCTTTGAGCACAGAGTACTCATTTGCCAGCAGATTGCAGTATCATCTGCACTGTCTACCATACAGCAGTTTGGCAAAATGTTTTATCAGTCTGTACGTAACAGTATTTTCTATTTAATCACCACTTGCCCCTCTTGGTTACTCCAGTGTGAAGATAACTAGAAATATTCAGAATGATTGCACGCTGTCCAGATAATTTGTTGGTGGCAAATGTCATGCGCTCTTCAGTTAGCAACTTACTCAGTCTCTCTATGAAAGGCTATATAATAAGGACACCAGGAGACTCTACCAATACTTGTGTTCCAATAATTCTGTCAGAGCAGTTTGAGCCATCTGTATCATGCGACACACATTCAGCATATGTTATTTTCCATAGTATGATAATAAAAAAAAGGTTTTGAAGGTATGTTGTGATTATCAACTTACCTGTAATTTGAGGCCGCATTCTGTTATGATGACGCTGATAAACTCGCCATTGAATGCCCTTAAGCTGCTTCTGGTTTTGATGGAACTTTATCTCATGTCTTGTTGTACGGGAAAGGTATCCTGGAAAGTGACACTGAACGATAGTGCCACATGATGTAGGTCTAACAAGAAATGAATTTTAAGTGGTTCATGACACTTTATTTGCACTGCACTGTACTGTACTGTAGTTGATGGGCAGTTCGTTTTACAATTCACTGTTACACGTAAAAGGAAACATACGGCTTGCTTTGCAAATATGTATGGAAGAATCCCATTCATTAAACATGATCTCCGTATTTTTTAAAGTTCGTATTAGCATACTATACAGTGACAGGAACACAAAGGTAATGATGCACATGACAGTTTGCAGTATAGACTCCAGTGTTTATAACACTGTTCCGTAAATAGTGTTGAAGGAATATTGGTGCTTTGAAATTACATGTTTACTAGTTCACAAATGGTAAGTAGCATATTAACTTTAAATTTGCTGCTGAGTGTACAGTATTTGCAATTTCAGAGTACGAATACTGATGATGCTGACTTTCACAAGGACCGACAATGTTAACTGTATGATCGTTGGGTGCAGACTAAGCTGAAATTTACTTCCCGACCACAGACTTACACTGTTACAAACATGGAGATGTTACCCTAATGCTGGAAGGTCGCAGACACTTAATGCAATTCAACACAGTTTTTATTGTGTGCTAGTCAGTTGCAGACAATTTTGGAAGAGGGTAACTATTTAAAGGCAGGCATAGGCATGCTGAATTCTGAAACTAAAGAATGCTTTGAAATGCAAACAGCAAATTCTGCAGCTGATGAAAGTAATTCAGCTGGCTTATGTTTCTGTGAGTGAGCCACAATAAGGGAATGGCACAGGCAGGGCAGTTTATGGTGGCCTCCACAGGTGCCCCACGAGAAAGCAATTGGCAGGTGGCAGCCTTTGCATAGGATGGGGGTGAGCTGGCGCCCTCCTCCCACATTGTAAAACTCAAAGCAGCAAATTCTCCATTACATAAGCTGGCCCAGGCTGTTTATTGTGCCCAAGGTGCCATATTAACACAAAAGATATGTCTGGCTCCACTACAGGCTGTGTTGGTGAGGTGCACTCCTTAAGAGCCCCGTGTCCCTGCTCTCGACGTGAGACACTGCAGGAACATTCCAATGGTTTCATCAGAGACGCAGAAGCCTTAAGAACTTTTCAACATAAGACGCCTCCCGGAAGCTACTCACTGGCTGAAATTGTGTGACATAGGATGATGACTCCCATGCAATGTTTGGAAGACGGGGGATTGGCGCAAATTTTGTTGCGAGGAAATAATTCAGCAGCTGCTGGTACACAGGAGACACTGAGGCTACACTCAATATGAGGAAAGGAGATTCGTGTTCTGATGCTGCAGTGAGCAGTCTTGGTATTCTGTATCGTCTGTTACCAAGTACGGAGGTGATAATTTTACCTAGGAACACACTGTTTACCGCGATTGCGCATCATCATAGTTGCGGTTTCATCGGTCTTCCACATAGCAACCCACCGAGCAATGCATGCAGTCAACACCAACACATGGTACTGCTGCAGTACTTCGATTGGCCTTGCTCCATCTTGCTAGAGCAACAGAACTCTGGACATTTGATCATCAGTTCACGTTATTCGTGATCGCCACTTCACATCATTGTTTTCCAATATACTGGTGATAGGACACACATAAAATCTATACAGTAAACTTCAAAATAGCTTCTGTAACGGCTGGCACTATCTATCCAGATGTACTGCACAAATTCTAAGTGTTCTCTTCTTACCACTTATGGAAAACTTAATAACAAGCTAATTAATTTCTCCCTTCTGCACTGAATAAATTCAATAATTATGCTGATCATCACAGCACTTATCTTTTCAGAATAACTGTTCCTTGGCGCCTACCAATTATTAATTTTAGAGGTTTATAAAAAGGCAAAGATTTACATAATCTTATATAAAAGAAACTGGTCAAATTAGTTGGATAGCAGGGTGAACAGAGCAATGTCAGATGGTATGTTGTGCAATTAAAATGCTCATCTCTTTGAATTTCAAATCTAAATGCCAATCATTTGCATAGTAAATTTTAACTTTCTAGTGACGACTCTGGTCAGTACGAGGGCTGCTATATATATTTCTGGCCTAATAATGAAAATACGAATATTTATCAACGAAAAGGTTTATTGTTTTTCAAAATATTCTCCATCAAGATTTATACACTTTTGCATGCGCTCAAACCAATTTTCGAAGCACTTTTTCCACTCCGATTGAGACACCTCCAAAACATGGTTTTTGAATGCTGCAACAGCATCTTCTGGCGACGAAAATCTTTTACCACGCATTTTTTTCTTGATGTGTGGGAATAAAAAGAAGTCATTGGGTGCCAAGTCAGGGCTGTACGGCGGATGACCCATCACTTCGACGTTTTGGCCGGTCAAAAAGGCACTGGTTTGAGCCGATGTGACAGCTCGCATTGTCATGGTGCACAATGATTCGTCTTCTCTTTTTCATTTTTCGAATTTCTCCGAAGACTTCAGGCAAACAAATGGTGGTGTACCACTCAGAATTGACCATCCTACGTTGCTCAAGCGGAACAGTCGCCACATGACCAGTTTTGCAGAAGAAACAGGCGACCATTTGCTTTGAAGTGCTTCTTCCACAAACAACTTTCGTTGGATTTGGCTCGTCTTTGAAGACCCACACGGTCGATTGATGTTTTGTTTCAGGCTCATACGCATAGATCCATGATTAGTCACCTGTGACGATCTTATAAACGTCTTTTGAAGCACCGCGATCGTATTTTTTCAGCATTTCTTTACACCAATCCATACGAGCTTTCTTTTGAGCGATTGTCAAATTGTGCGGGATCCAACGAGAACAAACCTTTTTTACGGCCAGGTGTTCATGCAATATCGAATGTATGCTGGTGGGAGAAATGCCTAGGCATGCCTCTATCTCACGGTATGTCACATGACGGTCTTGCATTATCAGTTCACGTACGGCATCGATGTTTTCTGGCACAACGGCTGTTTTTGGACGACCTTCACGGAATTCGTCTGAGCGAGCGTCAGCCACGATGGAATTCGTTGTACCAGTTTTTCACAGTGCTATAGGATGGTGCTTCGTCGCCATACAAAGATTTAAGTTCATCGATGCATTCTTGTCGTGATAATCCACGTCGAAAGTTGTGAAAAATGATCGCACGAAAATGTTCACGAGTTAATTCCATTTTTGTGCCAAATTTATTTCTTCAAGTCCCTGTAAAAGAAAAAAAAAATTGTCGTAAGTCAAAAAGTTCTGAGTACATTTATGCTAAAAAATGTCAAACTTTCCAATGGAAATGTCAGATTGCACCTGGCAACACTTAGTGTTGCCTAGGCCAGAAATATATATAGCAGCCCTCGTATCCAAACTGTGGCAGATAGCATGGAGCTCTTTCGGAGAGTACGTGGTGCCCATTTTAAAGGCAGTGAAGCCACTGTTTAATACTTGTCTTGTAGTTAAAGGATTTTTGATATATGTAATTTGAGAAATAAATTTGCTAAAGAGCATAAAGAGCCCCTTAAGGCTTGCCAATCAAGTTTACTGGCTTGGTATTTTCAGAGATACTGGACACTATATTCAAAACTTGAAGATGGTGTTCCTTTACTGCTTGCTGCATGCAAGGAATACTTTTGCCTTTATATACTTTTCAATATTCAGTCCGTTTGGCACATAGCTATAAAGAGTACAATTCATGTTCAATCCCTATGAAATATTTGTCAACTTACTAACTTTCACAACATCAAGCTTATTAACTCAAACACGCCATGTGTCAGTTTATGTTGGGTAACTTTCAGTCCACTGAATGGGAATTACTTGAATTTTAATGTGTGTTGTCTGCAATGTATTTATGATTTTCACTCTAAAAAACATGGATGTAATGGAAAACCACAGCAGCTACAGAATATAAATTAGAGATGTGGTCCTCACTTCTTGATGACAGGAGTTTTCTTTCTACAAGCAAAATATACTGTACTGTATTGCAGAGTATGTCCTTGAACCTTTCAAAACAAACCACTCATTCTCTGCACATACCGAAGCCATTACTAATTACATCTGTATCTGTACATTATGTCCATTAGTGATGCCGTAAGGTGCATTTCCATGAAATTCAAAATATTTCTGAAACAGTGTTTGCAGCTAGTATTGGACTACTGATATTCACAACATGCGGGTAATACTAAACTAGCATTCTGCAGCTGTGTCTGTAGAGATCAAAGTAATATTTTTCCAGGCATGCTGCCACAAATGGTCACTAAGCACTGCTATTGTTTGTTTGGTCTATGTGTAGTGGTTGAATAGTTTGGTGCAGGGATAAAGTATACAAACTTATCACTACGAGGCAGAGAAATTCCTGTGCAATGTGCACTGGGGGAAAAAGAAAAAGAAGCTGCAGAGCTTGGCACTAACACATTGGAAAGTTGTTGGTATATTAAATTCTACAGCTCCTGAACGATATCCACAAATCAAAACTAAGGACACAACTGAAGAGGTCAACAATATTATGCTTGCTTATGTTTGTTTTTATAATTGTACAGCTATCTTAGCTTCAATAGCTTTGCCAAAGTACAATTCAAAGTGGACGTACAAAGTAATTAGCAAATTCATTAAGTACAAGGGTTGGAACTTAAATAGTGGCAACTATTTATTCACAACCGATACAAAAAGAGTTAAATGTTTGTTCCCATTACTGCCCTACAAAGTAGTCACCAACATTGTGTAGAACCCGTTACCAGCGATGTGGAAGGCATAGCATACTGTTAGCAGAGCCTGTTCTGTTGATCGTGCAAATGGAGTGGTCTACTTCCTGTTTAATCTCTGTAACAGTTCCGAAGCGAATGCCATGAAGTGGTTCCTTGATCTTTGGAATCAAGTCAAAGTCATAAGTCCTTAAGTCCAGGGAGTATGGTGAATGGTACAGTACTTCCCAGTCCCATCGAACAAATAGAGCAGCCACAGCTTGCACTGTATGCACGCACGCACACATTGTCGTGCAAAATGATGGGTGGGTTGTGCAGAAAGTGTCGCCGCTTCCTTCGTAAAACTGGTCGCAGGTGATGCTCTGAAAACTAACAGTAATACTGTGCACCGACGGTCTGCTGTGGAGGAAGGTAATGCGTTAGTATAACACAATCACAGACGTACACGAGAATACCTATAACTTTCACCATATTAGAGCTCCGATGCACTTTAAACTTTTGTGGCAATTCAATGACGTAATTCGTTGGATTGGCATTTCAGTTTTGGCTCTTATGATGTGGCCCACGTCTCATTCAGTGTTGAGATACGGTTTAAGAAAGCCTCTCTTTCGGGCTCATAGCACTTCAAGTGCATCTGAGCAGCACTGTAACATCCATTTCTGCATTTCCATCAAGTCATGCAGAACTCATCATGATGCAATTTTTTGCACGCCCAGGTGTTCCTTCAGGATACGAAGCACGGTTGTATGCACTAATCCGGTTTTGTGAGTGAGCACACGAATCGTATGGCATCAATCACTGCCCACTCACACGGCAACAGCATGCACTTGTTCTTATGCTGATTTCCTGCACACCTCTAAGACCTTCATGACATCATCGTGCTGTACGACCTCTGGCACATTCAATCTTGATCCAACTCCGTTGTTCCTGTTTCCAAAACAGTGACATTTACGTTAGAACACTCACTCACAAGTGACTATTTCCCCTCGACTGTGTGCACGCCGGTGTGTCCATTTGCTCAAAAGTTGGTTGGTTGTTAATTGTTTGTTTTAAGGTGGGAGAAGGGACCAAACTACAAGGTCATTGGTCCCTTGTTCCTAATAAAAATGCCCCACAAGTGTGAGAATAAAATAGACAAAACATAAAATGGAAAGAAAGGAAAAGCCACAATAACGAAGGGGCAAAAGAAGACAAGAAAACAACAGAGATGCTAGAAACAAGACACTAAAACATGAAAGCAGATTACAATGGCTGGCCAACCACAGGATTAAAAAGGGAAAGCCAGCTACTCAGCAACACATTAAAACTTCCACCCTAAAAGCACTAGGGTGGAGGACACAGAGGGACAAAGGACATGTGCTAAAACCTACATAGAAGTATAAAACCCACTCTCACGGATAAAACTTAAAACTGAAGCTGATGTGGAGGCATTGTCACTCAACACCAAAGGCAGGGTGCTGGGGAAGTTAAATGTCTGCTGCAGAGTGGCTAAAAGTGGGTAGTCCAGCAAGAGGTGGATGACTCATTTGTGAGCCGCAGTGACACTGAGGTGGGTCCTCGCGACGGAGTAGGTAACCATGCGTTAGCCACTTACGGCCAATGCGGAGCTGGCAGAGGACAACTGGTTTCCTGTTAGAGCCTGCATGGAAGACTCCCTCCTTAATGACACGCAGTTTGTTGTGTGTGCTGTTATGCCATTCCGTCTCCCAAAGCCGGAAAACCCTGCGGTGTGCGACAAAGTAGGTCAGCTACAGAGATGTCTCTCCAGAGACAGTTTCTGCGTCGTCTTATAACACTACTGTATGCTGCTACTGCTATACCATAACCTTAAAGTTGGAGGCAGATCGTATAATGAAACTATCTTGTTAAAGCAATTATGGTATAAAGCAACAGAGCAGTGTTAACATCGGAAAGGAATTTAGTTGTGTTGACCGTGATATACCTTAACGGAGGTGGCTTATTGGAAGTGGAAGTAAGAATTACGTAAATAAACAGTAACAGACAATAATTTACCTATCCACACTGTCCAAATGACGATAAAAACGGTCACCAGCCTAATTAGGCATAAGAATGAGTAACATTCTTGTTCAAGAAACTGAAAATACGTAACTTCAATGGGCAAAAACAGCCTATACTTTGTCACATCAGAGTAAGAACAACTCTGGCACCTGCATATGTTCACATTGAGGTTGGAGATTACAGAGCAGAACAAACTATTTGCATAAATATAACAGATAATGATACACACTATTACCTTAGGAATTAGTCAAACTGAATGGTCTCAATAACATGACTATTAATATTCATTGCAGAATCATAAATTGGACACAGGGAAATGTTTGAAAAGTAATATTGAATCTGACAAAAAAAAAAAAAGTTAATGTAGTTCACAGCAAAATTATGAACTGGCCATAGGTTAAGTCTCTCTCAGCTAAATAAATTTCTATTTAGAAGGAAATATAATTGTATTTCACTAACAAACACTTTCTCACTGACCTTTGAATAAAAGAAGTTACTGTTATCATAGATGGTGGTCTATTTTATTAATCATTATTTAGCTAAGCAGAATAGACAAACTGTGGGTCCTGTTACATTATTAATAAGCACTTTCAATACACAAGAGGAACCCAATACTGTACATAACTTTACAGGAATAGCAGGAGAAACAAACTTTCAATGATTAAGTAACTTTGTGCATTTGGACTACTTTCAAGGGGGGAGAGGGGGGCTTACTCTAGACCACTGTAGTAGAGCAAAATAAATGCACTTTCATTACATTAGTGAAACAAGCACTTAGCAAGGGTGAACATGTAACTCTCCACAGTTGCAGTTCTGAACTTTTACTGCAGTGAAACACAAAATTGAGATATTTGTAAGATCCTTTCAACAAACAATATTAATTTTTGCACACACTATTGCCACATTAACTTTTATATGCTTTCAATAAAGGACACTCAGTAAGTAGTTTAGCGTGGGAGGGATCCTAAGTGGATATGTGACCGAGGATAAATCATGGTAGGCACAAGAGTTCAGTTATAATTTACCTTATATTTGAGTATATTATAACATCCAATGAGCTGATCCTTCACTGTACATTACTATAGTAGTTCTGTACCATTACAGTGATTGTGCAAAGTGGTGGCAAGTGCATGTTTGTAGGTGGATTTGCAGGTAGAATTGCTGGATTCTCATTTCTTGGTGGTGATGATAGATATCAATTCCAACATAATTCCAGCTAGTGACTGCATCCATCCGAGGCTTTGGCACATTGGAAAACAGCACAAGAAGCCCCTCAGTACCAGCACAATTCACATCCTTTTTGTGAGCTGTTGGTGGTTCAGTAGCTCATCCCCGACTGACTCCCTTCCACCTTTCCATCCACACCAACCACATTTTGCGCATGCTACAAAGTTCCGTTCCCAAGGTGAACCACACCACCTTTTACATACAAAATAACTAAAAGCCCTTAGCGAGGATCAGTCTTTACATAACAGCAAGTAGTTACTTTAAACATAATTATAGTTGTATATATTAAGTTTTGTTCCCTCCATATGAGGCAAAGAATTTTACTAATAAAGACAATACATTGCACAATATTTTATTGAGACATCAAAGTTTTTACAAAGAAACAACTATAAAATTGTGTGTTATCGATTCTAACCAACAACATTTACAGAAACTCAACAACATAATACCGACTAAACATAAAGCAGGAGATTCCGACGTGTCCTGGGGTCCACACAAACACCACAAAACTGCGGGACTGTTCCAGGACATAGATGGACTCCTGAATGGACACTACCAGAGGGTAGCGAGGGTAGCACAGGTCGATTGCTTGTAGGCTGCTCAATGAGTCAGTACACAGGAGAAATGACTCGCCAGGGCATGAGCGGATGTACTCAAGAGCAAGAGATACGGCCCGCCAGCTCTGCAGTGCAAACACTACAGCCAACTGGCAAAGAGTGCTGCTCAATATGTCCTCCATGAACATATATGAAGCCTAGGTGACCATCAGCCATTGAGCCGTCAGTTTTTTTGCTATGGTTTTAGGGCGCAAAAGTGCTACGGTCATTAGCATCTGGCCGGTGACTTACGAAAAAACGAAACTGGAAACTAGCCGCATTGGGAACAAAACTCAAAAAAATTGGAGAAACTAAAAACAGAAGGAAAGCTTTAAAAAACCACTATATAATGGGGTTGGTTGTCCCCAAAAAGTTTCAAATTACTGACATCATCTCCCTGGCACTAATAAATTCGAGAACGCGATCGGCTGAGCGTGTGTCATCTGCTAAAATGGAAGATATATCAGGCGACAGCTGTAGACGGGCGGGTAACAGAGTAAAATAGGGGCACTCAAGTAAAAGGTGTCTTACCGTCCAAAGCTGAGAGTAGTGGGGACAGAGTGGGGGAGGATCACCACTTAAAAGATGTTGATGGCTAAAAAGACAGTGCCCTAACTGGAGTCTGGTTAAAATTACCTCCTCCCGACAACGGGTTCGGGAGGAAGTCCAAGCACAGAGAAGAGCTTTCACGTCCCGCAATTTATTATTGGCAAGTGTTGACCAATGTGTGTGCCACAAAAAAGTAACAACATAAAACACTCCGTAGATTGGCGAAAGGAATCGTGCAAATAGCTGGCCGAAGAAGAGAGACTGCTGCCTTGGCCGCTATATTGGCCGCCTCATTTCCACAGATACCAACATGTCCTTGAATCCTCTGTCCTTGAATCCAGAGGAACCCCACAGAGGTGCCCCCGTCCCATGTGTGGAGCAAGTGGAGGCAGTCCTGAATTCAGTGGACCAGAGGGTGGACAGGATAGAGAGCTTGGAGACTGAGGAGAGAGCTGAGAGAATCTGAACAGATAACATACTGTATCCGCTGATGGCGACGGATGTATTGGACAGCCTGGAGAACAGTATAAAGCTCCGCAGTATAAACCAAACACTGGTCGGGAAGCCGAAATCGATTTGGGGTGTCGCCAACAATATAGGCACTCCCAATACCTAACGATGTTTGAGTCATCAGTGTGAATAAATGTGGGATCCTTCATTTGTGCACAGAGCAGCAAATGCCTGACGATAAACAAGTGAAGGTGTACCATCCTTGGGAAACTGACAAAGGTCACGGAGCAGGCAGGTCCAGGGATGGAGCCAAGGTGGTGCTGTACCCCAAGTTGTCAAGAAAGTTTTAGGAAAGCGGAAGGATAAAGAATGGAGCAATTGACGGAAGCGAACTCCCAGTGATAGTAGGGAGGAAGGGCGGCCTGCATATCCTAAATCCAAGGAGGTGTCGAAAAAAATGTCATGGGCCGGATTTGCAGGCATGGAAGACATATGGCCAGCATAACAACTCAGAAGGCCAGTTCGCCGATTGGACAGCGGAGGTTCAGCAGTCTCAGCATAAAGGCTTTCCACAGGGCTGGTGTATAAAGCTCCAGACACTAAACGTAATCCACGGTGGTGGACAAGAGTCGAGACGACGAAGAATAGACGGCCGAGCAGAGGAGTAAACTATGCTTCCATAGTCCAATTTCGATCGCACTAAGGCACGATAAGAGGCGGAGGAGGACCACTCTGTCCGCTCCCCAGGAGGTACCATTCAGGACACGGAGGGTGTTGAGGGATTGCAGACAGCGAGCCGAAAGGTAGGAAATGTGGGAGGACCAGCACAGTTTTCTGTTAAACAAGACCCAAGAATTTAGCGACACCCGAAAACGGAAGGTTGACAGGACCTAGATATAAGGAAGGTGGAAGAAACTCCCTACAATGCCAAAAATTAACACAAACAGTCTTACTGGGAGAAAAGCGGAAGCTGGTTTCAATGCTCCAAGATTGGAGGCGATCGAGACATCCTTTAAGACGTTCAAGAAGGCTGGTCCGTTGAGAGCTGTAGTAGATCGCAAAATCGTCCACAAAGAGCGAGCCCGAGACATCAGGAAGGAGACAATCTGTAATGGGATTTATGGCAATGGCAAACAGTACAACACCTAGCACAGAGCCCTGGGGTACCCCGCTTTCTTGGGAGAAAGTACGGGAGAGAGTGTTCACCTGCACTCTAAATGTACGCTCTGCCATAAATTCATGAAGAAAAAGGGGCAGCCGACCTCTAAAGCCCCAAGAGAACAGTGTGCGGAGGATGCCTGTCCTCCAAGTATCATATGCTCTCTCCAGATCAAAAAATATTGCTACCGTTTGGTGTTTCCAGAGAAAATTGTTCATCATACAAGTGGAGAGGGCAACAAGATGGTCAACTGCAGAAAGATGCTTTTGGAAACCACATAGGGCAGGTGCTAGACTGCAGGACTCCAGCCACCAAGCTAAACGGCAATTCACCATACACTCCAAAACCTTACACTACTCATGAGAGAAATGGGGCGATAGCTAGAGGGGAGATGTTTGTCCTTTCCAGGTTTCTGAACAGGAATGACGATAGCTTCCCACCACCAGCTGGGAAAAGTACTGTTGGTCCAAATTCAATTATAAAGGCGAAGGAGGTAATGCACACTATGGTATGGTAAATGCAGCAACATTTGGATGTAGATACCATCCAGTCCTGGGGCAGAATAGCGAGAAGAAGAGAGTGCATGTTGGAGTTCCCGCATGGAGAAAACAGTGTTGTAGCTTTGAGAGGAGAAGGCAAGAGGTTGCATTTCCGCAGCGCGTTTCTTCGGGAGAAACACTGGCGGGTAATTTGAAGAGCTCGAAATCTCAGCGAAGTGTTGACCCAATGAGTTAGAAATTGCGACGGGTTCCACTAATGTGTCATGCACGACAGTGAGCCCAGAGACCAGGGAGAAACTAGGCACGCCAGATAACCGTCGAATCCGACTCCAAACTTCTGAGGAGGGAGTGAAGCTGTTAAATGAGCTAGTGAAGAAGTCCCAGCTTGCTTTCTTGCTAATCACAGATGACGCAACAGCATCGCGCACGGAACTGCTTATAGCGGATACAGTTGGCCAATGTAGGAAGGTGTCTGAAAACGCGAAGAGCACGCCGCCGCTCACGGCATGCCTCGTTCCACCAAGCAACTGGGGGGTGCCGGGGCAATTCGGAGGTTGAACGTTTCGCAGCTGAAAGAAGAATTTCTGTAATATGAGTGACCTCATCGTCAATGCTAGGAAAGTGACGGTCATCGAATGTGGCTAGAGACAAAAAATGTCAAATCGGCTTTGGCAAACTTCCAGTGTCGCGGGCGCATATATGGCAGGTGTGGCTGCAATCGAAGGACACATGGAAAGTGGTCACTTGAGTGTGTATCAGCAAGGGTGAACCATTCAAAGCGCCAAGCTAGCAGAACAGTACAGACCGAAAGGTCCAAATGAGAGAAATTTGTCGTGGAGGCAGACAAAAATGTAGGGTCCCCAGTGCTGAGGCAAACAAAATCCGCTTGGTTGAAGACGTCTAGCAATAGTGAGCCACACAGACAAGGATGTGGAGATCCTCAAAGCGGGTGGTGGGCATTGAAGTTCCCAACCAGCAAATAGTGGGGGTGGAAGCTGACCATGAAGATGAAGGAGATCAGCTTGTGCCATTGGTGTGGACGATGGAATGTATACAGTACGAAGAGAGAAGGTGTATCCAGAAAGGGAAAGATGGACAACAGCAGCTTGGAAGGAAGTGTTTAAGGGGATTGGGTGATAATGGAGAAGAATCACGAGTCCTCCATGTGCTGGAGTACCTTCAACAGAGGGGAGATCAAATTGGACTGACTAAAAATCGGGGAAAACGAAGCAGTTGTGGGGACGCAGCTTTGATTCCTGAAGACAGAAGATGACTGGTGAGTAGGATCGTAAGAGGATCGACAATTCATCCTGATTGGCTTGAAGTTGGTGGATATTCCAATGGATGATGGACATAGGGTGGACAGAAAATGGAAGAATGTGACCAAGATTGCCCTCAACTCAACGACAGCTCAGAGCTTGCGACTGACAGCGTGGAACGGCAGTCAGCTGAAGGCAGAAGATCCTTGATCCATAGGTTGTTCAGAAGCAGCTCCTGCCACCAGCGATTGGCAGGCTGATCAGCCGCCAGCAGTACACCTCGGTGACACTGAAGACTGCTACCTCCAGGTGGTGCTGCAGATGAGACACGCCGTGGTGGAGGAGGAGAGGAACTCTGTTTCTTATTAGCCTTCTTGGAAAAAGGATGTTTAGATGAAGGAGGAACTGATGGTTGTGAATTTGGGGTATGCAGAAATCTTCACGTGTAGGCTCTTTTTTGGAAGTCCGGGTGTCTGACTTTTGGGCTTGAGATTTAGCAGAACCCGATGAAGGGTTAGCCTTGCTTTAGAGTGAGCAGGCGAAAGTGGGGAGGTTGAACGGGTGATCTTTGCACTGGCCGGGAGAGCCGTCAGTGTAAACCACTTCAGAGCCCCCGAAAATGTCAAGAATCGAGATGAAGTGACAGCGGAGAGTGGCGGGGTTAACAGAGTCCTTAGGGCCATGCAAAAGGTCCAGATGAAGTTGCAGCTAAGGTGTACACCATGGAGGCGTAGATAAATGGACCACAAGTATAGGTGGTAAAGGAAATGACTCCAGTTCAGAGAGTAGGTACCACACGCGAGCCGCAATCGTTAGCCCCGATCTCTGCCGCCGATGCGGCAGATGAGACTGCCATGGGCAGGAAAAAGACAGTAATTCGGATGCTGAGTGGAACTATGAATGTGTGATGCATAACTGGAAAGCAGTTGTGTACGTCTGATCTGCAGTTGAGAGACACCAGCCTCCAATAGTAAGCCGGTCACCGGGTCGAGTAAATGCAATGCTGAAGGTGCTGCCAAACCATAAACCACACTTCCATAGTCAATTTGGCATTGGACAAGGGTTCTGTAGAGCTGCTGCAGCGTACAGCGACCTGAACCCCAATTGGTTCACTCAGGCAACGGAGGGTATTGATGTGCTGCCAGCACTTTGCTTAAGCTGATGAAGATGAGGGAGATGAGGGAGCCAAATCCATTGAGCATCTAAAACCAGTCCTAAGAATCGATATGTCTCCACTAGAGTATCATCGTGAAGGTAAAGTGTGGGTTCTGGATGAACAGTACGACACTGGCAGAAGTGCATGACATTACTTTGCAGCTGAAAACTGGATGGCTCCCTGGAGGCACAGCTCAGCAACACCAGTACTGTAGCAGCAGTAAGAAATGCAGTAGTAGTCTGCATACAGAGAAGGTGAGAAATAGGGCCTGACAGCTGCTGCTAGACCGTTAATGGCCACTAAAAATACAGAGACCCTCAATACAGAGCCCTGAGAGACTCCATTCTCCTGGATAAGGATGGAAATATGAGAGTCACCAACTTGGAAACAGAAAGTACGGAGTGACAGGAAGCTTTGAATAAACTTGCCATTTATGGTAACACCGGGGACAGCTGTTGGGGCCTGGTACCAGAAAAGATGTTTGTTCTTTGCCTAGACTTGGAAAGGTGCCGTGTGGCACCCAATGGTGGAGATTTATCTCTCCCAACACTTTTGTTGTTTGGTAAGGTAGTGAACATGGTCACAGAGCCATTTAAAGGGTATGATGTGCTCCTTACCTGGAGCACATCATAGCCTTTAAATGGCTCTGTGACCTTTCCAGGTAAGGGTGCCACTTATAACGCTGCAGAGCTCGCTGATGCTCCTTAATTGCTTCAGTGATTCCAGTGACCACCAATGGACTGCCTTACAGCTCTGGCACCCTAAAGAGTGAGGGATCGCATTTTCTGCTGCAGAAACAATGTGCTAGTCACCTACTCAACTACCACATTGATGTTACCGTGCAGAGGTGAAAGTTTCCCAGTCCGCCTTGTTCAAAGCCCATCGGGGCAGCTGTCCGTGTGCCTGACGCTGGGGCAGTGACAGGAAGATGGGTAAGTGGTCACTACCACACAGGTCGTCATGTGCTGTTCAGTGGATAGATGGGAGAAGTCCTGGGCTGCAAACTGATACATCTGTGGCCGAGTAACTACCATGAGCCACACTGAAATGTGTGGCAGCTCCAGTATTTATGACGCAGAGGTCGAATTGTGACAGTGAAGTTTAGACATCTCTGCTTCGGCCAGTTAGCATGGTACCAACCCACAAGGGGTTATGGGTGTTAAAATCTCCCAGAAGTAGGAAAGGTTTAAGGAGTTGAGCAATAGGTGGAGCTAATACATTCAGGGGTACTGCACCATCTGGAGGAAGATATACATTGCAGACAGTTATTTCCTGCATCGTCCTTGTTCCGACAGCCACAGCTTCAAGAGAGGTTTGAAGGGTCACATATTCACTACAGACAGAGTTTAGGACAAACGCAAACTCCACCTGACACTATTATAGTTGCTATGGTTCCCGTACTATCCCTTATAGCCGCAAAGGGCAGGGGTCAACATTGCTGGGAACCAGGTTTCCTGGAAGACAATGAAGATAGCAGATGTAAAGCTTAACAGTTGCCATAGCTCAGCCAGACTATGGAAAAAACTGCCGCAATTCCACTGGTGGATGATACCTTGAGCCTGGGAAGGCATGGGACATTCAGTGAGGCAGTTTACGCCTCAGAGTCACCTGCTGCCACTGATTTATTGACCGAGCAGTCTATATCAATTGTGTCTGAGGGTCTGGCGAGATCTAGGTCCTCAGCGGATGCCAAAATCCCCACCCCATCCTCAGCCGCAGAGCTTGTAGGTAGTGGTGGTGTGGTGCCACCACAAATTCCTTGGTCTTAGAGGGTTTTTTTGAATTTCTCTCACTGCTCCTTGGGTTTCCCTGGCTGGGAGGACTTCACTGGCTCAGTCTCTGGGACTGAGGATGAGTGTGAAGACTCAAGACCAGCTGCTTTTTGACTCTTCCGCCACCGGGGGGGGGGGGGGGGGGGGGTGTTGTCTTTCCCACTAGAAGAAACCTGGGAAGGGAGTGACCCAAGGGACCACTTTCTAGCGAGAGAAGCCGAAGAAGACACACACTTCTGTCTTAGAAGTAGGAGGTGCACGAACAACGGAGGGAAATGTCCACCACCATCAAGGGGGCAGGTGTAGTCTTCCAGCTCTGCTGAGAGGTGACATGGGTTGGCGGAGCTGATGGTGCCAGAACTGTTGTAGCAGCGGCGTAAGATGGTGTCATATGCACAGGATGCAGGTGTTCAAATTTTCACTTAGCCTCAGTGTAGGTCAGTCTGTCCAGGGTCTTGTACGTATGGATTCTCCTTTCTGGAGAATCTTGCAGTCAGGAGAGCAAGGCGAATGGTGTTCTCCGCGGTTGACAGATGGGAGGAGGGGCACATGGAGTATTGGGATGTGAAGGGCGTCTGCAATCTCTGAATGTGACGCTGGAAGTACAGTCAGAAGACATAAGGTCGAAGCTCAAGCACTTTAAGCACCGCATTGGGGTAGGGATATAGGGCTTCACATCACAGTGGCAGACCATCACCTTGACCTCCTTGGGCAATGTATCACACTCAAAGGCCAAGATGAAGGCACCAGTGGCAACCTTATTATCCTTTGGACCCCGGTGTACACACCGGAAAAAATGTGCACCTCGCTGCTCTAAATTGGAGTGCAGTTCATCGTCTGACTGCAAAAGAAGGTCTCTGAAATATGATACCCTGGACCATATTTAAGCTCTTATGGAGTGTGATGGTTCTAGAAACATCCCCAGCTTTTCACAAGCGAGTAACTCCAATGACTGGGCAGAGGATGCTGTTTTGATCCAGACTGACCCAGATCTCATTTTGAACAAGGTCTCCATCTCCCAAACATGTCCTCTAAACGCTCAACAAAAAATTGGCTTCATCGTCGTGAAAGATTCCCATCATCAGCTCTCTAACACACAAGGCACCAAGTCGAATAAGATCTGCTGCCATCCTTAGCCTGACGTTCCTCCAATGGTGTGGCCAGGGAGGGGAACGATTTGGGTTCTTACCTCTGTGCGTTGAATTGAGCTCTTGATTGCTTTGAAACAGCTGGTGTTTCACCAACAGCAAGAGATGGACTCTGCTTCATCGCGTGTAATCTGCCCTGATGCCACCCACTCCTACCAGGGGCCCTCCCCATGGGCACCACCCAACCGCAGCAAAGGCCACCTGGCTGGATGGCCATTGCTGGGAGTCCCGATGCCCCAAGGCGATGGGCATCTACCCCTAGGCATATGTGGGGGAGTTAATGGCACAGGCATTAGCAGAGCAATCCCTGTGTGGTCAGGGGGGCTACAACCAACAGGGCACATGGTGGCCCCACCACAAAGGACTGGCTACCATGCCAGATATCAGGTGCAAAGAAGTCCATGGTCATTGTCGAACCAGAAATCGACACTGCATAGTGCACGGTGGAAAACATACCCAGAGATGGAGACTATGCAGTACTGCAATGCGATGACTAGAAAGCGGGCTAAGGATCTCAATGCACAATGGACACAATGCACCTTGTGAAGTGCCCTTCCCCAATTGGCTTGCTCTCTAGGAAGACTTTGAAGAATGGATGTCAAAGAATACAGGGGACCATGACAAAAATAATGAAATGATTTGGGTTGAGGGGGCACTCAACATCACAGTCACCAGCACCTTGATGAAAAATCAACAGGAAATCTCATGGGTGGGGACGAAGGCTGTCGCCCACATGCAGAACAGTTTATAACGTACCAAAGTATGCCGTCCTTCCCCACCAGTTTAGGGATGAGGCCTAATAGTTAGGAAAATTTCACCACCTAACACTGGTATCAGTATCTGCAAGAATGGTGGGCAGATCTCGAGTGAGACCAAGGGCTGCTCTATTATCAGTATGCAGGACACACATAGCCACAATATGCTGAACTGAAAACGGCACGCCACAAACTTCACAGAAAGTTGGATCCTCCACCCAGACGAGGAAGCTATGTGTGAAAGGGCTATGCCCAACGCGCAGTCTGGTAAGCAAAACTGCCTTCCAGCAGCGAGGCTGACACGAAGTCCGCCAAGCTTTTGTGGTTGGTTTGAGCGACTGCAGTTTGTTGTTCCACACCTGCAACCACTCCGTCTCCCACTAACACATGATGCACCTGTAAGAAAATGAGATAATGGCATGCAACGGGATGGGACATTGATGGACAGCACCATCCCAACATGCTTCCTTAGCAGCTTTATCAGCCGTGTCATTACCCCATATCCTAACGTGGCCAAGTACCCTCCAAAAGTTAACCACCTTGCCATGGCATTGGAGCCGCTGTAAGCAGTCATGGATCAGCTGAATCAGCAGGCCTACCAGATACATTTGGTGAAGCACTTGCAGTGCACTAAGAGAGTGAACAGACAAGAAAACTCTGTATGTTTGTGTCTGTGAACCCTCTCCAGTGCCATTAGAATGCCATATAACTCTGCATCATAATTTGTAAATTGTTCGGGACCATCACAAAGGCGGAAACGTGTGAAACTCAATTTTAGTCGCCTCATACAACAGGCAGGAATACCTCGGGCCTTTTCCAACCCGCCCAGACCAGAAAGGGGGGGTTGCTCAGAGGTAAGATAGGTATGTTGGACCAGCAGGGGAGGGGGGGGGGGGGGTTGTTGCCCAGAGGTAAGGTAGGTATGTCAATGTCTGCTACCAGTGACAGTAGTACATTCCACTGCATAAGACAGCAGTGTTGCTACTATTTAAGTTCCAACCCACGTATTTTTGTTAAGTAATTACAAATCCAAGTTAGCTGGCAGGCTGTAACAGTCCCTCACTCTGCATTCCTCCTCAAAAAACTGCATAAACAAACAGCTGACATAATGATTTGTGCCTTCTCAGTTTACAGAACACACGAAATACTGAGGCCAGAATACCAAATGTTTTCTCACAACCATCCTGGCCATAGACAGTTGATAGTTAAAGATTCTCTTATTTTATCCCTGGTTGTACTTCCCTGAAAAGGGCTTCATGTTTTCTTGCAATGGAAAGGCTTCATTTGCCCTGAATGCAGGTCACTGGTTCATCCCTCCAGGTAAACATTCCTGTGGCAAGTTTAGTTTTTTTCTCTGTCTTAACTCCACTTCTAAATGCATTATTAAAGACACCATCTGAAATTCTGCCTTGGCAGCCAATATCTGCACATAAGAGGTTGTAATTTGCATGAACAATAACAAGTAACACAATGCAAAATGTCTCTTAATAATTGTAATATTCACCTCCACTAACAGCAAGGCTTAACAATAAGCTTACCATCCAAAGATGCCATATGATGGGGGACAGGGAGAGTGGCTAAACAAAGTTTGTGTTGCACACCATTCATCTTGAGTCACTGGCATCTGAAACCAGTAAATTTTTGAATTTAGGTTCCACAAGAGGTACCTCAAACTGCAGCAGCAGCAGCAGCAGCAGGAGCAGGAGGAGGAGGAGGAGTAGGAGAAACAGAGGATGCTGCAAAGAAAGACAGCAAAACAACAGCATTATCACCACAAAAATGGGTGAAGTGTGGAGGGATTTTGTGTGTGTGTGTGTGTGGGGGGGGGGGGGGGGGGAGCAGGGGGGTGACACCATAACCACAGTGACCAATATGTTACAGTGCAACAGCAAGTTAGTAAACAGAATAGCAAAATATAAATATAATTATGAACTTGAGAAAACTGCTCTCATTTTGTTGCAATAGCTAGTAGTTAATGGTTGTTGCATCACCTGCTTCAAAAACTAAGGAGCCAAAAAAATGTTGCCAACATACATTTTTTTGTACAACATGCAATTTTTTATTAACTTTGTAGCTCATGTACATTGACCTATATTCTAAAAATCATTCTGGAAGAAGATAAGACTGTTGTTCTTGTCTGTGTCTGCATTAGTAAAATGCATGGCAGCTGCAATTTTTTTGTTGCCAAGAGTTGTGGGAGTAGGACATTCATGGCTGCGTAGTGCATACATATGCAGGGAGACAGCTCTATTCAGTGCTGGCAACTTTGCAAGTCATACAGATTGTCTTATGGTAGAAATGAGTCTCAAAAGTAGATCATATAGAATATACTAGCTCTGACAGCATCTTACTAATTGAGTTCAGAGGAGAAAAAACAACATAGCACAAAATTTTGTAGAGGAACTATTTTATCATATTGTAATGAAAGTGGAAAAGTCTGTGCTGCTAACAACTGGAAATGCTGAAGAGTCCACTATTCTTTAAAATATGCAGATATTTCCATATGTCCCAAGCAAGTGCATGGAAAATAACTACATTCAAACAATTCTGGCTTGTCTGGAGAGCAAGATTGGATGTTAGAAATGGGGGGGGGGATCAACCTTTTACTGACCAGTGTGCAAAGCAGCCCTACAATACATCATATGTAGTAGTGTTCTTTCCTCCGAATTGTACAACCCACTGTCATCCACTTGACCAAGACATAATGCGCCTGAAAAAATATAGGAAGTTCCTTGTACAGAAAACACTGGCTTGTATCCATTCTACAATGAGAAGGGTTATAACCTCGGATTTTATAAGTAGTACCTGTTAACATAAAGGCAGTTTTCCTTTACACGTGTAGTACATACAACACATGTCCGCTCATGTTATGAAAGTCCGTGCACCTGCCATAATGTTAACAGTGGCACAAAATTAACAATCAACTATTGTCATGTTTTGAAACCTTTCCATATATAGGACAGTGCACTGTATGTTATTGTGCTGCCACACATTTAGGCTACAAGACGTACTATCTACTCATAGTTTGTGAAATGACAACCTATATTCAATTACCATTAGTGACTCTCTAACACACTAAATGAATCATGTTTGTTAGTTTTAGAAGAGTAATAAAAGTTTCAATTTTAGCATATTTTTATTTTTTCATCACATGCCAGGTACGTACTGTGGATACTAAAGGGTGCACTCTCCGGTCACATGACTCTTCTGCATACCAGTTGGCTGATGGCAGAAGTGTATGCATCCGATGTTAGATTTGGACAATGATGCCAAATTTAAGACTTTTTGCTTCTTATATATTAACATGTAATTTTGAGTTTCTGGGTTCAATATTCTGAAGTGATCTCAAAAAGGTGCATTCTGAATTAACATTATTGCCACACCACATCAGGAAGTGTGGCATTAAGAGATCCCAAAAATGGTACCCATAACACCACATTTTCACTGATAGAAAAAAATCTAATCACTACCAAATGAAGTATTTTTGGTAGTAAGTATTCCTGATTATGACATTCAAAATCTGCAATCATTTCAAAAAAGTGTTAACAAGCTTCCACTACACACATTTTTGATAGATTTTAGCTGTAGTAAACCAAAAGCTTTCACGCAGCATCAAGTGTGAGCTGTGCTGAAAGAAATGCACTTTATTCACACTTAACTGATCTAGGACTATTATCTGAAAAAAAACCTTTAGTACAAACAGTGTATCCAAACAGATTACACACCTGACGATTCACTACTGTTTTAAAAATCAAACTCGCCAACTAAAAACTATGATGCAAAATCTTAAGTCTGGTGAAGTAACTGCTCTGCTTAATACTGCAGAGAATTTTTCTTTCAGCCTAAAACCCATCTCACATGGAGCAAGATTCGCAGTAAGCTTCATTTTTCTTTTAAGGTTCCCTGCGTGCTACCTGTGTTGGCCAATCATGAGAAGTTTCGTTTGTGACGTCAGACGCGGGAAGCCTTTGTTGATAGATGCTTTTCTGCTGTTGTGAGGTGTAGTAGGAACTCTTGCCAGTCCAAGAAGAAAAACATAGCAAATAGTTTTAGCATTTATCTTGGGCTTACCTGTATCGCATTATCTCCAAACACGCTTGCTATGGCCGTCAAAAGTCTCTGGTATCATTCGGGAGAGTGTGTTTTTCACTATTCGTGTAGTATAGGCCATATATTTGTAAGTGTTTCCGGTTGCTAGGAAATGCAGTGTGACAGCAAGCCAAGAGACGCATATTGAACATGTCTCAGATTGATCGTAAAATTACAATGGGTTATACATAAAAATTAACTTTCTCTTTCAAACATATAATAATGCACTTACCTTTCCCAGGCCGTAATTCCCTGATGCATCACCGTGTCTTTCTTCTGAAAGAGAGGCGAAACCAAACAAAGCAGTTCTTCAAATACCAATACATCCATTCGCATAAAATTTGCAAAGGATGTACGATCTTCTATCCTATAAAATAAAGTCGTATGTAACAGTCATTGGCATATTTATAAAGTCAAACAACATTGGAAATGAAATGTCAGAGAAGCAGCATTGGACGAGGTGTTTGACAAGGTTGTTGCCTTTCCCCACTGTTGTTTAACATATACCTTGAAGAGATTGTTGCGAAAAGCTTAAATGGGAAAAGAGGAATATGTACTGGTGGAAAGAGAATAGAATGTATAAGATTTGCTGATGACATGGTATTAGTGGCAGAAAGTGAGAGGACAGTGGATAACATGCTCAAAGATCTGAATGAAGCTTGTGTGGAATATGGGATGCAAATAAACACAGCAAAAACAAAGAGTATGGTCATGACACAAACAGTCCAATATTAAAATAGGACAATCTACCAATAGCCAAGTAAGAGAATTTAAATATCTCAGAAGCACAATAACTGAAGACTTGAGATGTCACCAGGAGGTGAAAACTAATTGCCACAGCAAAGGGGGCATTCAACAGAAAGAGGAGAGACTTATGTGACAAATTAGATAAACGACTAAGGAAAAGTCTTGGCAAATGTTTTGCCTGCAGTGTGGCACTATATGGGGCAGAAACATGGACACAGATGAGAGGATGAAAAAGGTTAGAAGCATTTGAAATGTGGATGTTGAGGAGAATGGAGAGAATAAGCTGGATGGAAAAGTTAGTAATGAAAGAGTATTGGAAAGGGTTGGTGAGAGTCGATATCTGCTCAAGGTTGTAAGAGAAAGGAAAAAGAACTGGTTAGGACATTCATTGAGAAGGGAGTGCTTGCTTGTAGATGCTTTGGAAGGATTGGTTTGTGGGAGAAAACAAGAGGAAGAAAGATACAAGATGATAGATGACAAAGGGAGGAGGAAATTATGCAGACCTGAAGAGGATGGCAGAAGACCGGACAGCCTGGAGAACTACCATGTGAAAACTTGCCTTTAGGCAGAACACTGATGATGAAACATTAATGAAATAGCGATGCTTTTCAAACAAAAGTAGGCGTTATGCGAACTAACCACAACTTTTTATGAAGCATGGAGAGCACACCTTTTCCAGCGTTTCACCTCTTAATCCAGTTTTTCATCCATTCTTTCTTCTTCTCTCATTAGCATGCATTTCCGCATTGTTTAGAACCAAAACAGCTAATAACGCCAATTTGCTCTGAACATCTGTACCTGAAGCAGCCATCTTCGTTCGATATAACATACAGCCGATAATGACAACTAGCTGCTGATCTTGCACTGTGGGAGAGCTTTGGCATGGAAGATAGCCGGCTCCTTTCCCTGCAAGCCAACAGGCTTGAAAGCCATCTCGCAAACTTGCGGCGAACATTGCTCCGTGTGAGACGGGCTTAAGATATGATGCAGTTGCAGGCCACGCCTTTCATAAAACCTAAGTCTACTAAAAAAGTGACAAAGCTGGGCAAGCTATGGGTCTGCATCCCACTACAAAAGTTGCACCAATCTGTGCTACCACCACAAAGATTTTGGTGTAAATGCTGAGTGGAACATTTTTGCAACTAGTCATTGAAAGTTAGCAGGTCAGAATTTGAGGAACTATGAAATGACTGGCTGCACAAAATCAGTCTACCACTTCCAAAGGAAAACAGAGTCCCCACATATTCTATTCATTCAAATTCTGTGAGCAAAACTGTAATAAAACTGAATTTTTGCTGAGAAGGCTCGTACTGAATTAGCCAGAGCTTCTACAAAAAAAGGTTTTCTATGGCTCAGAGTTGCTGTAATGAGAGAATATCACCAGCTTATTCCAACTGATTTGAATATAATCCAAGTGAAAAGGTTGTCAGGGGCCTTCTTGTCATTTTTTGCCACAATATCAGAACAACTGATGCCCAATAATTTATGGTTTTAACTCTGCAACCAGACCAGAATGTTGAATGCAAGAATAACACATGGAGGATAGGCAATGTTTGTGAAACTTCATTTGAGGAGGATAACAACGTTAGAAATTCAATGTGTCATTTGGCCTTCAATATTTCACTGGCCAGTTCGAAAATACACATGGAGTATTCCCAATCGGCACAGTATCACAACTCTTCATGTGCCACCAATAACTTGAATTGGCCTCAGTTTTCCAGAACCAGTCATTATCTAAAGAGAAGTTTAAATCATGCAGCAAAAATGCTGTTTATATATATATATATATATATATATAGAGAGAGAGAGAGAGAGAGAGAGAGAGAGAGAGAGAGAGAGAGAGAGAGGAAACCATGAAGATATCCAACCAAGGTTTGAGAAACTTTGCTAAATGCTTTAACAGCTTCAGAAATGCTTAGAAACCTTCATTAAGCAACCTTCTAGCAACAAGCAGGCTTGGGAAACGAAGTCCCAAACTGTGGCTGAAATTGCCTAGCTATAAGGTGTGGACTATTGGTGATGGCAGTGCTAGATTTTTAATAAATGGTAATGGCAAAATCCACCATGGATGAACATGTGCTTTTAATTATACTAAAATGTAGACTTTCACAGCCGGAAATGTCATGTCCACTATAATTATCCGAGCTGTTATGCCGTGGTCGGTTGATGAATTCTGTGTCAATTCCCAACGTTTCATCCCCACCTGCAGGAGACATCTTCAAGGGGGCCTGTAGCTTAATGGAAGGTCCAACACACTCACTGGCTCACTACTGACTGCCACTAAATTTCGTATCCGCGCACTTACACGCCACAGCGTGAAGTCACGTGATTTGAAAACTTTAGTGCAATTGGCCGCTGCCCGTTGTTGATCGCCATTGCCATCACCCAGTAGTGGACGGGTGGCCCACATCTTTAACACCGGCATCCATATACTGTTTAAATTCACGCCCTCCTCCATTCTACTGAAATTATTAGGATGTTTAGCGATTTCGATTGCCTCCCTGTAGAGCATTTTGTAATATCCGCTTGTGGCCACTATTACTTGCATCTTCCTCGAAACGAATAGGGTGGTTCCCTGGCTGGAAAGCATGCTCCGTAACAGCTGATCGTTTCGTTTCTCCTCTTATACAATTGCCCTTGTGCTCTTCCAAACGTTTTGTAAGTTCCTTTAGTGGTACCCACATAAAGATCTCCACAGCTGTATGGGATCTTATACACTCCAGGTTTTTCCAATAGTTTACAAGCATCCTTGGCAGGCTTAAGGTATTCCTGCATCATCCTGCTGGGCTTGTAAATTACGGTAATATTCCACTTCATCAAGATCCTCCCTATTCTTTCCATTACATTTTTAACAAATGGCAAGAACACCTTACATTTTGCAGTAGCCTGTACATCACTACGATTTCTTCGTGGCTGTCTGAACGCACGTTTTATTTCGGCAGACGAATATCTGTTCTTCATTAGTGCATTGTGGAGATGTTCCATCTCAGCATCGAGCAACTCAGGTTCACAAATGTTTCTAGCTCTGTCTGCTACCACCTTGATAACACCCTGCTTCTGTTGTGGGCGGTGGTTCGAACCCCGGTGCAAATAACTGTCCTGTGCTTGGGTTTGCAGTGTACTGAGTGGCTCAAACTACAATTTTGATTTCTAAAAACAAGCACATCAGAGAAATAAGTTGAGGTCTACCTCCTCTTCCATTGTAAACTGAATTCTCGAGTTTATACTGTTCAGATTTTCATGGAACCGGCTTAGTTCCTCCCTGCCATGTCTCCACAGCACAAACGTGTCATCCAAGTATCAGAACCATACATTTGGTTTTTGCTGGCAGTACCTAAGGCTGGTTCTTTGAATTTATCCATAAAGAAGTTTTCAATTAGGGGACTTAGGGGGCTTCCCATAGCCACGCCATCTGTTTGCTCATAAAACTGTTCACTCCATTTTAAGTATGTGGTCATCAAATAACACTTAAACAGTTCTGAAATATCAGCAGGAAAAATTCGATCCAGCTGTTCCAATACATCATGAAAAGGAATCATGGTAAACAGCAATACCACATCGAAGCTGACCAATATGTCCTCCAGCTGGACCACTATGCCATTCAATCTGCTGATGAAATGTGTCAAATTCTTTATATAAGAGCCCGAATGGCCTACATGTGGTTTTAACATCATAGTCAAAAACTTGGCTAATGAGTAGGTGGGCAAACCAATGGCACTTAGTATTGGTCCACTCGTTCCACAGAGCCACCAAGTGGGAGCTAGCCCAAATACAGATATCATCCACATACAGAGCAAGGAGGGGGGAGGAGGGGGGGGGGAGTAACAGTCTGGCAGAGACCACAAGTCCATTAATAGTTATGAGAAAAGAACACTTCTTATGCAGCCCTGTGGAATGCCATTTTAGTGGGTCTGGAGAGCTGAGAATGGTGCCAACCTAAACTATGACCAATAGGACAAGAACTGGCAAAAATCATGATTGAAGGGGGGGGGGGGGGTCAAACATCACTCATGGGATGTAATAAGGATGTTATGGCACCAAGCTGTGTCTTACACTTTACAAACGTGAAAAAAAGGGCAGTGCTCAGGAAAGGCATGCTGAAAGGCATGCTGAACGGCAGTTTCTAACTGGATCTGATGATCAATCAGACCGTCCCTTCCAAAAACCACACTGGTAAAGAGATGAATGATTGTGAAATTTAAGGACCCACTTGAGCCAATGAGCCATCATCCATTCCAATAACCTGCAGGGGACATTGGTCAGGCTGGCTGGCCGGTAACTATCAAGACTATCAGACTAAGGACAGAAACCATAATACTGTCTCCCCACAGAGGGGAAAATGCTTTGGAGATTAAAACAGTTAAACACCTGGGGGAGATACAGACACTGCAGAGGACTGAAGTGTTCACTCAAATGGTTATAGATGGAATTGGGGCCAGGGACAATCTTCAGAAAATAAGCCCAGAAGCAGCTTCCATTCACTGAAAGATTCATAGTAGGATTCTGCCTGACAAAGGGTAAAACATTTGTGGGAAGCTTCTGTTCACTATTTCTGGATGAGAAATGCCATCGCAAAATGGGTCACGAGAGGTTCCATAAGAACTGATGAATCTGTACAAAGTCCACCTGGAAGGGCAACACACAGAGTGGAAGAATGCCACTGACAATTTTGTTTGGAAGGTGCAGGGTGTAGTCCACACCCGCGACAAAGGGACCGAAGAACCTACTGAGGAGACTCAGTATTTTCAACATGTCCGCTTGGCCTGATTACGTATCAGGCTTTGGTGTGAAGGCTTTAGAGTAATAAGACCAGCAGAAGACTGGTGCTGCTCCAGAGGACGATGACGATCATTGGCAGTGGTGGCAATGGCTGTGTTCCACCATGGAACACAGGGAACAGCAGTGTGGATTATCTTATCTGACAGATCATGTATGACTGTCAATAAAAAAGAGAACAATCAGCACAATGGAAAGCCACCGGGATGTGGGAAGGGAATGAGAGAATTGAAAGTGGTCACTGTCACAGAGGTCACTGTGTGGCAGCCAGTGTAAAGAAGGAATGAGGAGAGGGGAAGTGAGCAAAGGATCAATGTCAAAGAAAGTGCCACATGCAGCACCAAAATAAGTAGGGGAACCATCATTAAGAAGCCACAGGTCATGCAGCAAGAAAATGGTCAATGAGGAGTCCAATTAGACAAAAAAGCACTGTCCCACGAACAGTGCTGGGCATTAAAGTCCCAGAGGAGGAGGAAAGGGGGGAAGGCAGTTACAGAAGCAGGTGTAGGTGTCCTGTCAGGAGGGATACAGACAGTGGAAACCGTGACCACATAGTCAAAGTGGACAGAGATGGCAACTGCTTCCAATGTGGTGTGAAGGGTGATACATGTTCTAACAATATCCATACGAACCAATGAGCAAATGCCACCGGAAGCCCTCAAATGGCTGACCCGGTTCTGACAAAGCACAGAATCCACAAAGTGTCAGTGAGTGAGCATAAGAGATTCCTGAAGAACAACACACATTACTAAATAAAAGGGAATAAGGGATTAAGGGATTGCAGAGCTGTGAGTTTACAGCAGTATCTACTACAGTGCCACTGAATAAGCACAGAGCAGGTACCAAAATGGGAGATAAATGGGCTGGAGCTAGTAACACCACTGGGTCACCATCACCAATAAGGATGTGGTGTCTTCTAGAAATGAGATGAGCCAGGTTGAGAGGGGGGAGATGACACCTCTGCATATACAGAGAGGGGAGGGGATGTGGGCAGCTGTCCTGGGACTTTTGTTTCTCCTCCTCCTCCTCCTCCTCTCTGAGGTCGAGGAGATCAGGTCACAGAGGGAGAGCAGGCTTCTGCAATATCTGCAACTTAAATAGAGTGATGGACATTCGGGGTGCAAGGACTGTGTGGAGGAAGCCCAATCACCAGCAGGCACCGAAGAAGTGGGACACTTCTGCAGCCAGGGAGGGGGAGCGGCACTTTGAAGGGATTTACTGAGAACCACAGGGGTGGGGGAGAGGAGGGGGTGGGGCAGGACTAGGGTAAGGAAGAGGGCAATGGGGAAAGGATGTTATAGAAGCAAAGGTAGAAATCATTGACAGGGTGAAGTGTCATCTTTATGTCAAACCTTAATGCAAGATAAACTATCAAAGGACTTATACTTTTGCCTCTCCCTTTCCTTCTTTTAAGTCTGGCAATCTGGCAAGCACGGAGCATGATGGTCATGACAATTGACACATACGGGCGGCAGATCACAAGGGCTCCCCTCACAGAGTGGCTGTCCACATTCACTAAAGAGGGTCCACCGTAAAGCGGGAAGATGTGTCCAAAACGCAAACACCGTGAACACCTGATTGTTGGTGGGATGTATGGCTTCACGTAACCCTGGTGTTCTCCAGCAGGTTATCTCCCTCAAAAGACTGAATAAATGTGCTGGAATTGGTGTTACTGTCAACCTTGCTGAACATGCTAGACAAAATGAATGCCTTGTTCCAGATTTTCCTGGAGTTCCTCACCAGTTTGAAGGATGAGGTCCCTATGAAAAATGACTCCCTGAAGCATATTTGAAGACTGTGAGGAGTGATTACCACCGGGATAGCACCGAGATGATCACAAGCACAAAAGGCTGCAGCAGAAGTTTTTATCATCAGTGAGCCCTACCACATGATAATGCGAGACTAAACTTTGCCAAACTCTTCTACAATTTTTCTGCATAAAATATCTGCTTTGTGGCAGTGAATGGGTCTCCATCCATATTAGTGCAGACCAGGTAGTTGGAAATTGTTTCATTCCAAGCTGTTGAGCCTGTCCCCCTCCCAGTGTGTAGCTACGGAATGTAAGGCTGCAGGGTCATAAGGAACAGCATTCAATGATCCATTACCAACCGAAGACATGGATTAATGGATTCTCCCCATGGGCACTACACACCCACAGGAAGGGTCAACCAGCACAGTGGCTGTTACGAGTTCTGATGCTTCGGAATGATGAGCAACCACTCCTACACATAAGCAGCAGCTCATGTACGAGAGGTGTGATCTTGTCAGGGGCCCAGCCAGATGGGTACATAACAGGCCCACCACATGGACTGGCTACATGTGCTAGTGACTTAGCAGGGTGGAGGGGGGTTACAATGGGGGAAGTAGTGGGGAAGGAAGGGGAGGAGAGGCATCCACATCATAGAAGTGAGTACAGAATTTCTTCCCCAAATGGCTCACTACAGAGAGAAAAATTTAGAAGTGGAGGTCAACGTCGACAGGCAGACTAAAAATGCCAACTGGAAGGATGAAAAGGAAAAAACTCCAAGAAATACAGTAAACCAGAGGGATAGCCAGGTTGACGTAAGAACACAGAAGGGAAGGAGGGGGAGAGGGAAAAGGGCACGGGGAAGAAATGTAGCCCGTGAGGAAAGAAAGGAGGCCCCATGTATGGCACAATGCACCTAATATATCTTATTGTTGGGTCAAATGGTTCAAGGAGAAATGAATGAGTGAATAAATAAAAAGCCATCCCTTGGATGTATCCTTACTTTCAACTAATGAGACAAAAGATTTAGCTATAGTTGCAGTTTTTCTCAAACCCACTATTCTGATCTCACAAAATGAGGAATGGCCTTTAGTCTAATGCGTGAAAGACAGTGGTTCACACAGGTCAAGAAACAGACTGTGATTGCATAGTTGCCTGCTCCAAGTTACAGATGTGATATGTGCATACACACACTTTGCACTTTATTATAAAAAGTGAACTTTCAGGGCTGGAACTGCCACAATAAAATAATTCAGACTATTATGCTGTGCTCAAAGGGACTGCACTAATACCTGACAATTCTGACAACAGCAAAATTCCATTTCCGTAAGCTCCCGTTCAGTGGCATGGCATGGCATCACATCACATTTTGAATATGTGCATGCAACTGGCTGCTGTCGACTGCCATCGTCCACAGTTACTATCAGCTGTTGGGGAAAGACTGGTACATCTTCAGAACCAGAATAAAAATTTCATTCAATTTCACACCCTCCTTCCTATTGAAATTTCTGGGATGTTCCACAACCTCTATAGCCTCTCTGTATAGTCTTTTGTGGTATCTGCTTGGGGCTGCCTGTACTTTAGTCCTATCAAAGTGAATGTGGTGGTCTCCTGGCTGTAAAGGATGTTCGCAACATCTGATCTGTCAATCTCCCCTCTTCTGTAATTGCCCTTGTGCTCTTCAAGTTGTTTTTGACAGTTCTTTTTGTCGTACCAACACACACCTCCCCACAATTTTTGCACTTTATGTAGTAATGTATGCTACAAATTATGTCTCACTTGCTTGCGTGCTTGTGTAGAATTTGTCACTTACCACCATCAGCCATGACAATTCACAACAAACTAAATAAAAGAAATCATTAAATAACTTGCTACAATCATGTTAAATGCTCGCACTGGATATGACACAGCAGAGTGCTCAGAACACTACTGGATACTCAATGGCTTTCTAAGAATTCATAGGTGTAGATACCATGCTGATCTCTACTGCCATTGTCTGACTCCAACTATAGTAGAAAAATAGTTTTTCTTACATAATTAACGAAGATGTTTCACCAGTAATGATATTTATCTGATTAATATTAAATTTTAAAATTTGCAAATCCTTTTATTAAACAGTGTTTTCGTAAACCTATGTATTACATTTTGTTACCTGATGAGTAGTGTCAACTAAGTTATCAATTTAGTTCAGTGTGGTCACTAGGCCATCAGATTACTAAAGCAAAATCACAACAACCAGGGAGTGAACCAGGGCTACTGCAATCTGTGCCAGATAGAGAAAGAGAGAGAGAGAGAGATGTAACAATTACAGTCCTTGAACAACACACAATCACTTTAGGCATTGTTCACCTATGGAATAGGAAGAATTGTCAATTCAATATTCCTTTGGCCTTACAGAGGGAGGTCACTGGCAACCTGCCTCCAAGATTACAAAGGACTGGCCATACGATTGCAGCTGAGTCAAGCCCTGGTACACATCACTCTGGCAGTCATACATAGCTCTCATCATCGGCCAATGGTCAGTAATGATAAGATCTTAACAAGGTATGTACCTACCTCTAAAGTTCCACTGCTATCAACAATTTGCAGGATCAGCATCACAGAGCATTATCTGCCCACAACATCTCTCATTGAAACAAAGTAAAACAGCCAGTATGAGCAAATCTGTAATCAAAAGCATTACAATACAATTACGTCATGTAGTCTACCTGGAATATTATTTGTGGTGAATTAATGAGCAGACTACAGACTGAGAATATGGACACACAATCTTCATATCTGAAAGCATACTATGGTAATTTAGGCCATGTGTAATAAGTAGAGCTTTTTTAAAAAACTGCATCACAAAGGGGATCCAGAACAGTAAGAAGAAAAATATGAAAAGGATAATGAATAAAAAAGATATCCACTTAAGTGAGCAGCATTTTAAAGTGTGACAAGAATACATTAAGGACGAAAGTTGCATGCAACACATCTGGTAAACAGCATGAGCCTATTAAAATATTAATATATGGATTCTTAAGCCCACTGCAACATTGTCACCTCACAGAATTAGTTGCCAATCATCACAGCAGTAACCTTTCATATGTTCAGTGACCTAGTAAATTAAAACTGTATTCAAAGATTGGTTTGAACACCACTTTACTAGGCATGGTCCAGTTGATGGTGGTATGCCTTTGCCTTCCTCCAAACTACCTTTGAGATGAGTTATGCAGGCAGTAACATGGAAACCTACAGTTCAGTGTATAATCTGCTTAACAGCTAGAAGATGAGCAACCTACCATTTAAGTGTGGGGCTGGTAACTACTGTCAAACACAGCTGCATAGTTGAGATGATGACCCAATAACTGATTCTCAGTCAATGATGTTTTGTGATATACTTTTGTTTAGAACAAATGCAGCAGCACTAGAAGCATTAACATTTATTGTAAAAAAAGCACTGTTGGCTACAGTCTGTCTTAGAATCAGAGCTATGTTACCCATCACTAGGATACTGCAACCAAAATTTCATCCCTCATTAATAACTACCTCAAAAAAGTGCAAAAGCACCACTAATTCACAAATATATTTAAAAAACCATAAATGTGAGACTGCAAAAATCATTCTTCCGTATAATTCAAGCAAGTCATTTTCTGGTACACAGAAGGCTGCATAAGACAAATACCAACTACCCTATACCATTCTCCCATTTCCTGCTTCCACTCTGATGTGTCTTATTGAGAACATTTGCTCTAAACTGAGCAGAAGACGAGCTTGCAGATGACCTTTGTTAGACTTTAGCTAGGAATAATGTGAAGTCTGACTAACATCCCTAAAATTATGATTAAACCATGCCTTCCAAAACAACTTCACTCCCACAGGTACTGTTCTGTCTACATTCAAGATAGCCTTGAAGGTCTCTGAAGGCAAGGCAACATGAATCAGAATAACAGTTACTTGACCACTGCTTGTTTACAGGAATGTTACCACAGCAACAACCAGCTAGAGAATCAGCTAAGGCTTGACTTTCATTTTATTCACTATTGAATTATTACTATGCTACCTCAGGTGCCCGACACTGCAATCAATTGCAGGTGACACTATTAGTGCTTGCTGTTTCCATTCTCTCTTTGTGCAGCATGTTCATTTTACATAGCGATGTGTCCTAAAACAGATACGAACATACAGAGAAACTTGATTTAACTATCACCAACTTCTAATCAAATCCCAAATTGCATGATAACCTGTGAACAGAACAGAAAAACCGAGTTGTTGCTGCAACAGCTACGGCACACGCACAGTCTGCAGACACAGTAGCGACAGTGTTCTGCCACAGGCCGCCAATAGTGATTGATTGCGAGAGGTAAAACTTCACAGCTGCGTTTTCTGGTTGACAGTGATACTGACGTTCCCATTATACCGGCATGTTGCAAGAATAAGATTAAAGAAGCAGACTACAAACTTATGCTGCAAATGGATCCAAGATTAAACTTACAGATCAAAGTTACTGAATCTTGATTTAGGTTTAAAAAGCAGGTTTGAGTGACCTTCCATTGTCACTAACACAACAAAAGATATAATCGCCATGGACTTTCATCATCATTTGGATTACTGAAAGGACTGAAGAAAATTATTAGTTGACAACAGAACTAAGTTACAAGTCTGCATTACAATGTGCAGCTGATGTGTCCAATTCCGTCAGTTTGCTCCATTTAAGTACTCTGAACTATTTAAAAAAAATTCCTGAACTGACAAAATTCACTCTTACCCTGGGAGAAATTAAGCATGGCGTTAAACATTATACTGCAAGCAGCAGTGGCCCACCTGTGTACTCAAAGTGGCAGGTTAGAGCCTCAAAGTTAGCTAAACAAGAATTCCAGTTCCTAATGAATCACAATATAATTCGCCCAACTAAATCCTTCCACTGTGTGTGGTAGAAAAGCTGGATGGTCAGTGAGTGTGTGTGTGTGTGTGTGTGTGTGTGTGTGTGTGTGTGTGTGTGTGTGTGTGTATACTACAGACATCTTAATGACTACCCTTCCCGACAGCTATCAAATTCCTCAAATTATGTAAATTCCGTCCTTGTGGGCAAGAAAATATTTTTAAAGTCAATCTCCTCAAAGTATATTACCAAATCCCATTAACCTGAAAGTGAAGGTCTGGAGTGCTACGTTCACGCCTTTTGGACTTATGGGTTAAATTTCATGTTTGGCCTCCTGAATGCCCTCAGTACTTTTCAGAGATTTATGACATTGGGAGTTTTAGATTTCTGTTTTGCATATTCAGATTTACCAATAACTTCTAGTTCTCCAGAAGAACTTACTTCACACTAAATTAACCTGTTTGAACACTAACAAATTTGGTTTGAGGATTAATGTTGAACAATCCATATCTGTAGTTCAAGAAATTAAATTTTTAGGTCAAATGATCACATCAAAAGGTACTAAATCAGACTCACCTTATTTCCTTGACATACTGATTTTTATGAAAGGTATTTGGAACATGCCACAGAACATCAGACAATTCTTAATGATTACTTGAATATTTTTAAAAAATGACTAAAGAAGCATACATTTGACAGAAAATGCAATAAAACAGTTTGAGAAGCACAAAATGGACCCTACAAACAGCTCTTAACATTTCTGGAACAGAAATATTTAACATGGGGCAGGGAACTTCTCAGCATATACATGGCAATAAGGTATTTTAAGTACCACCTTGAAGGACCTCCTTTGACATACGTTTTAAAAAGAAACAATGATAAAGCAACTGTGTCACCTACAATTCACAACACATCAGGCACATTTCTGAAAATGAAAACAGTGAAGCTGACAACCTATCCAGACATGAAGTAGTGGTATCAACTGATCAAGAGAAGACAGATGCCGAAGTATAAACTCTGGAAACTTCACTCCAGTCCTCATACCTCATTGAAATTTAAACAGTCAAACCCCTGATGGAAGATTATGGTGTTATTTATCAACAAACATTTGTCCTGATATTCCTTAATTTATATATTCCATTTTTCAGCAAAACCACTGTATGAGACCTCCTGGTATTAAGTCTTCTGTGAAATTATCCATGTGCAGATGTGGTCAAACAAAACAAAATATCTAAAACTGGGCGAATGCATAGCACACCAAAAGAACTAAGCATACTAAATCTGCTACCGGCTAGTTTCCATGCAGAGATGGACAATTTAACATGGCACACATCAATCTAATTGGCCCACTGCCTCCTTCAGGCGAATTCATATACTTATTAATGTGCATCAATTGGTTCAGGACAGAAGTTATTCCATTACATAATGTTCAAGCAGAAACCATAGCACGGGCATTTTATAACTCCTGAATCACAAGATTTCAAGCACATAACCAAATAGTGACTGGACAAGGAGCACAGCTCCAATCAGAGCTGTTCCATTCATCAGCTAACATTTGTGGTCCTAAATTAACTCAGAACGTGACATACCACCCGCAGTCAAACAGGAAAATAGAGATTCCACTGAGCATTTAAGGCAGCCACCAAAGCATATAGTAAAAATAAATGTAGTGACGAGTCCAACAATTCTATCTACTAGCATGCACTTCACAGTTATGCCAACATACGACTAAACTACACTTTACCTTGTGGGAACATTTTGAAACACCATTTGTTAATATAGAATTGCATCTCATTTATGAAGAATGAAAAAGTGAAAGCTGAACTAGTGCCTTCCTATGGAGCCTTGGAGTGAAACTCAAAATATTTCACTCTAAGAATTAAGGATGAGTGAAACATCTCACCTGGCAGACTGAAATCTGCCTATATCCTTGTGAATTATAGCACCTGTCTATATCTACAGAGCACTTCACTGGCAAATTAGTTACCCACACCTGCAATAGTCTCACCAAAGAAAGTTACCTGTTTCGGTCAAGTTTTGAAATTCCCCGAAGAGCTGCAGTTTTGTAAATAACTGTCATTGGTGTCAACTTTATTTTTCTTTAAAAAAATGACTTTTTGAAATAGAATAACATCTAGAGTTCAGTTTTGTAGCTGGAGTGTGATGTTGGTCCTGTGAAGAAAGTTCCCAAATAATAACTTGGAATTTAAAATACTGCATTTTTGTGATCACATGCAGAGTGTAAAATGAGAAGTGGCCTTTATGATTAATCGAAAATAACCATTTGCACAACATGTGACAATACTTCAATTTTGCAGCATGTTATGCAGTATGTCATCAGCTTATAATGAAAAGCTTTATTTCAGAAATGTTGGGTGTGCTTCTCACAGTAAATATAGTTACCTAATAATGTATGTTGTTCATTTTTCTTTCCATCAATAGAGCACAGCACATATGTGATGTCCTCTCACTGGCATACAAATAGCCAAGAGGTTTTGTATTTAATATTGCAATAAAAATGTTTTATTTTTGGGATACATAAGTTTTCATTTGAAACCAATGATATATAAGACTATCAGATCAAATAGTAGTTCTTATAACACTACAGCACATGAAATGGCAAGGAACATACATATGTATGACATATCAAAGCAGGAAAACAAGACTTTGCATTAGACATTTAGAAAAAGAATGTAACATTGTAGTCTTATGTGTTGCTTTACTAGTGAAATACGAAAATTATTCTAACCATATGGTACCCAAGTCTATTCAATCCCTTCAGCTGAGTATATAATTCTTGTGTCTGCATCTTGCGCGCACACACACACACACACACACACACACACACACACACACACACACTAAGACAGAACTAGACATGCTGGATCCCACAGCAAATATTTTAATAGCTTACATAAAAACAAACTTTACACGACCAATGGTTGTCTGCAATTTCACAGTAAACATTTTACGTCATTAAAGCCGTCGAGTCATATAGTACTGAGCCGTGTAATTCACACACGCATTTTGTCTCGCTTGTGGAGACTGCTGCCAACGAATTTATACGTTAATTAAGACCTGTTGCGAAGCCTAATGTTTACCAATAACAAGGCATTTTTTAAAGATTAAGGCCGCAACAAGTCATCCAAATTATTATAAAATGTTTCAGAGACATCTATATACTACACTGCACACTTTCTATAGGCCTACTTCAAGCATATCTCGTAACTCCATATATATGAAAACTCTTAATTCAAGTAACCAACAAATTCATAATCAAAGAGATTTGAAAGTGCATGGATGTCTCTAATCTGTAAATACCTAGGTTTCTATTATACAGTGACACGTAGCAGTTTTCTAATACTGTCTTTTTTTTTAGAAACCTTTTTGCTTCAACTGCAAAATTCAACAAAATGACGTTACAAGGTTTCCAGTCTTCCATCGATATGCTTAACAACAATATCTATAGAGATTCATTACCTCCATACACTTACTTCGCAAGCATGTTTACTATATCATAGTTTCTTGGTAATATGCACGACGGTATCTTGCGTCCCTGTACGGTACCAGATTAAGCAACGTGGCTATAAGCGCTACCCTTAATGTTTTCTAGTACTTTCAACTCAAATACTACCAGTGGCACACTCCATACGTTAATTTCAACTCACAACAACTCTTTACTACTGGCGGGAACTGGTCTTCGACCATAGAGGTATCTATGGTATCTATGGTCGAAGGAACTGGTAGTAAATCCCAATGGTGCCAGATAATGTATCTCAGTTTTCCCTCATACATTCACATAATTTCCCAACAGATCACCGTTTTTCCCACACGTTTAAAATTTTTAGAAATCGTATAATTAAGGAATTGAGCGATTACAGGCCTATAAAAACATGTACGTACTGACCTACTAAAAACTGCACTCACAAATCTAATAGTGGACGTCTGAATTATGACGTTTCAAAGGTGACTGTTAACATCTACTTCTAAGCTCTGCGAACGGTTCTCGGCGTACGTCCTATTTTAACAATTGTTTATTGTACCATTCATGTATAGAGCGTGGCAAAATGATTATTTAATATCTATGCGCGCGCTGAAGTTAAGCCGGGTTCACACACGCAACTGATGTGGTGCCACAACTTCTGGCTTTCGGCTGTGGCGTCGTGAGTTACCGTTGACATCGAACGCCACAAATTCTACGTATGCACAGTTTTCAGTAAGGCGTCAACTGAGTTCATATGGGTGGGTACGGATGCATAGTGTAAGTTATGGCAAGAGGGCTGTGACAAGAGTTGAATACAAGGAAGAGGAAACACAAATGTTGGATCCGAAAATAGATTTCGCACAGAGATAAATCAGGGGCGACAAACACATTTATAAAGAAAATAACGCACGGAGACAAAAATACTATCTGGCATGTAAATATCATTTGCAAACGCGATAATCTTCCAAGATTTTAGAATATTATTAGATTCTTTGTTATAGGCATTTCGAATAACTAATTTTTAATTTAACAGCTACCACATCCAAGGACGTAGCCAGGATTTTGTCCAAAGAGGGGGGTCTGATTACTTAAAGAGGACCTTAAAAACACTCATGTTTTTAATTTATTCTGAAATTTTCCATAAAGAACGACAAACCATTTTATTCGATAATGATCTTGGAATTTTTCACCAGGTGGAGATTTAATATCGTTACTTAGGAGTGCTGCAATTCACTAACAAGCTGTTAATCTCTGTTCTCCCTCCAAGGTCATCTTACTCTTCTTTAAGTCTGGATTTGAGATGAGGAAGTGATCGTGAACGGACGAGCGTCAATTTTATGGGAAATAGTTATTATTACCGACAGAGCTTCGGAGATCTCTGTTCGATAACAATTCTTCGTTGCGAAAATATTAAAGATTCAGAAACATTCAACCTTACACTAACGAAATTTCCTCAGTTAAGTACGCATCTCTCACGTCTTGCAGTGTAAAAAAGATCATTTTCTACATTAAAGAATGTCCCGAAAGATAAATGCATGTGGCTAAATTAGGAAAATTTAGATTGTTATTTATTTATCATATGCCTCTTTCTGCTGGGAGTCTCCAAAGAGATGCTCGGCTCGCTTTCAAGACAGCTCTTTTCATTTAAGCAGAGATGCTGTATCTTTATGTGAACTGGAGTCTTTCATGAAAGAAAGATTTACAATTTGTACAGAAACCAGATGGCAGTTATAAGAGTCGAGGGACATGAAAGGGAGGCAGTGGTTAGGAAGGGAGTGAGACAGGGTTGTAGCCTCTCCCCGATGCTATTCAATTTGTATATTGAGCAAGCAGTAAAGGAAACAAAGGAAAAGTTCGGAGTAGGTATTAAAATCCATGGAGAAGAAATAATTCTGTCAGAGACAGCAAAGGACTTGGAAGAGCAGTTGAACGGAATGGACAGTGTCTTGAAAGGAAGGTATAAGATGAATATCAACAAAAGCAAAACGAGGATAATGGAATGTAGCTGAATTAAGTGGGTGATGCTGAGGGAATTAGATTAGGAAATGAGAAACTTAAAATAGTAAAGGAGTTTTGCTGTTTGGGGAGCAAAATAACTGATGATGGTCGAAGTAGAGAGGATATAAAATGTAGACTGGCAATGGCAAGGAAAGCATTTCTGAAGAAGAGAAATTTGTTAACATTAAGTATAGATTTAAGTGTCAGGAAGTCGTCTCTGAAAGTATTTGTATGGAGTGTAGCCATGTATGGAAGTGAAACATGGACGATAAAGAGTTTGGACAAGAAGAGAATAGAAGCTTGCGAAATGTGGTGCTACAGAAGAATGCTCAAGATTAGATGGGTAGATCACATAACTAATGAGGAAGTATTGAATAGAATTGGGGAGAAGAGGAGTTTGTGGCACAACTTGACTTGAAGAACGGATCGGTTGGTAGGACATGTTCTCAGGTATCAAGAGATCATCAATTTAGTACTGGAGGGCAGTGTGGAGGGTAAAAATCTTAGACGGAGACCAAGAGATGAATACACTAAGCAGATTCAGAAGGATGTAGGCTGCAGTAGGTACTGGGAGATGAAAAAGCTTGCACAGGATAGAGTAGCATGGAGAGCTGCATCAAACCAGCCTCAGGACTGAAGACCACAACAACAGCAACAACATAGTAATGGACCATTCCTAGCATTTACCTAAAACGGAAATGGGAAGCCTCCCAAATTCAGTGATTGCTAACTCAGCGAACCAACATTCTGAGCTACCCCAAGACAGAGGGCAATTTGGAGAGACTGGTCCTTGTACATTGTTTTAAAGTAAAATTTATCACAACAAAAGACTGAATTCTGACACTGCACGTTTTTACTTTAATTGTGCATGTTAAGTCATTTGATAGTGCATGAATGCATTCATATCTTAAGACTGAATTGTGCATGGAATTGTTGGCTTCAGTTAATACAATAACACGCGAGTGTAAATAGTTTTTAGCTGAGAGGGGGAGGGAGGGATACAGAGTTCAATCGAATTAAAGCAGGCCACCGAAAAAATCTTTTAGAAACAAACAAAAAATCTTTTAGAAACGAAGAACATGCTGTCATCTCGTACCCCTTCTGCTCTCCAGAAACTCCTCCCCATCTCACCGTATCAGAATTGTTTTTTATAATTGCATACCGCCAGGTGACCAAATTGGGCGATATTTTGCTATTTAAGCCACTAATGACAGAATATTGAGTAAAATTTTGAACGAAATGAATGTATCACATGTCTTGTTGTTGACTGATGCGATTTTTGGGCTACGCCGACAAATACACCTGTGTTTTTATGCACTGATTTTAAGTTCGTGTTATTTATAATGATATTTACCGCTCCATTGCCTTTTAAAATACTGAAATATTGACATGTTCAAAATCGGGTATCTGCCAGTTGTTTGCGTCGTTTTGTCACAATATTTCGATAGTGTACCTCACTATCTTCATCAGGTGCTACCTGAGACTGATCTAACCGACTCCCACTCTGATACTATCATGCCTACCTGAGGCACGTGTGTGGGCAGGGTAAGCACTTGTGTGCTGTGCCTGCAGAACCTGAAATAAGTGTTATGAAAAGACATCCTAACCGTTGTTGGAGTCCTCTCGGTGTTTATCTCGTGTGTCCTGGTGTTGTTGGGGGAGGGTTATTCCCGCAACAGGTCCAGCCAACGTGTAGTTGGTCGGTGGTGTTGCTGCTGGCCCAAGCCCTGAATGAGCCGATTGCGGGATTGACCCGCTTTTTGATAAAACTGACGTGCTAGGACTCGGAATCGGTCCCGCAACGTCAGAATACCAGTCTCCTCGTGTAGAAAGGTGGTGGGGTATAGCTTGGGAAGGTGCAGCGCAAGCTTCAGCGCCTTGTTTTGTACGCGTTGTAGCGATCGTATGGAGGAGTCGGCGGCATTGCCCCGCACCACGGCTGCGTACTCTAACACTGGGCGTACCAGTGTCAGATACAGCGTGATGCCGTGGCGCGAGGGCAATGTGGACTCCGGGTTTAACAAGGGATAGAGTGCACGAAGCCGCCCTATCGCCTTGTTTCGTATCCGCTGAATGTGTGGGGCCCAGGCGAGCCGCTGGTCTAGTCTCACTCCGAGGTAGGTAGCTGTTTTTGACCACTGGATGGGGCGATGGGGCCTGCCCCGATGTGTAAGGCTTCTGAATTTGGCGGCACTCTGCGCTTTGTGAACGCCACCGCCTGGCTCTTGCCAGCGTTAAATTTAAGGCGCCACATAGTGGCCTATGCACCAAGTGCTTCACATCCTTGCTGGAGGCGACGTCCCATGGTATGCGCGTTCATGCTCCGGGTGAACAGAGCAGTGTCGTCTGCATAGAGGGGCAACTCTACTCTGTCCACTTGCGATGCGTCGGCGGTAAAGAGCGAGTAAAGTATGGGGCCGAGTACCGACCCTTGCAGTACGCCGGCACGGATGGGTCTATTTGTGGACCTTCCCTGTTCTGTCCGGACGAGGAAAGTCCTGCTAGATAGGTAGGACCTGAGAAGGACCCCATGCGACGTCGGTACCCCGAGTACAAGCAACTTGTAGACGAGGCCGTCGTGCATACGGAGTCGAAGGAGCGTGAGACGTCCAGGAATACCGCCCCAAGGTATTCCCTCGTCTCCAGCCAACTTGTAGACGAGGCCGTCGTGCACACGGAGTCGAAGGAGCGTGAGACGTCCAGGAATACCGCCCCAAGGTATTCCCTCGTCTCCAGCGCCCTCATCGCGGGTTCCACGAGGCAGAGCAGCTGGTGGGTCGTGGAGTGACCTCCACAAAAACCAAACTGCTCGTCTGGCAGTATGTGCTCCTGTTCCACATGTTGCAGAAGTCGCCGCACGTAAAGTCTCTCGAAAACCTTAGAGAGACATGGGAGGAGGCTGATGGGCCTATAGCTGGATGGCGAACGGGGGTCCTTGTCCTGCTTTGGGATGGCCACCACCTCGGCTTGTTTCCACACCGAGAGGTACACACCCAAGGCAAGGATTTCGTTAAAGACTGTGGCAAGGTATTGCTCATACCCCTGAGAAAGATTCCTAAGGAGTGAGTTCAGGATGTCGTCGATGCCACCTGCCCTCTGGGCGTTGAGTGATCGGAGTTGCAATGCTACTTCTTTGGCGGTGATGGGGTCTATGCTGTCACCCTCCTCTCGTGCGTCGAGGAAGTCTGGGAGACGTTCTTCCATTAGCCGGACGTGGGCCACGTCAATGTCTTCTTCTATGGGCCGGAAGTTTGCCTCGAAAGTGTCCGGTAGGATACTTGCCTTGGCGTCCGGCTCGCAGACGTGACCCTGACCGAGTTGCAGGGGAGGAATGCGCTGCCTGCGGCGCAGAAAACCTCTCACGACGCGCCATGCACTGCCGTCGTCCGGGTCGAGGGACTCGACAAGGTCGGCCCATGCTTGGTTGCGGTGTTCGCGGATAGCCGCAGTGATGGCACGACGCATGCGGTTTATGCGGCGTTTCGTTGTTGGCTGTTGCGTTATTTGCCACTCGTGGAAGAGATGGTTTTTCGTCACTATAAGCTCCCGTATTTCTTGTGGGAGGCGACACGACCTGTCTTGTGGCTGACGAGTGCGACCAGGTGTGGCAGTCGATGCAGCTCGCAGGAGCGCCTGATTTAGGGAGGTGATGGCGGGTTCCGCCCCCACCTCCTCCGGGTCAGGGGCATCTGTAAGGTACTCCCATACCTCGGTTTGGAAGATCTCGACGTTGACTTTCCTGAAGGATGGACGACCAGCCCGCATCGCCGCGCCGACGACGTCTGTGTCAAAGATCACAGGCAAGTGATCTGATGACAGAGTCGTTCTCGTCTCGGCAGTCGTAAACCGATCGACCCCCCTTAGTATAGCAACGTCGAGAGCGTCCGGTTGTCCGCGCACTGGGATGTGGGTTGGGTCGTAGGGCCCTAGAATGATAGCGCCGTGTTTGAGGGCGGCGCGTTCAAGTCGGCGCCCGCTGACATTGGTGAGGCGGGAGTTCCGGTGGGCGGACTTTGCGGTAAAGTCCCCCCCTATGAACAGGCTCCACTCCATGGCCAGTAGGGTGTCAATATCGGCCTGTTGCAGAACACCCCGCGGCGGCCGGTATAATCTTGCCGACGGACGTGTTAACGGTCACACCGGTGTCTTCGAGGTGTTCAAGTTGTGGCAGTTGCGCAGGGTAGTGCCGCAGGGACGACCTGACATACGCCGCCGTACCGTCGCCGTGGGTCGGCCGGGCGGTGCGGTAGCAGCTGTAGTTTGCGACCCTGACGTGCACACCAGGTTTTAGGAATGTTTCACAGACGAGGCAGATGTCCACTGCCTCGCTGTGTAGAAATTCCCTAAATTCACCCTGCTGCGGTACAAGACTGTTTGCGTTGAAAACGCAAACAGTCAGGCCATGGGTATAGTCGTTATCCATGACTGGGGGGTTGGGCGATGGCCTGGAGGGCCGCCGCAGCTGCGGAAACTAGGGTGGGTAGTTGTGTCATGATTCTGTTTAATGTTTGCAGTAGCGTCTGCAGATCATCGGTGATGGCGCTCGCGGCCGTGGGTGGCGCTGGGGCAGTACTAGGCTGGCACTGTTTTTCGATGGGACTCTGCGCGGCGGGGACAGCGTGTCCATTTTCGGCGCGGGTCGGGGGGGGGGGGGCGGTGGGGGTAGCCCAGCAGCACTGGGTTCCGGCTGTGGGTTGTTAGGCGGTTGCAGGTTGCGGGTGGGTGGGCGGTGTTCACCCCGAGTCAGGGCCTGCTGCTCAGCAGCCCGTCCTCTGGCAACAGACACGAAACTGACTCCTGGCTGCACTTTCTTGGCAGCCTTGTCACGTTTGCGAGATTTGAATGCGTTACAGCCCCTGTAGCTGGTAACATGAGGCTCACTGCAGTTGCAGCATTTGGGCTGTTCGTCTCGCGTTTTTGCGCATTCTCGGCTTTGGTGTGCACCTGTACACTTCACGCAATGAGCGGGCATGGTGCAGTTGTGTGCAACATGCTCTAGGCCTTGGCAAGAGTAACACTGAGGCCTCTTGCCCCTGGCCTTGAGCAGTTCGACTGAAACGTCGATGTCCGCAATTTTGTCAAGTTGGAAGATTTTCCTGTTGTCCTCATTGTCCACTAGGACGACGTGGAACAACGGCATCTTTTCGTGCGTTCGGGGCGATGTCATTAGTTCTACCGCGCGTGCGGCATAACCTGACTCCGCGAGTTCGTGTTTAAGGTGGGCGGGGTCCATCTTGATTGGCAGGTGATGTATAACCACCTTTAGTAGCTTCAGGGACTCGGTGTTGTGGGTGTAGCGATGGAGTCCATTATCCCTAACAAATTCCATGAGCTTTTTGTGCTCGTCTATGGATGTTGGGAAGACCTTATAGAGGTCATTCCCAGTGACTTTGAACGATTTAATTTCCGCTAGCTCTTTAATCATGTGGAGGAAGTTCATGTAGTCATCATCCCACATCATGAATACCGGTATGGGGCGTGTCTGTTTATTTGCTGGGGCGGCGGGTTCCGCTTCCACGACATCTTCGATTGCCTCTGCGAACCTATTTGATGTGGCTGGGGGTGGGGGAGCACATTTTCAAGTCTTTTGGGCTTGGCGGTGTGCCGCCGGTTTGGTACGGTAAAACCGCCTTCCACAGCTGCAAGGGGGTGCCGTGGGGGCGTCTGTTGCAGAAGCCTTCTTTTTTGTTTGGCGCCCTTCAGGCGCAGTTGCTGTAGTTTGTTCCTCAGAGTCGGAGGTGGCTGGCCATTTCCGTGATGCCTGTTGCACTTCCATTGGCATTTCTGCCGATAGAAGTGTCTCCAGGTTGGCTTCAGGAATTTCTAGTAAAACTGGCGTTGTTGGGTGCCGTGTTGGGTGGTCGCTGTCAGTCAGTCCCTGCGCGGCGACGAGTGGCGCACTAGCGGCTTCTTCACTGGAATTGTCCGTTGGGGTGATCAGCAGCGCACTGGCTTCTTCAGTAGCCAAGTCTGGTGACGCAGCACCGTTCGGGGCCGCCTCCGCCGGAGCAGCAACATCTTGAGTTGCTACACCCGGCAGGGCTCCTGGCGGAACAATACCCTCTTCTGTGGCCGAGTGCGGCAGTTCACTCGGCAGAATGGACGATTGTGTTTGCGGCTGTTGTGCCTTGACGGCTTTTTCCGCGGCCTCTCGTTCTGGGACTGTTGTTGCCTTTGTCAGGTGGTTCATGATCACAAACAGTTCAGTGCCAGAGAGGGGGCGGAAGCCTGGGGGGCGCAAGAAACGTCGACCGAGAGTGTGGTATCGCAGGAGGCGGATTGAGTGGCGGATGTTGCCGCCGACAGAGCGCGATCTGTCGAGACAGAATCCTCCATGGCGGTTAGGCAGCTATTTATCGGGTCCATGGGGCACCTGTAATTGAGAAAGAAAAGATGGTGATTTCTAACTCTAGTGATCGCGGACTGGTCCCACGTGAAGGGGGTCCTGGATCACGGCGTGCTCTAACGTTCCCTAGGCGTGACGCAAATCGATTCCTGAATCGATTTGTGCCACAGCCGGTAGCAGTTAACACGACAATTCTGCCGCTAAGAAACCCGCGAGCGAGTCGTCAGCAGGAGAGACAAGCTTTTGCTTTTGCCACGCGCGGACGCCGTTGACCAACGCACCATAAGAAAGGCGCGTAGACAAAGACTCGCGAGAACAATAGCGCGAGCGAGACAATAGCAGCTGCGTTGAGCCAGAGCGTCCTCTCGCTAGGGCGGCTCAGCGCAGACGACTGATCTAACCGAGGATCTGGTGCAGTATTTATGTCTGTCTGGTGTAGGCCGCTCCCTCTGCGGTCCGCGCCCGCTGGACTCCTCCCTGGGCAGTCCACGCCCGCCAGGTCGCTCCCTCGTCGGTCCGCGTCCGTTAGGCTGCTCCTGCTGCGGTCCGCAAAGAACGACACTCAAAACAGACAGACCTGACACGCACCCAACCGAGGGCGCACGCTCCCCACGCCCAAAACAAACAAGACCACAGTTTCCACCTCCCCCTGCGCGACGACAGGTCCATCCAGACATTGCCGCAGCCACACAGGCGGAGGCGGCAGACACAGACAAGAACACACCAACACCTCGCCGCCGCTCCTTCAGAGAGGCACTCACATCACTAACGACAGATACAACACCAAACCACATCCAAACAAACACGGCAAAACCAACACAGATGCAAAAAGAGACAACACACATCCAAACAAACACGACAAATCCAACGCAGATGCAAAAAGAGACAACACAAAACAAACAGAAAACCACTGCCACACCACACACAAATGAGAAAGGACTGCTCGTGGATGCCCTATGGGTGATCATAAACATGATCCGATCCCTCGAGCAGGACTCAAACATCGTCACAACAATATTTCACACAGGAAACGCGCTTCGTCAAACATCGGACAGGACGGAAAAGACACACATAATACTACAGGGTCTGCTTAGTGCGTTCATGTAAAGATGGCGCAACGAGGCAGACAAAACACTGACACAACACTTTGCATCTGGAATGCAAACAGCATCAGAAACAAGAAAACAGAGCTACAGGCGTTCATATCGGAGTACAATGTGGACGTCCTGTTAGTCTCCGAAACACACCTCCGGCCCTGCAATACATTTAAACTGCGGAACATGGCGAGTTACCGCACCGACATACAAAATCAACGAGGAGGCGGTACGGCCGTGTTCCTAAAGCGGGAAATTCCGCACAATGTGGTGGTCGCACCTCCGGTGCAAGACATCGAGGTCACTCTGGTCACAATAAACACAGAAAGAGGGAAATTGACGGTGAGGGCAGCATACCTAGCCCCAAACCGCCAGTTGCTGGAAGAAGACATCAGAGTGATCTTCGACAGGCACCAAAGGGTAGCGTTGGGCGGGGACCTAAACGCTAAAAATCCACCGTGGAATTCCCGCACAATGAACCCGAAAGGAACAAAATTCCTGCAACTGGAGGACGCGTACCACTACATCGTCCACGACCCAGACGACGCTACACACATCCCGGTCATAGCCGGACACAGACCAGACGTCCTGGACGTACTGCTGACGAAAAACATTGGAGACTACGTCATGCTAGATACGATGCAGGACCTAACGTCTTACCACAATCCGGTACTAGTGAGGCCCCACAGGATGAACTCTCTCCCAGACGTCTCGAGAAAAGAGATAAAAATGAATTGGGAACAGTATCGCAGGGTCCTCACAGACACAATAAACCCAACACTGGACCTGTCGTCGGAGGAAAAGCTGGACGATGCTGTCGAATACTTGACATACAAAATACAGAAAGCGATAAAACAGACCAGGACAACAACAATAATACCGGATAGACATGAGACAGAACTCCCTCCGCTACTGCGGGAGCTCCGATGGCAGAAAAACAGACACAGAAAACTGTGGCAAAGAAGCAGGGACACGCGGGAGTGGAGAGAAATGAACAAACTGTCTCATGAACACGAAAAGCGCCTGAAATAATGGCGCGCAGAAACCTGGGAAGACAGGATGGAGACCTTCTGCCTCCAAACCCAGGACGAGTGATAACTGGTCAAAAACATTCGACAGCAGCGACCAGCCAAAAGGGTTATGCTGGGCCCCCCGGGAACGGTGTTTGATGCCTTGTCGAAAGCCGAACTGTTTGCAGACACGTACGAGGAGCCAAAAGGGCTATGCTAGGATCCCAGGGAATGGTGTTTCATGGCTTGTCGAAAGCCGAACTGTTTGCAGACATGTACGAGGAGCAAAACACAACTCCACAGATCGACCTCACAGCCGCTGAACAGCTGGAGGAAGAAAACATCACGGGAACAGTTCAAAACCTCCGTGACACACCGACACAAACAGCACCAGAACTCATAACACCGACACAAATAAGGAAAATAATAACGTGCAGAAAGGGCAGATCCGCACCAGGACTAGACAAAATTTCAAACATACACCTAAAGAACCTCTCTAGGAAACCACTAGTCCTGTTAACATGTATAATTAATAGCTGCATGCTGCTACAAAAATTCCCTGCGGCCTGGAAGGCAGCAAAAGTTATTACAATCCCAAAGACAGGGAAAGACCCAAAACTACCGGTGAACCATCGCCATATCAGCTTACTGTCCACAATGGGGAAAACGATTGAAAGAGTAGTATTGGACAGGATCAACAAATGTCTCATAGACGATGAAACCATCAGACTGCTACAAGTCCTTCGACAAACAGAACACATTACACACAATTTCAACTACACAAACTCAACAGCAGCAGTATTCCTCGATTGGAAAAAGGCTTACAACAAGGTTTGGCATGACAACCTGACCTTTAAGATATATCACAACACAACGATCCCCGATGTGTACACAAAATTGATAGACAGCTTTCTGACAGACCGGACGTTCCTTGTTGAGGTAGACGGGAAACGCTCCTCAAGAAAGACCCTGAGGGCCGGCATCCCCCAGGGGTCTGTACTATCACCCACACTATTCAATGTACACTCCTGGAAATGGAAAAAAGAACACATTGACACCGGTGTGTCAGACCCACCATACTTGCTCCGGACACTGCGAGAGGGCTGTACAAGCAATGATCACACGCACGGCACAGCGGACACACCAGGAACCGCGGTGTTGGCCGTCGAATGGCGCTAGCTGCGCAGCATTTGTGCACCGCCGCCGTCAGTGTCAGCCAGTTCGCCGTGGCATACGGAGCTCCATCGCAGTCTTTAACACTGGTAGCATGCCGCGACAGCGTGGACGTGAACCGTGTGTGCAGTTGACGGACTTTGAGCGAGGGCATATAGTGGGCATGTGGGAGGCCGGGTGGACGTACCGCCGAATTTCTCAACACGTGGGGCGTGAGGTCTCCACAGTACATCGATGTGTTCGCCAGTGGTCGGCGGAAGGTGCACGTGCCCGTCTACCTGGGACCGGACCACAGCGACGCACGGATGCACGCCAAGACCGTAGGATCCTACGCAGTGCCGTAGGGGACCGCACCGCCACTTCCCAGAAAATTAGGGACACTGTTGCTCCTGGGGTATCGGCGAGGACCATTCGCAACCGTCTCCAAGAAGCTGGGTTACGGTCCCGCACACCGTTAGGCCGTCTTCCGCTCACGCCCCAACATCGTGCAGCCCGCCTCCAGTGGCGTCGCGACAGGCGTGATTGGAGGGACGAATGGAGACGTGTCGTCTTCAGCGATGAGAGTCGGTTCTGCCTTGGTGCCAATGATGGTCGTATGCGTGTTTGGCGCCGTGCAGGTGAGCGCCACAATCAGGACTGCATACGACCGAAGCACACAGGGCCAATACCCGGCATCATGGTGTGGGGAGCGATCTCCTACACTGGCCGTACACCTCTGGTGATCGTCGAGGGGACACTGAATAGTGCACGGTACATCCAAACCGTCATCGAACCCATCGTTCTACCATTCCTAGACCGGCAAGGGAACTTGCTGTTCCAACAGGACAATGCACGTCCGCATGTATCCTGTGCCACCCAACGTGCTCTAGAAGGTGTAAGTCAACTACCCTGGCCAGCAAGATCTCCGGATCTGTCCCCCACTGAGCATGTTTGGGACTGGATGAAGCGTCGTCTCACGTGGTCTGCATGTCCAGCACGAACGCTGGTCCAACTGAGGCGCCAGGTGGAAATGGCATGGCAAGCAGTTCCACAGGACTACATCCAGCAACTCTACGATCGTCTCCATGGGAGAATAGCAGCCTGCATTGTTGCGAAAGGTGGATATACACTGTACTAGTGCCGACATTGTGCATACTCTGTTGCCTATGTCTATGTGCCTGTGGTTCTGTCAGTGTGATCATGTGATGTATCTGACCCCAGGAATGTGTCAATAAAGTTTCCCCTTCCTGGGACAATGAATTCACGGTGTTCTTATTTCAATTTCCAGGAGTGTATATGCAAATGACATCCCCCTGTCACCGCATGCCAGGATAGCCCAATTTGCGGATGACACAGGCTTCTACACGAGTGGCAGGCAGCACCACTCAATCATAGCACGCCTCCAAAGGCAGCTAGACATGGTAGAAGACTGGTATAGGGGAAACAAAATGACACTAAACGCAGACAAAACTACAACTGTCTACTTCACAAGACACCAGTCGATACTCAGAACCCAGCTGTCTCTTATCGCCCAGGAATTACTGTGGAGAGACTCCGTGAAATAGCTGGGTGTAACACTAGATAAAAAAATGTTGTTCCACCTTCACATTGAGGAAAAGCGAAAGAGAGGTATAAATCTCGCAAAAGCTCTCCTGCCCTCCTTCCTCAGCAGGGAGATGTGGATGGATACAAAGAGAACATTAAACAAAACAACAGTCCTCCCAGCACTAACGTACGGGTGCTCTGCATGGGGATTCACGTGCCAGACAAACCACAAAAAATTGCAATGGGTGCAAAACAAGGTACTAAGGTGGATACTGGACGCCAAACCATGGACACCCGTACGCGAACTCCACTAAACAGTGGAAATCTAGATGATACAAGATACAGTGAAAAGACTAGTAACCACACTATTTGACAAACTAGAAGAACGATTAGAAAACTGTAGACATCTCAGGGGCACAGGTACTGTGATACCCCGAACGTGGCACAGGCAGAGAGTGCCACGCCAAATCATACAAGACCCCATAGATTAGTAAACAATAGTGAATAGCCTAGTAGTTTAATAAGATTTTGTTTCTAGCTTAGTCCAGTAGCACACCCCTTAACTTAATATTGTCCTTGAAAATCCTTGCTCCCTTGTTTGGGAGCCAATAGATAAATGTTTAAATTGTTTTGCCTTGATTAGTAGTAAATTTGTCTAACTGATAGTGCTCCCTGGTTGAAACCCAACAATGTCAGTTAAAAGAGTAAATTGAGATACCCTTGGTTTACCGTTTTTTACCCAAGCACCTTAGCGTAGGACCAAAACTAAACTAAGATATAGTGACTAACCCCCTCCCCCTCACTCTCTGTCGGCTGTGCGACCACCCTTAACTACATAGAGTAAACTAGAGTAAACCACAATAGATTAAATGTTTGAGAGTAAATGTTAAAGTGAGAAGCAGACCTGCTGCAGACCAACGAATGTACAACGCCCGTACCCAACAGGCAAGCGGCGGGAAACAATGTGCACATCGGCCGCCACGGCATGACGACAACATCTCGCCGAGCGCAACTCTACAAAGGAAAGCAGTGGGAAGCAGCACCCGCTGCACCCACTGCACAGAACCAAACAACAATAAAACCCACGCCTCATAAATCAAGTATGGTCGGGGGCCGCAAGACCTTATTGTTATCAACCATGTCCTCTAAAGCCTACAACGTGTTTTTTGTAAATAAACAGAAAATCACAGAGAATAACAAAGAAAGACCACACACAAGTACACATAGATTCGGCGAAGCCGAAGGAACTGCAAACACCACATGACACAAAAAAAAGAGCCCGCTGGACTGCTCCCTGGGCAGTACCTGCTCGCCAGGCCGCTCCCTCCGCGGTCCGCGCCCGTCAAGCCGCTCCTTCTGTGGTCCGCTCCTATTTTGATCATCTGCCACCATTGTGACATCTCCCTGGTTCTCTGTTCCAATTCTGTGTTGCTCTGGACTATGTTCTGGAATCTTATCTGGTGGAATGTCGTCTCCATTCTGTTGTGCTCGCAGCTCCATCTGAGATCCATCTGCTTGTACCTCAGCTGCAATGGGAGAGGTCTGGTGTTGTCTCCGTTGCACTTTCAAAAGATCCAGTGCTGGATTCCAGGCAGAGCTGTGTTGATAACCAGTGTCCCGGTTGATGAGATTTTCAGTGGCTTTGATCTCCATCGATTCTTTTATGATGCTGTCCCAAAATCTTGGGGTCTGCGTCAAAATCTTGGTTTTGTTGTAGTCCATCGCATGATCAAGTTCCAGACAGTGTTCTGCTATAGCAGATTTGGTGACCTGTCTGAGTCTAGAATGCCTCTGATGTTCTTTGCAACTTATGTCAACCCGTCTAGTGGTCTGGCCAATGTGTGACATACCACAGTGGTATGGTATGCTGTAAATGCCTGGCTTCTGTAGCCCCAAGTCGTCCTTTACACTGCCCAGTAGTGCACCAATTTTATTAGGAGGGCAGAACACACTTTTGATGTTGTGTTTCCTAAGGATCCTGCTGATTTTAGCAGAGATTGGTCCAGCTAATGGCAGCTAAGCTACCTTCTTGGCCTCATCCTGTTCTTCTTCTGGGTCCTGCGGTTGTTTGGCAGGATGCAGGGCCTTTTGAATGTCTCTGTTGGAATATCCATTTCTTCTGAAGACCTGTTGTAGATGTTCCAATTCTGATGCCAGGCTGTCAGCATCCGACAGGATCCGTGCCCGGTGGACCAGAGTTTTGAGGACCCCATTCTTCTGGGCTGAGTGGTGGCAGCTGTTTGCCTGTAGGTATAAATCAGTGTGAGTAGGTTTTCGAAACACATTGTGAGCAAGGGTTCCATCTGTCTTCCTCTTGACTAATACGTCCAGGAATGGCAATAGTCCATCCTTCTCTAATTCCATGGTGAACTGGTGAACTTGATGTTGGGATGGCGTGAGTTTAGATGTTCCAAGAATCCATCGAGTTTCTCTCTCCCATGGGGCCAGATGACAAAGGGGCTCGCAATGCATCGGGAGAAGCCTAGCGAGCGCGGACCAATGAGGGAGCGGTAGGGCGGACGCGGACGTGGACGAGCGAGGGAGCGGCCGGGCGGGCGCGGACGGCAGAGGGAGCAGTCTACTGGGCCGATCCCATCCGCCTTTCATAAGTCCCAAGTGGAGGAGAGTAACACAGGATTTACCTGACGGCATTGCCTGCATTCGTCAGAGGAGAGAGGTTGGGTTGAACTTCTTTATTTGCAGTATGGCATCGGGGTATACGGGATGATAAAAAGTAAATCATAGAGACAGAGCTGCAAGCAGCGTTTACTGGTCGCACCCCCGGGTACTCAGCGGTCAAAGAGTGCAACAGGCCGCTGCTAGCGGTCACGAACGTCTTGAGGAGCGCCAACGTCTCGTATGAGGGGATTGGCAGAGGCGTGCGACTGTCGGTAAAAATGGCTGGCAGTCTGCTGGATGCGGTGCATCACTTCCAATTCATCGGCTGCATGGTGGAGGTAGCCATGCGGGTACTGCGTGTGTACATGAAAGACCCGCCGGAGAATTTTATTATGCTGAGCCTGGAGATGATGGATATGCGTGGGGGCTGCATTGCTCCATGCCTCACACGCGTAGTCAACAATCGGTCGAATAAATAACCGGAAGATGAGGAGGCCATTCCGGACGGAGAGGTCAGACCCTTCATTAAGGAATGGGTACAGCGCGCCCATCCGATGGTGGACCTTAGCACAGACTGCGTCTATGTGTGGCTTCCAGAGTAGGCGATCGTCCATGATGATGCCCAGGTACCGGACAGTCTTCTGCCAGGTGAGGGCGGTCCCGTAAAGGCGAAGTGGTGGGGCCAGCATCGCCGTCTTCCGCGTAAAGACTATGGACTGCCTCTTGACGGGGTTGAACCGGATGTGCCAACGAGCTGCCCAAAGTTCCAGATCGTCGCACGCCCGCTGCAACCGGGAATGCATGGCTGCATGCCACCGGCTCCTGGTGTAGAGCATTGTATCATCGGCTCAGACGGCCTTCTCCACACGGGGCGACGTCGGAAGATCCGAAGTTAATTTAGTATACAGGACGGGGCCCAGGACGCGCCACCCCAGCGACGATAGGCCTGGCTGTGCAGAGGGCCGCGTCAACGAGGACCGCGAAAGGTCGGTGCTGCAGGTATGACGCAATGAGGCGCACGTACGCCCAGGGAAAGCCAAGGTGGTCCATCTTCCATAGAAGACCAGCATGCCAAACACTGTCAAACGCCATGGCGACATCAAGGAGAACCGCTCCACAGTACTCCCGGATATTGAAGGCGCGAGTGACGTACTCCACAACACGTACGATCTGCTGGGTCATGGAATGGCCGCTGTGAAAGCCAAACTGTTCCCAATTATCCAAGATGGACCGGAGATGTCGAAGAAGAAGCCGCTCGAACAGCTTGCTGATGTGTGGAAGTAAACTGATGGGCCGGTAGGTCTTTGGGTCTTTCCGATCCTTGCCCGGCTTCGGGACAGCAATAACTACGGAGTGCTTCCACACTGCAGGGTAGGTGCGAGTCCACAAAACCCAATTGAAGATGGCAGTAAGACGAACTACCGCCAGGAGCGGCAGGTTCTTAAGGACCCAGCCAGAGAGGTCATCAGCACCCGGAGCCTTGGACGCTGGGAGAGCCTTGATGCCCGCGAGGACTTCGGCCACAGAAATAGGCGGGATGTCGTCGTGGTCCTCCTCCCCGTCCCCGTGGAGAATGGTCTGCACTTCTGCTTCAGTCTGATCGACGTGCAACTGGTCCGCACCATCTTGAAGGGGGGTAAAATTCTCCTGAAAGATGTCTGCAAGGAGATTTGCCTTATCCACATGGAGATAGGCTGTACCAGTTGGGGTTGCAAGAGGGGGATCCGTGTCTTGCGTTTCGTGAAGAAGCGGACCGCATTCCAGTGCATGAGGGCGGGGGTGAACGCCTGCAATTTCGCAGCCCAGCGTCGATTCTTATGCTGAACAATCGCCGCCTTGATGTCACGGCGCAGGCTGTTGATTTGGCGCTTCAGCTATGTGTCTCGTGTCACACGCCAATCCTTGCAGAGGTGGTTACGAGTGTGGATGTCCTGGAGGATTTCCGCCGGGAGAGCCGAAGACGCGAATGGGCTGGGGCGAGGGTGGGGCGTTGCCCCCTCCAGAGCTGCAGTGAGAGTATCAGCAAACTTGACTGCAGAGGCCTCATAAACACCGACGCCATCCACCTGTTGCTGTAGGGCTGCAGTAATTCGCCGCTGGAAGCAGGGCCAATCCGTGCGGTGGAGATTGAGGTGGCCTGGACTCTGCGCCGGGGCGACGTCCAGTTGAAAGAGGACAGGCAGATGATCAGAGTTCAGTTCGTGAAGAACTTCAGCCATCAGGAACTGATTAAGCCCCCGAGTAATGGCGATGTCAAGAATGTCGGGCCTCCCTCTGCTAGGATAACACGTCGGCTTCACGGGACCACAGACATACGCATTCACCTGTTCAGTGGCCTGGAGGAGAAGCCGCCCATTAAGGTTGGTGACCAAGGAGTTCCAGGCGGCGTGTTTGCAATTGAGGTCTCCAGCGATGAAATATTTGCCAGGAGTCTGGAGTAGGAGTCGAGCTTCATCGATGAGGAGCTGGTGGCGAGGGCTCTGGTAAACAGCCATAAACGTGACTGGGCCAGCGGCCGTTTCAACCTGGACAGCAGTGACCTCAATAGTTCCAATGGCAGGCGGTTGAACATCACAATGTGGGATCGAGGAGGGGATGAAGATCGCCGTACCACCCCCCCTGCGTCGGCCTGTCGTTCCGAAAGCAACGGTAATTTGCTATATTGGAGCATATGCCTGGTTTGAGAAAAGTCTCATTGACCAGGCAAATGTCCACGTCGTGTTCAAACAAAAACTGTCGGAGCTCCTCAAGGTAATAAGTGAGGTTGGCTGCATTGTAAGCCACTATGCGGGAAATCATCAAGGCGGCGGCGTCTAGGCATGCTGGGCGACTGTAGTGACGTCAGTGTGAGCCTGGAGACTGCGTGAGATCGTCTCCTCCACTGTGGCGGCGATGGTAGCAGGCAGGTTAACGATGGCAGCTGTCAACTCGGTCACCATCGTGGTGAGGTGCTGCACAGCTGGAAAACGTCTTGGAGCCCAACAGTAGGCAGTGTTGCAGTCGAAGGAGACGCTGGCTGGTGGCCCTGGCGAGAAGAAGACGATGGGACACTTTGCACTTCGGCAGCCGTGGACGCCTGTGGGTGGCTGACGCCTTTAAGTGCGTCTGCCACAGAGACACTGGGCTGGATCCTCGCCGATCGGCGTTCTATCAGGGAGGGCCATGTACGCTTCTCATTGGCCGGCCGAGGGGGCGGCGGTTGGCGCCTCCAGCGCATATCAGCATGGCGTGAGGGCTGGACGGGCGGTAGACCCCATTGCCGACGGCTAGCCTCCTTATGCTTCACGCAGGAGCGAAAATTGGCAGGATGGCTGCCTCCACACAGGCCACAGATGGGCGGCTCCTCCTTGCTGCGTGGACAAAGGCGGCTGTCGTGGTCAGCACCACACTTGACGCACATAGGCGACATAGTGCAGTGGTGGGCCACGTGGTTAAATCCTTGTCACCAGTACCATTGGACCGGGCCACGGGACTTCCGCAGACATTCCACGATGATGTAGAGATCGTAAATCCGGGTAAGATGGAATATTTCCCGATGCCGAGGAGTATCCTGCAGGACGACGGCGCGGTGGCCAGTAAGCTTATTGGTCCCGGGCATACGATGGTAGCCACAACCGTCGCCACCAAGCCGAGGTCCTCCAGTTCTTCCTTCAGGTCGTCATGGGTGAGAGACGCCGGAATGTGCTTCAAGAGCGCCTTCAGGGTCAGAGGACGGACCGCCGGATAGGTATACATCGGTATACCCTTTCGCCCAACCATATCCGTGTTGCCACATAGTCCTCAGTACAGGAGAGGCTGAATTTGAGGGTATCGCCCCCGGTCTGCTTGGCAGTAAACGACTGCTTACAATGGTCCTTCAACCACGTGTGCAGTTGTTTGTAGGAGTTTTTGAACTGCAACACAATGGGCCCCACCTTCCGCTGCAGTTGAGGCTGGGACGGTTGCTGCTGCGACCCCTGCTGTTGCTGCTGGGGAGGGTGAACGTCGTCCGCGCCATCCTGGATGACGTCATAGCGGTTAGAGGTTGGCACCGCGTCCGCATCAGGCCGCAGCTGCGGCTGCTTCGAAACCATCTTCTTCGGGGGCTTTCGAAAGCCCTCATCTGCCCCGGTGGTGACTTTGAAACGTCCCCTTAGAAAAATTATACAAGACTGTGCTTAAACTGACACACAATATCTTTAGCGCAACGCAATCTGACTTCCAAAAATCCCTACGAAAGAATGGCCCTGACTAGCATTAACCTATACGTTTCACAAATCACTTACCTCACAAAAATCTTCGTTAATCAAGCTACTGCAATACAGCGAGCGCCACTACTGCCAGCTAAATAAAAGATTGAAACTACTGAAGGCACTAACTACTGATAGGCATAGTTAGCAAATGAAAGATTTTAATAGAAACAAACAATGTATTTACCTCACTAGACATAATATATATAGCAGTTCATGACACCAATTCTTACAAATTTCAAAACTCCGCCGTCTCTCTCCCCACGTCCACCACTGCTGGCGGCTCACCTCCAACTGCACAACGCTACGCGCTGTTAGCATCCAGCTGCCGCTGCCCAACACTACAATGGCAGACAACAATGCAAACCAGCCACAGACCGCACACAGCACAGCCAGTGATTTTCTTACAGAGCGCTACGTGGCGTTGGCGTTACCAATAAAAAAACCTAAACATCCTACTTACAACTTCACCGATGCCCTTACGACTATTCTGTTGGTGGCCGTCGTCATCTTCTCCCAACGACTCACGGGTGATATCCATAGTGAGATCCAAGGTCCTTGCAGAGGTCGTCAACAGATCGTTCCCACGTTTTCGTTGCCTGGTCATCATAGGTGGGGGGCCGGATGAGGCCTCCGACGAAGAATTCTCCGCCGGACGGAGATCCGCCGCACCCTCAGCCAAAGTAGCGTCCGTAGACATCAGGAGCTCGCGCGTGACACGTCTGCTCTCGACGGAAGACTAACTCTGAATGAGTCTAGTGGGCGTGGACTGCAGCAGGAAGAGCCTAACGGGCGCGAACCGACGAGGGAGCGACCTGGTGGGTGCGGACCGCCCAGGGAGGACTCCAGCAGGCGCGGACCGCAGAGGGAGCGGCCTACACCAGTCAGACATAAATACTGCACCAGATCCTCGGTTTCATTCCGAGCAGAGCAGCCGAGCAAAGCAGATGCACATTACAACGCGACCGGCGTGTACACTAGCTTCTGGACGTGTCAAAGCAGCCGCACAGGCGAGCCAGCGGGAAAGAAGATCGCTACGGACGCCCGGACCGCTACTACAGAAACACTTCACTCCTGTCAACACCTCGAACGGTGTTGCACAATAAAAAAAGCAAAACTATCGTGTTTATCAATTCTTTGTGCCACTCGCGGCACAAAAAAAGAAAAAGCATATTGTCTGTGTCAGCTACCCTTCACTGGCTGTAAAACTGTCGCCCCGTTTCCCGGGCACGTGTATAAACAGGGCTGCTCAACCCGTGGACACCTTCAGGCGAGGCTTCTGCCAAGCAAGGTGCCAACTAAGCGGGAGCGTGGCATACTCCAGTACGACCACACACACACAAAAAAGGGAACTGCAACAACATGGACCGCATCAGGACCCACAACCATCCACCCCCCACCAGGCAAAAAGAAACAGTACAAAACACGGACTCCCCTCCCCCCCATCACCAACACCTGACAGCAGAAGGCGGAACATCTCCATCACCAGCCCGCCCTCTCCAGCAGGGAGCTGCAGCCCGGATACGTCTGCACGCCCTATGTGCGACCTCATCTGCCGCACATATGTGATAAAGGGCTTGCCACAAGATATCACGCAACACGACCTCTCCTCCACCATCTGACGTTTCTGCAAGAGCGCGATTGTAACAAATGTTAAAAGCCTCACTGTTACAAGGTTTCAAAAGGCCTTCTTGGAGCTGAGGGTAAAAGGGATGGAAAGGGAACTACAAAAAGACCTTCGAAATTCCGGCTACCCCACGGCTTAAGTCCAATGGCAAAAACCAAGAGGACCGAGGCCAAATCCCAACCAAAAGATCACACCATCCCTCTCAGTGATTCTGAAAAAAATCCCAGTCACCACGCCCGAGGAGGAAGTCAGGGATCAAATGATAAAACAGGGACTACATGTGGAGAAAGCATGGCGCATCATCTCCAGGAAAAACCAGCAGCCAGCCGAGAAGTTTAGGGTTATAACACACGACCAGCAGACCGTGGACCAACTGCTAAGAGAAGGTGTCGACATAGATTTCAAAGGAAGAATGGCCGAACCGCCACACGACCCCCCATCACCACCAGCACAGTGTGGCCGATGCTTATCTTTCTAGCACCCCACCAGAAAATGCACACAGCAACAAGCCAAATGTGCCAGGTGTGGAGGGCAGCACAACCTCTCACAGTGCAACCTGAAGGAGGAAAAATGCCCAAACTGCTCAGGACCGCACTCCGCCCTGTCATACAAATGCCCCCGCAAACCCAAGGAACCATCCAATCTTGAACTCCGTGCCCCGACCAAAACAATGGACGGGCCAGATCACCCACCTACAAAGAAAGACGAAAATGGAGATTCGGTCTCAGCGAACCACATCGTCTTCAAGAACTACTTGATACGCCTCATGACCACCATCCTGATCGATCTCTTCCAGGACAGACGCGAGGACGTAAAGAAAGCCATCGACCGTGCATCCAAAAAAATTCTTGAGAGGGGGATGATACACTCCTGGAAATGGAAAAAAGAACACATTGACACCGGTGTGTCAGACCCACGATACTTGCTCCGGACACTGCGAGAGGGATGTACAAGCAATGATCACACGCACGGCACAGCGGACACACCAGGAACCGCGGTGTTGGCCATCGAATGGCGCTAGCTGCGCAGCATTTGTGCACCGCCGCCGTCAGTGTCAGCCAGTTTGCCGTGGCATACGGAGCTACATCGCAGTCTTTAACACTGGTAGCATGCCGCGACAGCGTGGACGTGAACCGTATGTGCAGTTGACGGACTTTGAGCGAGGGCGTATAGTGGGCATGCGGGAGGCTGGGTGGACGTACCGCCGAATTGCTCAACACATGGGGCATGAGGTCTCCACAGTACATCGATGTTGTCGCCAGTGGTCGGCGGAAGGTGCACGTGCCCGTCTACCTGGGACCGGACCGCAGTGACGCACAGATGCACGCCAAGACCGTAGGATCCTACGCAGTGCCATAGGGGACCGCTCCGCCACTTCCCAGCAAATTAGGGACACTGTTGCTCCTGGGGTATCGGCGAGGACCATTCGCAACCGTCTCCATGAAGCTGGGCTACGGTCCCGCACACCGTTAGGCCGTCTTCCGCTCACGCCCCAACATCGTGCAGCCCGCCTCCAGTGGTGTCACGACAGGCGTGAATGGAGGGACGAATGGAGACGTGTCGTCTTCAGCGATGAGAGTCGCTTCTGCCTTGGTGCCAATGATGGTCGTATGCGTGTTTGGCGCCGTGCAGGTGAGCGCCACAGTCAGGACTGCATACGACCGAGGCACACAGGGCCAACACCCGGCATCATGGTGTGAGGAGCGATCTCCTACACTGTCCGTACACCTCTGGTGATCATCGAGGGGACACTGAATAGTGCACGGTACATCCAAACCGTCATCGAACCCATCGTCCTACCATTCCTAGACCGGCAAGGGAACTTGCTGTTCCAACAGGACAATGCACATCCGCATGTATCCCGTGCCACCCAACGTGCTCTAGAAGGCGTAAGTCAACTACCCTGGCCAGCAAGATCTCCGGATCTGTCCCCCATTGAGCATGTTTGGGACTGGATGAAGCGTCGTCTCACGCGGTCTGCACGTCCAGCACGAACGCTGGTCCAACTGAGGCGCCAGGTGGAAATGGCATGGCAAGCCGTTCCACAGGACTACATCCAGCATCTCTACGATCGTCTCCATGGGAGAATAGCAGCCTGCATTGCTGCGAAAGGTGGATATACACTGTACTTGTGCCGACATTGTGCATACACTGTTGCCTATGCCTATGTGCCTGTGGGTCTGTCAGTGTGATCATGTGATGTATCTGACCCCAGGAATGTGTCAATAAAGTTTCCCCTTCCTGGGACAATGAATTCACGGTGTTCTTATTTCTATTTCCAGGAGTGTAGCAACACAAATCAGAAACACACTACACGTCACCATCACAGAGGCATGGGACCCAGAAAACTGCATAGACACAGATCACTCAAATACAAACATACCTCACCACTCCACCTCATCCCACCCATCCCCCACCCACCACTCCACTCCACACCATCCACAGCAAGAAAGCGGCACCGAAAGACAAACACAAAAGTAAACACTAACGCGCACTTACACACACACACACACACACACACACACACACCACCACCACCACCACCACCACCACCACCTTCATGGAAAGCACAGACGACATAAACCACTTGAAACTCCTCTTTGCAAATGCACAAGGGATAAAAAATAAACGGACTGTCCTCACACACACACACTTCACCACGAGAAAATACACATCGATGCAATTGCAGAGACCTGGCTCCGCGACCATGACAAATGCGACTTCACAAAATATAACACCTTCCGCAAAGACAGGCAAGACGGAAGAGGAGGCGTTGCAATATATATATAAGCAACTCCATAGCAGCCCAGGAAATTGCGCTCCCACAGGCATACATAACATTGAGGCCATAATAATTAAAATCAAAGACAGGGACAGAAGGACTCTCCGAATAGTTTGTATGTATAACCCGCCAGGCACAGCGCTGCCAACACAATTCATACAACATATCATGACACAAAACCGCACAATCCTCCTTGCAGACCTAAACGCCAGACATCACCTACTAGGAGACAGACTAGACAATGGAAACGGCCGACTACTATTCGACCTCTTAACTACCGAACCCATACTCAGACTACCAGTTCATGAACCCACCTTCATAGGCTTCCAAGGCACATCAAACCCAGACCACATCCTCTACAGCCCAGACCTCCACGACACCATTACTGAACTTAAAGCAGGCGACTCCATCACAAGTGACCACCTCCCCATCACATTCACAACAACAGCCACACAACCACCGCCTCCTCACCCGACCAGCAGAACCATAAAACTATACAGAAATGGTGACTGGGACAAATATCGAGACATACTAACAGAAGAACTAACTGCCCCCGTCAGTATCACAGACCCAGATGATCTACAAAGTGTCGCACACAGACTCGAATCAGCCTTCCAAAGAGCCGTAACAGAAGCAGTACCAACAAAAACAATAGAGAACTGGAAACCCTCCATCTCCCCAAAAGCATTAAATGTCATCAGACAAAAAAAAAAAAAAAAAACGACTGCAAAGACAAATGGGACGTGGAGACAACCCAGACCTAAATGCTAGGGTCAAGAGAATCATCTCAACACACAAACAACAGCAATGAGACGACACCTGTGCCCAGTTAAACTACAGGGAGGGCAGAAAGTTCTGGAATAGACTCAAGACCCTAACAGGACAACGAAAGACGACTCAATCCACACTACTGGTAAACAACGAGCCAACGACCGACCACAAAGAACAGGCAGAAGCTTTCAAACAAGTGCTGCAAGAAGTTTATTCATTTCCAGCTGACGACAAATTTGACGAACAATTCAGACAACACATAGAGTCCCAACTACCACGAATCCTAGAAACCCCCACAACCGAAACAGAAGAACAACTAACCCTCACTAAAGACATAACAGAGACTGAAATAGCAGACGCAATATACACGGGACGAAACTCTGCCCCTGGTGAAAATGGTATCCAACGAATCTACCTCCAAAAAGCTCCCTTATATATCCTCACCCCTCTACTATCCCTCATCTTTAACTTTTGCATGACTCACGAAACTATCCCGACAAACTGGAAAACCAGCAGGACAATAATGATCCCCAAACCCGACAAACCAAGGACTAACCCCCGTTCATACAGACCAATATCACTACTAGACGTAATAGGAAAGACATATGAACGGATACTGACAGACAGGATACGGAAATACACAGATGACAAAGGACTAATCCCCCCTATACAGGCAGGATTTCGACAGAAGCACTCCACCAACGACCCCCTACTGAGACTGACTGACAGCATAGCGAAAGGTTTTAACAAAGGACACTGCACGCTCGCTGTACTCCTGGACATCGAGCGCCTTATGACAAATTATGGCACAACGGACTACTTTACAAACTAACAGAAATAGGAATCCCAACGAAAATGACAAGAATTATAAAAGCTTACTTAACTGACAGAACCTGCAAAGTACATGTAGAAAAAGAAAAATCCGAAGCCCTTACCCCACAAGCAGGGGTACCCCAAGGCGGAATATTATCGCCCCTACTCTACACGTTATATACAGCCGACATACCCACTGTCAGGACACGAACCAAAACCGTAGGACTGTATGCAGACGATACAGCTTACTGGTGCACCGAACTAAGAACAAACACTGTACAACGAAAGACGAACGACTACCTTACACGACTAGAGCAATGGATGACCAAGTGGCGAATTCGGCCCAATCCCAACAAAACACCGACAGTTCTTTTCAAACACAGACATCTGACAAAAAAAAAACGACAACAAGACGACAACGCCATCCGGCTAAGACTATGGAACACGCCACTCACACTGACCAACTCAGCCAGATACCTTGGAGTATATTTAGACCGACACCTGAACTGGAAAACGCACCTAAATCACCTTCAGAACAAAACACGACTATGACCAAACTTAATAAGACAGGTCAAGGACGCTTCCACGGCTGCAGCGACATATAAAACATTTATAAGACCAATACTCGAATACGCAGTCGCCCCATTCGGGGGAATACAGGCCCACGTAGCGGAAAAACTGTACAAAACGGAAAGGAGGTTAATATGCACCATCACCAAGCTACCCCCTACAACCCCCAGCAACGGGGTATATACAAGCTCTGGTATAGAACCACTCCAAACCAGAATGACCAAACTTAGGGCGAGATATGGAAATCACATTATCCACAACAGACCGGACATGGAGGACATTCTTACTATAAACGCAAGAGAAAACAGAAAACCGAAATACAAATACATTCCCCCATAACGCACAATAGCCCAAAACACAGCCAAAACATTCCCTGACCTCAGCCCAATCCTACTACCCTTAACTGCAGACACAACAACACCAACTCACCTTGACGAAAGAACAACAGATTAACCACAAACACACTCACACACACACACACACACACACACACAAAACAATCCACCACAGGAAACACAAACAATCCAATCAACACCAAACAGCACTCACCCCCCCTCGGGAGAGGGAAAAAAAAAAGATGTAGTACACACACCTATTTGTTATGTGTTTTTTTAAATTAAACTATGGGAGAATATATATATATGTAACAAATGGCAGCGCAGATACGCAGACAAACTGGATGATACCATGATGACTATCGAGGAGACTGTTTCACCAATCTCCTAAAGCGATTTATAGGAAATAGAGGAATGTGGAATAGCAATGTATTCTGACAACAGAGGACGGATACCGATTATCGGTAATCCGAATATTATCATGCAATGTACAGCTGATAGTAACGATAACAGAACCCCCATGCGCTGTTACAGCAATTACTGGCAACTGTGAACACTATATTTCATGATATGAACACAAAATTCAATATTGTTACACAGCAGCATAGTAACTTGAACACAAAATGTAACGATTTGTCACTTGGTTTTCCAGATTTCAAAACAGAACAAGATTTCTAAAACAGTGTGAAATACGGTTGCTTTGTTAAATTTTCTGTGGTTATTGGTATTCTTTTGGGCATCAGACTTCCTTACTTTTTGTTGAAGCTGTAGGCGGCCAAGGACTCCGGGGGCACCAGCGCTTGTCGTAATCACGAAAATCCTCTTTTCTAATTTTCCTCTTCACTTACTTCAATAAGTAAAATGCTTGATACGGTTCTTTAACATTGTATTATTCACTCACACATATAATACATCGAGATTGCAAGGCTTCATCTCTTAAATCCCACATCCTCATTGTCCTTGTAAATACAGGAGAGTCAGACTGTGTTTGTCTAGTTGTGCCCACACTGTACATTGACATGCTATGGAGACGTACAGTGTTTTTTTACTTAAATTTTCGGATAGGGGTTGATGCTCTTTATCATCGGCTTCTCGTTCCCTTTTTTTGTGGATGAACATGTCAGTTTATCCTATGCATGTTAAAGTTCTAGAACAAATTAAAATATTATATACATAATATGTGAGTCCATTACATATTTAAATGTAGCACGCTAACAATAATGTCCAGTTTTCTCCATTCTCGCTACCGGATTTCGCGCTGGCGCACTGGCTGATTTGGCGGCAATAATTAGTTGCCAAAAGTCAACATACTATATGCTGTCATTGCACGTGCATGCACTCGTTTTATTGGTACTGATGTCACATTGAATGTCATACTTTCACCTGGGTGCCACATATCGAAGAATTGCTGTGGCGTTTGTCTTCATTCTGGGTGCAGTGTGTGTGTGTGCTTATTGTTCAAAATCCGACGCTATCTCCATTTTTACGTCCCTGGTGTCATTACTACCGGTCGTACTCGCATTTTCAGGGGATAGAACCCTGACAAACAGCATCCGTCGATGAGGTGAGTACCTGCTCGAACAACTATAGTTCACTTGTCCATGTATCAAGCGTTGTGAGCCACAATATTCATGTTATTTCGTAGCATACGAATGTTAATGTCACCACACTTGACCGTGCATGTGTTGAAAGCCACATATAGCCATCCAAAACATTGCATAAATTGCTTGTCTTTGAAGTTCATTTTTTCATATAGAGTTTGGGTTTCCAATGAAAATTCATACATATGTTGAGTTACAAAATATACATAACGTGATAGCTTATACCTATGGCTGATGTTCCATCCATTGGTTATATTACATACATAAATTTCTTAAGTTTTAAAAGGTCATAATAATTTTCATTAATTGGGTTCTGTTACTACAGTTTGTTTGTTAGTTTCAGCTCATCTTCGTTCACATCACATATGCAAATTAATTACATATCACATTTTTATGACACAATACGAGCATGTGATACATTTTTGCTTCATTTTATAGATAGGCTTTTATTACTTATGGGAGCTTATTTCTTTCTTAGTCAGAGGAGGGAGAAAAACGTTGGAAATAGGACTAAAACATCGCGCATTGCTGGCCTAACTACGCTTGGCGCCGCCTCTATCGCTTGGAGGGAAGAAAGGAAATACTCTTCTACTGGTTCAAGGATTTATGAGTAAATGCTACTCGTCCAATCATGGACTAATTGCCAAGGAACTTTTGCTTCATTGAAATAATGTGTGCCGACTAATCATTGACGAAGTGTCAGGTTGTTTCTTCATGTACTAATGTTGTTTACTTCAGTTCACAGATCGTTTAGTGTGAAATCTGATGTTTTATTCATCGTGTACTTATCTTTCTCAAATACCTGGAAATGTCATTATTCAAGCTTTCATGTGTGACGATAAGAAATTAACAGGTTTTTCAAAATCTCATACTGAAATGTTTATGAGTACTCTGCAACGAATAGGTAGTGATAATTGTCACTGAGACACACTGCGACGATGCATATTTTATTTTTAATTTCCCTTATGACTTTTATTGTAAATATCCTTATAACTAAATTGTTTACTCGAGGTGCTGCTTGTTTCATCATTTGGCACCTGCAACTCTCGATGTAATTCTCTTCTTCTGCGTCGTGACGATGCACTGGTCGCTGAAAGAAAAAAAACATAAAACTAATTGCATTTTGTAGCTCAATGGCCACTGATGCAGTTGGTCATTCCATACGCCCACAGATATTTCTATATTTTATTTAAGTTTACAGACATTCGTTTATTCTGTTACCCTTCATGATCATTTTCCCTGCAAAGAAAATTATATGACGTTTCTTACGGTATTTTGTCGTTCGTCCTTAGCTTACACGTCTCGTACAGGTTTTCATAATGCTTCTTTTTGGTTGTAAATATGTTGTATATAGCTTAGTATTTAATTAAATCTTGGTGTTCGTATATCAATAGGTTCCTTAGTTCTTAGACAGAACATGTATTTACGTAGTATTTCCGTTTACTCTGTATTTAAGTTAGGTACATATTGCATTCCTATTTAGGCTGCACCTTCAGTCAGTCTGTCTCGTATGAGCACAGCCATAAGCTAATTTTCTTTATACTTTCGCTTCGCAGGAAGTGATGTGTTACTTTTGCTGATAATTTCTATGCCTATGTGTACAAATCAAAAGAATCACTTGTGTCTATACACAATACTTTATCTTAACATACACTCTAGAAGAAAAATTACACCGAATTATGTACACTATGTACAATTATCTTGTGAAAAAAGAATGTTACCACACTTCGTCATTCTATAAAGGTTTTTTAACTTTGTGAGGGTAGACACGCTTGTCTCTTCCTGTTTTCTCATAGGCTAATCTCTATGTCCCAGGATATGCTATTTTGGAAATTACATATCGTCCTGAATAGAGTAATTGCCATTTCTTATTCAGTTTGACAAATTTTGTCGATTTAGGGTGAGTCTGTAAGAGGACTCGTTGCCCTTCAAAAAATGGTGTAACGCGTTTCAGTTTCTTGTCATAAATTTTCATTCTATACTCAACAGTGTTTTCTAGAGTAACTATGGCTTGTTTGATTTTATCTTGTAACGTCATTTCTGTAGTGTGTACCTTTGGAATGAACGACTCCCACTCATTCGTTTGCTTTGTCCGGAACATCAGTTCATTAGATGTGGAACCTGTTGAAGAATGTGGAAGGTTATTGATAACTTGCGTGAAAGGAGTTACATATTCTACCCATTTGGTATGTTTATGAGGGGTGAATGTCCTAATACACCGGTTAAATTCTTTAAAGACTCGTTCAACTGGCATTGCTTCTGGGTGAAAAAAGCTTACTGATATCTGCTTTATGTCCTGTGAGGTCATATATTGTTTCCACTTCTGCCCAACGAAATATGAAGCATTATCAGTTAGTAGTACCTTTGGTTTACCTACTCTTCTCAAATAGTCTTCCTCATTTCTTTTTCTGTGGCTGTTGCATTTTTAATGGCATACATTTTGATATGCTTCGAGAAAATATTGCATAGTGCTACTATCTATCTTACTCCTCTTTTACTTCTTGGATATGGACCGGCTATGTCCAGGGATACAATACCTAGTGGGTTTTTTATACTGTTTCCTATGAAACAAAACGCCCTTGATTCTATTTACTTACCTGATTCCATTTACTTACCTTTCCACTTTCATCTTGCTTAAAGTTTTGCATGACTTTACTCCATCTGCTATCTTGCTGTTGTATAATTTTCATCTGCTTACAAACCTTATGGTAACTAGACTGTTGTGTTGCACCTTGCATTAATAATGTTTTGATTTCTGCATCTTGTTCTGTTAATTCACTAAATTCCTCTAAACCTTGTGGTAGCCCAGACAAGGCGTCTGCAATAACGTTCTGACTTCCTTTAATATAAATAATCCCAAAATTGAATTCTTGTAAATATAGACACCTCCCAGCTAGTCTACAATGCAATAGTTTACATGTTAAAAGAAATGACAGTGACTGCTGGTCTCAGCAAACTTTGATATTCTTGTCCCACAAAAAATTTTCAAAGTTTTTAAATGCCCATAGTACACAGAGTAAGACCTTCCTGCTTGTTATGACGTGCGACTAGCAAAACTGATGACTTTGGGTACTTCTTGACCTTCTTCCTCTCGCATCTGGAATAAGCATGCCCCCAGCCCTTGAGATGAGGCATCTGTGCATAGACAAAAATCCTTGGACATGTCAGGGTGGCTAAGAATGTTTGCATTTACCAATGGTTGCATAATGTTATTAAAGTCTTCTTGACACTTATCATCCCATAACCAGAGCCTATTTTTTCGTTAAAAGTTGAGCAATGCATCACTGTTCATGAGTTGTTGTGGTACGAATTTACGAAAAAACGAAGCTAGTCCTAAAAAGGCTTTTAGTTGTTTTTTATTCCTCAGAGCTGAACAACTGCATATGGCATCAAGTTTTTCCGGACCAGGCAATATACCTTGTTCTGACACAATATGTCCTAAAAACTTGACTTGCTCCTTACCAAAACTAGACGTTTTTAATTGGCTGTTACTCCGTAATCTGCAAATCGTTGAAGCACTGTTCAATGAGCCTGCTTTGTTCCAACCAAGTAGGTGTGGCTATTAGCAGGTCGTCAACATAGACAGTGACTTTGCTAACCGATTCTGGTCCTAAAACCTTGTGCAATGCAGATATAAGCACTCCTGCGCTAATGTTCACTACAAAAGCTAGATCACAGAATTCGTAACTTCTGCCCCAACAAACAAATGCTGTATATTTTCGAATTTCTTCGCGGAGTTTTATTTGCCAGTAGGGAATTTGAGATCGAGTACACTGAAATATTTTGTATTATAAAACCTTAGAAGCTGTTCGTCCAAACTTTCTGGTTTTATGAATACTGGTATTATAATCTTATTGATACTTATAGCATCGAGAACTAATCTTACAGAACCATCCGGTTTGCTTACTGGCAATAGAGGGCTACAATAGAGAGGAAATGAAGGTTGTATAATTCCCCATTTAATCACATGATTGATCTTTTCCCTTGCTGCCTCTCGTTTTGCCGATGGAATAGGGTCTGACATTACACAAAATGTCTCATGTGGATAGACTTCAAATTTATATTCAAAAGTCTTTTATTACTCCTGTATCTTTACTGAAAACATTGACATACTTAAATAACAAGTCAGAAAGTTACTGTCGTTGGATATCATTTAGTACCTGTAATTCACTTAGTTTCTCCTCTACCATTTCCTAACTAACCTCAGTGTTCGCTTCTTGTTCAGTATCAAATTTGTTTGTGAAATACACAGCTGAAAAGGAATATTGTACTATGACTTTTGACTCTGGTTTGTTTTTCTTACTTTCATCAAGTGTTTTGACTAAATCAATAGAAAAGATCTGATACTATGCATAAAAGTGGCATTTACCATTACCTATGTCAATCTGTGTTTTGTACGTTCTAAATGTGTCCATGCCAAAAAGACAATTAACTAAAAGTTTGTCAATTATAAGAAAGTTGCACTTCACTGTAAAATGTTCAATTTGTACTGGAATAAGTACTTGATGTTTAATCAGTTTATCCTTACCGCCTGTAGCAGTTTGCAACTTGCAATTTTGTACAGCAAATGTTTTGAACTTACGTCACTTATTCAGGTCACAAAAAATACATTTGGCATTAGGTTGGTAGTTGTACCTGTATCTAAAATTAACTGTGTGTAAATGTTAAATATTTTCACCTTAATGATTGCTTATACTTATTCTTCCTTGATCTTAGCTACTATATCTAATTCATGCTGATACAAATCATCCTAGATGTTACCTCGTTTGTCAAATCTTATGAAACATGTTTGTAGTTCTGTCTTGCCCCCCACTCCCTGATAGGTCAATAGCCTGGGGCTTAACTACGACCGGTTGGTGTTTTTCGACAGCGTAGTGTGACTTAATTCATTACCTGGAGAAATTTCCGTGAGTTGCACTGGGCGTGTACTTCGCCAGTTTGTGTTGTTAGCTGCTGTGCAGTTACTTTGCTGCCCAAAGGTCGGCTGCGGTACAGCGTGAGGCATGACATTGCTGCCGCGCATCGGCCACTGCTGCGGCTGGCAGTTTCTATTCATATTCGGCAAGGGCCTTGTGATGGTGAATTGTAATTCGCTCGTGCGTTGAAATTGCCTCTGTTGTTTAGGAAATTTCTTTTAAATCATTGTTTTTTCCGTTCCGATTACTGTACTCATTATCTCTGGGTACGTAATTTTGCTGTTGTGTATAGCAACCTTACTATGGTGTTTAAATCATGTTTCGCTGACTGATTTACATAATTATGTTGTTCTTGTGCCTGATTTTCAGTTCCTCTATGAAGTACAGGTCTTTCCTCATACATTAAGTCGATAGAATCGAGCACTGATAGAAAATATTCAGTGTCGTGCTCTGGCGTTGTGACTATTTTTTCTCTAAATTTCGATAGTAAACGACTTTTCAAAATTTTTAACACTTCTACCTGTGATACTGGATTCGTCTAGTAGCGTATCTTGTTCAGGTATTTTTTCAAAGTATCCACGTAGGCTACCGTATTTGCCATTGGTGCAGGGTTGAAAATTTGGTGTCCGAGTCTTTCTTGCATGGTCTCACACCAGTATATGTCGAGGAAAGCGCGCAAATTGGGTTTAAGTGCTGCAACGTTCGGCCACTTCAGTTGCCTATAAGAGCATATCCCACGACAAATCTGATTTTCTGTGGTTCCGTCCAGTTGCGTGGAAATACATGACGAAAAGCACTAATAAATACTATGGGATTCATTCTTTTGCCTTACATAGTAAATGTAGGAAATTGTCGAAGTCTCAGGAAACCTATGTCTGCAAAAATAGTTGATAGGGTCGTGGCATTCTCGATCGTATTTATGTTGTTATTGTAGTTGCCTGTAATTCCGGACTCATGTGAAGTTAGCACCACTTGTTCAAGAAGTATAAATTTTTTTTCACAGTTCTTCTTAGATGCGCCATAGTTCTAGAGTTCTTTGCACAAGATTTCTATAGTTCTGCAGAATGTAACGAAGAAAACAACAATACTCGAAAAAATTTTCGTATCGATAATATTCTTTGTCAACTTTCGCAAATTGTAAACTAGTACAACAGTTCTGAGCACCGTTCTGACAGAACTCCAAGAGTTCTATCGAAAATCCAAATAACATTTTTTGTGCAGCTATTAGTTTACGAGAGAGTTGCAACTGAAGGAGAAAATCTTTTCACTCACTGTGAAGTTGGCACCCTTTTTTTCAGAAATGTATATTTTTTCAGTGTTATTGATAGATATGCCATAGTTCTAGAGTTCTTTGTGCAAAATTTCAATAGTTTGGCAGAATTTAGCGAAGAAAACAACAATGCTCGAAAAAATTTTCGTATCGAAAAGATTCTTTGTCAATTTTCGCAAAAATTAAACTCATAAAACAGTTCTGAGGACAGTTCTGAACACAAACCCAAGAGCTCTATCGAAAATTCCAATAATATTTTTCTATGGCGATAATAGTTTATATGATCAGTTGATTTAATGTGTGAGACACTTTCTTTACAGAAAATATAAATATATTCGTACAAGAGTTCTGATGACAGTTCTGTACACCACGTGCATTCTTACTGTTGTCACAATAAATCACTTGTGCATAGATTCCAACCATATTGATCATTACAAAAAGATAACCATTGACCTTCGGCGCACGTTTCTTGCAACTTTGTACAAAGCATTCAGCTTATTCGCTGTGACAGTACCACACTTGACGCTAATGTAAAATTTACAATGGATGGCTTCTGTTTATCTACAGTGTTAGCATCCATCGAATTATCTTCATGCAAACGTGATGCCAGGATTACACACTTCCCCTTTTTAGGCACAGAGGAAACTAGAGTTCAGTCTTGTAGAAAACCAAAAAAGGAACTTTGGTCAGCCCTTCCTTTTCTGATAGCAAACTCTAGAGAAATCTCGTGCTTGTTTTTCTTCATCGTGCTAACGAAAGAAAAATTCTCCCTTCATAGCTCCATTATCATTCCAGTACTAGTAAACCAGTTGTCCGCTTTCACATTTTGACCTGACTGATATATAGCTTTACACAGTAACAGAACAAAAAAAAAAATGTTTGTTGCTCAGTTGGTAAACCCTTCTGGTTGCAACACAGCGTAAATTTTTAAATTGTACAGGTAATATACTTAAGAATCCACAAAAGCATAGATTTTAAATCCATACTTGTTTGTTTTGATAGGTACATATTGGCGAAAACTGCACCTTCCACAGAATCCTTCCAGCATCTTGTCTACTGTATTATTTTCTCCAAGGTATAAGATTTCTGGTAGTTGCGTACAAACACAATAAATATTTCCCGAAATGCTGTTTGCTTGTCTCATTGTCTCCTTTCACCACGAATAGCGCGACTAGAAAATCTAAGGCACCCCACAATAAATTTGAAACGTTTTATGTTCATTTGCGAGATGAAATTTTTCAATGCCATTCCCATCAGTTCCACACAGATCTTCCAGGCTTTATCTGTTACTTTTGTTAATAACAATTAAAAACAAGAGACTGATGAAGACTTTCAATCCAATAACATCTATTGATGTCATGTTGAAATGAAGCTTTGACACTCTCAAAATGTTGATTGGAATACAAAACTACAATAGACAAATATCTTCATCTATGAACCAATTACAGCATAACAAAGGCTGCTTTGGCTGCGCCTATTGGTGCATGTAAATTTCGAATAATATTACCCTCTTCAAACAATATGCTTTGGATTTCTTCAAAATAATGTAGTACATCCCACTTAAACTAATAAAATTCCTATAAAATAACGCAACCAGGCGCAGTGTATTAATTTGATATTTGACGTACAGACAACGGACACTGACGACAAAACAGTTCAAAAGAATTTAAGTGCATTTTACATTATGGATTAGCTTTGTACTACTTACTACGTTGATAAACAAATAAATTAATTGCTGAAATGATATACGAAAGGGCACAGTGGATAAAAACGAGCAGTCGGCTCATATCTCATCAAGAGAGCATTAGTGTCGATACTGAATCATACAACAATGAAAGGCAATCAAAGAAAAGAAGCTATTACGAGAAGGTGGCAGTGCTGCCAATTGTTGACAAGTAATTTACAGAATCACACAACAATGAAAAGCATAGGGAGAAGGGAAGCTATTGACATTAAGACGCCAATACTGCAAATTGTTGAAAAGTAATTTACAGAAAATTTCGACATCTGTCAATCTGAACAGCTGTGCCTGATGGAAGTATAATAAAAACTATGATACGTCTCTGAGACCTCTCAAGACCAAAAAATAATAAATAAAGCAGAGCAACAATGCAAAAGTCGTGGCACTACATCTGGAAACAATGAACACGTGAACGGCGTCTTTTAAACAATTGGCAAGTGACGTCAGCGTAGTAGTTACAATAGAGGTAGCATCAAAGCTTCTCGTGGTAGCATCAAAGCTAATGACAACAACAGGTGCACTTTTTGGGTGGCGCGCCCTGTGTCGTGTGAAGGCGCCCGCCAGCGCTGCACTTCGCTCCTTGATCTGCCCCTAAGGACTAAATGTAACAATACTACTCACACTCATGGGAATAATCATTATACTCGTTCAGTCAGAGCTCTTGTGCCGTCGGTGCCTGTTGTGCAGTTGATGCTGTTGTGTAAGTGATATTTATGAACCGTAATACCCATAAAAATGTACAATCTACGAGAATTGAAATGTCTTCTCAGCATGGAGTAATCGATGATAGAGGCATTCAGTTCACGCTGTCTCATCCGGTCTTCCAAAAACTGTCCGATGCCATGGCCGACATTGGCTCGAAAATGTCTTCAAAACATATTTACACAACAATTAAAGAAGATCGTCATGATCTGCTTACTTTTGTTAGAAAGACCTTCAGGTTAGAATGTTTCGTTGAAGAAAATGACGACGACAGCAAAGGTGAGTCGTGGAATGTTTTTGGTTCTTCATGCAACAAGGGCATAACAAAGCAATTTGACCTACTACTGTCAGCAGAAAAATGGTCTACCATAAAACAACGAACAGGAAACTTGGAAAGCCTTCAAGACTGGAAATAGGGAAGTGGACCGATTTGATGGCTGAAAAATTTATGAATATCACAAAATTCCATGTGCCTTTTCTTTCAAATACGCGAAAGTGTGTGAAACTTCAAGTTCAAAATACTTCTTGAAGATCAAAGGAAGATGTACAGAATGTGGAGCCACATTCGAAGGGATTGCTCTGAAGAAGCCAAAAAAGGACAACGATATTGTTCTAAACTGCAAACTTTTCAGACGATACTAATCACCTGAAAAGAAGACAACTTCGTGCCATGAGAAGACAACAGGTCGCTGCTAAATTGGTTGGTAACAGGATGCCTGCAGCTCTTTGGCGAAATGATGAATCGAAAAATTTGTCTTTCGGAGACATGATTCCTCCAAATTTACTAAATACTGATGGCTTGAGAAAGGCTAAAGAAGAGGAAAGGGAAAAACGATTTGGCATAACAACCAGTAAGCCTGTTGAAAACCTGCAAATCGCAAAACATACAACCCATCAGGACGAAATTCGCGGAATCGGATTGGACCCATTCTTCTGTATATATTGGCTGAAAGATCAAAGTCAGTTGCACAAATATTGTCACCAAATCAATAGAAGTGTATACGATTCAGTAGATGCTACAGGATCTGTCAAATAGGGCTGACTGTGTGGAAATTAAGTCAAAGTACATATACCTGTATCAGTACATGTGCATCTGCGAAGTAAACGTCACTAGTAAAGATCCAAATATCATCAATCAATCATCAATCAGTTGCCCAACTTATCAGATGATATCCTCTAGGCATGGCGCATCATTCTTGTCATTTTTCTTTATGGAAATCGTCAGATCTGGAGCGCCCAGAACAAAAATCATGGTAACTGATTTTGGTAAGGCTTTGTTGGTTGCCATTTCTAGAGCAATAGCCAATTGCTCGGACGTAACAGATTATTTGAATAGGTATTATAGTCATATTGTTTTGCATGAAAGAGTAACTCTAACCTCGTGTTGTTTGAGAATAGATTTAAACCATTTTATGGTTATGATTTCGAGGTGGAAATGATTATCAAGAGGTGAATCACAAGTCAAACAACTTTATCTTCGAGTTTTGGCCCATATTTGCATGATGACAGATTTTCGTGATATTGAAAGTGCTTTGTGCTCACTTTTGGTTGTTTCGTTGAGTGAACATCTTGTTATTGAGTGCGGTCAAGAATATTCATCAATGGAACATCCATCTTGGTAACATTATCAGACGTGGTCCACGTCATTGGTATATTGACGAAAAGAAAGATGATGACAAGAAAACTGATGAAGTTGAAAACAGTGATGACTGTCTTTTGGAATCAGATTTGAACTCTAAGGAATCTACTGCAAACACGGGACTGATAGGGCAAAACGTATCTACAATGAAGATGAAGTCATCGCAAATCAGACTAAGGATGACAATCTCTTTTATGTGAATCCATACCACATTCCTAATGCTGCGGAGATGCTGAAAGAGTTGATGTACTATATATCACAGTCGACAGCTGTGATGCATTCTTCTTTCCATATTGCTTTATCCATTCGTCCGTGAGCAGCGACTGGACGAAAGTTTTCAAAATTAAAGACAATGGGTTTTGACAAGCTGCCTTTACGAGTAGACAAATTCATTTTTCAACATTTGAAGTGGTTGCGTAAGGAAACAAAACTGTTAGCTCCACTTATGATGGAAAAACTAGATTCAAAACAAGCTGTGAAGCACAAACCAACTGAAGCATCATTGCATTACCATGAAGAAGAGAAGTGGAGAGGAAAAAATAAGAAGCTGAAGATAAAACACCCCAAAAGCAATCATATACTCGATAATTCTAAGAGCACACTGAACAACACCTTACGAAGCCAGAACCAACACGAAGATGGCAATGAGACAGAGTTAAACAAAATTTTTAATGGTTTTGAATACAGATTTTCTGCTACGTCGGGCTCACTTGTTATGAATGCGGAGAACAACAGTTTCTCAGTCAAGAGTGATAGTATGTGTTTTCAGCGCTCTTCAGATAATAATTTACTGCCGAATTTGGACTCTAAAGAGATATTTCATTCCACAAAAGACTATCGAGAATCATACTTAATCAGGGATGTCACTGAAATTTCATCACGTAGTTCGAAAACAGAAGAAAACCGAAAGTCCTGTAACAATAAAATGGAGGAGATTGCAATGCTCAAAAAGCTTCAAAATGAAATCATTGTCACATCGATCATGCAAACTAAGAGCAAGAAAAACTACTTAGATTATTGCCCAAACTGGAATTAGACTAAGAAATTCATAGACATTAATTTGCCACTTTTCCCTAATGGGTCTTCAAGCAAATTCAAATCTGCTACCTACAACTTGAAGGGTACGTGCTGTTTCAATTCTTTGATGACCTTATTCATGCAAGCAGTATCGCTCAGTGATGATTTCAAAAGTACCATTCAAATGGTGAGCCATCAATTTTTGGATCTGGCTTTGGATGTTTTGTAGAAAAAAATTATAAACTCCCAGCATTTTAAGCAGAGATTTGATATTTTATATGTGATACCATTCCTAAAAAAGGAGTAATCTCTCGAAAAATATTGTGTCTGAATGCAGAGTCGGATGTTGGGGAATTATACGAGACAATATTAAATGATATCCCGATTTGCAATAAAAAGATATCATGTCTGACATACCTAAATTCACGCTATGTGAAACTACATTATATTTCCGTTGATATGTATGTGCTTTTCCGCCATGGTTATAACTTCATGCAAGAGGCTGTAGATGTAACAAATGGAGGTTTAAAGGCGATCGTAAAATGCAAGAAATGTAAAGGGCAAGCAGTCGAAGAAAAGAAATTCGGATGCTACTTGATGATGGATACTAGTATAACAACGTATCTACTAACTGAAGATCAGTTTCCTCTGAATCAAAGGGAGAAATGTGTGTTGCAAGCGATCACGAAAGAAATCGTAGTCAACAATCAAGAGTACACTCTCATTGGTGCCATTCAGTATAATAGCTCCATCAAACACTACACAGCATATGTCTTCGATGGAACCTACTGGAAGCAATACGATGAGTATAAAGATGTACAGAGAGTTTCAAAAGAAACGATAATTTCTCCACACCTGTTCATGTATGTCAAGAGAGGAAAATTTTCAAATGGCAGCTAAAAGAGCTACGAGACAAAACAAGTAGTTCCTACATAGGAACTTTGATTTAGAAGGTAAGCAACTGCTACAACTTGATACCTAAATATTACAAATACAGCTCTTATGTTAATTCTTAGTATCTTTGTTTCTGGAATCACAGCCTTCCTGTTTTAGTTACTAGAATAAGAGCATTTTATACCCTATATTTCACGTATTTGTTTTTTGTACCTATTTTTCTTTGTTGTTTCACACCTCATAAATTCTCTGCTTATTTATTACTGAATTCCCTGCATATGTATTTCCTTCTGGGTTTTAGTGTATCCTGAAGAAGAGCTGTTAAGGGGACCTGTACATCACAGCCTGTAGTTTTTACTGGTACTTTGAAATTTAATAATGCAAGACTGTCATAGATTCAGGAATGAAATTTTAATCAAAGAACTGGTATATTGTGAACTCTAGGTGAAAAAATTGTAAGTCTGTGGAATACATTGTGCAGTGAATACTGATGTGTTTCATACATACTGAATTACACGTAATTGTTATTTTAGGTTCAATGTACTTACACACTATTCCAAATAAAAGATAAAAAACAAATTTTATTCTTTGAATTATTACCTTGTTGAACCAGCAATCCAGTAGTATTTACCAGTTTCATGTTTTGATTATTTAAAAAAAAATATTTTAAGAGTCAATTTTTTCTCCTAATAATTTAAGAACATAATGTGACATATTGCAGCTTACAATATTTAACCCATTGTTGAATAATGTGGTTCAGTGTGTAGGCAAGCACTCTATTTACTATTCATCCATAACTTTGTTTAAGTAGCTTTAATAGTGGATGAGACACTGGTAACAGTATCTCTGTATGCAAACACAATGATTACAGAAAATTGAAACTAAAGATTTGTATGTCATTTTCTTCTCAATGACGACATTTCAGACCATTCCTGCTCCATAATCTTGTTGATTCCTTTCTCGTCCTTTTCATTTTCTTTAGTTTTACTTCTTTTCTTTGTTATTCTGGCCTCCTTTTTCATGCTTTCAGCAGCTTTTTCAGTTTATGTGACATGTTGCCTGTCCGCTCATTCCAGCACAATTGTCACGTTGTTCCTTGTTTTGATGCCTGTTGTTCTCATTGTTATTAATATTTACTCCATCATTAAAACGTATTATGGCATCATTCCAACAACGTGAAAAGCTGAAATGCCAACAAAAACAGAGTTCGGTAAGTGTTCCTGAATGCAACTGTTGAAACGCATTCTGATTTTGTTTTATGCCACGTAAACATTTTTCCTGCACATATGACAGTCCACACGTTCTTCAAAGATATTACATAAACGAGGTTCTACGGAAACTGTGGTGCCCAAATTAAACAGAATGACATTTAAGCACGAGAATAACAAGATACTGTACATGAAGTGTAATTTTTAGAATCAGGAAGAACCAGAAGAATTTTATTACTTAAAACAGTAATTGTTTTGAGCTCTCATGACATCCAGGACCCACTAACAGCTAAAAATGTGTCCAGCACCCTCATGGATGAACTTTAGGTGGCAACATCACCAGATGCTAGGTTACATAAAAATATGTGCTGTGTGTAACGAAGAAACTTGAAATTGCTGTCGTTAATATTGTTGCAAACATTTGTTCTAGTTAGAAAGGAAGTGTGGAAGTTTGATGAGCTACACAACACTGAGAGTCAAAACTCTTTACAATGTATAGAAATGTAAGTATATTTAAATGAATATATTGTACAAACGAACTAAGTAGTATGTTAAAATCCTAATTCAGTACATGACTGAAAGAGGTGTTATTATGTTGAGGGGATACAGTATTAACGTTAATCTGGAGTTTGAAATTTGTAAACAAGAACCTTGTTTACTTATTTATTTATTTATTGTTTTGTGGGAACAAATTAAAGAGAAGTCTCCATGGTCATGGAACGACTCTATACATAGAATTATTACACGATAGTAGAAACAGATAAAATGAAATATAAAAAAAATATTCAGGTGATAAGTCTGAAGTTTAAATAAAGAAAATCAACAAAGTAACACTGGAATTTTCTTAATTTTTTAGCTCTTCCAGGAGCTCCTCGACAGAATAGGAGTGAGCCCTGAGGAAACACTTCAGTTTACACTTAAAAGAGTTTGGGCTACTGCTAAGAGTTGTCCCTCATTAATCAGGATTTCCGGTTTATCCGGATTCATATATTGTGTCTCTTGGAATTTTTCTCTTTTTTTATAACACGAAGATATGTAGTCGGTGAGGTACATAGGCTGCTTATCACTAGGTCAGTAATTTAGTCTAGAACTGAGTGATTAAGGAGCTCAGAGTGTGTGAATGACATTGGTTCTCAAGTATTGTACTTTAATATATCGGTGTATTGGTGCCCATCAAGTAAGTTGCATAGTAGTCACGGGGACATTTCCTGATGTGGAATCTGAGGGCCATTCTCCCCAGAAGCACAACTCTTGCCAGCCTGAATAGTGTGTTCTACCTCATCTTGGGAGATTGTTTTTGTTAGGTCATAGTCATCTGTGGTGGAAGCTATGGGCATGCTAAGGAGAAGGGGGACTTGTGTGTGACTGTCTGTCAGAAATGATCATTGAATAGGTTGTATTGAGGGAATCTGTAGGCATCGATTAGTACATCTTTGAAGGCTTTCGCAGGTTGTTTTCGAATTTTTGGTGGATGTTTTCTATTCGTAATTTGTAATTCCTGTCCATGTTTTGACTTGTTAGAGTCTTGATTTTGGTCCGGAACTTGTATCCTTGTCTACTTTTGAGTTGGGCACAAGTTTTGCCCCGTTGTCATAGTCAGTGTTCAGAGACAAGTTGTTTTATTCAGTTGTTTAGTCAGTTCCAGAGGGGTTTAGTTCGGGATGCTTTGTCCTGTCTGTTTGGGTATGTAGTCGTCATTTTTGTCTGATGAGATGTAGTATGTCTGGAGGTAAGTGTAGCCTCTTTTTTGTATTGTTTTGGTCAGGATGTCAGTTTAGATGTCAGTTTTGGTGCCGTCGATGATTCTGTTGTTTATCAGGTCAAGTTCAGTGTTGTCCGCGATTGACAGGGTTGCGAGCAAGTTGTTCATATTTAGTCCAGTTAGCATGAGAGTAAAGTATTATTGTTCAGGTGTTTGGTGGGTGAAGGGGGGGGGGATTTATTGCAGTGGTGCTGAAGGCAATGGAGAGGTGTTGGCTGGTGCTGCTGTTACCTACCATTGCTGATGTCATAAAGTCTGTCAGGCTAGGACTGTGAAGGATGTGGCTGGGAAGAGAACTGCCTGTGTGTCCAGGGAAGCTGTAGGTGTTCATGGGGATTCTAGTCATAGTTTCGGTTATCAGGAAGTCTAAGAGGGCCATTCTGTTGTGGTTGTAATTGATGCCACCTAGCAGTTCATTCCGAGTATTTAGATCAACCCACAGAATGTTGAGATGTATTGGAGAAATGCACATGCAACTTTAGCATCAGGTGTGATGTGCAGACATACTATCATAATCTGGGGTAGCAGATCGTGATTATTACCCCTTTGATGTCCTGAAATTGTGGGAGGAGTGGGGTTTCTTGTGCACCCAGTATCTTTTTTGAATAGACTGTGATGCCACTCTTTCCATCTAGTCAATGTTTAATGTAGTAGTTGTAGTCACGGTTGATATTCAAGTTGCCAGTCAGTTTGGTCCAGATCCCTGCAATCCCTATAATGTTTGGATTGTGTTTGATAATAAGGTCTTTAAGTAGGGCTGTTTTTGTTTGTAGTCATTGTGTGTTCACAAACAAAAGGTTTGTTGTGCTGTGATTTGGGTGTGTTGCCATTTTAGTGGAAAGGGTGGGGACGGGGGGGGGGGGGGATGCTCTGTCTGGTGTTTAGTCTTTGAGGATATATGAGAAGAGAGTTTTGCTGATTGTCATTCTCACTTCTTGACGTGCTTGGTTGTAAATCAGATCTTTTTCTGAAGCTTCTTTGTTCAACCTGTCCAGTTGGTTAGATGATTTGTTTCCTCTGACCTTGGAAAATGGACAAAAGTGTCGATAAGTAGGTTATTTCCCTGAGAGGTGGGAGTGTCTGTTAGTTGTAAGGGTCCCTGAAGGAGACGCTTTTCTGCTGCTTTGGGATGCTCTTTGCATTTGTATGAGAGAGATGTGAGGGCTGCCACAATTGGAGTAGGTGGGATTGCTGTCAGCACCCGGTTTGCATAGTGTGAATGGGTGGTTATTGAAAGGGTGTGAAACTGCTTAAATGTCTCATGCTGTGCATCTCCCATAAGATCATCCGTTGTCAACACAAACATTCCTGCCACCAAGTAATTCATAATTTCCCACCACACTGTTTTTTTAGGGTTGCTTAACTTCTGGCTCACCCTTTATATGAACAGTGCAGTCAGGTGAAGTAAATTTTAGTACAGAAATAAAATTCTGCGAGAAGTGTATTACTTGGAATAGCAGAGCAGCACGCTCTCCCCCATTTCTGAGTTGTTGCTTGTAATTAAACACTACAGCAGTTTTAGCATTGTTAGTGTCACTGAGGAAGTAGAAGCTCGCCAGAAAACTACAGGTAGTTGACTTAGGCCATGGTCATTAAGCAGTCCCATCACCTGCAGTTTGGAATGAGAACATTATTAATCTTGCATGCATAACACTGTTTAAATTGCGAGGGCCACTTATGGTTAGGTTAGGTTCTTTGCAGTGGTTCCCAGAATATGGATGCAGATACAGTGTATTTATCAATCTGAGTAATAAACATTCCAGTACCCCATGGACGTGATTAACTTCACAAGGACGTATTTGGAAGCGTAATACTTTCCCCACCACCTGGTCTGCGCTAGGAAGGACAGGAATCCATTCAGTCCGACAAAGCCATTATTCTTTGTGGGGAAATATTGAAGACAAGTTTGAGGACATGGAGTCTCAGTAACATGCGGTCAGATTCACAGTTGATCAAAAGTTCTTCTGCAACCCTTCTTGCTTGTGTTCACCTTGGCGACGTTCCAGTGTCCATTACTCCTCAACAGCCACTGAATATGGTTTATGGAGTCTTTTTTATAGGGACCTCATCCTTCAAACCGATGAGCAACTCCAGTCAATCTGATGTGACAGGGCGTTCATTGTGTTTGGTGTGTTCAGAAAGGTCATAAGGACAATTGTTCTGATACTGTCACCTTTCTTCTGGCTTTTGAGGGAGATACTTTCCCAGAGAAGATCACGGTTATATGTTATTGGTGTGGTGTAAAGGCGTATGTCCCACACTCATGAGGTGTTTTCAGTGCTAGTGTTTTGGGCACAACTCTTGCTGCTGTACAGTGGACCCTCTGTGTGGAGAATATGGACACCCACTCCACAAAGGGAGCCTCTGTGTTTTGCTGCATGTGTGTGTTAATTTTCATGACCCTCACTTCTACCCACATTCGTCAGATTGCCCGGCTTATAAGAAAGAAAAGAAGACATTGGAGTATAAGTTCCTTGATAGTTTATCTTGCACTGAGGCTACTCAAAACTGTGACCAACTTCATCCTGTGTCGATGACTTCTACCTTTGCCTCTGTTATGTCCTTTTCCCCCCTCTACCCTCTTCCTTACTCGAGTCCTGGCCCCCTCTCCTCTCCTCCTCCCCTGCGGATCTCACACCGTTCCCTTTAGGGGGCCTCTCAGGACCCCTCTGCCCCCGACACTCTCTGGATGGAAGCCTGCTAGCACAACTCAGCCACAGGACACACAGTCTCTGCGCCCCACGGTCACCCACTCTCTTTCAGTTCCAGGCCTTGCAGAAGTCTGCTCCCCCCTGTGCCCTGCCCTCCACAACCTCTGCTTGAGAAGAAGAAACATAAGTCCCAGGACCAGGCCCCCTTAGTGCCACCAGAGATGCCATCTACCCTCTCACAACCTGAGCTTGAACTCTTATTTATGGATGTCATTCCACCCTCGTTGGTGACGGATGGTGACCCAGTGGTGTGATTGTCTCCAGCCCACTTGTCTCCCGTTTGGATACTGGCTCCATGCGTATTCAATGGAACTGCAATGAATACTTCTGTCACCTCTCAATACTGCATAGCCTTTTACTTGGCAACTTGTGTCATTCTCCAGTATCTCATTTTACTTATGCTCACCCACCAACCCTTTGTGGGTTCCATTCTCTCTGTTGGAAATGGGTCAGCTCTTTCAGAGCTTCTGGTGGTGTTTGCACATTGGTCCATATGGATGTTGTTAGCACACGCATTCCCCTTCATACCATATTGGAAGCAGTTGCCATCTGTGTCCACTTGAACTTGCAGTCACGGTTTGCATCTCTATCTGAGTCACGACATGCCACTTACACCTGCTGCCCTAACTGCCCTCCTTCAGCAACTACCCCTCCTTTCCTCCTATCATCCTTCGTGGGGCAGTACTGCAAGTTACTAAAATGGATGGTGACTCTTCACCTCAGTTGGGTCGTTGCATCTTGGGACATTTTATCTTCTTACCATTGTGGCCTTTGGGAGGGATGGTCTCTGATCAGTTTTCTTCAGCTTTCTAAGGACTATGATACAGCTTGGCGCCATCACATCCTCCTTATGCTCCATGAGTAAAGTCTTCGGGCTCCCTCTCGACTTTTATTCGCCAGTTCCTGTCCCTCACAGTCTTTCAGAGTTTGGGTCAGCACTGTTCTCAGCTCTCTACAGACCACAGGGCTCCATATTAAGTGTCCTTCTTTTTCTAACCACTATTAATGGCCTTGCCTCTAACATACCATTAGTCACCTCTGCTCTGTATGTGGATTATTTCTGTATTTGGGCTCACTCCCCCTTGGTGGCTTCTGTGGGATGACAGTTCCAGGGTTGCCAGCCACTGTGTTTCCATGTGAATACTTTCACACAGTTTTCTATTCTCTCCCCTTAAGTCATTTTTGTCACCTTACTACAGTTCATCCTGACCCAGAGCTCTGCCTCAACACCCGTTTCTTGGGTCTTCCTTTTGACAACAAGCTTTCTCGGTTCCCTCATATCTATTATCTGAAGGTTGGCCGTTTTCGTTAGTTCATTGTCCTTCACTTTCTTGGTCTTACCTCTTGGGACATGGATCCTTCAACCCTTCTCCACCTTCATCAGGCTTTGTTCTGTCTCATCTGGACTTTAGATGTAGAGCTTATGGATCAACTGCCTCTTCCATCCTGATCTTCTTGGATCCAGTTCATCGTTTTGGCATCCATTCAGTCACTAGCCCTGCCAGTAGTCTTCTGATTGACATTGGGATCCCTCCCCTTTTGGTTCAGTAGTCCCAGCTCCTGGTTTCCTATGCCATCACTATCCGCTCTTCCAATGCTCACCCCTCCTTGTCTACTGTTTTCGCAACTTTGAGCCATTGCTCCCAGCTGCCCATCCTCAGTTGCGTTTACTGGTTGGGCTCCGCCTCTGCTGTGATTTCCATATCTCCTTCCTGTTCTCTTCCTCATGTTCCCTCCTGACCATCCCCCCCATCTGCCATTGGTTAGTTCCTTTGCTCCAGATTCGAGTGTTCGGGTGGATGTCTTATGGGGTCCAGAAGTCTCTGTTGCTCCAGTTGTGTTTCAAGGTTTGTTGTGAATGCTCTTATGGGAGTTTCAGGATGGCAGTGTTTTTAAGACTGATGGCTCTAAATCTGTCCATCACATGGGAAATGCCTTCACATCTTCTGTTTCTTGCCTGCCATGTGTGCAATGTTTCCTGCAGAATTGATGGACATCTATTGGGCCCTCTGCTTTATTAAACAATCCTTCCTCACCCGACTTTTATTATTTATGAGTTTAATAAGTGACTTTCAGGGTAGGGCTCACTGTTTTTCCCACCACCCCTTGTTTTCTGCCAATCACAACCTTTTCACTGATCTTGACAATGCTGCATGTTCAGTTGATTTCCTTTGGTTTCCTGGCCATGTAGGTATCATGGATAATGAAATTGCTGCTAGGTGGTGGTGGGGGAGGGCGGGGGGCCTTTTGGCCATGTACCCCCCATTCCCCATGACACCTCCAGGAATGGATTTGCACTTTGCATCAAATCCCTTTCTGCTGCATCATGGGCTGGTTTGTGGGAGGCTATGCCCTCCCCCCCTCCTGTTTAATTAGCTTTGCACAGTCATTGAGACTCCCACCACATGACGTTCTTCCTTCCACCCATCCTGGTGGGCATCTACCATCCTTTGCCATCTTTGTTTCGACAATAATAAGTTGAACCATTGTTTTTACTCCACAATGAGCCCTCCCCCCCTTCATCTTCGTACTTGTGGGGGCGTCCTCACAGTGATCTATATTTTGCTACCCTGCCCCCACCTTTAGGCCCTTCATTCCAAATATGCTCTCCCAACTTCCTTGTCCCGATTGTTAACAGACAACCCTGTCAAGGTTGTTGTCTGTCATTGGTTTGTCCTTCCAGGTTTAAGACCTTGAATAACCTTCAGGAATTGAGGTCCCTCAGCTAGCGTTGGCCCTGCCTCCACAGTGGCTGGGTTCTTACTCCTCTCTTTTCTCTATGTTTTGTCTGTTTTTTTTTAATGCCATTTCGTTTCCTCTTTTCTTGTGTCTTCTTCCCCTGGTGTTAACCCTGTTATGTCATGATCATGGTATTGTATGGTGATCGGAAAGGGTCAGTGACAGTGCTAGTGTACCAACACACATAGTGTTTCTGAAGTGCCCTTGCTCTTGCTGTTTGCCCCCAATCCGTCCTGTTCCTTCCTTTTCCTGCTGCCCCAACATTCCTTTTACCTCTTTGCGTGTCCGTTTCCCTTTCAACTTGACTGGGTTGTGCTATTGGTGTCGTTTCTCCCTCAGTTTCTGTCACCTTAGATCATGGGACCAATGACCTCTCTGTTTGGTATGCCTCCCCCCCCCCCCCAAATCAACAAACCAACTTTTCCATGATGGAGACACATTAACTGTGCCATACTTTTAAGAGCCTTTGTACATCGTAGTGCTCAGAGTGGTTTGGTTGGAAAGACAACTGTACAGATCTCATTACTGCATGTTCAGAGTTTGGAAACGTTGTTGTCATGTTCTTCAGTCCACAAAGTGGTTTATTGTCACTCTCCATGCTACTCTATCCTGTGCAAGCCTCTTCATATTTGAATAATTGCTGCAATCTACATCATTCTGAGTCTGCTTACTGCAGTCATCTCTTGGTCTCCCTCTATGATTTTTACCCCTCCCCCCCCCCCCCCCCACACACACACACTTCCCTCCAATACCAAATTGGTAATCCCCTAGTCTCAGAATGTGGTCAAGTTATGCTACAAATTTCTTGTCTCCCCAAATCTATACAGTACCTCCTCATTAGTTATGTGGTCTACCTGTCTAATCTTCAGCGTTCATCTGTAGTGCCACATTTAAAAAGCTTCTATTCTCTTCACTTTCATATATAGCTACATTCCATACTTTCAGAAAATAACTTCCTAACGATTAAATCTATATTTGATATTAATAAATTTCTCTTCTTCAGAAATGTTTTTCTTGTCATTGCCAGTCTACATTTTATATTTTCTTTATTTTGGCAATCGTCAGTTATTTTGCTGCCCTAATAGCAAAGTTCAACTGCTACATTAAGTGTTTCATTTCCTAATCTAATTCCCCCAGTGTCACCTGTTTTAATTCTACTACATTCCGTTACTCTTCTTTTGGTTTAGTTGATTTTCATTTTATATCCTCCTTTCAAAACAATGTCCATTCCATTCAACTGCTCTTCCAAGTCCTCTGCTGTTTCTGACAGAATTAGAACATGATCAGCAAACTTCAAAGTTTCTATTTCTTTTTCCCTGAACATTAATTCCTACTCCAAATTTTTCTTTGATTTCCTTTACTGGCTGTTTAGTGTACAGATTGAATAACATCATGGATAGGCAACAACTCTGTCTCACTCCCTTCTGCACCATGCCCCTCAACTTTTACAACTGCCATTTAGTTTCTGTACAGGTTGTAAATAGCCTTTCACGCCCTATACATACCCCTGTTGCCTTCAGGATATCAAAGAGACTATTCCAGTCAACTCTGTCAAAAGCCTTCTCCAGGTCTACAAATGCCATAAATATTGGTTTGCCCTTCCTTAACTTATCTTCCAAGATAAGTTGTAGTGTCAGTATTGCCTCATGTGTTCCTACGTTTATCTGGAATACAAACTATCTTCCCCGAGGTTAGTTTTTACAAATTTTTCTGTTCTGTAACGAATTTGTGTTAGTATTTTGCAACCATGACTTATTAAACTGATAGTTCAGTAATATTCACACCTGTCAGCAACTGCTTCCTTTGGAATTGAAAGTACTACATTCACCTTGAAGTCTGAGAGTATTTCACCTGTCTCATACATCTTGCACAACAGATGGAAGAATTTTGTCATTGCTGGCTCTCCCAGGACCGTCAGTAGCTCTGAAGGAATGTCAGCTAGTCCCAGAGCCTTGTTTTCACATAGATCTTTCAGAGCTCTGTCAAATTCTTATCGTAGTATTATATCACACATCTCACCTTCATCTACGTCCACTTCCCTTTCTGTAATATTGCCTTCAAGAATGTCTCCCTTGTATAGAAGCTTTACATACTCCTTCCACCTTTCAGCTTTCCCTTCTTTGCTTAGGACTGATTTTCCACCTTGTGACGAAGTAAGCTGGGATAATTTTAATTCCCCTCTTGTTTTAACATCTGTCTCCTTAAATTCATTTTTGTGTTTAACTAATTACCATTAACATACTTGAATATAATCTGCATTTTCAAAAAAGAGAAAGATTGGGCTTCAGTTTTAAAGTAAATAACACCAGATTTAATTTCGAGCCTAGTTTTATGTATGTAATTCATTTTATAATTTATTTCGACTATTTCTAGTTAGTAACTTTTGTTATAGGGCAAAATCAGTAATTGTTTCGTAACTTAAATTCTATTGTTGATATATAAACAAATATAAGTTCTGTAATAATTACAAACAATTGGAAGACGAAATACTAGTAATCTTAAAGTATCTAGTTAGCTCTATTCAAAAACATGTTTGAAAAACCATCACTTCATTAATTCTGAAGTAATTAACAGTTTTGTCAAAAGTATTTTTTATGGAACTATATTTGTTAAATTCATGGTTTAAACAAATAATTCAGCCTAAACCTTGTAGTAGAAGAAACTGTTAAAAAGATGCAATTATTCGATGTATTCAGTTAATTGAGTGAGTGAAGTTTTACTTGTAATTTCTGTAAATTTAACTTTAAACAGTGTGTAGTTTCAATACCTATAATTGTGATGATATTATATGAAGACATGATTTTTGGTTATGAAACAGCCAGTCCATGGCTTTTTTCGGACAAGAATCCTATGCTGGTTAGAGTGACAACATTACTTTAAATTAACTGTGGAACAAGTGTTAAACAATTAGGTTGTGTATATAAACAGTGACAGTGTCTACATCATGGGTATCTGTGTATTCTTCAATAATTGTGAACTTTGTAGTTAGGCTTTTACTGCTCATAGACGTTCAACAGGAAACTATTGTAGCAGTATAAGCAGATTCGTTTGCAAACTAATAATGAGGCTTATGGGAAAATATGCTTGTAAATTCTTACTTTTGTCCTTCAGCCATTCCTACTTAGCTGTTTTTTGCTTTCTGTCTACCTCATTTGTTAATTGTTTGTATTGCTTTCACCTGCTTCACTTGCTGCATTTTAATATTTTCTCTTTTTTCGTCCAAGCATTTTTACTAGGCCTTGTCTTTTTACCTACTTGATCCTCTGCTGTCTTCACTATTACTATTTCATCTCTTAAAGCTACCCATTCATCTTCTGTTGTATTCCTTTCTCCTGTCCTAGTCAACTGCTGTCCAATGCTCCCTCTGAAACTCTCAACTATTAAATTTCCATCTCCCTTTACTCTTTGAATAATTTCTTTTATCTTGTCATACATTTATTCAGTCTCTTAATCATCTTTGGAGCTAGTTGGCATACAAACATCTTCTGCTGTGGTGGGTATGGGCTTTGTGTCTGTCTTGACTACAATAATGTGTTCACTATGCTCTCATAGTAGCTTACCTGCATTCCTATTTTCTTATTCATTATTAATCATACTTCTGCATTACCCTAATTAGATTTTGTATTTATAACCCTGTATTCACCTGACCAGAAATCCTCTTCCTCATGCCACCGAATTCCACTAATATCTACTATATCTTACTTCAACCAATCCATTTCTCCTTTTAAATTTTCTAATCTGCCTTCCTAATTAAGTGTTCTAAGATTCCACTCTCCGATCCATAGAATGCCACGAAGGTGACAAACTCCTGAGTAGTCCCTACCTGGATCTCCAAATGCTGGACTATTTTATCTCCAGAATATTTTTCCTAAGAGGTTGGCATTGTCATTTAACAATGCAGTAGAGCTGCATGACCCCAGGAAAAATTGTGGCTGTAGTTTCCCCTTGCTGTCAGCAGCACCAGCAGAGAAAGGCTGTTTTGGTTGATGTTACAAGGCCAGATAAATCAATCACCCAGACTTGCTCTTGCAACTACTGAAAGGCTGCTGCCATTTTCAGGAACCACATGTTTGTCTGGACTCTCAACAGATACGCCTTCATTGTGGTCCTATCTACAATATGGTTATCTGTATCACTGATACATACAGACCACCCCACTGACGGCAAGGTCCATGGTTAAAGAGGGGGCAATGTTACAAAAGTGATATCTTTAAATATAAATTGTCTACAATTGTCGTAAAAGCTCAGCGTGTCTATGATAATGTTCACACTCTGAGGTGTCATCGTGAAATGCCTCAGATGCAGAGCAGCACCTTTACATTCGTACAACTAATTGCACAATCCCAGTTAGTGGGGAATAATTTATCACACAGTGGCATAGCAATAATGCATAACCTGTGCAGTGCTCGGAGGTTAATCGTCTGGTGATAAAATTCTGTACTGATATAGCTGAATTTCTGTTTTAATGTCCATGTCTGTCTGGACGTCATTATAGAAATGGATATTCTGACAGTTCCCAAGAATGGAAACTTATTGAAGTTGAATACCTCACTTGAATACATATAAAAATTTTAGGCACTAGTCATCTTTATAGATTCTCCAACATAATTTTATTTTCTTCTTGCTCTCCTTGAATGTATAAGCCGTTAGCCACCGCATTTTGAACAAGGATCAGTTCTCATTAAGTATTCATGATAATGTCCCTATATCCTCAAAGTACCCAATAAACATTTTGTGTGGGAAACACACTAAAATGATTACTTATCCACCTGTCTATGAACCATCCTGCACTTTGTAAACCATTCAAGTCCGAGATTGATGCAGGTACATATGTTCTGGGGGTTGATGTAATTCCAAAATTTCTTGTGTGGCCAGCCTTGACACCATTTAGCTTGTGTCATTTCTTGAAACAGAAAGGTGAATAAATGACTTGTAAATCGCAATGTCAGTGTAGAGCTTAAAATATTATGCTCCTGGGGAACAGTCTTGAATACTTAACTTTCGGGTCTGGTTTTTTTCAAATGGCTGGTGTAGCTCTTCAAAAATAAATATCCTTCCCTTCATGAAACATGTGTGGTATCTACATCTAGCATTATCAAGACAGTTTCTGTTGTACACTAATTAACAAATGATGTAATCAACACACTGGATTGTATCTTTCGCCTATTGTTTCTACAAATACTTTGAAAGTTATTCACTGACTGCAAATAGCTTGACATCAGCTGTATTAGGTATAGGTCTAATATGAAATTTACAACAGTGTCTGATCTGTCAGACGTGAATTTAAGAATTACAAGCCTAGCTGAGCACACGATGATAACAATGTTGGTCTCGATTCCTCACAGTCTTATTCTCCTTGTTGCAAGAATGCAAATAATGTTGCCAACATTAAGTAATGAATTTAGTGCGCTATTATGTAACGCTGTAGACAGTATGACATATGGAGGTTTGGATCAGTCCATGGATTGTCAAAGTGGTTAGGTGGGAAATTTGGGTTCAAGTACCAATCAGAACAAATTTTCACATATCACTGTTAAGTGTTAAATCTATTCCTAATACAGCTGTTGACAAGGAAATCACAGTCATCGAATTATATTTCATAGTATTTTGTACAGCTGTGGATCATCAGCACTGTCTGTTCTTTCAGACATTCACACAAGTATTTCCACAAAGACATACATAAACTTATTGTCACAAAATCCCATCCAGGGCCGATGTAAGACTGATCTAAGGGTGACACAAGAGTAACTGACCCCAACTGAACTCCCACAGCTATGGCTATTAATAGTTATGTAATATGCAACAGTTACAAAATGTTCTATGTATTGTTTGAAGTGTACATATATAAACTTACAGTTGAAATCTATTTTCTTTCATGAGACTGATTACAAAATTTAGTTAGACAAATAGTGGCAACAATTTTTACACAATTAGCATATTGAAATAAATAGTTTCTCAAATCGAAAATTCATGAGATATTTACTGTTAATAATCGACTCACTACATTTTTCAATTACTCTGAAATTAAAATATGACTTTTGATACTAATATGATTTTGGTGTAATGACATTGAGATCCATGATTATTACTACCGTTTTTTCATATGCTGTTCCTAGAAATAACATTCTCAGTGTGTATTTACATTTGGTTTTACATATTTTGAGCTTTCAGTCAAGCGCTTTCTTAAGTCAATTGAATTTATATATTATGACCCTATTCCATCATAGGTTAATTAATTTTCATAGAAATTGTATGTTTAATGCAGGGCCATCCAAATAGGGCAGAGTTGGTACCTCACAATGGAACCATGAGTCAGCACAGTCAGTGCCATACGCTGTGAAGAATGATAGATGTTGGCATAGACACACCCTGAAGAGTTTCCACCACGTTAAGTAGAACCAAATGTTTAACTGTACATATACACCCTAATATAAATAAGAAACCAGAAAATAGTAGAGTAGAAATTTTACAAAAAATGGTAATTTTGAGACTTTACACAGCAGTACCAGCACTTTCTTAATGCACTTGAATATAAATGGATTAGGTACAACCAATCATAGTGGTAGAGTCAAGAAAATTGATAAACTGTAGATTTTACTCTCAGAATGTAAAAGTATTAAAATTATTTGTTTAAATGGACATTGACGTACAAATGATTGTCACAAGGCACTTGGGTTCAAGGCAAACTTCACGGAATTCACAAGAAAAAATGACAATACATAAACCTCTATCGATAATATTCTAGCTAATTATAAATTCGATGATATAAGGAAGCTATGTGTAGATTTAGGACTTTCAGACCATTCCGCAATGTTTATTGAGATGACTAATACAAATGAACAAAGAACTAGAAAAACCTGCAGCAAAAGACATTTTACTGTTGAAAACTTAAAATTGTTCTGCTCGGAATTAGAAGAGGTGGAGTGGCAAGTCAAAGGTGAGATGCCAATCTCTGTGCATTTTAACATATTTATTGAAATTTTTTTTATGTATTTAGAGAAATATTTCCACTTAGATTGCACTAGACAAAAGTATCTAATAAGCTAAATTTGATCACTCCTGCAATAAAAATATCCAGTGGAAAAAAAGATAACTGCATAAGGAACTGAAATACAACACAGACGCTGTTTTCATTTACTATGTTAAACAGTATAAAAGCATATTTAAAAGGTTAGTGAAAGCAGAAAAAGAACAAAAATTCTGCAGGGTGGGATGGCAACACTACGAAAGTAGTTAAAGCAGCTGCCAGGATAGTAGCTCACCCTCTTTGGTCAATAATTAATAAATCACTCAAAGAAGGCCACTGTCCAGATCTCCTTAAGTATACAGAGGTAAAACCTTTATTTAAGAAAGGTTCAAGAGAAGATATGGGGAACTACTGCCCAATCTCCATTCTCTCGATTTTTTCAAAAGTATTTTAAAAAGTGGTGGTAACACAAATTAAAAAAGTTTAGAGAAATCAAAGATAATTTCAGATAATCAATATGGCTTTCAGAAATGCAAGGTTACAACAGAGGCTATTAATGAGTTTGTGAAAAAAATCAGTTCTGCATTAAACAAGTAGAGAAAAGTTCCAGGATTTTTCAGTGACCTCGCGAAAGCATTTCATTGTGTAAACCATCACTTTCTCCTGTATAAAATGGAAAGATATTTGGGAGTTGTGCTTTAAGGTGGTTTAGCTCATACCTCACAAACAGAAAACAGAGGGTAGTTATATCATCAAGTAAGGGAAATTCGTTTCCTGAATGGATGATTATTTTGCAAGGCGTTCTTCAAGGCTCAATTCTGGGTCCAATTTTGGTTTTACTTTACATAAATGATCTACCCGCGACCATAAATTGACACTCAGTTTTGTTTGCTGACGATACTTCTGCTCTTGTTGAAAGCAATGACTGAACAAATTCCTTAAACTGTGACAAGAATATTAGATAGTTTGGAAAACTGGTTCCAACTGAATGGGCTAAAATTGAATATTGGAAAAACACATTTGCTGCGGTGTAAAACTAAAAACTCTAAGGTAAAAGAATTCCAAATAGTTTCAGAGACCAAGAACTGAAAAAAGCGGATTGTGTTTAACTTTTAGGCATGCATTTTGACCAAAATCTGTCCTGGTCTTCTCACATGAAGTATTTAGCAAGTAAATTAAACAGCCTGACATTTGCAATGAAGATTCTGTCATATGCAAGTAGCACGGAGACAAGAAAACTAGTTTCCACAGATACTTTGATCAGTCATAAGGTATGGAATTATTTATTGGGGAGGCAGAAGCAAAATGATTAGAATGTTAAAATTGCAAAAATCAATCGTTAGAAATATGTTTAATGCAAAACCGAAAGTATCCTGTCGGCCACTGTTAAGAAATTTAAAATATTAGGTGCTCCATTTTTGTACATTTATGAACTGATTATTTTTTAATGCAACAACACCAAGCCATTCATAGACAATAAATTTAAACGTCAATATGGAACTAGGAACAAGGAGAATCTCATGATTCCCACTCATAGATTAAAGCTGTTTGCACAAACCCCAGAGTACATGGGCATAAAAATTTACAACATTCTAAAAAAGAAACAAGTCCTCAGCATGGAGATGGAGCAACTAAAGCAAAAACTACGACAGTTGTTAGTTATGAAATGTTATTATGCCTTAGAAGACATTCTTAATGATTATATGACAATCTGAGCAAGAATGCAAGTGGACAAAAAGTTTTGTTAATTAAGGTTAGATGTTTTATGTCTAATAAATGACTGTAATAATTAGTCTCTCTTTCACAGTAATACTGTTGTTAGGCTACACACAATCTCTGCAATTCATAAATTAATAATTATTGTTTCTGTAATACATATGAACTGTAATTGCCGTATTGATTCGTCTCCTGTATGTTATGAGACAGTAAATTCTGATTCTGATGATGTCACTGTTGAAGACTTACTTATGTCAGAGCAGAGTGCCACTCAGCCCATTCTGCAATGATCACTGACTACAATAGCATTATCTCACTACAGAGCCTATAGTGCAAGAGTAGTATTGCATAGAACTATGTTTACAGTTAGTTGTAATTTGAGAGAAGAGACTATTATCTTGTAGTATATCAAGTGATAAAATAATGTTCAGTGTCGGTAATAGATAGACATGACATTCCTGTAGATTGTTTCAAAGTTAAATGTTTTGTCTTCTTCAAGTTTTAATAAACTTAACTAATAGTTTGTGTGTATTGTAGTATCAACTCAGCTGCCTCCAAAAATAAATATAAGAACCACCCACAGTGCTAATTAATGTTTTTTTGTCTGGCACAACATGTAATACAGTACAAGTTCTGTATGTATGTAACTTTGCCGAAAACATCTCAGAATTGTTTGGTATCAATCTGCTCATTATATACTGTTACAGTCTGCTACACCACATACCACTTAAGGTGGGATGTAACAGAAAATATAAAATTTATTTAAAAAATCATTACAGCCATATTTATTAATGTACAAATTTAAAATGTTGCATGTGTAAAGCAAAAGAGTTGTCTTTTAATGGAAAAATATAATAAAATACGCAGAATTAATATTTTGCCACAAATTTTAATTTTAATTTTTTTATTGTCTTTTTTTATAAAAAGCCTTAACTCAAATTCTAATCATGCAAATAATCTGAAATTTTTATTGTAGTGTCCTGAGAAGGTTATAAGACCATTGAACTATAGTTATTAATTTATGATCCAAATTGTATCATTAACAGAGTTTTTAATTTTGCACATCCTAAATTAACTTTTTTTCTACATACAGTCATCTAAACTTCAGAATGTAGCTGCAGGATAGGATATCATGTTTTTTAGTTCCATGGAGACAGCAACAGACTGCGAACAGTTCCTGAAAATTTCATAGCATTAGTGCATATACTTTTTGAGAAAAGGCTTCTAATAATGTAAAACAGAGAAAATGAGGTACAAAGATATTCTTCTTATACTTCTACATATAATAAGCTTACCTCAAAATCCTCCATACACATACTCTTCATCCTCTCCTCTTAGAATCAGCTGGCTTGTATTTGTTGGTAAGACACTGATGTGTTAGCTTTCTGGACCCTGCTCTCTTAAAAAGCTTTTGTTGAAAAGGCACCAGGATCTATACCAACTCACTTCACCACTTCAATTCTGTTATTATTTCCGTTACTGTAACATAAATCTGCATCATATACACCTATTTTGAGTACTTCAAATGCACATAATGTCCTTTTTGAGCACCTGATCCAAATTCAATTATTGAGAATTTCATTTGTATTTTGTGTCTTTCCATGAAGATACTTCTTGAATAAATCTCAGTTTGAAAGAAACAGGTGTCAATCCTTTTGTTGAACTTACATCAATCGTCTTTCGGACACAGATTGTGCATTGCTGTATGGTCAGTTAACAGTTTAGAGAAAAAATTGCCCACAAAACACGCCTCATTGCGTCTATATTGTGTGTGTTTTTCGTGGTAGATCTCCCATAAAATAAATGAGGAGAAACAATTTCTTTCAGAGTAGTCTCGTGGGATTATCCGAGCAGTCTAAGGAGCTGCAGTCATGGACTGTGCGGCTGGTGCCGGCGGAGGTTCGAGTCCTCCCTTGGGCATGGGTGCGTGTGTTAGTCTTTAGGATAATTTAGGTTAAGTACTGTGTAAGCTTATTGACGAATGACCTTAGCAGTTAAGTCCCATAAGATTTCACACACATTTGAACTTTTTTTTTCTTTCAGAGTAAGCCTGCCTTTTCCTCCTAGTGGTTTTCCATCCTCAAGTATTTCACCTTTCTTCTGTTTCATCAAGTGACAAAGCCTACCACTAAGCCTCTTTTGGATGTGACCAACAGATTCCAACTTTTCTATTGTTGTATTGTACAGATTTTCATCTGTTACAGTTTTGAAAGAAGACGAGTCCCCATCACCAAGGTATTTAGTATATACAACACTATTTTGGTCCTCAGATCTGGCGAACATCCCCATAACTGCAGCAGCCTCAAGACACCTCCCCCCCTACCTTGAGACACTATAATTTTAGAGCTTGCTACTGCATGCTTTTCTTGCCACACTTTCTCACTGTCTTTATTGTTGGATATTTTCCTTGTTGCACACTGGTGGCAGTATTTAGACACATCTCAAAATTTAAAATTTTACCTGAGTCAGTATGAATAACAGATGCAACTGCCTACAGAGATGTGTGACCCCTTTTCATCCAGCTCCCATCTACAGATACGCACAGGTCAGTAACATTCTTAGGAGATTCATTGTCTTGAATATATAAGCCAGGACCTACTTCTTTTTGGTTTATTTCTATCAATTCCTCCACTGCTTTTTTTTTATAGAAACTTTGGCAGTATCGCATACAGCATCAGACATTTCTTTATTTATGTTTTCAAACCTTGCACTAGGTGGAGGGATTTTCAGAAAACCACACAATAAATTACCTCCTTCCCTGCCCTGACCAAGGCATCTCAGAGCATATGCTAACCTAAAATTGTTTTCATACATGCCATTGCCCGTTTTTTTGGAGGAGGGAAATGAAAATTCAAAGTCATACAAATTAAAAATTAATATAAAATCACAAGCAATTACAACTCTTCTTTCTTCAACAACGATAATGCATTCCATATTTTTACAGCTGAAACATGAACATTAAAACTTTATAGCCTGGCAGAGAAGCTCTAAATCAGTAAGTCTGAATCCATTATAATCCATATCAATATCATTCACGCACCTGTACAATTCTCCTGTACCAAGTTCCGATGCTTCATTTCAAGCTGCTTCCTTTATTTTGTTGGTAAACCGATTTCCATGAAACCTCTGTTTCCTAAACACAGTTTTTCCACCACCCATTATGCATAAACCTTGACTTTCATGTACAGGTTTGCAAATTCAACCTTCCACCTACTAATTTGTGTCAGTATTATCAAAATGCAAATAAACCACATACAAGAAAGTTTTCAGGCAAATATATAGACGTCAGCCAGAGGTATAGATATGAGCCAAAGATATCAAAAGAAAATAGCCTTCACATTAACAAAAACTGCGCAGAAACTAGCAGTTTCCCAAATGTCGGAAAAGGTGGGCATGGCCACCAGTGCAGAGTTAATCAGTTTAACAATTTAAAGGCATTTCTAAAGCTGCTATCATGATAAAATTCACACCAACATAGATTAAACTGTGTAGATCAAGCAAACAATATTTTTGAAAAATCGATTTTTTTGGACCAAAACCCATTACAACTCCACATAACATCTACCTCCCTCCAGAGCACTGCACATAAGAATTATGGACGAGTCTGTCATGGCATGCACATGCCAGGATAGGAAGTTTGTTATACAAATCAATTATATTGTCTGTAACTGTTTGTGAGATAGAATAGCGATAAATTTTAATCTGTCATTTATATTACATAGGCATTTATGTAAAATATTGGTTACATAACGCTAATATATGTTTTCATTACAAATTAGTTAACATTGCCTTGTGTATGTCATTTTCAATAATTTTTTTCAAATTTTAATCTTTTGGAGTCTGTGTATAAAAATTTCTTTTATATTACACAGATTATTAACATATATTTTTCTTATAAATACCTCATAAATGTCCCCCTTCCACTTCTTGACTCACAAGCATGATCAAAACTTGTGTGTGTAGTGTCCCATTCAGTCTTGCACTTCTCATCAGTTTCATTCAGCTGTTTTACCTCTCTATGAAATATTGTATTGCCTCTATTACCAACAGATCAGTCAGAACACAGCTAAAAAAAACAAATAATCTTTATAGTGGTTGCTTAAATCATGCTTTGGTTCTTCAAAACTGTTATTTAGTTGCCAGAATGAGATTTTCACTCTGTAGCAGAGTGTGCATTGATATGAAACTTCCTGGCAGCTTAAAACTGTGTGCCGGACCGAGACTCGAACCTGGGACCTTTACCTTTCGTGGCAAGTGCTCTTGCCTGTGAAAGGCAAAGGTCCCTATTTCGAGTCTCAGTCCGGCACAGAGTTTTAATCTTCCAGGAAGTTTTGTGTTATTTAGTTGACATATTGGTGCTTCAGTATTTCCACTTAAGTTGTTACTGAAATAATTTTTTGTTTCAGCCTTTTCCTTTACTTACATTCTTAAACTGTTCTTGCATACCTGGATGGTGGCAAGGGGAGGGGGGCTATGGGGGCTATAGCCCCCCCGTTAATGGGGTACCATTTTATACTTGATAAAAAATCAGCAAATATATCACTTCAACAGATTCAATCATTTTTTTATAATTATGTAGCAATGTGGATTGCAATGTATTTCAAACATGTTTTAACAAATGAATAATAGCGGCAAACAGATTACTATCTAAACTATTAAATATAATTTAACTTAAAATGGGTGTATAATATTTATTAATATGCACTGGATGTATATGAATGTACCACTTACAATAATCAAGAAGGTTAAATATGTCAGGTATGCCTACCAACATTTAAATTGCTGACCCCAGACCAAAACTTCAAAATCACCAGACATCTAGGTCAAATCGCATTATGTTCCCGATCACATACATTCGGTAGATGCGTTGCAGTGCTGGCAACGCCAGCGGAGGCTCGCCACCTTCTAACCAGTAGATATAAACTACACATGAGAGATACAGGAATTTGTAGAAGCGCATTATAGAGCCGTTCATGTTCAAACGTAGTTTGTAGTAAGGAATATCAACGTAAATTAAGACCAGTTTAACACAACTCAATGAGTAGAAGGCAAATGTTTTTTAAATTATTCAGTTGTCTGGTGAGCGAGGCGACGTCACGGTGTATACAATCGCCGATTGTTGGTGGATTCTCATTATCTCAATAATTAAGTAAGGAAAATACAGGGTATTCCAACTTTGATCATAGATATTTCAGGAACGTGTTAAAAGGCGATGGTTCATTTATATATAGACAAATTTATAGGGCAGCATCTGATATTAAATTTCAAAAACCAACCAGAAATTGATATGATAACCCAAAAGTCCAAAAGAGATTGTAAATAAAATAACTCAAACCCGGAAACTGAGTGTAAAATTCATATAATGGCTGCAAACGAGTGAAGAAACCGACTGGACCAAAAAACAATCGACTGACTAATCGATTGTTAAAAACAATCAGTTGTCCTTCCAACTCTTCAATGTGCTGTCAGCGAACACTTGTATTCCGAGTACGATTATCGATATTACTGAAGTTGTGACTGAGTAGTATGACCCATTCATGTGTCGTGAAGTGTCAATTTTTTTCTGAAATAATAGTCTATTAGAGACTGGAATGAGTGATTAAGGATGTTGCTGCAATGGATGACAAGCTGGGTTATTTTGGAAAACCTGAGCTTAGGGCCAAAAACTCTCGGAAGGAATCTGAAGCTTGCACTATAGAATTGTAACTGTAACAGGCTTGTGCAGCTAGAGCCTACAATTTTGTCAACACAAAACAATTGGTAAGAGTCATATCTTCTTAATTTTAAATAATACTTCCTTCGTGTTACTGAGATTTTTTACTAGTAGTTATTAGTTTAATTAAGTAGGATTAGTGCAATTATGTTTAATCGATATCTAATGATAAGAATATGACTGCTTGAAAACATAAAAAATGAGGTCAGTTTTTAAAGACGCCACTCGTCTAGAAGTAGGTAAAATATTTTCTGTACAAACCAGCATTATTTAATTAATTTGTACTGAAAAGTAACACTTTATTGTTGTATTTTTTTTACTAAAGCTGGCTATACGTATTTTTGGTATTAATAATATCTACAAAATTTGTAAGATATGAGATGGTGGTTGTTTGTTCTATGACTGAGGACACCACTGTGTATGCTGTAATGACATTTATTTAATGTTGCAAAATTTTCAGATATATACACGCTTTTACACAGTTTACAACGTGACAGTATTAATACAGTTGTGAAAATGACGCATCTTGTCCTCTGAAATTTAACTAATCCTAAACACAACAATATTAAATTTTAACTAGAAGTTTCTTTACAAAATAATTCTTACAATTACGTTATGATGTTGGTTAGTACTACGATAAATCATCCAGTACCAGTTCAAAGTTCGGTACTATTTAGGATAACAATCAAGTTTACAGAGGATGGTTAGTTTTGTGACAAGTAGAGCAAAAGATTACCCAAGGTCGTTTTACAGTGAACGCAAGTTTACGCCTCTGCATACGGTATTTACCATAGCTGTGAGGAGCTATCATATGCATGGCTTTCTAAAATTCCTAAAAAACTTATTAAACCTTTGCTGAATTTTCCAGTAGAAACACTCCCTGTGTTTCTTGTTATGCGAGAAAACAAGTTCTCATCCCTAGTCTTCGAATATGGCGATATACATACACATGGCTGGAACAGCGTGCATATTATAATGCCCTCTCAGTTCTCTCAAGAACAATTAACTAACTGGCTGGTTCGTTTCTCCGCTGCTGGAACTAAACGACGCTACAGCTAATTTCTAGTTGGACGTCAGCTGCTGTGAACACAGTGTTCACGCAAATTTCTCTTCTGCGTCGTACAGGGCGTTATGTGCCCCGTTCTGCACTTGACGCTTGGTCAGAGAAGAGTCCTCGAAAATTTCCATCTTGTCTTTCTCATAGCGGAACTGTCTCCCCACCTGGGTTCTTTCGTTCTCCATGTCATGGCTTTTTTCGACCAATAGGGTCTGAGTCACCTCGTTGGTCAGTTGTTGACTCCCACCTTGGGACGCGCCTTTTTTTGCGTCACATACTTACAGGCAAATTTGCTCATTACCGCCGAATCAAGTTAAGTGTCATATTCACCTTCCTGTTATGATATACAAAACTCTTATGTGAGGTGTGAAATTGACCTTCATTTATTCTGCCACCTTACAAATTATTCATTACTTTCTTTCTCAACAATATCTATTAATTTTCAGTAATAGTCTATAAACATGTGAGAGCATTTCGGAAGTTTCTAATGGCTTTTCAAACTACTGGAAGAAAGCTTATAGGCCTTACGTGATGCGGAATCTTTCTTGGTTTTGCTGTAATTAATATGCCTGCGACCGGCTGATGGCACAGGGCGGAACCAAACAACGACCTTCACTCACATAGATCGCTAATTGTGAAGACTTTCTGTGAGAACATATGCAAACGAAACTTCCAGGCAAAGGCCACTAAATTAAGAGAAACTTAGATTTTATGTATCTTTGGATTCATGAATACCGTTCACGGACCAATTTCACAAACAAAAGTCTAAAAATACTGCGTAAACTGCGTCTTGACAGTTCTGAATTGGTAAAAGGCGGGTGATGGCAGTTACTTGTTCCAGGCTGCCAGTAACGCAAACCCTGTCTTAAGTAGCCATTGTTGTCTGCTTTCCTACTCTTTACTGCTTCACAGTCCTGAGTCTTTGTTTCCTTGTCATTACTGTACGGATTTACTGCAGTTAGTACTTCCATTAAGCATGTCAATACACAAGACCATTTCAATACTGTTTACTGAGGGCGCCCAATACGAATTTTTGTAGGGGGAGGGGGCAAGATAAGGATATGGGGTAATGTTAATGTTTTGGAAGACAAATGGTGACTTTCTAAAGATCATAATAAATTAAAATTAGTTATGTGTATAAATAAAGGTATATACTTTTGTGTTAAGCCACTTGTACGTAATACTGACATTTAAAGCATATTTCATTCACAGGAAGAAAGATCAGAAAGGACTGAAACATATTATGACCCATATGATATAGGAAGAGCTGTTAAAGGCGCCTTAATTGATGATGAGAAGCTTAAGTTTTTAAAGATTACTTGGAAGCCTCCTGCAAACTTTTCTTTTCGTACTCAATTAGAAGGGAAGCAAAATTGAAGGTTTAAGCGTGAATGGATGAGCCAGTACAACTGGCTTTCACACTGTAAAATGTTACATGGTGGATTTTGTACTGCATGTGTTCTGTTTTCTCCTTCAGGTTCTGGAATCGGCTCCCAGGTACTTATTGCAGCTTTCCATTATTATAAAAAACTGAACCCTTTAACACTGAATTGAACTGAATTTTATTTGATCCTGTAAGATTACATTTATACAGTAAATGTGTGTGTAATATAGAACATGTAAAAGTAGTAACATTCATTATCACTTATTTTTCTACCCCTTTAGCTTACATTTTTACATAATTGATAATGAATGACAATATATACAAATTTAATGGCATTAGTACTCTGCAACACTGTAAAACTCTTTTTCATTGAGATAGTCTTTAAGTTTCTTTGGAAAGTCATTGTCAAGTACACTATCTTAAAGGTTTTTAAGTAGACTTCTTAGCAGTCTGATACCAGAGTACAGAGGTCCTTTTCCTAGCATTGCCAGTTTGTGGGGTATGCTCTGTACTTCATTCTTCCTTCTTGTATTGTGGGCATGTACACTAGCATTTATAATCCAGTCCTAATTACCGTTTATGATATACATTATTGTTTTGTATATATACAACGATGAAAAAGTTACGATACCTAACTTCTTGAAACAGTTTCTGCATGTTTCAGAGGTCTTTCTTCTTAAAATGGTCCTAATTCCTTTTTTGTCTCTTGTTTAAGTTTCCCCAACCAGTCACTTCATTCTGTAAGTATGGTTCGCAAAGTGCATGATACAGTGTATACAGAAGGTTCTTGTCTGAATACTGCAATAGCTGCATCATTAAGAATATGACAGAGCTCAGTTTCTTACAGACATTATTAATATGTTTTTACCATCTCAGTTCATTATCCACAAGAATACCTAAGAATCTAGCAGATTTTACTTCTTCCAGCCTTGTTCCATCAACCTCTCCACGTCTACAGCCTTCTCCTTGTTTTTAATTACTGCATACATAGTCTTTTTTAAATTTATAACCAGTTCATTTTCCAACAGCTATTGAGCTGTGACATTTGCAGATATGTATGCTCTGCTCTCAAGCTGTTCCCTATTTTGGTCACTATTTAGTATTTTCATGTCATCAGCACACTATATTTTCTTTTCTTCCTCCTCAACACCTATATCATTAACAAACACATTAAATAACAATGGCCCCATTACTGAACCCTGTAGCACTCCATATTTGATGGTTTTGTTTTCTGATTGGTAAGAGTTTCCTAATGATACATACTGCTTGCACTTGCACAAGTATGATTTTATCCCTTCACCTGGTTGCCCTCAAATGCCATAGTTGCCTCATTTTTGTATCAGCATTTCATGGTCAATGATGTCAAATGCTTTTAAAAGATCCAGAAACATTACAGAGACAACCTTTTTTCATCAAAGTACTGTAAAATGCATTGTGTTAGACTGGAATTTGGTGATTCTGTAGATTTACCCTTTATGAAACCATGTCGTGAGGGTATGAGAATGTTATATATTTGTCCAAATAATTAGCTAATATAGTATACATAAGCATTTCTAGGAGTTTCGAGAAACCTGATATAAGTGAAACTGGTCTGTAGTTGTTGGGGTCGTCCTTATCCCCTTTCTTGGACACTGGCACCATTTTCGTTATCTTCAGTTTTTCTGGAAAAATTCCACCTCTGAAAGAACAGTTTGCTATGTTCAGCAGTGGTGTTATTATCTGCTCACTTGCCAGCTTTATTACGTGTTTTGATATTTCATCATTACCAGCAGATTTCGTGGACTTCAGTTTCTGTATAATTTTCTATAGTTCATCTTCCTGTGACTGGTCTTAGGAATGCAGTATTGCATGATCTTTTTGGTACCTTAATACTCTTCTGTTTTTGACTATTGATTTCCAATTTTAAGTTTTCTTCCACACTAATATACACTCCTGGAAATGGAAAAAAGAACACATTGACACCGGTGTGTCAGACCCACCATACTTGCTCCGGACACTGCGAGAGGGCTGTACAAGCAATGATCACACGCACGGCACAGCGGACACACCAGGAACCGCGGTGTTGGCCGTCGAATGGCGCTAGCTGCGCAGCATTTGTGCACCGCCGACGTCAGTGTCAGCCAGTTTGCCGAGGCATACGGAGCTCCATCGCAGTCTTTAACATGCCGCGACAGCGTGGACGTGAACCGTATGTGCGGTTGACGGACTTTAAGCGAGGGCATATAGTGGGCATGCGGGAGGCATGGACGTACCACCGAATTGCTCAACACGTGGGGCGTGAGGTCTCCACAGTACATCGATGTTGTCGCCAGTGGTCGGCGGAAGGTGCACGTGCCCGTCGACTTGGGACCAGACCGCAGCGATGCACGGATTCACACCAAGACCGTAGGATCCTACGCAGTGCCGTAGGGGACTGCACCGCCACTTCCCAGCAAATTAGGGACACTGTTTCTACTGAGGTATCGGCGAGGACCATTCGCAACCGTCTCCATGAAGCTGGGCTACGGTCCCGCACACCGTTAGGCCGCCTTCCGCTCACGCCCCAACATCGTGCAGCCCGCCTCCAGTGGTGTCGCAACAGGCGTGAATCGAGGGACGAATGGAGACGTGTCGTCTTCAGCGATGAGAGTCGCTTCTGCCTTGGTGCCAATGATGGTCGTATGCGTGTTTGGCGCCGTGCAGGTGAGCGCCACAATCAGGACTGCATACAACCGAGGCACACAGGGCCAACACCCGGCATCATGGTGTGGGGAGCGATCTCCTACACTGGCCGTACACCTCTGGTGATCGTCGAGGGGACACTGAATAGTGCATGGTACATCCAAACCGTCATCGAACCCATCGTTTTACCATTCCTAGACCGGCAAGGGAACTTGCTGTTCCAACAGGACAATGCACGTTCGCATGTATCCCATGCCACCAAACGTGCTCTAGAAGGTATAAGTCAACTACCCTGGCCAGCAAGATCTCCGGATCTGTCCCCCATTGAGCATGTTTGGGACTGGATGAAGCGTCGTCTCACGCGGTCTGCACGTCCAGCACGAACGCTGGTCCAACTGAGGCGCCAGGTGGAAATGGCATGGCAAGCCGTTCCACAGGACTACATTTAGCATCTCTACGATCGTCTCCATGGGAGAATAGCAGCCTGCATTGCTGCGAAAGGTGGATATACACTGTACTAGTGCCGACATTGTGCATGCTCTGTTGCCTGTGTCTATGTGCCTGTGGCTCTGTCAGTGTGATCATGTGATGTATCTGACCCCAGGAATGTGTCAATAAAGTTTCCCCTTCCTGGGACAATGAATTCACGGTGTTCTTATTTCACTTTCCAGCAGTGTAGTTATTATTCAGTATGTTTGCTATCTCCATACCATCTGTGACCACTGTGTTGTCTATTTTAATTGACCTAATACCTTCTTCTTTCTTTGACCCATCTTTTTCCTTTCTTTCAGCATTAATTGCATTCCAAGCTGCCTTTGCCCTGTTTTTCGAGTTCGTTGTGGTGGTGTCAATTGCTCTTGCTTTTGTTTCTTTTATTGGTTTTTTATACTTCTTTTTTAACGCTTTAAAGTTTTCAGCTTCACCCATCTCTCTCAGATCCTGCAGCTTCCTTCTCTGTTCTAGTATTTCATTGGAATCCACTGTGTTTGATCTTGCAGCCTTTCTTGTCTCTTTACTTTGGGAAATGCTACACTAGAATGGTATTTAATTGTTGAAATAAATGCATCATATTTTTCATTTACAATCTGGGCCTGTAACGTTTCATTCCAGGCTTCCTTACTTAACATTGTTCTAAAGATGTTGAAATTTTTTCACTGATGATCCTAATTTCTTTGGTTGTTCGTTTTGGTTCTGATATTGTGTCATTACTTCTGCACAAGCTGATTAGTTGTCCATGATCATCAGATATTTCTGTCTGAACTACATGTGACTCGTAGTTACACATATTAGTAATTACGTTGTCAATAACTGCCTCACTTTGTGATGTCACTCTTGTTGATGCAGTTATTGTTACTTTCATGTTATCCTGTATTAACACTTCTTCAAAATCCTGTATTATTTTTGTGTCTTTTCCCATGTCAATGTTGAAATCTCCACATATAATAAGGTTTCTCTTCATATTCATTACCAATAAGGTAGCAATTCTTTTAATAAAGATGCTATTATTGCCACATGGTGATCTGTACACACAAAACACTCTAAAATCCTCTGTCACTATACCAGTAACTTCAAAGTCTTTTTCTCTATCTATGGGCAATGTAGCAGTTTGATTGTTTACATTCCTTAGGAGAATGCATCTTTTAATATATACGAACGGCACCACCCTTATATTTAGATCTACAGAAGTAACTAGTCTAGTTTTTAGTCCTTTATTGCAACAGTTTACTTTCAGTTAGTCAGTGTTCACTAATGCATAATATGTCTGGTCTAACATCCTACAGGAGTACTTCTGCTTCTAATTTTTTGTTACCAAAGTATTGAATATTTTAATGAAGTACTTTTATGTAATTTTTCTTTTGTCGACTTACATGTTGTGAGCTGTATTCTGAGGCAAATTCTTTAGCATCATCTTTTTTAGTATGATGCTTATATTTTTCTTTTCCAGCTAGAGTGTATGATTTTTCACCCCCTTCAGGCCACATTAGTTTTCCTTGCTTCTAATGATTTTTCAGACATCTGCAAACATTCTGCAGAATATTACAGACCGCAGCCTATTTAAATGCAAGCCATCCTTCGCTAGTGAGTTTTCACATAGGATTTGTTTGGGTCTATAAAAACTGCCCCAATATGACCACATTGATCTTTAAGAGCACAGTTTATTTTGGTCATATATTTTTCATTCACTGACCTTCTGTTTAGGATTCCGCTAAGTATCAGCCGAGATTCTGCATACATATTTCATGCAGAACGAATCATGTTTCTTGTTTCGTTTAACAGTTCTTCCTCACTGCTGCTCCTCAACGAATTTGTTCCAACATGTATAAATACCCCTTTAGAATTATGTCTGGTTTCAAAATCTGGTTCTGTAGTAGCTTGTTTTGAATTTACCATATTTTTAAAATTCTTACCGAGTTGTTGCGTTCTAATTCCAGGTCGTACGTCGATCTTGCAATTGGAGATAGCGATATTCTTCAGCAGCGAATCGCCAATTATTAAAAAGTCATTTTTCTTTTGTTGCGTATCTGTCGCCTTGTTTTTCCTTTTGCTGTATGTCACCACCTTCCATTTATATTTATCTTCCCGTTTATGGCTTACTGAGTTTACCGAGACATCAACGGGAACACCTGAAATGTTGTTGTTTTCTAAGTCCGATCGTTCACTCGTATTTTCGCGAATTTTTTGCTTTTCCGTTTGATAGTTTTTACACACATGTGACTTCTTTTCTTGCAGTAGTGTATCATTTTCTTTCTTGATGGTGAAAAGTTCGGTTTTTAGTGCCTCAGTGTCACTTTGTAGTAACTTTAAAATTTCGTTTTATGTATCAACTGCACTTACAAGATCAGCCGTTTCGTCACGTAAACAACCGTGACATGTCAACGGAAAATCATCGCTGAGGAATTTTAGATTTACTTTCGCGCACTTTTCGTGTAATCAGTAGTTGCATTTGATACACAGAATACCCTTCAACACACCCTTTTCACATCCTGTACACCAAGAACTGTTCATTTTTTGCCTTTTTAACGAGAGAGAAGCGTCACTACGCTTTCCTATCGGCACTAACTTATCAGTAAACAACTTGGAGGTGTTGTTTTTAATTGGAAACATTCAGATACGAAAACATAATTATTCAAATAGTTTTCAGGCTTGCTTTTTCAGCAAAAGTTTCTATTTTGCTAACATTTCGAGTGATTACAAGGTTTGTTGTTTGCACTATTTTTTCTTTACTTAATTCTTTACCTAAGACATTTTTAATTTATTTTTATAGGCGTTGAAAACGGTGATAAAAGAACCATTGGTCAAATACAAAAAGATTACAGAAGATCTTCGTCGTAATGAAAAACGCAAAATATCACAAATTTTCCATGGAGAAGGCTATAGAGTTCACGAAGTTTATGGACTCAAGTAAAAAAAGTATTGCCATTGTCCTCGATGCCAAGAAATCTTCAGTTATAGAAGAAAACCGGAAACGCTTGAGGCCTATTATAAAGACAATAGTCCTGTGAGCTACAAATAACCTCTCTTTACTAGGACATCGTGATTGTGATTTAATTCCTCAGCTAAAAGAAGAAAAAACTGATGATCTTCTAGAGGGAAAACATGGAGTATTTAGGAGTCTTTAGGCTTATGATGAAGATTTAAAACATCATTTCAGTACATGTGGCCAAAACAGTTCTATGATAAGTAACACAGTCAAAAAAAAAATCATACATTGCCTCGGTGACGCTATTCGCTCCTCAATATCTAGGGATGTGAAAAAAGGCTAAATTTTGTAGTATTATGTGTGATGAAACAACTGATGTCACCACTAAGGAACAGACAACATTTTGTATTAGGTACATTGACATAGAGACCTTTGTTACCAAAGAAGAATTTTTGGGTTTTACCACAAATGTACCTCTACAGTCTAACATAACAGTCGCGACTCTCACTGCTGTAAAAGTTGTTACCATTTGACAGAAGGGGCGACACTAGCGCTCCAAGCGGCGAGTAAGGTGAACATCAGACGCGTCGTAAGCATAATGTTTGTTTTGCATCCATTTCCTACGTAATTTACGAAATATTTGAGTGATTTTCTTGCCACCAAGTGTTTGTATAGTATTAGTAGGCATATATGTTCCTAAGAATGATTCCAAAATAAGCGCAAGTATGAACAAAAACAATGAATCGACTGGCAAGCTCCAACACATTCGTGAAGAAATACTTTCGACGTTGGATAGAATTGCAGCTTACCACGTTGATATCAAAATAATATAAACACACGTATTCACACGTAAGAGGCACAGACATGTACCTCTACAAGAAAAGCGATCGACAGCTCACTTGTCGTTCTGTAGGCCACTATGGGGCTTAACTGCTGTGGTCATCAGTCCCCTAGAACTTAGAACTACTTAAACCTAACTAACCTAACGACATCACACACATTCATGCTCGAGGCAGGATTCGAACCTGCGACCATAGCGGTTGCGAGGTTCCCGACTGTAGCGCCTAGAACCGCTCGGCCACTTAGGCCGGCTTTGAGGATTCACACGACGCTGGCACTGATACACGAAGAGTTGAACTGGCTGCTTCTGTGCCATAGGACTGTTTTACAGCTTTAGATGGATTGTCGAATCTTTGTGACAGTTTACCCTTCATCATCAGTTGAGGTGGCTTATTTGGGACGTCACACATTGTGGGTACTGCATTCCACATGAGTTTATCATTGTCTGCGTTCATGAATTGATTTTGTTCGAAATGTAGCGAACAAACCCTGATACTGGTAAACTGGGTCTTTTTTCGTAAGGTCTTCTCGTCTGCTACTAACTAGCCATTTTCTGCTCCTAAAAATGGTGTCTTCTTTCTGTTGTTGCAGCAATTTATTGCGCTACAAACGCTCCCACTTGTAAAAACCAGTGTAGAAATCAAAATAAACAACCACTATTCGCTTTCACGATCGCGCCGAACTCACAGTTTAAGTTACTGGCCGCTTGGGGCACTGCTGGCGCGGTAGGCAACAAAATCGTATATACGTCAGTGGCTAAAAATGAAGTTCAACAACTCGATTACTTAACCTCTTAACATGTTTAAACGAGAGTTAGGTCTACATTTGAAGAAACCTACCAGCAGCCACTACCACAGTACTAAGCTGCATAAAACACGGCTATGGAGCTAAATCTGCCGTTTATAACGTTCATAAGTACAACATTATTCGTGCAGCTTGATTACATACGTCTCAGGATTAAATAACTCCTGTACATTTATATCCTATGGGAAAATACGATTGTCTAATCACAATCATTTTAACCTATCATGTTGTTTCCCTCCCAGAATGCGAGTGTATATTGTGTTTCCTGTTTTCTCTCCAACAATTCTCCTTTCCGCTTATCGTCTCTTAGAAATCACAATAGCACAAAGCCTATTACTTAGTTGGTTGGTTTGGGATATTAAAGGGACCAGACTGCTACGGTCATCGGTCCCCTATTACTTAATTACTACAAAAGTTCCAAGCGGCATATACAACTTCGACAAAAACAATAACAAACACAGATCTTTCTTCCCGCCAAAAATTTTGTCTTCAAAGATAATACTCGCAACTCCTTCAATTTGATCTAGTAACTTCTGTGAACTATGTCACTACCCATGTTTCGCTGTCGCTAGAGTCTAGTAGAAAATCGAGGCGAAGTGTCGAGACTGTGGATTTACTGAGCTTAAACCAACTACTGGCACTTTGATTGCAGAAGCCATCGATGAAGAACTCAAGACACTGGGACTGTGTTATCAATATCTTTGTGGACAGGGCTGCGATGGCGGCTCAAAAATGGCTGGGAGATTTAAAGGAGTTCAAGCTCTTATTTAAAGTAAACAACCGTTAGCTATTTATACCCACTGTTTTAGCCAGTCTTTGAACTTGTGCATTTCTAAGCCTTGTGATACTTAGAAATATGATGGGAATTGTAGAATCAGTTTCAGCATTCTTGTCTGCAAACAGAAAACGTTCCTAGAGGTAATTATATCACGACTACCATTCACAGAGTCAAAGAAAAGAAATTTGAAGGCAATGTGTCCAACAAGATGGGTGGAAAGACACGATACCCTTATTACTTTCAAGGAGCTATTTGTCCCGGTTGTGACCTTGCTTGACGAACTTTCAAGTAGTCATGAAAACAACGCAGAAATGGCTACTAAAGCTTGTATGTTTAGTTTTGCTGTCCGAAGAGTAGACTTCGAAGTAGCTTTAGCAACTGCAGCATATTGCTTCTCTTTAACTCTAAGGCTAAGCAAACAGCTCCAAAGTTAACAACTCCCTTAAGTTTAACAACTCCCTTAAATCATGTCAATGATGTGCTTGAGGTGTTCAAAAATATAAGGACGGATTCGGAAATAGAATTCTGAAGTATTTTTGAAGACGCTGTTAAACTGGGAGAAGATATTGTAAGCGTAATAGCAATGCCAAAAACTATTTCACCACAAATCAAAAAATACAACGTTCCTGCTTCAAACGCCGAGGAATACTTCAGGCGAACAGTATTTTTAACTGTTGTGGGTCGTTTTATTGCCAAGCTAGAAACAAGATTTTCGCGCCATATTACCACTTGAAAGTCTTATTCCTGCATACTGTTTAAAATACAGTGAGGATGAAGTGATCCAGGCATCGAGAAATATGAACAGTTTTTGGAGAGTTCTTCGCTTTTAAAGAAAGGAGAACTGAAACTATGGAAGAGAAACTGGGTTGATGAAAGTAAAAGACCAGAAACAGTAACTGAAGCATTCAAGAACTGTGACAAGCAGTTTTTCCCAAATGTATATGTTTCACTCTAAATATTTGGGACTATTCCTGCCACCACAAGCACTACTGAACAAAACTTCTCTACTTTGAGACGAATAAAGACTTAATTGCGTAACACAATGGAACAGGTGAGACTAAATGGACTGGCTCTTGCAAATATTCACAAAGAAAGAGATATGGACATTGACAATATCATTGACATATTCAGTAAAAAGAAACAGAGGCGAATGAGCATGACAAATTGGGCAGAAGACGGAAATATACAGTGAATTTTGTTATAGAGTTTTTTTTATATTCATGTCAAGTTCAAGATTTTACATTCATGTCACCTTCTGTATCCAGAATATTAATGAAAACTTATATGTTGTAAGTTGACCTTTTTCATGGTTTATGTAATTTATAAAATCTCCCATGTGAAAATAAGTATCTTTTACCCTGAACTCCAAAACAATTACCAAAAACCACTTTAAGCAACACCAAATTTTATCAATTTGTCGGCAGAGGATGGCAACTCTGGATGTGTAGTGTGTTGCATTGTCCTGCTGGAATCGCCCAACTCCGTTGGAATGCACAATGGACATGATGCAGGTGATCAGACAGGATGCTTACTTCCGTCTCACCTATCAGAGTCGTATCCAGATGTATCAGGGGTCCCATATCACTCCAGCTGCTCACACTCACACCATACAGAGCCTCCACCAACTTGAACAGTCCCTGCTGAAATGCAGGGTCCATGGATTCATCAGGTCATCTCCACACCCATGCACAGCCAACCAATTGATACAATTTGAAATGAGACTCTGCCGACCAGGCAACATTTTTCCAGTCATCAACAGTCCAATGCAGCAGTTTGCAGAAGGGTTGTACTTCTGTCACATTGAACGATTCTCTTCAGTTGTCGTTGGTCCTGTTCTTGCAGGATCTTTTTCTGGTCACAGCGACGTCAGAGATTTGATGTTTCACTGTATTCCTGATATTCACAGCACACTCTCGAAACGATCATACGGGAAAATCCCTACTTCATCGCTACTTCGGATATGCTGTGTCCCATCGCCCGTGCACAGACTAAAACACCGTGTTCAAACTCACTTAAATTTGGTAACCTGCCATTGTAGCAGCAGTAACTGATCTAACAACTGTGCCAGACACTTGTCCTCTTATATAGGCGTTGCCAACTGCTACGCTGTGTTCTGTCTCTTTACATACCTCTGTATTTGAATACAGATGCCTGTACAAGTTTCTTTGGCATTTCACTGTATGGTTGTGATATCCTTTACTTTTTATTAATCCATTAATATGTCTTAGATCTGTCACTCCAACTATATTCCACTGATCACTGTTGTATTGTATTGTATTTATTGCTCCTGTTGTCTACAAAGCAGCTTGTGCATAAGACATTGGACAAGTCAAATTGTAAGTATACAGCTGAGAGTCATTACAAGGCATACTTATTTAAGGTTAGAACAATACATTTTATACATAGGTGTTTATATAACACAGTTAAAAATTTAAATGTTCTGCAATGGAGTAAAAGCAGTGATGGTGTAAATATGACTTTAGAGGTTTTCCAAAGGTATTGACCTTGGTAATAGCTTTTGTGTTTTCAGGAAGTTTGTTATAAAGCTTAACTCCAATGTGAAAAGAACCTTTTTGGCACAGAACTGTGCTGATGAAGGTTACATGTAAGTTTCTGTGTTGTCTGGTAAAGTGACCATGTATATAACAGTTCTTTTGCAGTCTGCAGTCCTTACCTATTACATTTGTTTTAGGGAATCAAAGGGTTTTCATAATGTATACACATAGTAATGGAGGAATACCATATTTCTTAAACAGAGGTCTCTAGGCTTGCACCCAAACAAGATTCTAATGGCCTTTTTTGTGGTTTGAAAGTTCTATTAGCTGTTTTAGAGTTTCTCCAGAAAAGAAGACGAGAATGAAAGTAGGCATGATATCCATTCATTACTATTTTCTCACAACAGCATGATTTTAGTAACCAAAGAAGGTAACATGTTTTGCGCATTCCATTTTACATTGCTCTGAAGCCAAAGTCCTAAGAATTTGGTTTCAGTACTGTTACCAATTAGTTCGTCATTGATAGAGACCAATGGGATAAACATATCCTTGTTAGGAGCATTGTGGAATTTTAGTGCAATGGTTTTTTACTATTTATTACAAGTTGATTATTTTGTGCCCAGTTGCTACATTGTTTTGTGGCCATGTTTACTGACTGTAACAGTTCATTGCTGTCTCCCTTTAGTAGAACTGTGGTGTCATCTGCAAATATGAATGTTTTATGTGCATCAACATTTAAGTTTAAATCATTTACGTACAGAAGGAACAGAAGGGGTTCCATTACTGATCCTTGGGATACACCACATTTAATTTGTTTATAGTCAGATAAGTGTTTGGATACAGTTTTTACTTCAGTGTTTGTGTTGTTGATGCACACTGTCTGCTTACGATTAGTCAGGAAAAAACTGATTTAGTTGTTGGGTAGTCGTCGAATATGATATCTTTCGACCTTTGATAGCAGAATTTTATGATCCACCATGTCAAAAGCCTTTGACAGGTCAATAAATACTCCTACTGATACTGTTTTTTGTCCATTGACTTTAGGGTGGAATTGATGCACTCATAAATAGCATTGACCTCTTATTTCTGAATCCATGTTGTTCATTAGATGGGATGTTATTTTGATTTATAAATTTGATAAGATTTTCATACATAACTTTTTCTAACACTTTTGAGATGCAAGGGGAAATTGTGATGGGTTTGTAGCTATTTACATTATCTTTCTTATCTTTTTTATACTCTGGAATGACTTTTGATGTTTTCAATACGTCAGGGAAAGTGCCTGCCTGAAATGAGCAGTCAGATAAGTGTGTGAGTATTTCAATTAGGTTTAATGCACTCCTCTTCAATATTGCTACAGTTACATCATCAATGCCTGCAGAGTTGGAATTTTTTGTCCTTTCATTGCATTAGCTAATTCATCTTGTGAAACAGAACTGAATAACAGTGTTCCTCTATAAGCTCTTCTTTTACATTCTTTTGCCTGGGTGCTCTTATATAAGTCTGAATGTAACATATTATCAGCAACACCTGTGAAAAAATGGTTAAGTGTGTTGGTTACTTCTAAGGAGTTTGTTACTTTTTTATGCTCTTTACTACACTGTGCTCTCCCCCCTCCCTCTCCCCCACAAACAGATTTCTTTATTTATTTGTGTCATTGAGCTGATACACCAAGCATTACTCAAAATCCTCTCACACTCTAATAATTTTAGAGTGTGTTATACTTTTTATATAGCCCACTAAGGCAAAATATTCTGAGAACTTGTAATAGTTTGAGAACACACAGGTGCGTCCCTGCTCCGAGTTGATTGTAGCAATGCTGACCATCATTTCAGCACCTGACATTGGTTTCTAGTTATTATGTAGAAAACTCTACAAAACACCTTTTAGTCCATTTAATTTACGTACCAGGACACATTTGAAGAGAGATTGCTTATTTTATAATGTGATATTTACAGTGCACTGAAGCACTTTAGCACATGATCACCAGCCACCGATGGTCAAGAGACTGATGACAAATTTTAGTTTGACAGATAGAGGCAACAAGTTTGATATAATTAGTATGTTGAAATAAATAATTTTTCAGATTGAAATTTCATGAAATATTCATTGATAACAACAGATTGAATATATCTTTAAATTATTTTGTAATTAACCATGACTTTTGACACTAATGTAATGTTTGTGTTTTTACATTGTGCTAAAATATTTCTATAAGTCAGTTGGATTTTGTATATTATGCACCAAATTTCCTTGTAAGTTACTTAATTTTCATAGATACGCAACACACTAATCAAAATAAATGTATCCCCCAAAAATTGCCACAGTCGCATGAAAGGTACCCAACCTAGTATGCACATTTTCACATGCAAAACAAATTTATATCTTTGATCGAGGTCAGTGCAATTTACAAGCGCGAGAAAAAACACATACTTATAAAACACTAATGTAGAAAACAAAACAAGACAAACAACACAACGCCGCTCAACAACACCGTGAATCTTTTGAAATTCTGCTCTGGGCACCATTTGTAACAAATGCTCACATTGATGGACAAACAACTGAGTGTTGGTGTCTGCGATTAACAGCTACAGCTCAATTATCACCAAAAATCGTAATATGGATCAAGAAACACATTGAACTGATATACAAGACAAAAGTTACTGAATCCCTAATATTAACCGATCAACAGAGGAAAGATTTATATAAAATTTTAATGGAGTATTAAGTGGTGTTTTCTGATTGTCCAGGTAACATCAGCGACTATATTTAAGTTCAAAATCAAAGATGACACTCCATTCTTTTGCAAACTGTATCTAATACCAGCGAGTTAAGTAGTTCGTGATGAGATTATCAAAATTATTGATAGTAAAATTATAGAACGAAGTTCCAGTGTAATGAATAATCCACTGGACATGGTGAAGGAAGCTACAGGTGGGGTATGATTAGTCTTAGGCGCTTGTAGAGTGAATCAAGTGGGTTGACAACTTTAGAAGTTATAGGCAAACCTTTTGTAGGAGAACCTCTAATTAAGTGTTTTAATTGGCCTGAACAACCTAGTGTCAATTACAAAGTACATCAAGAAATAGTTTCTAAAAATTTAATTGAAAAGGCGCTACAAACAGTAAGTAAGCATAACGGAAAGGCTGTGGAAGCTCAGAACCAAGTCGATGACCTGGTTCTTATAAAACAGCATCTTCCCAGCTCGACTCTGAAGAAAGAGACGCTATTTTTAGTAGATCCCACAACTGGATTAGAGAAGGGTAAATACAATCAAAAGGATGTAAAATTGTATATCCCCAAAGGATGTTAAAAATCTAAGTTAATGAGCGGTGTAACGACTGTCAGATCCCGAGTTGTTTTTACGTTTTATCCAAATAGTTTCCTGCACCGAATTCATTTAAAATCTAGAACTATTCTGTAATCTTATTGCTTAGAAAACCGGATATGACTATGAAATAGAGAACAACTTAAGAGAAACACAGAAAATATTAGTGATATCTATACAAAATAAACTAAATAGAGTATTATATTTGGGGAAAATATAGTAAGGTGTGACTATCTGAACAACTGCTATACCATAGTGTATAGATTTTCTATTTTGTGTAGAGTATTTTATACCTTTTATGAGATGTGAGGGTTTGTATAAATTTCGAAAGGGGTGGGTATTGTAGCTAAGAGCATGATTTCCAAGAACAGATAAATCATGATTAAAACAAAATACACATCACGCCTTTGAAACAACCCTCAAAGACAAGTGTGCCTGATTTTTCAGCCTTTGGCGTTTTCATAGGGTTGCTAGGATCTCCTTCGGGGCCCTCAAAGGGTCAAGGTGGGACAAGTCCATTCTGTAGGACACGATTTAACACCAAACCTCCTCTGGCATCTCACTCCAAGTACCTGTGGGGTAGAGGGAAGGGTGGGGAGGGTTTCCTGTCTTTGGGGCTATTTTCTTTGTCATCTTTCATCCTAGCATCCATATCTATTTTTTCGTTTCTCACTTCTCATTTGAGGACCTGTCAATTTTTTTCCCCTCTTTCCATTTTTAAAAACTTCTATCGCGGAAGTCCTTCCTTATCGTCGTGGTTACTAAAAACCTAAATCTTATCTTTAGATAATAAGGACAAATAATCAGACTACATCAACAAACGTCCACATACACACAAATATACACTTCTACACAAACATAAAATCACATAAGAGGAAGCCTGTCACAATGTGAGAACCGCCAGGTGTCGTAGAGAAAACGTGTGTGCATATGGAAATATGCACACATATGTAGGAAGCTATGATGGTTCTACATCGAATATACATAAGAAGAGGTGCACATACATAACAAATAACCATAAAGTAGTAATGAGTAATTGATAAATAAGAGAGAGGCATGAGCAAAGAAAGAAAACGTAAGTAGGAGTATAATTAGTCATGTTGATCATTAAGAAACATGGGTGTAATAAGTACTCTGATGAATTGAAGGATAGTGGGACATAAATAGTATATGCAGACCTAGTATCCATTGAAAATATAGAAGTTGATAGGTAGAGGGGGACTCTAGGGAGTAAATGATATATTAAAGAATGAATGCGAAATTTAAGATAGATTTATATCTTTACCTGAATATACTTAATTAGGGTATAAATAGAAACGTATACTAGGATAATGAACCTGAAGCCTACTCAGAAAGGATAAGGGGGGCATACCTGGCATTCACTAAGTATAAAGGGCAGGTGTACCTACATCGTGATAGGGCGAGCTGTGGCCTAAAAATAGGGATGTTTTTGTAAGGGATGTACCTAACAGAATGGAAAGAGGAAGTGTTCCTGTAAGGTCAACCCACAAGCAAGGAATAGGTGTGGATTCCTAGGAGAAGGGAACAGTATCACGACAAAAGTAACATATTTTATAGGGATTATTCTAGGGAGTATGAATTCTATGAATGACTAGCATTATCATGTTTCGTGGAACGAACTGGAAGTCAAAAGAACGCTATCATTTCGTCCAGAGTTCCTCCAAGCTACAAATAATGAAAATAATACACTCCTGGAAATGGAAAAAAGAACACATTGACACCGGTGTGTCAGACCCACCATACTTGCTCCGGACACTGCGAGAGGGCTGTACAAGCAATGATCACACGCACGGCACAGCGGACACACCAGGAACCGCGGTGTTGGCCGTCGAATGGCGCTAGCTGCGCAGCATTTGTGCACCGCCGCCGTCAGTGTCAACCAGTTTGCCGTGGCATACGGAGCTCCATCGCAGTCTTTAACACTGGTAGCATGCCGCGAGAGCGTGGACGTGAACCGTATGTGCAGTTGACGGACTTTGAGCGAGGGCATATATTGGGCATGCGGGAGGCCGGGTGGACGTACAGCCGAATTGCTCAACACGTGGGGCGTGAGGTCTCCACAGTACATCGATGTTGTCGCCAGTGGTCGGCGGAAGGTGCACGTGCCCGTCGACCTGGGACCGGACCGGAGCGACGCACGGATGCACGCCAAGACCATAGGATCCTACGCAGTGCCGTAGGGGACTGCACCGCCACTTCCCAGCAAATTAGGGACACTGTTGCTCCTGGGGTATCGGCGAGGACCATTCGCAACCGTCTCCATGAAGCTGGGCTACGGTCCCGCACACCGTTAGGCCGTCTTTCGCTCACGCCCCAACATCGTGCAGCCCGCCTCCAGTGGTGTCGCGACAGGCGTGAATGGAGGGACGAATGGAGACGTGTCGTCTTCAGCGATGAGAGTCGCTTCTGCCTTGGTGCCAATGATGGTCGTATGCGTGTTTGGCGCCGTGCAGGTGAGCGCCACAATCAGGACTGCAAACGACCGAGGCACACAGGGCCAACACCCGGCATCATGGTGTGGGGAGCGATCTCCTACACTGGCCGTACACCTCTGGTGATCGTCGAGGGGACACTGAATAGTGCACGGTACATCCAAACCGTCATCGAACCCATCGTTCTACCATTCCTAGACCGGCAAGGGAACTTGCTGTTCCAACAGGACAATGCACGTCCGCATGTATCCCGTGCCACCCAACGTGCTCTAGAAGGTGTAAGTCAACTACCCTGGTCAGCAAGATCTCCGGATCTGTCCCCCATTGAGCATGTTTGGGACTGGATGAAGCGTCGTCTCACGCGGTCTGCACGTCCAGCACGAACGCTGGTCCAACTGAGGCGCCAGGTGGAAATGGCATGGCAAGCCGTTCCACAGGACTACATCCTGCATCTCTACGATCGTCTCCATGGGAGAATAGCAGCCTGCATTGTTGCGAAAGGTGGATATACACTGTACTAGTGCCGACATTGTGCATGCTCTGTTACCTGTGTCTATGTGCCTGTGGTTCTGTCAGTGTGATCATGTGATGTATCTGACCCCAGGAATGTGTCAATAAAGTTTCCCCTTCCTGGGACAATGAATTCACGGTGTTCTTATTTCAATTTCCAGGAGTGTACATACTAGGAAATGGTAGTGCAAAAGATAAGATTAGAAAATAGATGAGTCATGTGTCATAAACACCTGAAGTTTATTATTGAAGAAAATAGAGAAAAGAAAAAGAGTCCTCACAATTTCTAAACATTAGTAAAGCTAACTAAAACTACGACTAAATGCTCGTGTCTTAATAACAAAGTAAAACAAGAAAAGAACTGAGAAGCAATAAGCGATAGATTGTCCAAGAGAGGACAGAGAATTGTTATGGAAAGGAAAGATATGGACATAAACATATGTAAGAAATGTATACTGTTAAGATATGAAATGTTATTATGAGTGATATTATTTGCATAATGATTATGTATAAAATATCACGTGTTTGATCTGGGGGGGGGGGGGGGGGGGAATATGTAGTGATTTGAGAATTTTTGTGTAAATTATAGAACCACTCAGCCTTCTACTGTCTCAAACACAAGATATTCTGGATATGAGTGTGGGATGGTAGAATCCTACCTACTGCACAACACATGTTTGTGTGTGCAGGTTTAAAATCAGTTGCGGGAAGAAAGTAGACACAGCGGTTGGACGGCACCTTCAAGTACCTGTCGGGCAATCCATAGATGTTTTAGTGAATGGGTAAGGAAGAACCATCTACATCTACATGACTAGTCTGCAATTCACATTTAAGTGCTTGGCAGAGGGTTCATCGAACCACAATCATAGTATCTCTCTACTATTCCACTCCCGAACAGCGAGCGGGAAAAACGAACACCTAAACCTTTCTGTTCGAGCTCTGATTTCTCTTATTTTATTTTGATGATCATTCCTACCTATGTAGGTTGGGCTCAACAAAATATTTTCGCATTCGGAAGAGAAAGTTGGTGACTGAAATTTCGTAAAAAGGTCCCGCCGCGACGAAAAACGTCTATGCTGTAATGACTTCCATCCCAACTCGTGCATCATATCTACCACACTCTCTCCCCTATAACGCGATAATACAAAACGAGCTGCCCTTTTTTGCACCCTTTCGATGTCCTCCGTCAATCCCACCTGGTAAGGATCCCACACCGCGCAGCAATATTCTAACAGAGGACGAACGAGTGTAGTGTAAGCTGTCTCTTTAGTGGACTTGTTGCATCTTCTAAGTGTCCTGCCAATGAAACGCAACCTTTGGCTCGCCTTCCCGACAATATTATCTATGTGGTCCTTCCAACTGAAGTTGTTCGTAATTTTAACACCCAGGTACTTAGTTGAATTGACAGCCTTGAGAATTGTACTATTTATCGAGTAATCGAATTCCAACGGATTTATTTTGGAACTCATGTGGATCATCTCACACTTTTCGTTATTTAGCGTCAACTGCCACCTGACACACCATACAGCAATCTTTTCTAAATCGCTTTGCAGCTGATACTGGTCTTCGGATGACCTTACTAGACGGTAAATTACAGCATCATCTGCGAACAGTCTAAGAGAACTGCTCAGATTGTCACCTAGGTCATTTATATAGATCAGGAACAGTAGAGGTCCCAGGACGCTTCCCTGGGGAACACCTCATATCTCTTCAGTTTTACTCGATGATTTGCCGTCTATTACTACGAACTGCTACCTTCCTGACAGGAAATCACGAATCCAGTTGCACAACTGAGACGATACCCCATAGCTCCGCAGCTTGATTAGAAGTCGCTTATGAGGAACGGTGTCAAAAGCTTTCCGGAAATCTAGAAATACGGAATCAACTTGAGATCCCCTGTGGATAGCGGCCATTACTTCGTGCGAATAAAGAACTAGCTGCGTTGCACAAGAGCGATGTTTTCTGAAGCCATGCTGATTACGTGTCAATAGATCGTTCCCTTCGAGGTGATTCATAATGTTTGAATACAGTATATGCTCCAAAACCCTACTACAAACCGACGTCAATGATATAGGTCTGTAGTTAAATGGATTACTCCTACTACACTTCTTGAACACTGGTGCGACCTGCGCAATTTTCCAATCTGTAGGTACAGATCTATCGGTGAGCGAGCGGTTGTATATGAGTGCTAAGTAGGGAGCTATAGTATCAGCGTAATCTGAAAGGAACCTAATCGGTATACAATCTGGACCTGAAGACTTGCCCGTATCAAGCGATTTGAGTTGCTTCACAACCCCTAAGGTATCTACTTCTAAGAAACTGACGCTAGCAGATGTTCGTGTTTCAAATTCTGGAATATTCCATTCGTCTTCCCTGGTGAAGGAATTTCGGAAAACTGCGTTCAATAACTCCGCTTTAGCGGCACAGTCGTCGATAACAGTACGTCTTGCCGCTTGTGTACTTTACATACGACCAGAATTTCTTCGGATTTTCTACCAAATTTCGAGACAATGTTTCGTTGTGGAACCTATTAAAGGCATCTCGCATCGAAGTACGTGCCAAATTTCGCGCGTCTGTAAATTTTAGCCCATCTTCGGGATTTCGCGTTCTTCTGAACTTCGCATGCTTTCTCCGTTGCCTCTGCAACAGCGTTCGGACCTTTTTTGTGTACCACGGGGGATCCGTTCCATCTCTTACCAATTTATGAGGTATGAATATCTCAATTGCTGTTGCTACTATATCTTTGAATTTGAGCCACATCTCGTCTACATTCGCATAGTCAGTTCGGAAGGAATGGAAATTGTCTTTTAGGAAGGCTTCTAGTGGCACTTTATCCGCTTTTTTAAATAAAATTATTTTGCGTTTGTTTCTGATGGATGTGGAAGAAATGGTATTGAGCCTAGCTACAATGACCTTGTGATCACTAATCCCTGTATCAGTCATGATGCTCTCTATCAGCTCTGGATTGTTTGTGGCCAAGAGGTCAAGTGTGTTTTCGCAACCATTTACAATTCGCGTGGGTTCGTGGACTAACTGCTCGAAATAATTTTCGGAGAATGCATTTAGGACAATCTCGGAAGACGTTTTCTGCCTACCACCGGTTTTGAACAAGTATTTTTGCCAACATACCGAGGGTAGGTTGAAGTCCCCACCAACTATAACCGTATGAGTGGGGTATTTATTTGTTACGAGACTCAAACTTTCTCTGAACTGTTCCGCAACTATATCATCGGAGTCTGGGGGTCGGTAGAAGGAGCCAATTATTAACTTAATTCGGCTGTTAAGTATAACCTCCACCCATACCAATTCGCACGGAGTATCTACTTCGACTTCACTACAAGATAAACCACTACTGACAGACACAAACACTCCACCACCAATTCTGCCTAATCTATCTTTCCTGAACACCGTCTGAGACTTCGTAAAAATTTCTGCAGAACTTATTTCAGGCTTTAGCCAGCTTTCTGTACCTATAACGATATCAGCTTCTGTGCTTTCTATTAGCGCTTGAAGCTCAGGGACTTTTCCAGCGCAACTACAACAATTTACAACTATAATTCCGACTGTTCCTTGATTCAAGCACGTCCTGTAATTCCCAAGCACCCTTTGACATTGCAGCCCATCCCGCACTTTCCCGAGGCCTTCTAACCTAAAAAACCGCCCAGTCCACGCCACACAGCCTCCGCTACCCGTGTAGCCGCGAGCTGAGTGTAGTGAACTCCTGACCTATTCAGCGGAACCCGAAACCCCACCACCCTATGGCGCAAGTCAAGGAATCTGCAGCCAATACGGTCGCAAAACCGTCTGAGCCTCTGATTCAGACCCTCCACCCGGCTCTGCACCAAAGGTCCGCAGTCGGTTCTGTCAACGATGCTGCAGATGGTGAGCTCTGCCTTCATCTCGTAAGCAAGACTGGCAGCCTTCACCAAATCAGATAGCCGCTGGAATCCAGAGAGAATTTCCTCAGATCCAAAGCGACACACGTCATTAGTGCCGACATGTGCCACCACCTGCAGCTGGCTGCACCCTGTGCTCTTCATGGCATCCGGAAGGACCCTTTCCACATCAGGAATGACTCCTCCCGGAATGCACACGGAGTGCACACTGGATTTCTTCCCCTCCTTAGCCGCCATATCCCTAAGGGGCCCCATTACGCGCCTAACATTGGAGCTCCCAACTACCAATAAGCCCACCCTCTGCGATTGCCCGGACCTTGAAGGCTGAGAATGATCCTCTGAAACAGGGCAGGCAGCTGCATCTGGCTCAGCCAGAGACAGTGCCTGAAACCGGTTTGTCAGACGCACCGGGGAGGCTTTCTGATCAGCCTCCGGGGACGCCTTTCGCTGCCTGCCACGCCTTGGAACGACCTCCCAATCAACCACAGGCGAGGGCTCAGCCCCACTGCGCGCAGCAACCGGGGCAACCACAGTGGCAGACCGATCCGGGGACAGACGGGACGAGGTTGACATCCCCGTGATACCCAAGTCCGGCTCCCCACAGTGGTGCCCATTGGCAACAGCCTCAAGCTGCGCGACCGAAGTCAGCGCCGATTGCACCTGTGAGCGAAGGGATGCCAACTCAGCCCTCATCCGAACACAGCAATCGCAGTCCCTGTCCATTCTAATCGATGTTTAACAACAGTTACCGAAACACGAGTCCGTGCCTAGATAACGCAAGCGAAACACGCAAAGAGTGTATCAACTAACCTGTACAAATGCCTAACGACTGCGCTACAATCTGCTGAATTTACGATTACAGTAACTAAAACTCGAAATTGCACCTCCTATACGAAACTCACACGCAATTTAAATAAGAATCTACGAAGTAAACACTAAACCGCGATGCTACAACTGTCAGATACTATAATACGCTCGAAATATATGAATTAAACAATGCAAGTACCCAAAAACACGCAAAGAAATTAATTAAACTATCTAACAAATAAGTAAGCTAGGGTTATACGACTTGCTGCTGCAGCTGCTTATCCAGCGGCGGCAGGGAGCACAATCATGGAGTTTATATGCAGCTCTGTGCTTATTGGGTCATAGACTATTGTTATTAAAACAAGAACAGTTGAATAAGTACTCTTGTAGATCTTGATGCAACCTTGTTAGAGGCAAGACTCATCTTATGATTCATGTTAGGAAATGTCATGGTATCCAAGCCATCTTTCTTTTAACTGTAACTCAATTTGTTTCGAACATCTGACTGTATGAGAGACTTGCAGGAAATTACATGTTCGTGTGGAAAGTGACATTTTTATTGTGTATGCAGGTCATATACATCATTAGTTGACGAAAAGTAAAGTTTGTATGTCTACTTATTTCATAAGTAGAAAGATCTAAAGTTCCTGTACCTAGCGTTAATCAACTGAGAAGAAGTCAAGAGGGTTCCCAGCAGCCGACTATACAATAAAGAAGAGTGGCTGCAAATGCCAAGTAAGTCAGCTCATAAAATAAAGAAGTGGAAGGTGGTTTGGGAGAATAAGCCAATATAACCCAGATCCTCACTCGCACTTTAAGACGTCAGAACGCTCAAATACATAATCTAAAACATTTACTTCAAGTACAGGAGGCACATCAAACTGTGGTAAAATTTCACCACAAACAAAGAGCAGCCAATATTTACAAACAGAATCATAATAATAATACAATTTTGTTATACATACATACATTAAAATGTAACACTTAATTACCATTTGCTCAAATAATAAATTCATCCTCTATGAATTCTTCTATTGAATTGTAGCATTCCTCCCAAGGAATCTGCTGTACCCTCATTTTTAAAATTTCTGGGCTCATATTAAATATGTTTTTGCTTATTAATATTGTCATTCTCATTCACTCTGGAGTCTATCCATATAATTTCAATTAGTGTGTGGGTAGCATAAAATTATTTTTAGTTCTTCCATTATATGAATGGTTAAAATGATTCTCCTCAAGTAATTTTTGTCTGCTGTGTAGGACATTTCATAAACGTATATGAAGGGAACAGTTAGGATTTGCAGTCTCCGAAATAATGGGCGACAAGACTTTGTTTGCTGAGCAGTACACAAGTACTGGACAAATTTCTTTTGCAATTTCAGTGTTCGAGATAAACTATATTAACTTCCCCAGAAAAGTATCCTATATCTAATAACAGAATCAAAATAACTATTATAAGCAATTTTTGTGCAGACAAGTCAGTGGAATTAACTAGTATTAGCGTTGTAAATACAAAACTGCTTAGTTTTTTGATAGGAAGTCAATATGTGTATTCCAACTTAAGTTCTTGGCCACATTTAGTCCCAGTAAATTGACCATGTCAACTTTTTTCATAGGTTGATCGTTATGTTGTATTTTAAGTTCCACACATTTTGAATGTTTGGTTTTGAAATTTACCATACAGGTTTTTGTAATGTCTCAACCCATTTAACTGGAACCAGTGTTCTAAGGTGTCCACTGTGCTTACGATGGAGCTCGGAATTTCTTCTGCATTGCCATCTTCAATTAAAACAGAAATATCATCTGTAAACAGAACTGATGTGGAATTTATATTTAAGGGTAAGTCATTTATGTAGAATAAGAACAGGATTGATCCCACAATGGGGCCTTGTGGCACACCTTGAGATAATGTTCTCATTTTACAATAATAATTTACTGCATCTCAGGTGATGGTTACCCTTTGTTTTCTGCCCCTTCTTTTCTGTTGTGTAAGTATGATGTGAGCCTATTTAGAATATTGTCCTTAATACTGTATTTGTGTAATTTGTAGCTAAGCAAGTCATGATTCACGAAATCAAATGCTTTTGATAGATCACAGAAGATACGTGCAATTTTACTGCTCTGATCCAGTGATTTACCTAACTTGTCAGTAAAGTTTATACTGAATCTTTTTTACTATGGTATATTTTATAAATGTGGATGAATATTATTATGGAATTGTGGAATTTAGTGCTCCAGCTAGCGTAAATTACAATGGATATTCATATATTGGCAATAGTTCAGTAAATGAATGATTATTAGGCAAATTTCTTCAAACTTAATGCATCTCAATTAAATTTCCTGTTCTATTATTAAATATATGCATGAGTCTAGTTACCTTTAATACTTAAATATTCACACACAACTATTAGTACATGGAATAATTTGAGATATCGCTTCTTATCCTTAATTAAAAGTACCTGAATGAATTAGATATTTCACACACATGCCACTTTTTTTACTTTATAATAAAAATTATTTTTATCAGAATATGCACACAATACTATGGAAAGCACAATATTATCACTTCACTTCTTAATTAATATTTCTTTTTTACCTTTTTTACTTGAAGTGAAGATCAGTAGGCATGCAGAATGCTGAAAAACGGTTAATTTGTGTTTTTTGTCATCTCAGCGAAATTTCAAACTGTCTTCTCGCCTCACAAGAAATTCAGAATAATTTGATTTAATCTCATGAGCATCGTGTTGGCACTGTAAGAAAAAATGGAAATTTGGGACAACTGTTAGGAAATGAAAGCAGAAATGTTAAATTAAACAATTATTATTTAATGAAGTAAGTAATTTGTACAGAAATCTAACATTTTGTGAATAATTCTCATAGTTTTCAACATAACAAAGAATTGTGCTGTATTTCGGAGCAGTTCTTGAAAATTGCAATAATCTTAGCTCAACTTTGGAGCGAAAGAATAAAGCATTCATCATAAGGTCATATTAGTACTTGCAATAATAATACACTGATTAAATAAATTCCCAGCAGGAATACAAGTTTAGTTCATTCGAACAAAATGGAAGAAAATAGGAGTGTGATAGCGTAAGATGCTGTCGGAATGGAGCTTGATTGAAGAAGAGAAAGAAAAGACTAGGGCGCATTCTTATATAGAACAAAAATCTGGGCTTGCATTTCACTGACGTGCAGTGCAGTTTATTGACTCAGTGGTTAAATTATATCTTTAAACCTTAATATTCTTATAGAAAAAGAAAATAGTGTGTTATTACTTCGCAGGCAGGACACAATATTATATCGCCTCCCCCCCCCCCCCCCCCCCCCCAGACGGGAATTTAAAAACTATTTACAACATTTTTGAAATTAGCGTCTATTTTTGTAATAATAAATTCTATGATTAGTCATAGACAGGTATCAGTTATTCCGATTGCACCCTCACAGTCTGACTATGGTTTTGTTAAATTTCGATGGGCACACCCATTTCGCAGTGGAGTGTCCGGGAAAAACAAAACCGTTAAAAAAATGCCCTCATGAGCCGAGGGTTGCATTTGTCTACTAGTTATATTACAATCAGATCTTTATGATATTTCAATTAGTTGTTAGACATTGCCTAATTATTGATGTTTTCAATAAAATTCCTTTTAAATTGGCATTCACTAATTTTTAGTTTGCTCTATTTGGAAGTTATGCTTTCATAGAATATTACCAGATAAGAAATATTTAACGTCAATTCATTGAACTAGTGTTCGATCATGTTGATACCTTATGATTACTTAAATATTTGAACTTAAATCTCAATTAATGGCATTATCATAGAACAATAAATATACCTTTTGTTATTAACGTCATATTAACATGGAAAAGGATTTTCCTCTGGATTATCATTACACAATACATCATAAATTGAAAAAAAAGGTAAAATCTTAAATATTTTACAATACGGTTGCAAAAAATTTGTGTTACTGTGAATTAACAAGTTATTAAAACGATGTACTTTAAAATGTTATTGTGTGGGTAGTGTTATTGTGGGTATTTTATTTCTCATAATAGCTTTCTATTTAAATCTTCATGTGGTGAAATGATGAGTGACTTGATTGAAGTGTTGGTTGAGGTGAGGAAAAAAAAATTCGTCGCAATAGATCGGTAGCCAGATGGACCTGTTGTGATTCACCAACGGCTGCTGGCTGCAACTTTCATTCTTCTCTCCTATTGAGCAGAGGCACTTGTGTTTCTCTGGATCACGGCACGTTGTGAATGGAGGCAGCTTGTTGTAGATGGTCATAAAAAAAACCAAGTACATGTTGTAATAGTTGCATTTGTAGATGCTAGCTTATCGCCCTTCAAGGTAAGTTGTTTTATTAGGCAGGTGCCGAGTCCTGAATCTTGGCGTTCTTCTATAATACGTCACTGAACGTGGAGCGCGCTTAATAGCCGTTGCATGTGAAGTCTCCCTGTAGGTAGTTCGGCAAACATTAGCTTGCTTCGCACGGCGCTGCGTAAACTTTTTCAACAATAGTTCAGACGATGCTAGTGGTGGCTGGCGAGGAAACGTTCATGCCAATGCAAGAACGTTGTCTCAATGTTAAGACAACACATACGAAACATAGTCTTTAACAAGTAGATCAGATTTTCAGTTCTGGGGCTGATTCTGTCCTATTGATAACACTTGTTTTCAGTTTTGGTTGCAGTAAAGCACAAAATTCAGTGATCATTTTCTCTCTGGTCGCAGTTTATGGTCACTGAATGAATTACTTCACACAGTTCACAGGCAGTGATGTATGGGGAAATGTTACAAACAGTCATATCTTGGAAAAAAATCGCCACGCAAAATCTGACGTGGTATCACTTTTCTTTAAATAAGATTATTTTACACACAGTTCATTGTGACATCCTGCCGTTTTTATATATTTTCCAGCAAATCACAACACTGTTTAGTGAAAAATACCATGGCGCTTTATTTTAAAAATCTCAGTCAACATATTCACCATGGACAAGTTTCATGGTTACAATATCTAAGCATTCTTTGAAACACAGTTCTGTGAAAGTTCATTGCTGTGTACATTTATTTATACTCGCATTTGAGGTCCATGTACTGAATTTCACAGTAACAGACACTCACCAGAAGATCATCGTTACAGTCCATAAAGAATTACAATGAAATTAGAAGTATAAACTACTCAAAATTCAGTTACTCGTAACCAATTACATATTCACAGGAAAGAAAGCATAACTTCCTTTCTCATTCAAATAATACTCGTTGCTCGGCCAAGTAGAAAAAATCTAGCGATTCTGCATCCTACTTACGAATTTATAATTGCAACAAAATTTAGCCAAAAGGCTATCACGTATACAGTAGAAGGATGTATAATCTAATGGTTTAAACACGATAGCACCTTTGATTCTCTAGAGACTGTGTATCTTAGGGTTTTATATACATACATTGCAAATAACACATTAGCACAAAAATCGAAATTACTTCATAAACAATTGGAAAAATTGAATTTACTATTCATCAAGTGATTCAAAGTTTGAGTTTAATCATTGACTTCATAAAGAAAGTCCAAAAGGTTTTTTCAGATTTATTTATGACATGACTAGTTATTCATGTCCATTGAAGCAATAAATAGCATTTGACAAAGTTCTGTTTGAAAAATTATCCTTGATTATTGAATAAAGTTATCTACTTGACTAATTCAGAAGGAAAAACTTATAAGCTAAATATTGAGAGAAAAAAATTCACATTTGTTATACATACATCATGAAATCTACAGGGTGATCCATTGATCGTGACTGGGCCAAATATTTCACGAATTAAGTGTCAAACGAATAAACTACAAAGAACGAAACTTGTCTAACTTGAAGGGGGAAACCAGATGGCGCTTTGGCTGCCATAGGTCAAACAGATATCAACTGCGTTTTTTAAAATAGGAACTCCCATTTTTTATTACATATTCGTGTAGCACATAAAGAAATATGAATGTTTTAGTTGGGCCACTTTTTTCGCTTTGTGATAGATGGCGCTGTAATAGTCACAAACATATGGCTCACAATTTAGGCGAACAATTGGTAACAGGTAGGTTTTTTAAATTAAAATACAGGACATAGGTATGTTTGAACATTTTGCTGTTACAGTGTGATTACCTGTAAATACCACATTCATGCAATAAATTTTCAACATGATGTCCGTCAACCTCAATGTATTTGGCAATACATGTAATGACATTCCTCTCAACAGCAAGTAGTTCGCTTTCCTCAATGTTCGTACATGCATTGACAATGCGCTGATGCATGTTGTGAGACATTGTCAGTGGATCACGGTAGCAAATATCTTTCAACTTTCCCCACAGAAAGAAATCTGGGGACGTCAGATCCGGTGAATGTGCGGGCCTGGTATGGTGCTTGGACGACCAATCCACCTGTCATGAAATATGCTATTCAATACCGCTTCAACTGCATGCGAGCTATGTGGCGGACATCCATCATGTTGGAAATATGGTACATCGCCATTCTGTCAAGCAGTGAAGTGAAACATCTTGTAGTAACATCAGTAGAACATTATGTAGGAAATCAGCATACATTGCACCATTTAGATAGCCATCGATAAAATGGGGTCAATTATCCTTCCTCCCATAATGCCACACCATACGTTGACCTGCCAAGGTCGCTGATGTTCGACTTCTCACAGCCATCTTGGATTTTCCGTTGCCCAATAGTGCATATTATGCCGGTTTACGTTACCGCTGTTGGTGAATGACGCTTCATCGCTAAATAGAACACGTGCAAAAAATCTGTCATCGTCCCATAATTTCTCTTGTGCCCAGTGGCAGAACTGTACACTACGTTCAAAGTCGTCGCCATGCAATTTCTGGTGCATAGAAATATAGTACGGGTGCAATCGATGTTGATGTAGCATTCTCAACACCACCATGTTTGAGATTCCCGATTCTCGCGCAATTTGTCTGCTACTGATGCGCGGATTAGTCGCGACAGCGGCTAGAACACCTGCTTGGGCATCATCATTTGTTGCATGTCGTGGTTGACGTTTCACATATGGCTGAACACTTCCTGTTTCCTTAAATAACGTAACTATCCGGCGAACGGTTTGAACACTTGGATGATGTCGTCCAGGATGCCGAGCAGCATACATAGCACACGCCCGTTGGGCAGTTTGATCACAATAGCCATACATAAACACCATATCGACCTTTTCCGCAATTAGTAAATGGTCCATTTTAACACCGGTAATGTATCACGAAGCAAATACTGTCTGCACTGACAGAATGTTACACGATACCACGTACTTACACGTTTGTGACTATTACGGCGCCATCTATCACAAAGCGAAAAAAGTGGTCCAACTAAAACATTCATATTTCTTTACGTACTACACGAATATGTAATTAAAAAAGGGGTTTCTATTTTAAAAAAACGCAGTTAATATCCGTTTGACCGATGGCAGTGCCACCCAGCGGGCCAACCATAGCGTAATCTGGTTTCTCCCTTCAAACTAAACAAGTTTCGATCTTTGTAGTTTTTTTGTTTGATTGTTATTTCGTGAGATATTTGGCCTGGTCACTATCAATGGACAACCCTGTATATATACAGGTCACATACATGGTAAGGTTGTTCACATACAAATACTTGTACTCTTTAAATAAAGGTTATTACTTCAGGTGGGTAAGTAGCAGTTTATCTATTAACGTTTGATCATTCATAATATTTTTCTAACTCTATTGGTTGTGTAGTCTCTTAACTTTGTCAGTCAACAGCATTTTCAATAAATAGCTTCCTTCACGAGGAATTTCTGTTATTATGAAAGTTTCAGTGTATAGTCTCTGCCATTTTTTATTCAGTTTCTTAAGGAGTGATGATTTACGATGGTTCTTAACTAGAACTTTCTCACCACTCTAGAATTCGATAACATTTTGCACATACAAATCGTAATATTTCTTACGGTTTATGGCGTGTTTTTGTAAGTTTCTCAAAGTTTAACTAATTTTATCTTCATGAGATACCCTTGGATGGTGAATTATTGGTGAAGTTTTATCCAGTTCTGATCTGGAGGTTCAGCAAGCATTAATTCATGTGGCGTAAAATGTGTCGATGAGTGTGGTATGTGTTATTATATATTTACTCAAAGGGTTTTATGTAATCTATTCATTTCGGCTATTGATGTGGGATGTAGGTTCTTATCTATCTGTGAAATTCTCGGAAAATTCGTTCTACCAGATTGGATTGTGGATGGTAAAAGGATATATGAGACTATGGTTATTTCCGTTTTCCTATAAGAAACTTTTCCAGTAGAATGACGTAAAATATGTGGCATTATCAGAAACTATGGTGTTGGGTTTGCCAACATTGAGAATGTAATCATTTGCCATTTTTGTGCTGATCGTCTTCGAGGCTGAAGTTCGAACAGGATATATTGTCCCAGGAAGAGGAAACTTTATTGACACATTCCTGGGGTCAGATACATCACATGATCACACTGACAGAACCACAGGCACATAGACACAGGCAACAGAGCATGCACAATGTCGGCACTAGTACAGTGTATATCCACCTTTCGCAGCAATGCAGGCTGCTATTCTCCCATGGAGACGATCGTAGAGATGCTGGATGTAGTCCTGTGGAACGGCTTGCCATGCCATTTCCACCTGGCGCCTCAGTTGGACCAGCGTTCGCGCTGGACGTGCAGAACGCGTGAGACGACGCTTCATCCAGTCCCAAACATGCTCAATGGGGGACAGATCCGGAGATCTTGCTGGCCAGGGTAGTTGACTTACACCTTCTAGAGCACGTTGGGTGGCACGGGATACATGCGGACGTGCATTGTCCTGTTGGAACAGCAAGTTCCCTTGCCGGTCTAGGAATGGTAGAACGATGGGTTCGATGACGGTTTGGATGTACCGTGCACTATTCAGTGTCCCCTCGACGATCACCAGAGGTGTACGGCCAGTGTAGGAGATCGCTCCCCACACCATGATGCCGGGTGTTGGCCCTGTGTGCCTCGGTCGTATGCAGTCCTGATTGTGGCGCTCACCTGCACGGCGCCAAACACGCATACGACCATCATTGGCACCAAGGCAGAAGCGACTCTCATCGCTGAAGACGACACGTCTCCATTCGTCCCTCGATTCACGCCTGTCGCGACACCACTGGAGGCGGGCTGCACGATGTTGGGGCGTGAGCGGAAGACGGCCTAACGGTGTGCGGGACCGTAGCCCAGCTTCATGGAGACGGTTGCGAATGGTCCTCGCCGATACCCCAGGAGCAACAGTGTCCCTAATTTGCTGGGAAGTGGCGGAGCGGTCCCCTACGGCACTGCGTAGGATCCTATGGTCTTGGCGTGCATCCGTGCGTCGCTGCGGTCCGATCCCAGGTCGACGGGCACGTGCACCTTCCGCCGACCACTGGCGACAACATCGATGTACTGTGGAGACCTCACGCCCCACGTGTTGAGCGATTCGGCGGTACGTCCACCCGGCCTCCCGCATGCCCACTATACGCCCTCGCTCAAAGTCCGTCAACTGCACATACAGTTCACGTCCATGCTGTCGCGGCATGCTACCAGTGTTAAAGACTGCGATGGAGTTCCGTATGCCACGGCAAACTGGCTGACACTGATTGCGGCGGTGCACAAATGCTGCGCAGCTAGCGCCATTCGACGGCCAACACCGCGGTTCCTGGTGTGTCCGCTGTGCCGTGCGTGTGATCATTGCTTGTACAGCCCTCTCGCAGTGTCCGGAGCAAGTATGGTGGGTCTGACACACCGGTGTCAATGTGTTCTTATTTCCATTTCCAGGAGTATATATATATATATATATATATATATATATATATATAAAAGCAATAAGATATTTTCACTGCCCCTACCAGTAGGTAGAGGGCCTTTAACATCCAGTGAGACGGTTTGTAATGGTTTAGTTGTTAGGATGGGTTGCAATAATATCTTATTGCTACTGTTCCTTGGTTAGCGCTTTTGACATGTTATACATTTTTTTTTTTTTCAAAACGTCCAAGGCAACATGATGTAAATTTGGGTAATAACAATAAATTTGGAGCTTCCTGGCACACTTTTCCTTTCTGCACTGTCCCCAGGTGCTGTGAGTATATCAAGGTATACAGATACACCAGTTATTAGAATTTTCGTAATTGCACTGATAAAGTAAGTCACTTTGTACAGAGTAGTGGTTATTAAAGCCATAATTTGGAGTTTGTTGAAAAGTTCGCATTATCTCTCCTCTCTGGGGGGTCGGAATCCTGTAACGTGCTTATATTTTTACACTGATGGAGAAACCAGTTGTGATAATGTTTCCCATCTTTTTTTAAGATTCTAAATTCCTCAGCTCTTTCAATTCAGTTGGAAAATTCATTGAGGCCTTGTGGGAGTCTTGACAAAGCGTCTTCAATCATATTGTCGTTGCCTTTAACATGCATTATTTCCAGAGGATACCCTTGTAAAACTAGCGCCCACTGGGTGAGTCGTGCATGTAAAGGGGGCCTGATGGTTGCAATATATTCGTATACATTTCCCGTATACATAATAGTGAAACTTCTTTAAGGCCCATACAACAGCAAGAGTCTCAAGTTCAGTCTCCATATATGCCCTTTCGCATGCTGACAAAGTTCTGCTCGCAAATGCATTTTTTTTATATCGGTCTTTTCTTCAGTGTTAGCGGTTTGGAACAGACGCCTCCAAACTGCAGAAAGAAGCATCAGTTGCAATGCAAAAATCCTGAAGCATGTCTGGACGATACAATAACTCTGCATTTACAAGTGCTGATTTTATCTTGTCGAATGTAGTTTGACATTGATCCTTCCAGATCCAAGCATTCTTCCATTTTCATCGTTCAATAATTGATCGGGTATGAAATCTCGGAAAGACGAAACGGCTCTGAGAAAATACTTTAGCTGTTTTTCCGTTGTTGGTACAGCGAGGTGTTCAATGGCACCTAATTTTCCTGGCTCAGGTATGATTCCTTTGGACGAGATAATGTGCCCAAGAAATTTTATCTCCACCACTTGCCAAATTTGGATTTTCCTAGGTTGACAGTTATTCCTGCTTCGCTGAATTTTCGGAAAATTGTCTGCAGTATCTCAACATGTTCCTCTCACGTAGCAGTGGCTATTAACAAATCGTTTACATATGCTTTGACTTTGTCGAGTAGGGAGCGGCCCAGAACCTTGTCTAATGCTGCAATGAAAACTCCCGCGCTGACGTTCAAACCAGAGGGCAGAACGTGGAATTGATAACTGCGTCCAGCAGAAATGAATGCTGTTTGTTTTCTTGACTTTTCACCCAATAAGATTTGCCAGTACGATAATGGGAGGTCAAGGCTTGAGAGGAAATAAGCGCCATGAAAAGTTGCAAAAGTTCTTCTAAATTTGAAGCTATTTTGACTAATTTTCGACCGTGACTGTCTCAAGAAGTATGTCAAGTTTTTTTTGTAATTACCGCTGACTGGTAGAGGTAATTTTAAAAAAAAACCTTTACATATTTCTTCTAAATTTCCAGTCTAGTTTGGACTAGTATGATAATTTTGTTTATGTTCTGGACCTCAAGCACCAACATTACCTTGCCCCCCAGTTTGATACTGTTAAAAGGGGACTAGAATATGGGGAGTCTGATGGTTCGATTATTCCCCAGTCTAACATTTTACGTATTTCCGTCTTTACAGCTTCCTTTTTACTCCATGGCACGACATATGATGTCCTACAAAAAGTTTCGTGTGGGGCAACCTCCTGATTATACACAAAATCCTTTATGATGCCAGGTTTATTAGCATATAATTTTCAATGAGATTTGCGTGTCCTTCCTTCTGTGTTTGGTTCAGATAGGTCGACTCTGATGTTTTTGCTGCAATCGATGCTGAAGTGTTAAGTACTGCTGCCTTAATATCTTCTGGCAAGGGAACCTCTCCATCGCACCCCCCTCAGATTTAGTTATAAGTTGGCACAGTGGATAGGCCTTGAAAAACTGAACACAGATCAATCGAGAAAACAGGAAGAAGTTGTATGGAACTATGAAAAAAATAAGCAAAATATACAAACTGAGTAGTCCATGCACAAGATAGGCAACATCAAGGAAAATGTGAGCTCAGGAACGCCATGGTCCCGTGGTTGGCGTGAGTAGCTGCAGAACGAGAGGTCCTTGGTTCAAGTCTTCCCTCGACTGAAGATTTTACTTACTTTATTTTCGCAAAGTTATGGTCTGTCTGTTCACTGTAATAAGTTTAGTGTCTGTGTTTTGCGACCGCACCGCAAAGCCGTGCGATTAGTAGACGAAAGGACGTGCCTCTCCAATCGGAACCTAAACATTTGATCGCAAGGTCTTAGATCAACCGATTCCTCCACAGGAAAACACTTCTGATATATTCTATACGACACTGGTGACGGCATGTACGTCACACGACAGGAACATGTTGTCGACCCACCTAACTTGTACACTTAGCGAATGGGTAAAAAGATTCTTCTACCTTGCCCGATTTAGGTTTTCTTGTGGAGGGGATAATCACTCCCCAAAAAGTGATGAAAACACAAGAGTTAGTCACATAAACTGAAAATAAAGTTGCAGTTATTTGTGAATGCTTGCTAGGACTTCGCGTTCTTATTGGATTAGGTCTGAAGAGTCGATCACCGAAAGGAAATGCTCCAAATCTGCATTATATTTATTAACTTCTCTCTAAGGTTGATCGGTAATTTTGGCTTTAATATGGGTAGTATTTCTTTGTGTGAGATAGGCTCAGACCAGTATCTCGTTTTCGCAATGTATCGTTCAAAATACTTACGCAAGCTCCCTTTTTTCGGATTGTTCAGCTCCGGGGTGTAAACATATTTGTGCAAACGTTCATGGATTCCTGTGGACCAATATTTTGCAAGGAAAGCTGTCTCAAATTCATGGAGCGTATTGCATAGTTCGGCGGTTTCGCTGGCCCATAGTGCCGCGTCACCGGTGATGTGTGACATCACGAACTGAATTTTTTTATATTCGGACCAGGATCTAGGTAAGACATTCCTGAATGCGCGTGTAAATACAATTGTACGAATGGAATTCTTGTCCTCTGCAAATGTTTGAAATTGGCTTGAGTAGACTTTGCTCAATGTTCGCTGAATTCATCATACGTTCGTCTTCGTAATTCAATTTTGCTGCCGAGAAGTCGTGTGGAAAATACTTTCATTCCCGAATGTCGTCTTTCGTGCATTGTCGTTGTTCGACGGTTGCATAGGAAAATTCATTTACGTTCTGCTGTCCGTCGAAACGGCTTCCTCCAAATTTCGGACGCGAGCGTTCATTTCCCGCCTCCACATAGACATTCTTCGTTTGGTTCTTTCCGTTCGCCTCGCACGTTATGCGCGGCGCCTGAATTCTCTTGTACTGTAGAGCATATTTCTTCCCGCACGCGCTGCACAGCTTTGTCGACGGTAACATTAATTTTTGCACAAAGTTCCGTCTCTTTAGTGGTTATCCAATTGGCTATTCCAATAATTATTTGTCTTTTGTGAGATTCTAGCTATTCATCCAAAATCTCTTGGTTATTTATTTTGAGATTCGTAACGGCAGATGTTAAGTCTTCCACATCCAACTTTATTACGGAATGCAAAGTTTTTAGGTTTCAACATCACTGTCCAGTTTATTGACTTGGCTCAAAATTGGTGCATACGCTTGCTTCATATTCATTATCTCGCACTTGATGTTGGCTAATTCGGTTTTTATTTCATTTTTTAATTCTTTCTCTTTTTCCCGCTGATCTCGTTCGCGATCACGTAATTCCAACTTTTTCAGGAAGCGTGTAAGTGGGTCAAGCGCAATACTGTTTTCCGTCGTCCCATTAAATTGATCCGTACCCGCTGCAGTTTCATTACTTGTAGTGGTCGGGCGACTATTTCTACATCTACATCTACATTTATACTCCGCAAGCCACACAATGGTGTGTGGCGGAGGGCACTTTACGTGCCACTGCCATTAAATCCCTTTCCTGTTCTAGCCGCGTAAGGTTCGCGGGAAGAACGACTGCCGGAAAGCCTCCGGGCTCTCTCGAATCTCTCTAAATTTACATTCGTGATCTCCTCGGGAGGTATAAGTAGAGGGAAGCAATATATTCGATACCTCATTATTTAGTGCGATCTCCGAATTCGTGGTGGACATGTTAAAGTACGGGGTTTGATTTTCTAACTCATCTGCAGTGAAATCTATGTGTGATTCGTTTAGATTTATCGCTTCATTTTCGAAATCTTATGGTGGAGCCATGGTTTCAATTGGTAAATTCTCTTCTTTACCGACTTTGATCATAATATGAAATTTCGAAAAATTGGGAAAAATTCGTCACACGAATGTTAATATTTAACAGTAAACACATATGTAGATAATGTTAATACAATAAATAATTTTCCTGACTACGATGCTCTTTTATCAACGTGCGAGCAAATCGGCTATTTTATGTTCTCTGTCTTCAAACGAAAACCAATCTTATGTCGATTTTTGCAAAATTGGATTTTTCTTAATACACCCTTCCGAAATCACTGAGCTAAACTACAACTAACTATGATCTTACTATTTGTAGAGAATCAAAGGAAAAAATGCTACAGAAGAAAGTTAGGATCTTGACAGAGAAAAAAATCATTTGAATGAGTTTTTGCGTTAGGGATGAACAATTTGTTGTAAACAGGATTGGTTGACCTTCTTCCACATCTTGGTACAGTACATCGGATGGGTATATGAAATACAAATACAAATTTTACATTATAAATTGGAATTTTTTTACACACACTTATTCTTACGTTGCGGACACTCGTTTTGCGCGCCAAATATACTGAATCTATTAGACTATGGTATATTTTATAAATATGGTGGAATATCAGTATGGAATTGTGGAAATTTATGCTCCGGCTAGCGTAAATTACGATGGATGTAACCTAAGCGTATAGTATATTCATATTATGGCAATCGTTCAGTAATTGAGGGACTGTTAAGCAAAATTCCTTCATACTTAAAGCATCCCTATTAAATTTTCTGTTCTACTGTTATTTAAATATACGCATTAGACTACTTACCTTTAATGCTTAAATATTCCCACACAACTTTTAGTACGTGGAATAATTTGAGATATCACTTCTTACCCTTAATTAAAAGTAAATGAATTAGATATTTCACACTTGAAGTGAATTTCAGTAGGCAAGCAGCGTGCTGAAAAATGGTTAATTTGTGTTTCTTGTCATCTCAGGGAAATTTCTGTCTTCTCGCCTCGCGAGAAATTCGGAATAATTTATTCTCGTGAGTATCGCGTTGGCACCGTAAGAAAAACATGCAGTAAAGAAATATCTATAACATTTATAAATTGGAAATTTGGGACTGCTGTTACGAAATGGAAGCGGAAACGTTAAATTAAACAATTATTATTTAGGGAAGTAAATAATTTGTACAGAAATCTAACATTTTGTGAATAATTCTCACAGTTTTGAACATAACAAAGAATTGTGCCGTATTTCGGCGAAATACTAGGAAATTGCAATAATCTTAGCTCGACTTTGGAGCGAAAGCATAAAGCATTCATCTTAAGGTCATATTAGTACTCGCAATAATAATAGAATGATTAAATAAATTCCTGGCAGCAATACAAGTTTAGTTCATTCGAACAAAATGGAAGAAAATAGGAGTGTGATAGCGTAAGATGCTGTCGGAAAGGCGCTCGATGAAAGAAGAGAAAGAAAAGACAAGGGCTCATTCCTATATAGAACAAAATATAGATGATAATGAAACGCCGCCCTCATTTTTCTGGGCGTACATATTCGCTGACTTGCAGCGCAGGACATTGACTCAGTGTTTAAATTATATTTTTAAACCTTAATATTCCTATAGGAAAAGAAAATAGTATGTTATTACGCCGCGGGCAGGGCACAATATTATAAGTTATTCACTGCATCCAGAGTGTTTTTTCCTGGTTGAAATCCATACTGGTTACATATAATAATATCACTTTTTACAATAAAGGTTTTGATCTGCAGCTATTTTCTCCAAAACTTGTTACAGGACTGGAAGAATAGAAATAGGCCGGTAGTTTCCCAGTCTTCCCACGACCCTTTGCTGAACAGAGGCCTGACTTAGCATGCTTGAAAACATAGAGAAAACACCCCTGTTCAAAAGACTGGTTGAATATTTTAGTTAGGAGAGGTGATATTATGCCACACACTGTTTTAATCACTGAAGTGCGTATCCCACCCCACCAAGTAGAGTTTTTATTTTTTAATGATAATATAACATTTTCCACACCCTATATTGAGACTTCTTTAAAAAAAATCCATAGGATACTCTGCTACATTAAATTTGACTTTGTCACATTTATGAAGAATTCATTTAAACACACTGATATTTGAGCCGGATTTACAATAAAGCTATCATCTACTTTAATCCTAGATATTTCATTACTACTAACTCTAACACCTGACTCTGATTTGACAACAGACCACATTGCTTTTGTTTTACTTTCATGTTGTACAATGAACTTCTTGTTCGGCATTTGTTTGGCTGCCTTCATAACTTTTTTAAATATAGCTTTATAACGACAAACATACTCAGTGAAAAGTCTGTTTTTATTATATTTCAGTACATTCTGAAGTTTTCTCTTCCTGGTACTAGAAATTTTTATGTCATCGGTCATCCATGTTAGTTATGTAGCATGTTGTTTTACGTGGAAAAGTTTCATTAAATATTTCTAGAAAGCTACTTAAAAAATTGTCACGGTTAATATTACTCGAAATACAGCTGTTGTAAGGCCATTCAACCTCCCTTAACTTATTTATAAATGTAACTGAATTTTTTTCGTGGATGTTCATTTGCTGGTTTTTGTTATATGAAATTTCTTGTTTAATTTTTGGAAGTTCAATGAATAATGCAGAATACTCAGAGATTCCTAAATCAATGCAAAATTTATAAACATCTCCAATTATCAATACAAGTAGCTGACTTTGCATTTACTTTGGTAGGTTGCATGGAGTTTACTTTGAAGACAAAGTTTTTTATTATGTCAGTCAATTTGGACACGTCATTGTTTCTACTCCGACATTAATATTGAAGTCAGCAACTATTACTGTCTTTTTCCTTTTTTCTTTACTGAGTTTTTCAAGCAGGCAATGAAATTTTACCACAAAGGCTTCAAGTATAGCTTTCTCTGGTACTCTATAAATATAAACTACTACAACATTTAGGTCCCTTAACTCAATACATCAGCTTTCAAATATATACTCTTCATTCAAATGATTAAAATCATTTCTTATTTCATGTTTTGTATCAGAATGAGTGAGTATGCAAGAACCTCCTTGTGATTTCTCTCATCCATGAAAGCTGTTGGCTAACTCGAAATTTTCAATTTTATTAAGAATTTTAATATTGTCAGATGTAAGCCAATGTTCATTGAGGCAAATAACTTTGATATTTCTACATTCAGACAGAATAGTTTGTAATTTGTCCACTTTATCTCTTTTGTTTGAAAAGTCAGCACTTAGACCATTTATATTCAAATGCATTGTGTAGGGATACTGTTATGTATTTATGGTCCCAAGGATACTCATTCTTGGGTACTGTTTCAATTATGCCATTGTTGTTACCAAACACTGTTTCTCATCCCCATCATTTCTTGTAAGTTTCCCTTATTTTTCAGAATTTAACATGTATCAGTGAACATTTAACTAAAAATTTTGGATCCTAACCTATTTAAATGAAGACTGTGTTTGCCTGAACATTTATTGGGTAAGAATTCATTCAGATTTATATGTGCTTTATTAACATAATTGTCAGAGAATCATAAAAATGAGAGATGTTATTTTTGAAGAAGATATTTCTACACCAGGGTGTACAGAGTTGCTAATACCACAGTCCACAAACTCCTTATTGTGACTATGTAAGGTCAGCTAGTTCAGAGATATTTTGCTGTGAGACAAGTTATTATTCTGAACTAACATCCCCTTGTCCCAATGTCAATTACACTGGGCTCCATTTATGGGAAGCAATGAAAGATTACTAAAAAATAGGAAAAATATTATAAAAAAGTTATAAGAACTGATAGTGAGGTGTGGGCCGCCATCAGATTGAGGGAATAGGATATAGTTGTAGCTCAACAACTAGAATTCTCTCAGATACAGATTTATTAGCACTTCGTTTCTACACAGATACAAGTCCAGAGGCTAACTGCCGTTACCAGCCAACATCCTCCCCAAAGCCCTCTCCTCAAAGGTAGCACACTTATACACTGAACAAATATCGATATTTATGGCGCTCTAGGCCACATAGACCCCCCCCCCCCCCCCCGCCCCCCTGCACATTATGGATATGTCCCTGTGAGTTAGGGGGGGGGGGAAGTTAGTAAGGTAACATACAGTCATTCCGTGTCAGGCGGAAATGGTCGACTGGTAGGAGACCGGGGGGTGAAATCTGGTACATCGACGGCGAAGTCAGCAAGCGACGCCAGCGGCTGAAGATGACGTCCCATCCTGGAAAGGAGGTGTAGCACTTCGTCAGCAGGCAGGTGGAGAATCACCTTGCCAGAAGGCCTAACAAAGGCACGTAAATTGCCACACGTAGCACTTGTGCTCAATTTAAAGCGGTGCGCCTCTCAAGTTTCTGCACGTCCTCCCTCAACATTGTCACACGTGAGTACCACACACACACTGTATCGCCATCTACGACAACAGATAATTTATGTATGTCATCAGGGTGTACATGTGTTGTGAATTCTTGGGTGGCACCTATACGAGCAATGGTAGGGAGGCAGGGAGGTGTGGGAAAGTCATGGCAGGGGGAAGCTTCTGCGAAGAGAGAGCTGGCAGGTGCACTGGACTGCGCAGGCGACAACCTCGGGTGATCAGCTGACAGACGAGGGAGTGTGACTGAAGGCAACGAGGAGCCAGCGTGGATTGAACGGCGTGACAAAGAGCTGCCACACGAAGATGGTAACACAATGGTAGAATCCCAGTGGTTGGCAGTTCGACTGCGAGGGCTGTGAGGAGTGAAACCTCGAAAAGATTGGCCACTCGAATTAGACGAACGTGGAGAAGGAGCAGTGGTCGGCAGAGAAGCACGCTGTGGAGAATCAATACCCGAATGTATGGTATGAGAAGATGGATGGCTGCTCAAAGCAGGAGTGAGAGAAATAGGGGCAGAATGAGGGAGGTTGACCTGAGGCTCAATGAAAGCTGGTTTCACTCGGTTGAGTGAGACCGTGGTTACAGAGTCTTTTATGAGGAGATCCATGTTATTCTCGGAGCATTTGACAACCTTGTAAGGACCTGTGTAGGGCGACTGAAGCGGGGCTTTGATTGAGTCCTCTCTGAGAAACATGTACTGACAAGAGTCTAGCGTGTTCGGTAAGTACACGCGTGGAGGTGTATAAGTAGCTGGAGGTGGTGGCTGAATTTTGCTGCAGTGCAAGCGCACTCGCTTGAGAAATGAAGGGAGTTCAGAGGGCCATGGAAGTGGGGTGGGAGTGACTAATTCTCCAGGCAAAACCAGAGGTTGGCCATACACAAACTCGGCTGTGGAACCCTTGAGGTCTTCCTTGAAAGTCGCACGAAGGCCAAGAAGCACAAAGGGCAGTGCTTCTGTCCATAGTGAGTCATGGCAATGCAAGGCAGACTTTAAGGTGCGATGCCATCACTCGACAAGCCCATTGCTTTGGGGGTGGTATGCAGAAGTATGGATTTTGACAATACCACACATTTTACACATGTCGCAGAAAACTGAAGACTCGAATTGTCGTCCCTGGTCAGTGGTGAGGTAAACAGGTGAGCCAAATCTAGAGATCCACAAATCTAAGAATGCTCGACTTACTGTCTCAGAGGTAATGTTCAGAATAGGCACAGCCTCAGCCCACCGAGTCATTCTGTCAATAGTTGTAAACAAGTAACAGAAACCCTCAGAGGGAGGCAAAGGGTCTACGAGGTCCACATGAACATGGTGAAACTGGCCTGGCGGTTGGGCAAAACAGCCAAGGGGTGGGGAAGTGTGTCTGGAAACTTTGTTCTGTTGACACAACATGCATGTCCTGACAGTCGCGGCGCATGTCTCTCCAGACAAACCGTTCAGATACCAGACGGGTGGAAGCTTTGACACCGGAGCGTGCTAATGTGTGTAATTTGTAAAAGACCTTGCGTTGAAGGGGCTCAGGAATGAATGGCCACAACGTACCAGTAGATTCATCACACCACACTAAGTCAGATATGCCAGGGAAAGTAGAGCATACCGGTTGGAGAGAGGAGCCGTGGTCCAAAATTAACTGCATGGTATCAGGGTCTCCGATTGCAACCGAGGTAGGTCCATTAAGCCAATTAAGGGTGTGACAGCACCAACACATGATAGAAAATCAGTAAGCACATTGTCCGCTCCTCGGATGTAGCGAATGTCATTTGTAAATTGCAAGATGTAATCGATGTGACAAAAGTGTCATGGGAGCGGATCAGCCGCAGGATTTTTTATGGCAGGAACCAACGGCTTGTGATCAGTGAGCACATAGAAATCTCTTCCATCAACATCAGTTCTGAACTGGTAAACTGCAAGAATTCTCTATCGAAAGCTGAGTATTTCTTCTGCGCGTTGTTTAGCTATTTTGAGAAAAACTGCAGGGGAGTCAGAACATCATTGTGTGTCTGACTCAGTACTGCGCCGACAGCATTGTCACTAGCGTCAGTAGTGATAAACATTGTGGCGTCGTCACATGTGTGAGCAATAGTGGCAGCAGAGCCCAACAGCTGTTTGAGTTCGTTAAATGCCTTGTCCATGGGACCTGGTGGGTGCCAGAAGTTTGTGGGCCAGTGAGAGCATCTGGGAGGGGACCCTGCACCGCAGAAGCGGCTGGCAAATTTTATGGTAATAATTAACTGTTCTGATGAACCTGCTTAATTCCTTATAGGTCTGGCGGCATAGTATCTCAAGAACAGGCTTGATCTTGTCCTGTGGTGGCGTCAGACCGTCCAACAACACAAGATAACTTAGGAATGTGACGGATGACTGGTGCAATTGAGTCTTTTTATTGATCAGTTCAGTACCAGCGGCTGCTAAAATATCTGTCATGACTTGAACACGCTCCTCACTCTCTTCCAAAGTAGAAGCAAAAACTAATATGTCATCCATGTATACAAAACAAAAGTCTAGATGGGATAAAGTTTGATTGATGAAACTCTGCCATGTTTGGGGGGCGTTTTTCAACCCAAACTGCATAAACTTGTATTGAAACAGTCCGAAGGGAGGGGTTATGGCAGTCTTTTCAATATCCTCTGGAGCCATAGGACTCTGATGAAATGTGTGCTTACAGTCCAAAACAGAGAAGTACTTTGCACCTGCGAGTGCATGACTAACGTCCGCAATGTGTGGGACCGGGTATTTATCAATGAAGGTGCAGGCATTTAAACACCTATAGTCTCCGACAATACGCCAAGTACCGTCTTTCTTTTGGTCAAACAGGATAGGACTAGCTCAGCAGCCAGAAGAAGGTTCAATTATTCCCTTTTGTAATAGATCATCTAATTTTCTTTTGCAATTTTCATAAATTCTGGCTTGAGGCGGTGTGGGTGTTGCGATATGGGCGGCCCATCGGTTAGACGTAACTGATGAACTGTGCCATTAGTGACTTCTGCAATACATGGTGAGGCATGGCAGTCAGATGTCTGTGAAGTGGAGCAGACAGTGGTGGACGGGGAAAGCTGTGGCGCTGAGGGCACGGGAGTACAGGTGTGCCAACTGCTCATAGGCTGCATAAAGGCCGCATGCTTGTTAACATGGGCGAGGTTGGTACACTGATTCTTGGTAGCGGGCTGTGCCACTACGAGTGCTGTAGGCACGAGTGGGCGTGGCCGAACAGCAGATGGCTGTAATTCATTGCCATGAGCTTGGGAAGTTAATTGTCCATTCAGAACGCAAGGAAAATGAGCACTCGGGCATACACTGTCATTACAAGAGGGGGTGCTGACACAGTTTACAGAGTTCGTCGTTAACATGCGTGGGCACGGGAACACCATATTGGCACGGACTGACCTTGTCTGCAGCCGATGAGTCATCTGCTTGTAGTGTTGCGAGGCGTTGTTGTGTGGAGGCCAACTCGTGGTGTATGTTGCGGAGATGCAGCAGCATTTCCATACGTTCCACCTGTAACTTCAAAGACTTGGTGCACTCCACTAGCCACTTGTTTGTCCAAGATTGCAGCTCCAAGGATAGGTTTAAACACTTCTTAAGACAGCACACATGTTTGGTGTTAGCCGAACTGTCATTCGGCAGAGTGAAAGGAATATGTTTGTTTAGTGGGGGGGTGGGGGGGGGAGGTAAAACACAGTATTTTGCACAAAATCTAGTGACAATTGATAGTGCTTGAGGAACTCAATTCCGAGAATAGGTTCTTCAATTGTGGACACTAAAAACGTCCACTCCAGCTTGCACTCGGATGAAAGTTTCACTGTATACAGAGTAGAACCCGAACACTGTAGGGTAGACAAGTTCACTGTACGAAGTACTGTTTTGTGTGGTTGCACTTTATTGGTTGCTAGGCGAACCAGCAGCAAAGAGATGTCTGAGCCAGTGTCTACAAGAAAACATACACCTGACCGTAAGTCGCGAACATAGACTCGACCACACTGTTGTTGTCCGAAACGGAATGCAACGTTGGATGGTGCCCGTTGTATACATCGCAGGAGGTGGCACTGCAGCCTACCTCCGGTTGGAGTTTGGGTAAGAACATGGTGACTGGCATTTGCGAGCTTGCTCCCCGAATCTTGCATGGAAGAAACAGTAAGGCTGGGCGGACCTGTGCTCCTGTGGGTATTTGCTAGGTGACGGAGTATGTGACCCAGAGTCTTCCACAGAGGCTGATGCACTTTCGTTGTGGGGAGTTGAAGGTGCAGGCAGGACGGCTAGTTTAACAAACTTGCTATTAGCAGCACCAGACAAGGGCGTGGTGTCAGAAAGCTTCTTAGTGCAGTCACGTCCAGAATGCAGTGCACAGAGCACACGTTGCCTGGTGGAGTATTCCTCTGTCAGCGGCGCGTAAATGTTCATTTACTGGCCTATCTTCATACGCAGAGATTGTAGTCTGGACAGGCAAAGGCAGCTCTTCTGTCCAGATTTCTGCGAGAGTGTCATCAGGCATAACTTGCTCATCGACGAGAAGACGGATGCACCGCCACAGCTGGGATGGAGACCTGTCACTGAGACGCTGTTTGTAGATGAGCTGTCACACATTTTCTCTCCTGGTTTTTGAGGCGCGCTCCAGTATTGTCTGTTTTGCCACAGCATACTTCCCTGCTAGGGGGGGGGGGGGTGCTTTGACCAGATCATAAATTAAATTGACGCGGTCGTGAAGATGGTTCATGAGGCAGGCAAAGCGTGCGTCATTGTCCAAAGCACAGACATTGAATGTTTGCTCAACGTTAAACCAGAACTCTGGGTGAGTGGGTTTGAAGTCTGGTAGTTTCGGCAGATTCGGCACTGCAGTCACTGCAGAGGTGCGCCTATTTCTTCAGACGAATTGTTGGCGTCCCGTAATGCAAGTACCGCGAAATTCACTTGACGCTGGGGCGGGAGGGGGGCGGCTGAGAAGCGACGGACGCTCAGACAGTGTGAGGATCGTAGTCAAAATGTGCATTCTGATTGATATGGTAGCTCGAAGAGAAGCCACAAGTACTTAAGTACGCTGGTGAATGTCCGTTATGCACACTGTATTCACTCGACCGTGAGTGGTGAGTCTGGTTGTAGATGTCGGGTAATTACTGTCCAGCACAGAATTGTTGACTTGATTAGGAGCAACACAAGGATCCCACACATGTCCACTAGGATACACACTTGGTGTGATATTTGCTGTTTGGCGAGCATTGAGCACCTGTTGACTGGCCGGTGTGGAAGGATACACACATGGAGGGAACTGATTCGAGTTTGAATTTACTACTGGATTTTCCAAAGTAGCAAAACTTCGCTCGATGCCACGAACTGTATTGAATTGTGCGTTCGACACAGGAATAGGAAAGTTCCGAACAACACTCTGTGGAGAACCTGTGGAAAGGTCTAGGCTAACAAAACCAGAGTCCGCAACCATTGGCGGTTGGAAGAAACTGGTGGCACTCGATGAATTCCACTGCATGTTCAGGCTGAAGGATTCCGAAGAATCTTGTGGCATGTCCACTACAAAGGCAGGAGTGATGGAGAGATGTTGCTGAAATCCGGGTGGCGGTGAGTGCTGAAAGCCCATTGTCTGAAGCTGAACAACGGCCCTCCCGATCGCAAAGAAACCCGATGCGGTAGGCGCATAAATAACCTTCGGACGGTAACTCAGACGCATATTACACAAAAAACGGGGTCACCAGTGAGGGAATAGGATATAGTTGTAGGTAAATAACTAGAATTCTGTCAGATACAGATTTATTAGCACTTCGCTTCTACACAGATGTAAGTCCAGAGGCTAACTGCCGTTAGCGGCCAGATCCTCCCCAAAGCCCTCTCCTCAAAGATAGCACACTTATACACTGAACAAATATCGGTATCTATGGCGCTCTATGCCACAAGATCAATGGTGGGCTGCGTGTGCCCCATGGGTCACCATCTGTTGATCCCTGCTGTAAGTAATGTAAAGAAGAAACTGACAGAAAATAAGCAAAATGAAATAACAACAATCAAAATAGAAGAAATTGAACTTGAACCTGAATCTATCACCTGATGAGTACTAGCCACAATGAAGAATCAAGTCCAAACAATGCAAATAATGATAATGAGCAACTGCAAGAACCTGAGTCAATGTGAAAGTCATCAGGAATTCCAAATCTTGATAATTTCACAATGTATTATTTTAGTCCTTCCAGAACAGAATTTTTTCTGGAAGAAGAAACGTTTTTATTTACATTTCAATGCTCTTAGGCGATCTTTTAAATAATTTTAGAATCCAGATTTATAAAATATGTAAACCCATTTTCGAAATATACTTTATACACTTGGCTTCATTTTGTGAACAGAAATAATTAATTTTGAGATATGCTCTATTGTAATAAATTATTTGATCACCATTAATTACCATGCAGAAGGAAAATAATAACACTCAATTACACATTGGGATATAATCAATCAACCACTTCTGTGTATTCTGGCATTCACAAGCTGCTGCACACTGCTATATTCACTTGTTGATATTTTTATAGTGATACCCAACAAGTGGCAGCATTTGTGTATGGTGAAGACTGAACATTCTGGATTGTGTACATGAGCTTTCCATTGAGGAAAAATATTTCTGTTGCAGCTAAGACACAGGAAAAATTAATGTATACAACTGTAGCCACTGAGTCTGAAAGAGATAAACCAGAGCTCTCCAAACTTTTTGTCTCATAGACCATATGTAATTTTTTTTCCAATTTGGGTAGATGTCTCCTCTTTCATATATTAAAGTTTAAGAAATTCATCAACTACAAATGTGTTTTTGCCAGATGATACTATAACAGAAGAATATGCAAAATAATATAAGCCCAACAAATTCTCAGATAATGTTAAAAATATTTGTGAAATGTATGGACTCTGCGATAGGAATTTTGTTCTGATTTTGTTAAAAAACAATTGCAGAGTCTTGGTCATCTTCCTTTATCACTTTCTGATTGGCTTTCTCTGTCTGAACTGCTTGCATTAGATGGTCTCATTGTTTTCTTTGTATAAGACTTATAATACACTCTTTTAAAAAAAGAAAAGAAAAAAAGGACATACCATGAAGCGGTTAAGCAAACTAGCCAAAAATTGATATTCATACAAATAGCAACAGAAAATGTAAAATTGTGAACTTTGGCAGCCAATGGATGAATGTGTTATGCCACAGTGCAATTTCACCATGGAGTTAGCAAGGATAGTAAACAGGGGACATATCAGTACCAGGGCACAAAGTCTGTGAATTTCATAGCATATACTCAGTTGGAAAGTAACTATGCCTTGCAGACAGATGCATGAACAATGTACAGAGTTGCCTGAATATGAAAGAGGATGTTTAGTTGGGCTCAAAGAAGGCAGTTGGAGTAATCAGCAAATTGCTCAACATTTGGATAGGAGTGATGCCATTGTTTGATGATGTTGGCAGGAATGGGTGAATCATGGCTAAATACAGCATCAAGAAGGAAGCAGTCAACTTAGAGAGATGACAGAATGTGAGGACAGAGTATGGAGAGGCACTTAGAGACCTGTATTCATCATTATCACTGATCTGATGTGCATCTGGTGCTTCAGTGACCACAAAGACAATTAACACGGGCTCAAAGAAAGAGGGCTGAGCTCATGGAGCCCCTTGCACAAGACATTATTGAGTATGTACACCAGCCAGCTCATTTGCAGTGGTGTGAGGTACATTCAGCCTGGAATGTAATTGACTGGATTAGAATTGTCTTAAGTGATGAGCCCTGCTTCAAACTGAGCCCTTATAACCACCAAAGATGTATCTGGAGATGCCCCAGACACTGGTGGCATACCAACTGGACTGCTGTCTTCCACAGAACCAGGGTATCCATTTCATTTCATAGTAGGACCCCTTTCATTGTCATCCATGGCACTCTTACAGCACAGTGATAGGTTAGTTATAGTTTACACTCGACTTCATTGCCCTTCATGGTAAGCCATCCTGCACTCACATTTCAGCAAGATAATGCCTGCATGCACACAGTGAGAGTTTCTGCTGCTTGTCTCCATGCTTGCCAAATCCTACCTTGGCCAGCCAAGGTTCCTGGAGCTCTTCCTAAGTGAGAATCTTTGGAGCATTATGGGCACGAGCCTCCAACCGGCTTAGGTTTTGACAATCTAATGCACCAAGTGGACTTAATTTGGCAGGATATACTCAGGAAGAAATCCAACAACTCTATCAATCAGTGCCAAACTGAATAACTGCTCACATAAGGACCAGAGGTGGACCAGAGTGTTATTGACCTGCTCAAATTGTGAAGCTTTTTCTCTTGAATAAATCACACAGTTATGTAATTGTAACAATTTGTTTGTCTGCACATGTACTTCACATCTACTGATTTCCATCCCATTCAGATAATTCCTTTGTTGTGTATCCTTTTTTTATAATGATTTTGATTGAAAGATACAATGTTTTTAATAATTATTATTATTCTTTGTCCTAACTTTGATTTTTAAATGCTGTTGCAGCCTCTTTTAATGGTGAGTGTTGAGAAAAATTGGATGTTACTAATATGGTGATGCTATTGATCAGCCTTGAATGCACTTCATATGGTCAATAAAAGAATCAGTGTTTATTCTAATTTCATGTTACAAAGTATAAAGTTTTTAAAGAATGATTGCAATGCAAAGCTAGTACTGACAATGAACAATGAATTACTGAGAAAGAGGAATTATAGTTTAATTGTAGAAACCAACACCAAAACTTAAGTTTTATTACTTTGAATGACACAAGATGAAAATTTAGGAAAACAATTAATACATAAATGCCTTTAAAGTGAGGGATGAGCCTAGTGCTTTATTAGCAAATTTTCAATGTAGTTAGGTTTAACCTTACATACCTTAAGTCAGTGATTTCCAGTCTTCTTTTGAAAGAAAACAAACATCTGTCAATAATAATGCTTCATTACCACTTAAGTTGATTTCTCCAGTTGTATGGAGAAATGCATTGTTTGCAGATAGTTACAGAGGATGCCTTCATTTCATTAATGCATGTTTGAACATTGGTATTGTTCAAAAGAAGTCTTTTAAGTATATCATAAGCAGGTTTGTATAGAACAGTTTTTAAAACTTCTTCAGTGGCTAGCAAAAGTTAATTGCTCTCTCAAAGTATGTGGTTTGCCAGATTTTACTAAAAGTGACAGAAGAAGTAATGGAACAAACACCTAAAGATGGTAATGGTGAAGGAGCGTGTTGTTCATCTAAGAAGGAGACCACATATAGGACATGTGTGCAACCCATTCATGAGTACTGCCCTAGTGTTTGGAAACCCAACCAGGTTAGATTAAAGGAAACCATTGAAGTGATTTAGAAACTTGCTGCTGGATTGGTTACTGATAGGTTCAGTCAACACATGAGTGTTACATAGATGCTTTGTGGACTCAGATGGGAATCCCTGCTGGGAATACATTGTGCTTTTCACAAAACATTGTTGACAATGTTTAGAAAACAGGCACTTTTAGCTGACTGAAGAATGATTCTACAGCTGCCAGTGTACATTTCACATAAGGGCAGAGAAATTAGGCATTGTACAGAGGTATATAGACAGCCATTTTTCCCTAACTTCATTTGCGAGAAGAATAGGAAAGGAAGTGACTATTAGCAGTACAAGTTGCCCTCCACCATACACCATATGGTGGCTTGCGGATGATGTATGTAGATATTGTATGACATCGACAAACCATCATCGTCTCTTTGTGACATAGCAGCAAATATACAGCCCGTGTAGGTCTTGAAAGTATTTCAAATATTTAGCTGTCTGCCACAATGACACCTTCTCAGATGATCCTCCAACTTGTATGGCTTCATAGCACCATTGCCTAAAGCCCTTTTGTGTAAAATGAACATAGGTAATCATCTGCCTGACAATGATGGAATGAAGAAAAATAATCAACACTTTGCTGCCCACATTTCTTTTTAGATATAGCCATTTTCCGTATCAGTTACATGTGGACAAAAATTAAGCTGTTTAGGTAAATATGATAATACCTAGCAATCAAAATCAATCCTCTCTATCTCAAGTCATGATTGGTATATTTGTACTTAATGAAAGGAACTAAAAAAGAAAATTTGATAAAAAACTACTTACTTTTCTCCAGCACTCCAAAAAGACATGACCCTGATTAACTTTAATTTGTGTGGTACCTAACTATAATCTGTTCACAAAGAGAAGAATAAGAGCTTCCTGAATAAGAGCTTCCTAGTTCTGGATCGGCAGAAGTTGCTTACCTCTGTTCCACTCATATTTTGTGTCCAGCCACTGTGAACCTTGGCTATGTAATGTAGAACATTACATTAGTAGCCAGTGTTTAAGTGATTGTTGTGCCGAGTTGTGTTGCATCACAAATGAATACATATTTTAATGAGTGATTAAGTGATTCCGGGTGTGTCACAAGCAGCACCAGATACTCTTTCCACTTCTCAGAGAAGCTTGGAGGGTACTACTTTACAGAGTGGACCCATAAAAATAATTAATAATGTCACTAGATGCTGCAAGTAGGAAACTGAAATTAAGTAGTTGCTCTCTCTTAGCTGATGAGATGAACAGTGATGTACACAGTGTAGTGAGACGTGAAATTGAAGCATCACCCATCCACCAGTGTCAGCCCAGTTTGCAGGTGAATGTAAGTTTAATTTAGTGTTTTGTTTAGGTATTTTGTAATATTTATAATTGTTGTGAATTATCTAAAGTTTTGTATTTATTTTTATGTTCCATGTACGGAGAGGGCGGTGCAACGAACGGAGACAGCATCTTCGTTGCCGGGACCAGAGAGAAAATTGCTGGCCACTATACGTCGTGGGTCGACAGCCAAAGAGCAACAGAAGATCCTGAAACCGAGTTGTTGCGTCGTGCTTCTAAAAACTGAAAAATAAGAATTTGTAATGTTTCTACAACAATAACGTCATAGAAAGTTTAATCATGTTGTAAATGTTCAGTCCTATCTTGTCAAGGCTCAGGTTCACATCTATATGTAGTATATAGGAAGATAATAAACTAGTGTATGCTACAAAAGTTTAAATACATGTTCCGAGAATTTATTTATGAAGAATTATTGATTTATTTGACAAGATTATTAATTTTGACAACGTTCATCAATAGTTTAAGTCTTAAAAGTTTATTCAATGTGGTTTTAATATTTATTAAAGCAGATTCTTGCGTTAATATAATGTCTGAGAAAAAACAAACGGCATCTAAATTGAAAAAAGTTTGTGCAAACCAGTTGGACTGAGTGACGTAATTCTGCGTATACGACTCAAAGGATGATGTTTTAATTACAGTTTTTTTTTGGTGACGAAGTCTGCACATGGTCATATGTCAAAAGAAAATCCTTTATACAAAACTTACGTTGTTACACTACACTACACTACACCATTACACTAAACCGTTATGCAAGAACTGTTTCAGGATCTTCAGTTGCTCTTTGGCTGTCGACCCGCGACGTATAGTGGCCAGCAATTTTCTCTCTGGTCCCGGCAGCGAAGATGCTGTCTCTGTTCATTGCGCCGCCCTCTCCGTACATGAAACATAAAAATAAATACAAAACTTTAGATAATTCACAACAATTATAAATATTACAAAATACCTAAACAAAACACTAAATTAAACTTACATTCACCTGCAAACTGGGCTGACACTGGTGGATGGGTGACGCTTCAATTTCACGTCCCACTACAACAGGAGCAAGCTTCAGCTCTCTGAGAAGAATCTGGAGTTTTGTTGTGACCTGTATAAATGGGATCCACTCTTGTGGATCCACAATTTACATCTTATGCACCCCTAATTCCTTTTTGGTCCCCTTACAGGTTGGAGGTGACACCTGGGGATCAACATAGATCCATCTGAAAATCACTGGTACATAACTGACTACAATTCTTTATCACTGGAAGAAGCAGTGGTATCAGACAATGCTGAAAACTGGCTGAAGGCAATACAAGAAGAGACACAGTCTCACATAGGCAACTGCACATGGGAGTCTACTGTTGAACCTTCAGATAAGGAGCCACTAAATGTGAAATGGGTGTTTAGAACTAGATCTGAAAGGCCAACTGTATAATATAAAGCACAGTTATTGATTAAAACTTGTGCTGAGGAGCAAGACATGGACTATGATGACACATATGCACCAGTTACAAGATATAGCTCATTACAGTATTAACCTGCTTATAGCTTCTAAACATGATCTTGACACTTATTTTCTGGATGTTGTCACAGTTTTCTCGCAAGGAAATTTATATAAAGAGATTTGCGTGGAAGTTCCAGGTGTAGACTGAGTTATCAAGACAGTGAAAGATACAGGTATTAAAAAACTAAAAAAGGCAGTATATGGGCTGAAGCAAGGTGGTTGCTACTAGAATTTGAAATTAGACAGTATGCTTCTGAATCTAAATTTCAAAGGGTCAGCAGCTGACCCTTGTGTCTACTACAAAAATCAAGGTTCAAACATTTTTGTAGTTCCTGTTTCTGGGGATGATATGGTAATTTTTAGTAACAATCAATGTGAGAAAGATGTTTTCAAAACAGAGCTCAGAAAAATTCATGCTGAAAGATCTTGGTGAACCTATTAACTGTTTAGGTATCCAGATTATTAAGAACAGCCAAGAAGGCTATTTGTGAATGGACCAGACACACTGTCTGGAGCAAATTCTCAACAGATTCAATCTGAAAGAGTATGGCACAATACCTATGTCATATAGAAACCCAAAAATAGAACAAGAGTGAGAAGCTATGAAAAACCCTATTGTGAAGCAATAGAAAGTTAAACAGTGCTCGGTTAGGACCTAGCTTATTTGGTAAGGACTGTCAGCTCTCATGCACACATGACCGCCAACTCCATCATCCTGGGCTGGAATGCAACATCACGTGGGATGCAAGCAGCAATCTGGAGGCAAAGTGGAGGGGAAGGTGAGGGGAAGGGTAAGGGGAAGGGATAGTAGTGTATGAGTTGGAAGAGAGAGAGAGAGAGTAATGCTGTCTGGTGGAGTGTGCAGGGAAGACTCCAACAGATGCAGTGTCAGAAGGTTGCAGGGCAGGGAAGTGGGAAAGAAGGAACTAACAATGAGAGGAGTGGGGGAAAGACAGGTGGATGTGTTGGCAGAGGGCTGCAAATAATGGGTGGGAGACGATAAGGGGGAGTATATGATATGAATAGGGGGTGGAAACTATTGGGTGGAGGGTGTGGGGACGGTATCTTAGCATAGATTTAGACCAGAATAATTACGGGAGCAGAGAATGTGTTGTAAGGATGACTCCTATCTACGCAGTTCAGAAACACTGGTGACGGAGGGAAGGATCCAGATGGCTCGAGTAGTGAAGCAGGCATTGAAATCAAATGTGTTATGTTCAGCTGCATGTTGTGCCATGGGGTGGTCTACTTTGCTCTAGGACACAGTTTGGCAGTAGCAGTTCATCCTGGTGGATAGCTGGTGTTTTGTTCCTTTTTTCCACACCTCCTTGCCCCACAACCTCCTGACACTATGCCTGTTGGAGTCTAGTCCCTGCACTCTCCACCAGACAGCATTCATCTCTCTCGCCACCTGTACACTACTATCACTTCCTCTTCCCCTTCCCCTCCAGACTGCTGCTTGTATCCCACGTGATGTTGCATTCTGGCCCGAGATGCTGAAGTTGGCGATCATGTATGTGTAAGATGTGCTTGCTAGTGTGTGTGTGTGTGTGTGTGTGTGTGTGTGTGTTAACTGATGAAGGTTGTGCTTGAAAGCTACATGTGAGTGTCTTTTAATCATACCTACTGGCAACTTGACGTGTCTTATTCACAGATTCAGACAGGCATGATTAAAAGACACTCACATGTAGATTTCAACCACAGCCTTCATCAGTTAAGACACACACACACACACACACACACAAACACACACACACACACACACACACACACACACACACACACACACAAGCAAGCACACCTCACACACACACATGATCGCCAACTCTTCAGCATCTCGGGCCAGATTGCGACATCAGGTTGGATGCAAGCAGCAGTCTGGAGGGGAAGAGGAAGTGATAGTAGTGTACAGGTGGTGAGAGAGATGAATGCTGCCTGGTGGAGGGTGCAGGGTCTAGTCTCCAACAGGCACAGTGTCAGCAGGTTGTGGGGCAGGGGTGTGTGGAAATCATGAACAAAATATGAGAGGAGTGGGGAAAGACAGGTGGATGCATTGGTAGAGGGCTGTAAATGAACAGGGTGGGGGATGAGAATGGGGAGGAGGTGGTAGGACGTAGGGGGTGGAAACTGTTGGGTGGAGGCTGTGGGAACAGTATGTTACCATAGGTTGAGGCCAGGATAATTATGGGAATGCAGACTGTGTTGTAAGGATAATCTGTCTTTTCCAACATTTCTAATATTTCTACCTGGAGTTCCCATTGTTTGTAATTATCATTTAGATGCATCAATAATTGTCTGCCAAGAAATACGTGCAATTATGGATGTGTGTGTATTAAGAACATTGAGGCAGGTCTGGAACATTTATTCAGTGTTAATTCCTATTAGCTTTGGTGTGTGGCTTGGTATTTATCTTGTCCGCAAGTGATGTACAACAATGTCGGTGTGGCTGTGGTGGCTATTCTCTCTTTGTGTTGACTTCATCTCCCAAAAAATCTGTTAAAAACACAAGTCCTCATTGCATCGGGAGGTGCAAGGTAGTTTGGTAAGTGGATGAAAACTTGTGATTTCTACATATTCTAACTTTTAATTAAAACAATACTGGTGTAGCACAGTTATGTACATGTGTATCACACAAGCTCAAAAGACTGACAGACACCAAGATTGTTAAAAAAAATTGAGGTACATAAAAAAGTTGGTAGTATGGCTTTCATTTTTCTGTCAGCTTACTCAGACACAATCATACTTCCCTAAGATACCATTTCCACATGGGGACAGCACAAATATATATTTATATGTGTACGACACATAAAGAACCTACTATACAACTACCCCTCCCTTCCACTGTATGCTGGTGTGATCCATATCAGTAGACATCAGTACACAGTGGTGGTGCACTACACTATTTACACCTTTTTATACTTCAAACTCTTGGCCTGGCAGGGAACTAAGGCCTTTATTCATGGACAACTTTACCTCGTTTACTCCTGGAACATGTCTTTACATAACATGTATAACTAATTTTGTTAACAAATTATTACTACTACTATTTACAATTTTTTAAGGGTTGCATCAACAGGCACATTTGAATTAAGAGTCTGCAGTTTGATTATTGGACTCTGGCCACTGCTATTGCATCACTGTCCAGCACTCACATTGTCCAGGTGCGCGTACACTTGAGTTTGTTAACACTGCAGTTAAGTTGAGCTGTCCATGAGCATGCTACAATTTCACTTGTTTACCCAAAGAAAAAAAAAAAAAAAAGAAGTGTTCATCCCACTGTTGCAACGTGGTGTGCATAGTGGAACAATCAATGCTATGGCTAGGAGTTTTATCATGTATGGCCCAGGCATTTGTTTCAGCGGCTGAACCAGGCTCATGCTATCAGCATCCTGGTGACACTTGAAAGTTTCAAGGTAAGTCTATAATGCCTTCATTCGTTTCCATACCCTCTCTGTGGTAGAATGTCTTGTTGATACTAGAGTCCACTGAGGATATAAATGTTCATTCCTGCCCAGCACTGCCACACATTTTTCAGAGGAACACACAGAATTACAGGTTTCAAACCTTCACAAAATGTTCTTAGCACATTTACAGTTATTAGCTCACATACGCAGTCATGGAAAAGATATTTAGCTTTAGATTGCACTATAGTTTTTACATTCAATCAGTGTTACAATAACCTAAGTATTTACATTGTAAAATATGCTGACACACTGGGTTTGTGTATTTCTTACTCTGTGCTTATACATTTTCATATGGCATTACATTTCTTTTCATAAATATTGTACAAAAATTTACATAAACACTGTACAGAAATTATGCGTACAAGGCAGTTAATATTACATACATTTCTTGTGATTTTGTGTCACGTAATGTCCTTAAGTTTTTAAATTATCATTTTTATGACACCTTATTCTTCAGCATTACTCTTTTGAATGATCATTTGTGAATAATCTGCATTCATAGTCTCATCTTATTTTAACATTACACAGGTGGTCATTTTTTTAAATCTCATTTTCTAGTATTGGCAAAATATTTATCTACAACATTGTCACATGATGTGCATGAGTTTTGTGTTCATACATTGTCCCTGTCATGTGTATCCATCATACAGATGCTGAGGAAAGAAAGCTTCATAACATGAAATCCTGGTAAGCCTACTTAACTGTGTTTAGCTATGCCCCTGATAAGCTTACTAGGATGTGTCTATTGGTCTACCGGAAGAAGCATTAATTTTTACTCTATCACTACAATCCTTCGTTCATCCCAAGAGAACTATTGAGTACAATGTTTCATGGCTACCTACTCATGTTAATCCACTTGCTTCATGTTTGCTATCTGCTGATACAAACTGACAGTACAATCTTGTGTGGTACAAGTATCATCATCAACTGCAAACAGTGTACTTTAGTGTTGGTGACTTGTGCTTATTTTTGCTACATGATATCACTCTTGTGTATTCTGTTGTGCATGAATATGTCTACGAGAATTGTACCAATGAACATTGTAAAACAATGCTGAGACAACATGTGTTCATGTGCAAATGTACTGTAATAACTCTTGCTTGACCTCCTCTCAGTCACATGGACTTTCACATCATTACATCACATATTCTTTTATATGTTTAGTTATTTTATTTCAGTGTGGCAATTATGCTTTGATACCAAACACCTAACTATTGTGTTAGAGAGCACCCAGGAAGGGTAAAGCTCATTTTCCTTACCACTGCTTAGGTGTACTAACTTACAGGATCCTGGGTGAGGGACTTTTGGTGTACCAAATGGCCCTGTGCAACCAGTTGCTACTTGTGATTCAGCTTATCATACTTTGTCGATGTTGGATGAGTCCACAGGAATATTCCCGGTACTATATGGTACTCTACAGTGCATCCTAATTTCTTATCATGCACTTGTTTTCTGTATTCTGACATTTCTTCAGTGCTAACCAGTGCCCGACATTTTCTCCTCGTGTGATATTTCCTTGTTAGGGACCTTGGGTAGAGGTTTTTCCCAACTGTCCACTTGTCTTTTGTCAAACAGCAATTCCATAGATGTAAAGCTAGTTGAGCAATGTGGGAGATTTTTAACAGCTTACTGAAAGGGGGTAACATAATTGATCCACATAGTGTGTTTGTGAGTGGTGTAATTCTGCATAAATCTGTTAAATTCTGTAAATATGCTCTCTATGGGACTTGCTTCATGGTGAAATCTGGACACAAGCACAAGTTAAATATTGTGAGTGCTCATGAACTCATTCCAACAGTTCCCTGTAAAGTATGATGTGTTGTCCATCAGCAATCTTTCTGGCTCTTCTTCCCGGGATAGACAATCCATTGTAATTCTTCTGATGACGGTGCTTGCAGTAACTGATTGCATAGCATACAATTTGACATACTTGGAGAAAACATTGTATAGTACAACAACATTCTTACACCTCTTTTCCCTTGTGGATCCAATCCAACTGCATCCAAGGAATCTATTCCCAAGGGATCAGGTGTAGATCAATTAGTTTTGACTTATTTGCATGCGTAGCCTTCTGACGCACAACACGTTTCCTTATTTAATGCAGAACTGCTCATCTTAAATTTGGATAGTGACATTATGTACCTACCTTACTAAGGCATTTGGAGATGCCACAGTATCCCTGAACATTGTAAGTGTATAATATAAAGTCACTAATGCGATCCTGTGCTCTGAGTGGTATCGGTGAAACGATACACCTTGGTGAATCATACAATATTTTTTCAACCTGTCATCGTTCTTCTGCAGCAGTTTTAGCCTTACCTTTTGCCATATGGGATCCTTCTGCTGTGGTTTCTCCATGATTTTACACATTATAATGTAGTATGGCTGTTGTGTTTTATCTTTCATGAAAAAAACTCTAATTTCTGAATTGTTCTCCAAGAATTCGTCTAGACCTTGTGGAAGCCTCGATAAGGCTTCAGCAATTGCATTTTGATTACCTTTGATATATAAAATTTCAAAATCAAATTCCTGTGAATATAAGCACCACATAGTGACCCTCCTATGTAATAGTTTACAAGTGAGAAGGAAGGACAAAGACTGATCGTTGCATTACACATTGGTATGCTTTCCCTACAGGGAATATTCTAATCCTTTGAATGTCCATATTACCATGAGAGCTTCCAATTCAGTCGTGGAATATGATGTTTCAGCTTCAGATAGTGTCTTACTAGCAAAACTAATTATCTTGGGGGTAAGCTCCCCATTCATCCATGATCTGGAGTAAACAAGTGCCCAGCCCTTGGGAGAATGTGTCTGTACACACACAAAAATCATGGGTCATGTCAGGATGATGTAAGATGCTGGCATTTAAAAGAGCTTCTTTTGTGTTGTCAAAATCAGTTTAGCTTTGCTTGGTCCATAACCAGGGGTGATTCTTCTGTAGAAGATTCAACAGAGCATCACTATTTAAAACTTGGTGTGGTGCAATTTTTGTGAAGAAAGATACTAATCTTAGATATCTCTTCAACTGTTTCTTATTTTGAGGTACGAGCCAGTGTTTGATAGTATCAAGTGTCTTAGGGTCTGGAAGTATACCTTGAGGTGATATTATGTGTCCCAGGAATTTAAAACTCTTTCCTTCCTGAAATGTGACACTGGCTGTGACTCTGTGTTCTGAAAACCTATACAAGATTTGAACCAAGAGCCTGAAGTGTTCTGACCATGTGGGAGGGCAGCAAGCAGTAAATCATCGACATACACAGTGGCCCTACTTAACAATTCAGGTCCTAAGACTTGATCTAAAGCAGAAATAAATATGCCTACACTGACTTTTAAATGAAAAGGGGGAACACAGGACTCATATCTTCTGCCCCCCCCACATACAAAAGCATTGTACTTCTGGCTATTTTCATGTAGAACAATTTGTCAGTACGAGGCTCAGGGATCTATTATGGTGAGGTACTTAATGTAATGGAATTTTAAAAGTTGTTCTTCCAGCTTGTCAGGCTGTGTCCTGACAGGTATAATATTCTATTTATTCCTTGTGCATTGAGTACGAGATGGTCACTACTGTCTGATTTGCTAATGGCCAAAATGGGGCTGCAGTATGGAAATAAGGATGGTTGTATTATTTTGCAGTTTAGGATTCTATTGATCTCTTTCCTCACAGCCTCCTTCTTGGCCCATGGAATGGGGTAAGATCAAAAGTAGGTTTCGTGTGAGTGCACCTCCATTTTGTATTTGTATCCTTTGACTATGCCAGGGCATCGTTCAAACACATGAGCATAATGTACTGAAAACTCCTGCAGTTTTTCTGTTTGTTCTGCATGAGACATGCTGACTGACTCATCTTGGCATGCATGATCTCACAGCCTATTTCCTCTTCCTATGATTGTACTCAAACATCAGCATTGTGTTTTGGTTTTATTTCTCTGGTGTTTGACTTGAGTAGGTTTGGTAATTCACAATGAAGTGACACTTCCCCTTACTGATGCCAATTTGTACTTGGTACTTCCTACAGATGTTCATACCAATAAGGCAGTTTACTATTAGCCTTTCAACCCCAAGAAAAATGCATTGTAAAGAGAAGCTATTAATTGGAACAGGAATCCATGCCTGCAGTTTTATGCCTTAGGCTCACCTCCTACAGTTTTGGACTGGAAGCATCAGTATGTGTCCTCACTTTTATATTTGGTCAAACAGACCTTGTCAAATTATATTTGTGCTAGCTCCAGTTTCCAGTATTATGGATACCCTTAAACAGACTATTTGTGCATTGATCATGCCTGTACTGCATCTTCATTTTCATCTGCACAGTTGGTAATATCCTCCTGACACAGTTCATCTTTGATATCACCACAGTTTTTGTATCTAAGAAAATAGCTTTCGACTAGTCCAATGCTCCCAACCATATTCCTGGTCATTGAATGAGGGCCTATTGAGACTGGTCTCTGTTTTCCGAATTACCCTGAGCCCTGGCCCCCACATTACGGGTAACCTCAACTACATGCACGTTACGTATCTGGGTTTGCCAGTTACTATCTTGCGTGGCTCCCAGTTTGAAATATTGTTGTCCCTGTCTGCTATTCTAAATGTAATTTCGATTGTTCTGATCATAGTCAGGCAGCAGCAGATTATTTTTCGCCCGGTTGCATTCTGTTCTTCCAAGTTGCTGCACAGGTCATTGCCCCAAGTCATTGGCAAATTGTAAGCTTGCTGACTGTAACCTCTCTGACCATTAAATCCTGACCGACTGAAATTCTGTCCTTGATTACTTTTTTATCCTCGCTTGAATCTTTTTCCCTTTCCATTACCAAATTGGTTCCTGTTGGTATTGCTACGAGGAGGTGTAGCTACCAACTGTGTTTGTTGTTATTGTCATTCCCGCCAAGTTGTTCACTAGTTGTTGTGGGCTCTGCCTGTGTGCTGTCACTTTGTGATTGCACAGGTCTTTCTTCATACAAAAGATCACTGGAATCGAGAACTGAGAGGAAATTCTCTATATTGTGCTCAACAGTGGTGATTAATTTCTCACTTATGTTAGCCAGTAGTATGCTTTTCACAATTTTTAGGCCATCTATATGTGATATTGGGTTTGTCCAGTAGTGGGTTTTATATACATTCTTCTTGAAGTATGTTGTGAGCCCTCAGAGTACTGCTGAATGGTGCTGAGTTAAACACTTTGTGCCCCAATCTCTCTTGTACTGCGATGGGGACCAGAACTTTTCAAGGAGTACCCTTTCAAACTTATCACAAGTATGACACTTTTCCACAATGTCAATGGGCCACAGTAAGACATTGTCCTGCGTATAACGTACCTTACAGCATATCTTCAGCATTTTTGTCCAGTTCCACGGCAAAATGTTCCGGAATGATCTTATGAACACGACTGGGTTTCTTCACTTACTTTCAGAAGAAAAAATCGGAAACTGCAGTGTCGTAATAAGCCTTCATCCATGAGCAAAGTAGAAAGGCATGTAGCACTGTCTGTTGCTGGAATGGCATTGTTTTGATGTATCCAATGTTTTCTTAATACCTGTGCCAGACAGTATCAGAAATTGGCAATGTGTGCCATATGTTACATTTGTGATCTATTTCACCTAACAAGTTAAGGTTAAAGTGCGGATACATGTTCAAATTATATATCCTGTCTGTTGACACCTGACAGCTTGCGGTTAAATGTTGCCACTAATGATGTTAATCCACAATTTTTTCTCCACTGCTTTCAACCTCTGCTTTATTTCAGCTCTTTGTTCTGCCTCCTGTACCTTCATCACTTTCTCGATCAAATGTATGTAACTCTTGTGTTCCCGGACTACCTCATGCACCAGGGTAGTACCTTGGTCAAGCATACTAGTCTCAGCTCTATCCTTTATTTCCTTAATGTCTTTATCTATCCTTTCTTGTTGCTTTATCATGAAGTGAGTATTTAAACATATGCTACTTAGTTGCAGTGATAGGTCTTGGACCTGTTCTGGTAGACCCTTGTATGCTGTTTGCAACACATCAGTGACATCTGTGAGTGTATTCATATTCTGGCACAGTTGTGGCTGCCCCTGCTGCATTTTTGTCTGAGCCTCAGATATTTACTTCACCTTTCCTGTGACCTATACTTGTGCCTTGCCTACTGATGACACTTTTTAGCTTAAATTATTTATATTTTGTGACAAATCAGTGAGCAATTGTTTTTAGATCTTCCTCCATACTTACAAGTTTATCCAATAATTCATTTGAAAGAAAGCACGCAAATCTTATGCCGACTCATTGAACTGTTGTGTTATGTCAGTTTTGAAAGCATCAAGAATTTGCTTTTACTGCTTAAATAATTCCTTTTATGTATCTGCCTGTTGTTTTGTAAAATCATTAGATTTTTCATTGATGCTTCACTTAAGTGTTTGATTTTGCTCATTCAGATTGTTAAAGGTTTGTTTTTGCTCTTCCTTAAACTCGATATTGAAATCATTGAAGCTTTGTTTAAGTAGCTGTTGTAACATTTGCATCATGATCAGGGTTTCCAATGCACACAGTGCACCCTGTCCAATCACATTTGTAGTAGGCATAAGTGTGGCAGGCAAAGAATGATTTAATAAGTCTGTGCTATCACGTGTTGCATTTTCAGCAGAGGGAAAAATACTCCCTGGAGAAAATTAAGACCCTGTCTCTTCTACTGCCATCATGTATCATTTTGAAAGACAATGTTACTATCATCTGTGTCCACATTAATTGAAAAATGTAATTGCTCCATCATCACTGCAGCTAACATTTTCAGTTTCGATGTCATTTGTTGCCACATTCATGTCAGCAACATCTTGTGCCTGGCTATCCGGCAATGCACTGACAACAATATGCATATAATGTGAACTCATTTTTTGATAATTTTACAAAATGACCAAAATAAATTAACACTTTTGGAAAGGAAATATTCTCTTTGTAATAGTGGGGACACCACCACAACATCTATTCAGTGGTACCTCGCTAACACATATCAAGATACATTGCCTACTAATGATGATGTAAATAAACTAGAAAGAAACTTCCACATGGGAAAAATATATTAAAAACAAAGATTCCAAGACCCACCAAGTGGGAAAGCGCCGGCAGACAGGCACAATGAACAAAACACACAAACACACACACAGAATTATTAGCCCCCGCAACCGATGGCTGCTTCTTCAGGAAGAAGAGGGAAAGACGAAAGGATGTGGGTTCCAAGGGAGAGGGCAAGGAGTCACTCCAATCCCGGGAGCGGAAAGACCCCCCCCCCCCTAGGGGGAAAAAAAGGACAGGTGTACACTCGCACTCGCACACGCACACGCACACACACACACCCATCCGCACATACACAAAACAATTCCTTCCAGATTTAACTCATCAATTGTTTATCTTTAATTTTTTGCACATTATGTTATTTCCATCCTTCTTGCTATAATATAGTATCCTAGTCATGAAACAGAGGAAGAAAACGATTAGTATAACAAAAATTTGCAAAATTGTTTTGAATTATTACAAATGTGCTAAACCACTCCCGATGGTGACATCCTAGTAAAGCTCACCAGATGTAGTTGTTCGGGAGAGAGGTAATGTGAATTGTCTAGAGCTGAAGTAATTATTGTTTAGCCACACCAAAAACTGAAACTTCCTGGCAGATTAAAACTGTGTGCCGGACTGAGACTTGAACTCAGGACCTTTGTCTTTCGCGGGCAAGTGTTCTATCAACTGAGCGACCCAAGCACAACTCACGCCCTGTCCTCAAAGCTTTACTTCTGCCAGTACCTCACTTCCCAATTCCCCATGAAAAGCAAGAATCTTGAGTTCGAGTCTTGGTCTGGCACACAGTTTTAATCTTCCAGGAAGTTTCATATCAGTGCACACTCCGCTGCAGAGTGAAAATCTCATTCTGGAAACACCAAAAACTGTCTGCCCAGAAACGCACACAGGTATAGATGCATGCATGTTAAGAATGTTCCAATGGTCTGGAATGTTTCAATGTTAATTCCTTTTAGTTTTGGTATGCGGCTTGGTATTTACCTTGTCTTACCAATGACGTACAACAATGCCAGCTTGGCTGAGGTGGGAATTCTCTCTTTGTGTTAAATTTGTCTCTGGAAAGTGTGACAAAGCAAGTTGTGACCTCTTTACTTCCCCTCTTGTTTTTCCATCTGTCTCCTTAAATTAGTTTTTTAATTTTTGACTTATTACCTGTAACATACATGAGTATAATCTGCATTTTCATAAAAGACAAAGGTTGGCCCTCAGTCTTAAGAAATATAGCATCAGATCTAATTTTGTGCTTAGTTTTGTGTATGTAATTAATTTTGACCATTCTTAACTAATGTTTCTGTTATAGGGTAAAATCAGTAATTGTGTTGTGACTCAGATCCTATTGTTAACTTACAAACAAATATAAATTGTGTACCAATTATAAACATTTGGAAGAAGAAATACTAGGATTCTTAAAGCATTTATTTGGTTTCATAAAAAAATTATTAGGAAAGCAGCCCTTATTTAATTCCAAAGTAATTACCAGGTTTGCCAAAAATATTGTTTGTATAACTATATCTGTTAATTTCATTATTTAAACACATAATTCGGCCTGACCATTGTGGTAGAAGAAACTGTTAAAAAGAAGGAAGTTTTCAGGGTATTCAGTTAACTGAATGAGTTAGGTTTTAATTTTAATTCCTATAAATTAAACATCGAACAATGTATAGTTTCAGAACCTATTATTGTGAGGATATATAAAGGTCTTATTTTTGGTCCAGAGACAGTCAATCCATGGCTGATTTTCAGATGAGAAACCTGTATTGGTTGGATCAACAACAATGCATCAACTTATCTGTGGAATAAGTGTAACACAATTAAGCTGTGTTTTAAAAATAATGACAGTGTCTGTTCAGTAGTGTCACACACACTGTACTATTCTACAAGAACTGTGTGGTTAGGTTTTTACTGCTCATAGATGTTCAATGGTAAACTATTGTACAAGTACGCTGATGTTTGCCTGCAAACTATTAATGAGGCTTATCAAAAGTTAACAAATAGTGAATTGACCATTTTAACTGTGTAATATTGGGAGAGGGGGGGTTGTGATAAGTGAAAGCAAAGAACTGTGAAACGCAACTGTGCTACTGCAGGCTACATCATTTACAGTAGTCAGTGTTGAACTTCCACCCCCACATTTTTCAGCCAGGATAACAATGCAGTTCGTTGACACCGAGAACTATTGATGAAGAAATGAAGCAGGCGAATGTCAAATATGGTGCCCTTGTGGGTGAAGAATATTGTATTTGGGCACAATAAACTAGGACTCATGAACTTTGAACAGTGAACTCAAGAACTGTTTACAATACAGTGATTTTAATGAAGGAAGTGCAACAGCCAATCAGCGCATGGGTTTCATGGTCAGCCAATCAGCAAGTGGTTTCTATGGAAGCAGCCATTGAGTACAGGAGCAGCCAATGAGCGCAAAGCTGAATGCAACTGACTGACTGGGATAAATAACACTTCACTGAGAAAATTACAACTTGCAGTAGCCGTGCAAATGACAAATCGAGATGACAGCAGTAGTAGCAGCACTAGGAGGAGATGAGTGGATAAAAATAAGGTAATTCATAGCAAAAGCCATTTTGTATTAAGTGAATGAGTGCCTTAACAAACAAAACAGTGTGATGGGGGAGAATGGACAACAGGGGAGTGTTGTGATTGATAACAAAGCTGTAGAGGTTTAAGTTTTTAAATGAGCGGAAAGACTTAATGGGGGATGGTTCTGTAGGTGAAAGTGGCTATAAATGGGGGCTGGTTCTGTAGGTGAGAGTGGCTATAAATCAGCCATGAATGTAAGTCTTAATGATGGGGATGAAAGTCATATTGTAGGTGAAATTACAAAAGCGTCATTTACATTGTGTGATGATGTGAGCGAAATGGACGAAAACAATACTGTAGTGGATGAAATTGTTAAGGCTAAGGGGGAGGAATCTAGTAGTGAAAGTTAGCAAGAGCAACAGTATATGGCAGACAGAAAATTGGAAGTGATGTTAAGGCAAATTATAAGTAGTATAAGAAGACATTAGTAGGGTGGAAAAGAAAACGGACAGCATTAGAACTGACATGATTAGCTTAAAGGATGAACTGAAGAAAGAAATTAAGGAGGAGATTAAGGTAGTCAGCTCTAATGTGTCAGAATTAAATAAGAAGGTTGAGGTGGTAGTTAAAGATTGTGATGAAAAGATAAAGAAAGTAGTACATAATACTAATGAAAAATTAACATTAATGAGTAGTAAATGTGTAGAAGAGAGAGAAGCTTTGTGATGACTATTGTAGGAGGGTGGAGGCTTCTGGGAAACAGTGTAAAGATGAAGTCAGAGCAACCAGGAAATTTTGTGCTGAAAATAGGGTTAAACTTGAGAACCAAATTGATCAGATTAAAAATGATTTAGAAACAGAGGTAGGAACCAAATGTGCAGAAGTGGCAGAGGAAGAACTGGTAAAAGTAAATAAAAATGTAGATTCAAAATTCGCTGAAATGAAGAAAAAGATGGAAGAAGTACAAAACCTAAGGCTTAGAGTATATAGTGTCCCAAAGAGTCCTTCGTTTGTTAGTTGGAAGAAATTTAATAATTTTGAAGCATATGGGGAAGTGCATCCACTGGATTTCATTAGGAAATTTAATGATTTGCCTGAAACATGGAGTGATAAACAAAAATGTCATTTGTGAGAGGTTTTTTGAAAGGGAATGCTTATGGATGGGCAGCTCAGGTAGCTGATTGTTGTACTTCATGGCACAGCTTTAAGAAAGAATTTTTAGATGAATATTGGTCCAAAGAGGAGTGGCAAAGAATTTTGAATGAATTTTGGGGAGGAGAGAGATTTGACTGTAGGAAGGGTACTGTGAAAGATTTCTGTCAGCTTTGGATAAACAAACTGAAATATTTGGACAAAGAGCTAGGCAGTGCATGGGTTTAGAAACTAAGTTGCTTCAAAAAGTTAGAGAATGCCCCTAGGGGTAATATAAGTGATTTGTTGAATTATGTTGATAAAGTGGAGAAGGGTCAAGCAGACACTAGAAAGGCATGATAAATGTCAGAGCATAAAGACAACTGGTGTACCATCAAGAGGCTTTATGCATTCTGTCCTTCCTAAGGAACCTAAAGAGCTTATAGCGGTTGACCTTGTAGGAGCATTGCCTGCATCTACAGCAGTTTGTAAATATATTTTCATTGTCTTGCAAACATTCTCAAAATATGTAAAACTGTTTCAAATTAAGAAGGCAAATACTAATAGTATAATTGAGACATTGACATCTGATTACTTTTGAAATGTGGGGGTACCAAAATCACTTCTGTCTGACAATGGTCTGCAGTTTGTTTCTGAGAGGTTTGAACACTATATGGCAATACACAAGATAAAACATAAAAAGATTTTCACCTGTTTTCCACAAGGTAAGATGAGTGAAAGGGTTATGAAGGAGGCGAATAGACTGTGCAGGACTTATTGTAGTAAGAAACACACTGCTTGGGTGGGTCATATTCGACATTTGAAAATATTATCAACAACTTGTGGAACGAACCAACAGGATAGGCTCCATGTGAGCTTACGTTCAATGAGAGACCCAGCAACACCATCAGAGAAGAAATGGATTTTCCTCGGGTAAGTGAAGTAGCACAGGATGAAAAGATCAGATTGGCTAAAGAAATGAGGAAAGAGACTGCACCAGAAAGGAAGAGAAGACGTGACAAAGGAGTGAATCTGACTAGTTTCTGAATAGGTGACTTTGTCCTCATCAAAACTAAAGAAAAATCTAGCAAAGTAAATGATGACATTAAGAAGTTTTTGCATGTGTATCATGGTCCTTTCAGAGCAGTGCGGATTTCCCAAGACAACTACTTCATAAATAAATACATTACATAGTTCTCATAATATCACAATAATTAGCACTAAAACTGATTGTAATACAAAACGTGGGGACTAGTAAAAATTTAAAATCAAGCACACATTACACTACAAAACATTAGAGTAGGTCATAAATCTGTCAGAAACCGGTTAAACTTCAAAGATTTTTGTTTGACTTACACAAAGACTAAATGGATTAAAGAATATTATTGACCTGAAACGCTATGTATCACCAATTAGATGTCTGAATATTGACCCATGACAGTTTAAAACGTTTCTAAGCTTGGGCAGTATTGATTTTGTAAGGAGAATGGAGTGTGCCTTGAACCAGAAGTAAGACCTGTGCGCTAATAGGTTTTCAACATTCTGTGTTGGATTCAGTATATGGCTATAATGCTTACCCCAACTCTCTGTCTCATTTTTTTTGTTTCCTGAGGCAGTCAAACTCATCTACTACCCTATCTGTAGTTTATAAGTGAATCAGAAACATTCAATCTTCGACTTTCATGTGATTTTGTACAGCAGGATGCTTTAGTATAGGAATATTTTGGAGAAGGTTTCTCCAGTGTTATCTATATATATTACATTGTGTTAGTGATAAGTAATGGAATCATAAGATGACATAAAAATAAAATCAAATAAAGAAAAGCAGTGGTATTTGGTAAAAATCTGTGAGATACTGTGTTTATTCTGGTTTTATGAAATATGATGAAAGTAAATTGAGGTCATGGCTAAAGAATTTCTGTCAAAGAAGTAAGGTAAACAGAAAATGAAAGGTGTCAGCGTGTGTGGAGGAGAAGGTGAAGATTATCTGAAAACTATAATTTACATCTGAAGTAATCAGCTCACATGTGAAATTAGTATAATTTAGTGCAGCAGCAGAGGCAATATGCAGTAAAAACCATTTTGGGTACTAAGTTCTTAATATTAATTGCAGTATTATAGAAGTGTTTGTGTTGAGTGCAATCAGTATATGGAGATAACTATCTACCTATAGAAGTGAGTCATGGTACAGCCTCTTCTAACATTAAGGAATTACAACTTTAAACATAATTGCCTGGAGTAATGTGTGTGGAAAGAATAAGCAAGATGTGTGTGTATATCACCCTTCAGGCTAGAATCCCAAGCAATTTGATGGAATACAGTGAAATAATAGTTTTCTAAGCGATAATTTTGTCTGATCAGTAATGAAAGTTAAATTTGCCTTAGCATAAGGATCTGTGGAGTGTTCTGCAGTTGAATCAATTTTGCATTGGATAAGCAGAGCAGGTGTTTATCTATTAGATAATGAAGCAATAATGAAATAATAAAATAATGAATAAGGTTAGGGTGTTAATAGTTGGGGAGCCTGTCTGTGCACTAAGGATAATTTTTTTTGAGGATGCACTCCACTAGCTGACGAGGTACAGAAATATAAGTAAATATTGGAGCTGACAGACAAGATTGAGTAATGAAAAAGATAACTGTATGGAAACAAATGTGGTGTAACTGTACGGATGATCTATTTTTGAACTAGGCAATGTTGAGTACTGTGTATATAGTGCAGTTCATGACACTGCAGCTGGGATTGAGAGCTTAACAGAAAAAACAATATTTTAGTGAGATATAAGTCATATAATGCTGCATTATTGGATCTATAGGGTGTCTGAAAACTTCTATTTGATTTCTGAGGAATTTGGTCTTAAAGGGGTAATATTGGAATGAAGAAAACTAATTTTGCTGATTATCTGATAACTGAGATGCTAGAGTGATGTGAATAATCTGACAGGTCAATTATTTGGTAAAATTTTGTAAGGATTTAATTTTCTTGTTGAATGAGAGTAGCACTCAGAGTTGAGGGAAGAAGTAGGGCAATGATTTGGTATAACTTCCATCCCCTTAATTTTGATTTGAGTAGTAATTAATTTATGTGATGATGACTATTTTTTCATAAAGTAATGATTAGTAAATCTATGCTACTGCACATCTTGAGTTTTTGCTAGAGGTAATGTCTTATTTTAGACATTAAGGTGATTGGAGGTGATAAATGGTGTGAATTTCGAACCGGGACTTGTCATTTTAGTGACTTTGCAAATGGGAAAGAAACAAAAATCTTTGAAGTTTAACCAGTTTCTGACAGATTTATGACCTACTCTAATGTTTTGTAGTGTAATGTGTGCTTGATTTTAAATTTTTACTAGTCCCCACGTTTTGTATTACAATCAGTTTTAGTGCTAATTATTGTGATATTATGAGAACTATGTAATGTATTTATTTATGAAGTAGTGTCTATCATTTGCCATTAGTGTTTAACATTTTTTAATATTTAGTTAGAAGCAAAAGTGAGTGTACTAAAGTAGGCATTTTGTCTAATTCTTGCATGTGCTGTGGCAGAGGAGAACCACCTACAAGGGAACATTTAGCAGTGCATTTCCTTACTAAACGTCACTTGGACCTATTGAAGGCATGGTCTACTTAGTGATAAAATGTGTTAAAGATCATTAAAAGAATGAAACTGCTTGTGAAAAATAGTAAACATTGAAAAAGTGAATTTTTCTGTCTGAAAATGAACTGCAAGGTGCAGTGCAATTTAACTTTTCGCAACCCATGACATTTATTCTTTAAAGCAAGACAGTACTTGTATAAAGTTATATGTATCTAAGAATGTAATCTTTGTCTATCCAAGAAGGACATCACTTATGATGAAGATGCCTATTTTTATTAAAAATATAATTTGTGCCAATCTACAATACACTATATGTAAATAATTTGTATGGGAATTTTCATATGGACAGTTCATTTAAATAGAAATTTGAAAAACATGTGTAGTATAGTTTTTGATAACAAGATTTCTTATGTAATATTTTTTTTGTGTAGAATGTTAAACACAATTTCTGGGATCACTTGTGGTCACTGAATTGTCCAGTTAGCTACTTGCAATATCTATCTGGTCAATCCAATGAGGGGGTAACCTGACAAAGCAAGCTGGGATCTCTTTACTTCCTCTATTGTTTTGCCATCTGCCTCCTTAAATTCATTTTTGACTAATTACCTTTAACATACATGAGTATAATCTTCATTTTCATAAGAGACAAAGGTTGGACCTCAGTCTTAAGAAATATAGCATCAGATCTAATTTTGTGCGTAGTTTTGTACATGTAATTAATTTACTAATTTATTTTGACCATTCCTAATCAATGATTTTGTTATAGGATGAAATCAGTAATCGTTTTGTGACTCAGATTCTATTGTTAACTTACAAGCAAATATAAATTCTATACCAATTATAAACATTTGGAAGAAGAAATACTAGAATTCTTGAAGTATTTATTTGGCTCCATTCGAAAATATATTAGCAAAGCCAGCCCTTATTTAATTGCAAAGTAATTACCAGGTTTATCAAAAGTGTTGTTTGTATAACTATATCTGTTAATTTCATTATTTAAACAAATAATTTGGCCTGACTTTTGTGGTAAAAGAAACTGTTAAAAATAAGGAAGTTTTCAAGGTATTCACTTAACTGAATGAGTTACATTTTAGCTTTAATTTCTGTAAATTAAACATTGAACAATGTATAGTTTCAGTACCTATTATTGTGAGGATATATAAAGGCCTTATTTTTGGTCCCAAGACAGTCAGTCCACAGCCGATTTTCGGACAAGAAACCTGTATTGGTTGGAGCAACAACAATGCATCAACTTAACCATGAAATAAGAGTAACAAAAATAGGCTGTGTGTTAAAAATAATGACAGTGTCTGTTCAATAGTGTCACATATTCTGCAAGAACTGTGTGGTTAGGTTTTACTGCTCATAGATGTTCAATGGTAACCTGTTGTAGCAGTATGCTGACGTTTGCCAGCAAACTATTAATGAGGCTTATCAAAAGTTAACCAATGGTGAATTGGCCATATTAAATGTGTTATATTGGGGAGTTGTGAACAGTGAAAGTAAAGAACTGTGAAACACAACTATACAACTGTCTGCATTTACAGTACTGAGTGTTGAACTTCCACCTCCACATTTTTCATCCAGGATAACAATGTAAGTCATTAACGCCAAGGACTGTCAAGAAAGTAGTAAAGCAGGCAAACATCGCAAAAGGTCTATTTAAAAATGCAAGTTCTTGTCACATCGGGAGGTGGATATTAGGATGTAGCTCACTAAAAGAATGAAAACTTGCAACTTATGCATAGTATAACTTTTGATTAAAACAATATTGGGAGAGTGCAATTACATACATCTTTATAATACCAGCTCAAGAGATTGACAGACAACAAGATCAGTGAAAAAAACAATAGAAGTACATAAAAATTGACAGTATGGCTTTCATTTTTCTGTCAGCTCACTCATACATAATTATATCTCCTATGATATCTTTGCGACACAGAGATGGCACCAATATTTCTTTATATGTGTAGGCCATTTAAAGAACCTACACACAGCAACTGACCTGTCTAAGCCTACTGGCTACAAGAACTGAACCTAACATATAGACACAAGACACCACTTTATGAGAGAAAAAAACAAAGTTAGCCAAAGCAACTGTAGAGCACATAGCTTCAATAAAGTGCTGGCAAGCATGATGACAAAACCTCTGGAAAAACCTTGGCATCATGTGCAGCTACAAGATTATGGATTGAAAATGTAATTTTTTATTTTGTAATTTTTGGAAGCATGATTCTAGCGGGGCATGAGAATTTAGAATCTATGCCGTGGTTGTGTAAATATTTTTTTTATATTCAATTGACTCTCTATGTCTTTATTCAGTGTATTGTATTGTAGACTCATTCATGTAACAGTTCTTACATTACTAATCTGTGTATAATAATTCTTATCATTCCAGTAACATATCATCAGCAGATTACTCTGCAACAAACAGGCTCCTAACACTTTTGGAACCTTGATTACGATAACTTGCATGGTAAGTGTTGGTAAGTGCATTGTACTACATTGGTCTTTGTTACATCTAAGTGACCTAAGACTGTGTGAAGGATAAGCAACATTTTTCATCCATTGGACATATTCTTTCCTCACCAGAAACAGGAAAATTATTATACAGAAATTTTATGTCAAAGCTGACCATTAATTCCATATCGGTTTTCTTGCCGTTCCGAGGTGAACTGGATAAACTTTGTTGAATTCTGCATGTGTGACTATGTATGGACAACCAGTTACATGTTTTGCTTGAGAATTGGATGATTCAACACATAGATGATCTGTCTCAGAGGGGGGCAGCCATCCTGATGTTCCTTTGGTACCCCATATATTCTCAGTGGCACTGAAACTTTGGATGTGACGTTAGATATGTCAGCAACGATTCAGCAACCCTTAATTAACAGTGACTCATTCCTTTCATCTTCATATGAGGACTGAATGAAAAATACTGCTTTCACCTTTGTAAACTGGGTTTCAGTGGGAATGTTTTAGTAAATCAAACACAGGTATGAACCTTAGCTGCTCTTTAATTACCAGTATTCATATTTACATACAATCAGCTTTTACAGACAACTGAGTACACTTCTGCCAATGAAAAACAAGTTTTCTGAAGCTGTCACAGAATATGTCAATACCTTGCTCCTGCTGACGAGCCTCTCACACTTCTCACAACTTCTTCCTTCGATGCACACTCAGTACCTCACATATATTTTTTCATTATTGGGAACAAATGAAAGGAGATGGTGCCAAATCTGAAATGTACAGAGATGCCATTTGACAGTGAGCTTTCAGTCTGAAGTTTTGTTTGAATGTTCAGTCTGAAGTTCTGGTGGGGTGACATGTGAAAAGTGTATGGCCTACATTTTTATGCTGGATGAAGACATTTGTATCATACTTTATGGCAGTGTGATGTTAACATTTGTAATCAATTGTTCTTCCATGGCCCAGTAAATCAGTATGTATAACACCATCTATACCTCAAAACACTGATGTCATGATCTTTCCAGTTGACAAATGTGTCAATATTTTTTTGTTTTTTTTTGTTTTGTTTTGTTTGCGCGAGCTTTTGTGTCTGTATTCAATGGACTGGTCACACCTGAATGCAGAAAGGTGCCACTTACATGCAAGCAAGATGAGAGCAGTTCGTGGCAAGTTTCAAGTCTGTGCACTTTTATTTCCAATGTCAGCACCTGGGATACCTACCATACAAAGATCTTCTCATAATATAACAAAACAACAGTGCAGCCTAGGTGTTCTTGTGAAATACTGCTATGCTTGCAATGTCTCTCTCTGGGTAATACAACCATCACCCTGAATCACTCTGTCAGTGATTTGCATGTTCAGCTGTTGTCACTGGATGTACAACTCTTTCTTTGCCACAGAAATCAGACTTTCCCACTTCACCATCCTTAAACTTTCTGAATCAAAACTACACAGTGTTCACATCAACACAATCACCATAAACTGCTTGCACTGTTTGATGAGGCTTCTTTGAGGTGACACTTCCTGTTGTCAGACATTCAGTGCCAAGATGTTGCTTAAATCTCAGCAAAGGATTCCAATATTTACACTGTAACAATTAATTAGTTCACTACTAAGGGTTTCTGTCAAACAGATGATAATGATGATGATGTTTGGTTTGTGGGGCACTCAGCTGTGTGGTTATCAGCACCCATATAATTTCCCAACCTCTGCTCAGTCCAATCTCGCCACTTTCATGAATGATGATGAAAGGATGAGGACAACACAAACACCCAGTCATCTCGAGGCAGGTGAAAATCCGTGACATCCTGCCAAACAGAGCTGAAGAGAAAACTCTTCTGAACATTGCAGTACAGGCCACACACCAGTGCTGCTATTTGCAGGAATTCTATAAACATGAAAAAGTTCTTCACATAAATGTGTTAGTGAAATAAAGAGACTTAACTAAAACTAAACAGCCTATCACACATGTAATAACCGGCTGTATTGACAATATTATATGATGAAGTGTCAAAAACTGCTAGCCATCCTTAGGAAAAGGGTGTTGAAGTGTTAATTTCTATTGAACAATCTCACAATAGGTTGTAGTGTTCATTATTACTTTGTAGTTTCTTTTATCCACCTGATTGATCTCTATGCCTTTGTTACTCCTGAAACTGTATAGGGCTGCTCATCCTTGGTGTGATGTATTCTGCTTTCATGGTTTTTCATCATGAAGCATTCAAACTATTTCTTGACACATCTTCTCAGCTTCCAAATGGATATGTTCTGAAATATGACTTCAGTGATTTGTATGATACTTTCTGCTAGTAAGTGCTTGTGTATCACTGAACAACTTGAAACTTGCAACAACACATCGTTAGTTGCCTTGCTGACAGATAGAGTCACCACAATGCAAGACATCTCCAATATGGGCTCCATGTTTCCTTTTATCAGTGCAAGCTCCATAAATTTCTTGCTTTATTTCTTTTAATTTTTTTTTTAATTTCACTGATTCACTCAACACACAGGCTTGTTTGTGCATTATTTTCTTGATAATGTCCCAGTTGATTTTTGATAACTTGAATGCCAGACATAGATGATTTCTGAATAGCAACCTGTAACTGAAATCCAAGACACATTTTGGTACAATGTTATTGTCACAAAATTCTCTCGGGAACATGAAGTCATTTAGCAGTTTCTCCTTTCTCAGCCCCAGTTGTTTCAACGTTTGGATATGAACATAAAATTCCTACCAATACAGGTCACTGATATAAGTATGTAGACTTTCACAGCCACTGTCAAGTTGAACAAAATCCTTTTGTACAGAATGCTATATGAATTCTGCAACTGAAACCACTATTAAAACCAAAGATGTACCGTCTACTACATTGCTGGTTTCTGGAGAGGGTGATCTCAATGTACAATCCTATTCTGGTTGTCAAGTGACGGCCAATATACTTTCTTTATTGTCATTCAGCAGTCCAAAATCAAAATGCTTGTAGAAAGGTGATAGTCAGGCGACAGCAAATCACCAGCTTGCATCCAGGGACTGCATTTTCCTGCAGCGAGACATTCATGCCACAAGACGGTTCTCTTGGGGCCTCTTGTTTATGTTGGTGTATTCATGTCTAAGGGAGCTGCAAGCTGGCAGACACACGTAGCCCATAGGACCAGAATCACTGACAGCCAGGCTGCTGGCAACTTGTAGCCACTCTTTAAGTTCCTGTTGGTGGGCTTTTAATTATATTGAAGACTCTAATACTCTCTGCTGCTGCATCTATGGCTGTGAGGCAGGCAGTGGACTTCTTTGGAAATGAAGGGTTGATTACAGTTCAGGTGCTGCTCACTTACTGCTGGTTCCCTCTGTTGTAACAGTCACATATTGTGTTACACCTCTTAGTATGAACCATCACATGGGTGGTAATTGGTCAACTGGATTCATCAACATAAATGTTGCCCAACGCAATGGCAGAAAATATCACATGAAGAAAGAGTAGCTCTAGACAGTCAATAATAACAAAGATATTGTGATGTTACATGTGGGCAAAAGTAAATGATGCTGAAATAGTAGACACTACTACACACAAAACTAAAATGAGTGGTTGCTGAGTGATTCTATACATAAAGAACTCCACAGCAAAGATAGTAAGGAAGAAAAAGGCTTTACTACAAGTTCCAGAATCAATTCTTATACAACAAAGAGGACCATGTCACAAGTTTCAGTGCCACATATAACAAATGGTGCGCCAAAGGTACAAAAGGAAAACTATTGTCAATGGCTCTGACTTGCCCATCTACTAACTCGTAAAATACTTGGGCCACAAGTAATGCCAACTGGTTGACCACACAGAGTGATACATTAAAAATTAGAAAATTGTAGCAAAATGCAGGAAGATCTGCAGCGGATAGGCACTTGGTGCAGGGAGTGGCAACTGACCCTTAACATAGACAAATATAATGTATTGCGAATACATAGAAAGAAGGATCCTTTATTGTATAATTATATGATAGTGGAACAAACACCGGTAGCAGTTACTTCTGTAAAATATCTGGGAGTATGCGTGTGGAACGATTTGAAGTGGAATGATCATATAAAATTAATTATTGGTAAGGTGGGTACCAGGTTGAGATTCATTTGGAGAGTCCTTAGAAAATGTAGTCCATCAACAAAGGAGGTGGCTTACAAAACACTCGTTCGACCTATACTTGAGTATTGTTCATCAGTGTGGGATCTGTACCAGATCGGGTTGACGGAGGAGATAGAGAAGATCCAAAGAAGAGCGGCGCGGTTCGTCACAGGGTTATTTGGTAACCGTGATAGCATTACGGAGATAGTTAGCAAAGTCGTAGGGACAGTATTGCCTCACGTGTTCCAATATTTCTAAGGAATCCAAACTGATCTTCCTCGAGATTGGCTTCTACTAGTTTTTCCATTTGTCTGTAAAGAATTCGCGTTAGTATTTTGCAGCCGTGACTTATTAAACTGATAGTTCAGTAATTTTCGCATCTGTCAACACCTGCTTTCTTTGGGATTGGAATTATTATATTCTTCTTGAAGTCTGAGGGTATTTCGCCTGTCTCATATATCTTGCTCACCAGATGGTAGAGTTTCGTCAGGACTCGCTCTCCCAAGGCTATCAGTAGTTCTAATGGAATGTTGTCTACTCCCAGGGCCTTGTTTCGATTCAGGTCTTTCAGTGCTCTGTCAAACTCTTCACGCAGTATCATATCTCCCCTTTCATCTTCATCTACATTTTTCTCCATTTCTATAATATTGTCCTCAAGTACATCGCCCTTGTATAGACCCTCTATATACTCCTTCCACCTTTCTGCTTTCCCTTCTTTGCTTAGAACTGGGTTTCCATCTGAGCTCTTGATATTCATACAAGTGTTTCTCTTTTCTCTAAAGGTCGCTTTAATTTTCCTGTAGGCAGTATCTATCTTACCCCTCATGAGATAAACCTCTACATCCTTACATTTGTCCTCTAGCCATCCCTGCTAAGCCATTTTGCACTCCCTGTCCATCTCATTTTTGAGACATTTGTATTCCTTTTTGCCTGCTTCATTTACTGCACTTTTATATTTTCTACTTTCATCAATTAAGTTCAATATTTCTTCTGTTACCCAACGATTTCTAGTAGCCCTCGTCTTTTTACCTACTTTATCCTCTGCTGCCTTCACTATTTCATCCCTCAAAGCTACCCATTCTTCTTCTACTGTATTTCTTTCCCCCATTCCCAATTTACATAAAGATTTAAAATCACTGCCCAGAAAGGGGTCCAGTATTCAGCAATGCATATTTTCAATAAGTTACCGCAACCATTATGAGTTTAGTTTCAGACAAGGTACAATTTAAACATAATTTAAAAGAATTTTTGGTGGTCAACTCCTTGTATTCCATCCATGAGTTTCTCAACAAGTGCAGTAGACCGTTTTAATGAAAATTTATTATACTTTAATTTTTGACAATACTTGTGTTTGTCTGACATGTTCCACGCCCAGGAGGATTCCCTCTTTTATGGGTCTATGGAATGAAAAATTAATCTAATCTAATCTAACTGTGTGTGTTGTGAGAGAGTGTTTGTATTGGTTTATACATATGTTGCATAACTGAAACAGTGTAGAAGCACAGTTTCATCAAGATCAACACTAACTCTACCGAAAATACTGCACACCAAGACTGTTGAAAAAAATCTTTGATGATTTCAGAGGAAATGAATGTGCTGGCATCTGGAAGCTTTTATTTATCTGCAGTATTTTACTAAACAACAGAAAGCACTTTTTCTGAAATACACCCATACTTCTCCTTCACTTACAATACAGCAAGACTTCATAAAATGCTCAAGCGTTTTGTCTGTCACTAATGATGGTTCTGCTAGATATGATGGCTAAAGATGCATTGTATCTCCTCAATGATGCCTGCACCGTCATCAAGGTCCTCTTTATTCAGAGGTATGTGTCACTTCTCCAAGACGAGGTGTAATACCATGGAAGGACTGCCAGCATGTACTGCTACATGTAGCAAAACTGCAGTCATCATTGCATCTTGAAAAAGTGCAGTTCCATTTTGTACCAGTGTACAAGCACAGATAACAACAGATTTTCAAACAGTTTATGATTCTAAATTATTTAGCTAGTAAAAATACTTTCAATGTGGCTATCATAACTCATCAACTAGGCAGACACATATTTAGGAAGTTTTGTGAAAGAATACGGAAGCTTTGTGGAAGAAATAAGTAGAATATCTGTAGGTAAAAAAACTTCTGAAAACATGAAATTCTTGTTGGCATAAAAAAGAAAGAGATTTACTATGTGTTTTATCTGGAGTGTAGTGTTATATAGCAGCAAGTCATGGGCAGTCAAAAAGAAATAGGGAAAATACTTGGACAATTTTGGGTTGTGGTTGTGGAGAAAAATGCTACAAGTAGGAGGACTGACATAATGATGAATGAAGAAATATGTCTAATCAAAGCAGACGAAAGAAAACTAGCAAAAATGACAAGAATGAGGAAAACATCTTGGCTGAGATGTATATGGAAATGAAATTGTCTGCAATGAAGAGCCATTGAAGAAAAGACTGAAGGGAAGTGAGGATGTGGGGAATGAAATGTGAGGCTGTGGGGAAGAAATATGTCTAAGCAAAGCAGATGAAAGAAAACTAGCAAAAATGACAAGCATGAGGGAAACATCTTGGCTGAGATGTATATGGAAATGAAATTGTCTGCAATGAAGAGCCATTGAAGAAAAGACTGAAGGGAAGTGAGGATGTGGGGTGGGGGCAGGAGTAGAGGAGAAGACTTGGAATGCTGGAGGATAGTAAAAAAGGCCGAAGGTACTAAGAAATTAAAGAAAGTTTCGGCGAGTGTCTAGTCGATACCTGTCACATGACAAATAAACCAAAGAACTGGCATTGAAGATCAGTTTCACATGCTAGGATTTCGCTTGAATTACATATGTCCCATTTCCTCACTTGCATATAGTAATATTTCATAATTTTTACCAAAGCATTTAATGCTGTGATTGTCTTCATCACTTTATTTCCTACATTTTCTTCCTTCAAGTACAAACTTCTTGACATCTATCACAATCCCTTAAATTGGGGCAAAGTACTAGTAACTAGAAAAAAGAACATATGACTCTAGTACATAATCAGGATAAAATAATGGACCCAAAAAATTACAGGCTCTATCCTTAACATTGAAATACTGCAGAATTCTTGAACATATTCTAAATTCAAATATAGCAAATTTTCTTGAGACCAATACACTACTGTCAACAAATCAGTATGGAAATAGAAAGAATCACTTATGTGAATCTCAGCTTGCCCTTTTCTTGTATGATATCCTACAAATGATGGCTGAAGGGCAACAGACAGATTCCATATTCCTAGATTCCCAATGTGATGTGAGGGCCCCCATCAGAGGTGCCCCAGGTAAAACTGATAAAACTGCTCTTTCTCTCTAGGCACATAAATGACCTGATGCACAAGGCGAGTAGCAATCTGCAACTGTTTGCCAATTACACTGTAGTATATGAGAAAGTATCATTGTTTACTGACTTTAGAAGGAGGATCCATGACGACTTAGAATTTTTATTTAGTGTGATGGGCGGCAGCCTGCTCTAAATGTAGAAAGATATTTGTTAATGCAGATGAGCAGGAAAAACAATCCTGTTATGTTCACATACAATATTAGTGGTGCACTGCATGTAAATATCTATGTGTAATGTTGCAAAAGGATATGAAATGGAATGAGCACATGATGATAGTAGGGAAGGCAGATGGTTGAATTTGTTTACTGGGATTTCTAGGAAAGTGTACCTCACCTACAAAGGAGCCCATATGTGGAACATTTGTGTAACCCATTCTTGAATATTACTCAACGGTTTGAGATCCCTACCAGATCAGATTAAAGGGAGATATCAAATCAATTCAGAAGTGTGCTGCCAGATTTGTTACTGGTAGGTTTGATCAACACACAGGTGCTACAGGGATGCTCTGTGGCCTTGAAACGCAATTCCTTCAGAGAAGAATTCCTTTTGAAAAGCGCTATTGAGAGAACAGGCATTTACAGCTGATTGCAGAACAGTTCTACTGCCACCAATGTAAACTTCATGTAATGACCATGTACACAACATAAAAGAACTTAGGGCTCATTTGGACGTATATAGACAGTCATTTTCCCCTCACTCCATTTGCAAATGGAATAGGACTACCAAATGTATATAGATATAAATTGTCTTTTCTCCTTGAGACCACATTCAACTCCCTGTAATATTCATCTGTCTGAAATTTTCCCTTTACAGGATTCCTTGTATTTCTCCAATTTGTCAATATTATAAAAATCTTTATATATGCAAGACTGAACACTGACTCTTCTCGCACACTTCACCATCACAATTTAGTTGATAAAAGATACTATTTCTTCCCCTGATGCGTTACTTGGGCAACTAGCTGTTTCATAAAACTTACCTTCTGTTCCAGTTTTGCTATTATTCAGTGAGTCTAAATATTCCACAAAATACAGTGTTTTCAAGTAAGTGCAGCCTATCATTTAAATATGACTGGGTATACTTATAATCAACATTCTAATAAAATGTTGTTCATTAACTATTTCTGGCTGAAACTTTTGCTTGGTATGGAAATGGATATTCAGTTATGACATCTTCATTCCTCGACTTCAGCAGTTTGAGCATAAGTTAAATTTGCCCTCCTTCTGAAGTATATTCATCCTTAAATATTTTTTTCAAAATATTCACACTTATTAAATTCTTCTCTGTTAAATACCATCCACTGAGCATCGTCAGCCTCTAAATAACACACAACAAAATTATTTATTTTCTTCTCCTCAGATATAGAACAATTGAAAAGTTTTCAAAAAAGGTGAACCTCTCCTGATTTGAAGGCAGCTGACTTTTTCCCAGCAATTCGTGATCAGTACCTACCCTTTGCCTCAATGTTAATAATTTTATATCTCATTAACTTGTGTTAGTCACAACTTCTAAAAGCTTTGGTGGATATTTCTGTGATTTATTTGGAGGTATCTAGAGATTTCTAACATCTCCTTTCAAATCAGTTCAGTATCTTCAATGAACCTGAAGCTCAGTTGGTCACCATTAGACTCAATCTCCCATTTGATGTTAATAAGTTTAAAAAAAAGTTTTATATCCTCACATATCTATCTTTCACCTTTCGATTAACTCTTTTACATGCTCATGTAACCTAGGTTCCAACTTGGACATCTGTGGAGACTTTTGCATTTTAATGTCTATTATATGCTTCACTACCTCTTTAAATTTATCTGACACTGCTTCAGAATATTCTAAAATTTAGCTTCCATTATGGATCACTATTGTCTGAAATATTCATTTCAAACTGCAAGGTAAATGTAAACCCTCCATCACCCAACATACACTGCTACACACTGCACAGTAAACCACTATTTAAACTACTACTTATGAAACAAATTACTGACTACACACCTGATTTTTTAGCTTTTCCTGGACATGTTACTTGCCTTCTTGCAATATTTGCATCTTTAGTCAAACGTACCATCTACAGACATTATTACTTTCTTCCCTCTTAATACACACAGAAGGCTGTGCATGAACCATTTTTCTTTACATTAAAAGTCCAAATCTTAAAATAACTAATACCTCATACTGTGCTCTTCTGAACTTCCTACATTTTATCCTCCCCCTTGCATTTTTATCTTAAATCTTCTTTCAAGTCTCTTCTTTATTGATTTTTTTGAGACATTGTGTTGGTTGCTTGTGTCATCAGGCAAACGCTACATAACCTTTGTTCTTTCTAATTGTAGTATTTACAACATCTATTTAAAGAAGAGCAGGCAATATACATTCAAGAGTTCAGTATTGTTTGACTTGCTAGTGAGGTTACCAAAATTATAAATTTTGTTTCCTCGTTCACAAAACTGTTCAAATGATTGATAAGTTCACCAGACAAAAAATTAATGACCTCAGTGCAGAAGCACAAATTAATCGTTAAGCCTTTAAAGATGGCACAGTGCTCGAGTCATGCTCAACCACTCATGCACTGCTTCTATGTGAGCATAAGGCAGTAGCTATCAGTGAGACCATTACGTTTCAAGCAGATATTGCATGTAAACGTGGGTAAATGTAAGAATACGATGAAGTAGCAATTGTATGTGGCCATATGGTGTGTGAAGTTGCTGGATTTGTTGGTGTTCTGCAGCAGGCTGTTCAACATGACTGCAAGCAGTGATGTAACACATGTGGCCATAAAACGATATGCCAGAACTGTGTTCCTAACTGAGAGGGCCTGAAGGTAATTTCACAGCTTGTGAATCAAAATCACTTCCAAACCCAACAGGAATTCCTGCAGACAGTGAACCAAGGTCCATCCCAACCTGCTCGTGAGAGAACACTGTGACAGGGACTGTATGCAATGAATATTTTGAGTTTGTTACCTCGCACGAGGCAATTGCTCACATGGACACATAAAGATGACAACAGCCAAGTTCATTGGCTTTGACACAGTGTGACCGGTTTTCTGAACACTTGCCCAACCTATTAAGTCTCATATGGCCAGCAAAATCACTTGATTTGAACCCCACAGAAAATCTGTGGAACATGTTGGGACAGCAGGTAAAACATCAACATCAGCACCCTGAAATTTGGCAGAACTATGCTCAGTGAGCAGCTTAATCTGTATGCGACATATCTGCACAACCTTGTGGACCCTCTTTCTAACATAATCCAGATGGTTATCTAGTCCAGGGACAGAATTACAAGTTATTCAATGTTTGAAATTATTTCTCTAGGGGGTGACAAACTTTTTGTCTACTGAGTTTTATTAAATCTCCTTATTTAATAATATTATCATTATATATAAAATTTTCATACATTTTAAGGAGATGATTCACTTAAGCATAGTCATACTTTTCAGATGGGTTGCTGCACAGAAGGACCTCTGTTGCAATACTGTTTAGCTGACAGTCTGAACTGTAACCTTCATTATACAACTATGGAGGACATCATCCATTTTGCTAAGAATGATGCTGATACTAATATGAATACTATGTCACTGAGTGGTATAGTAAGCTCTTGACAAAAGTCTGCAGAATGTGTTAACAAAGCTGCGAAAATTGATCAGGGGAGTGGGATGTGCAGACATAGATGTAATTCATTATCAACTTTCACTCAATTAAATCTTACATGGTTTGCTTCACCAAACAATATCCGCTCCATTCTAGTAATTTCAGGTGTGTGCCCTAGGTCTTTTTCTTATAGTAAATTCACACAAAAGACAAATCTACAGAACAAATATAGTTCGGGCTGAAACAGGTGGTGGGGAAACAAAACCTGGCAGCTTGGAAAAAGCCATAGCCCTTAAATCAAACTCATTTAACATTTCCCATCGAAACAGCAGAAGCCTCATTAATAAAACGGACAGACTTGTTATATCCGACAGAAAACTGAAAAGACACATGGAATGTCAGATGTTGAGCATAACAGAACACCACATGGAAATCACTTCAATCAGACTGATTGATCTTGACAGGTAAAGCTGATGCTGTACTACAGTAGAAACAATGAGAAGAAAGAGTGAGTAGATGTATAAACAAACAACAGAGTTAAGTCCCAATATTTTACAAGTAATAAATATTGTCATATTTATGTAATTCCAACATGGTGTTGGTATCAATGTTGAACAGCAGTTTGAATGCTGTGGTACATTAATGGATCAGGAAACCCTGAAGCATTGTAGTTCTGACATTTAGAGAAACCAGCAGGGAATATCTTAAGTTATATAAAACAGTTATGTTTTAATACAGTTAAACAGAGAATTGATGTTTGTTTGTGGAGACTTTAATGTTTACTTTCTGTCATATGGTACTGACCAAGGACACCTAGAACTGTTGATGTCTGTTTTGGATTATTTTCCATAACAAAATCCACAATAAGGACTGGGTGGCATAGTGCAACAGTAATTGGTAATTGCTTTTAGGTACAACTGTGTTGTTGTTGTGGTCTTCAGTCCTGAGACTGGTTTGATGCAGCTCTCCATGCTACTCTATCCTGTGCAAGTTTCTTCATCTCCCAGTACCTACTGCAGCCTACATCCTTCTGAATCTGCTTAGTGTATTCATCTCTTGGTCTCCCTCTACGATTTTTACCCTCCAGTACCAAATTGGTGATCCCTTGATGCCTCAGAACATGTCCTAGGTACAACTACCTTAGGTAAATTAGAAAAGCTAAAACCAATAGGCAATGGTTTTATTGAAAATGAGGTCAAATGTTAACTTAAAATTTGCTGACCAGTTGGATTCAGATGAAAAAGAGAAATATGGTATCATGGAGACATAAACAGTGACTTGATAAGGGTGTTTATTGAGTAATTACAGAAATAATGTGGGGAAGAATTTTAGGATGCAGTGAGAGCACTGAGAAAATTTAGTTCTTTCATAAGGATCTCCCTGCAACACTGCACTTTATTTTCCATGAAAAGAAGCAATAGTAAAATTGAGCAGAAGCATTGATCAATTTCAGCTGAACTGTTATCTACACTATTACAATTCAAGACACAAAAATTCTTTTCATTTGGATTTTGCTCTCATGCCTAGGCTTCAAAGGGGAGTTATGTATTTTGGTAGAAAGGTAGTCACAAAGTTCTCAACCAAGAAAGGCAAGAAATTGGGAATATCTATCAGTTTAAAAGACCATTGAAAATGTGCCTCATTGGTCTGTCTTCCAAGTTATTTAAATATATTAAAAACAAAGATTCCAAGACTTACCAAGCGGGAAAGCGCCGGCAGACAGGCACAATGAACAAAACACACAAACACACACACAGAATTACTAGCTTTCACAACCGATGGTTGCTTCTTCAGGAAGGAGAGGGAAAGACGAAAGGATGTGGGTTTTAAGGGAGAGGGTAAGGAGTCATTCCAATCCCGGGAGCGGAAAGACTTCCCTTAGGGGAAAAAAAGGACAGGTGTACACTCGCGCACACGCACACACACACACACACACACACACACACACACACACACACACACACACATATCCATCCGCACATACACAGTCACAACCAGACATATTTCAAATATGTCTGCTTGTGTCTGTGTATGTGCGGATGGATATGTGTGTGTGTGTGTGTGTGTGTGTGTGTGTGTGTGTGTGTGTGTGTGTGTGTGAGTGTACACCTGTCCTTTTTTTCCCCTAAGGGAAGTCTTTCCGCTCCCGGCATTGGAATGACACCTTACCCTCTCCCTTAAAACCCACATCCTTTCGTCTTTCCCTCTCCTTCCTGAAGAAGCAACCATCGGTTGCGAAAGCTAGTAATTCTGTGTGTGTGTTTGTGTGTTTTGTTCATTGTGCCTGTCTGCCGGCGCTTTCCCGCTTGGTAAGTCTTGGAATCTTTGTTTTTAATATATTTTTCCCATGTGGAAGTTTCTTTCTATTTTATTTACAAGTTATTTAAATATCTAGATTCATAGATTGAAAATCCGGATGACAATTTCAAACACGACTCTATATTTATGGATGTAGATGTCTGCTTGTGTCTGTGTATGTGCGGATGGATATGTGTGTGTGTGTGTGTGTGTGTGCACGAGTGTACATCTGTCCTTTTTTTCCCCTAAGGGAAGTCTTTCCGCTCCCGGGATTGGAATGACTCCTTACCCTCTCCCTTAAAACCTACATCCTTTCGTCTTTCCCTCTCCTTCCTGAAGAAGCAACCATCGGTTGCGAAAGCTAGCAATTCTGTGTGTGTGTTTGTGTGTTTTGTTCATGTGCCTGTCTGCCGGCACTTTCCCGCTTGGTAAGTCTTGGAATCTTTGTTTTTAATATATTTTTCCGATGTAGATAATTATTTATTTGAAAATAAAAATGTAATCTAATAAGTATTAAGCTATCAACAGGAAATGAACTACAGCTATTTAATGTAAATGGGCAGCAACAGCTTTCTCCCTAATTCATTTTATTGAATGCAGTTAGTATATGTGAGAAGAGCACCTAAGCTGTATATTGATAGTTTATTGTTAATAGTTCAAGATAAGTTTCTATGATTTCCTTGTTTTTTGTTGAGGTACATTTGTTTCATAAATTCATCACTGGTGTTTGTAGTGGTAACATTGTTTATGGCTCCTGATTCTTCCTCTCAAATAAGGCACTGAGAAGGAAATATTGGTAGAGGTGATGTGCTGTGTGTTATTCCAAAAATGAAAAAAAAGAAAGACAAGTAAGTTGTTTTCTACAAATGGGGCAAATTAACAATTGAACACAAAATGAAAGAAATGCAATTTTTTCAACAAAGTACTTTATTAGATCTTTATAGCTTACAAAAGGTTAATAATTTTCACTGAGAGACATGCATCTGGTACTCATAAACATTTTGGCAACCAAGCGTCTACCCAACTGGAGCCATTACATTACAGTCAAAGGACGGTGCCCAAGTATATGTCTGGTTGCAATTTTCAAGACATGTGAGTCACCGATCACTTGAAAACTGCACTCATTTATCTGAGAATAATTTATGGATGTCTTGCTACCTGTCCCTTGGCAGGTGATGCCTTCTGTTATCAATTTGTAGAATGACATCAAAAGAAAATTAGTGAATCTACGAGCTGCTGTCACAAGTGAGTGAGCTATTCTGCTGTTGCGATGTCTTTAGTTTCATTTGTGTACACATTAGGTTTTGCCTTTTTACTGATGACTCATGACGAAGCAGTATCCAACATGGGTTTCCAAGATTTGGTCAGATGAAACCACCTACTGGCACAGAACATAGGAGAGGAACATGCTTGTATGCCTTGATTACAACACATCTTTCTGCATGCCAGAATACTTGACTTTCCCACACTCTTTTTTTGTATGGAAGGATAATTATAATTTTTGTCACTATTACGGTGAAATTTGTAATCAACCACAGAACTAAAATAAACCTGAAAAATAAATCTCGAAGCCTTGTCTTCTTTACTGTGTATTACCCTTTAAGATATGCCAGACATGACAGTAACAATTTAAATAATGGTATCAATGTCTGCTTTTCTGGGCTCATAATTTTTTGAAGTGGCTGGACCTCAAAGTGTTAAATCATGCTCAACTGACATCACATAATTTGTAAAAGCAAGTAATTCATGAGAAATATTTGCAGTTACACAAAAAGACAAATAATTAAATGCTTCACACATGAAATAAAGTATGTATGTAAAATAACTGTATTGGTATCAGTGTTGAATAGCTCTTTGAATGGTGTGGTACAGTAGTGGATAGGGAAACCTGCAAGCTTGTAGTACTGCCAGATTGGGGAAGCAGCAAGAATGAGAGATGTACATATTTAGATGGTAAAGAGAACAGTCACTTGCTATATGAAGCAACTGCCAGCAGAATCTTTTTCAATAGCAATCTCCTGTTTACATGTTTAGTTTTACAAATATTCATACATTATGGACAGAGGTATTGCAATAAACTTCTAATTATGACCAGCTCCAGAAGTACCCTTCAGCTACTGGAAAATCATATTACTGCATGTTCTATTGATGTATTAAATTGACATGCCTAATATTGTTGTAAAATTAATGATCTGTGATAAATAAACAACTATCTAATTGATAAAACTATCAAAATCCCATATTGGGAAGAATTATCCTTCTGAGGTAAGTGGGTCCAAGTACTTTACTGACAGCAGGAAAGGCATTTTGCACCACATAAATGGAGGCACAAAGAGAGAAATGTGAACCATGTGAAACAGTAGCCATTCACATGAAGTACACAAGACTGATTTGACCAACTTCATTACTAATATATTCAACTCAAACAGCGCAAAAAAAGGAAGGAAGGAAGGAGACTTAAAGTTTAATGTCTAGTTGAAATGGGATTATTTGAGGTGGAAGCAGCAGAACATACAATTGGCTACAAATGCTGTGACTCCAGTATAGCTATAAAGATAGCTGCAACATTCCCACTAAATAGACAAATCAGCCAAATTACTTCTAATTTCACTCCATGAAAGATACATATTCCCCAGATGTAACCTTGTAATATTACAAGATTTGTATTTGACTTCCAGCATAAAGCAATATTTTAATGTTTGTAAAATACTTATTACTGGAAGAACTGCTCCAGCTTTTCTGATCCTGCTGATTACTACACTTACCATTCACAGTGGACTTTAAGTCAGGCAACTATGATAAGTGTAGTGTGTGCCATCATTCAAATGGTGAGCACAGCAATACACAAGCGACACCGGATGGGGCAGCATCTTTATAAGGACATGTACAAGGCTTCCAGCCCTCAGTTGTTGAAGTATTTGATACTTGTACACTGCTTGCATTGTGTTTTTCTTAATGTCATTCCATGACCCTCACTACTTGCATTGTATTCTTGGTGATATCACTCCATGATCCTATAAATTTGTGTCTCCTTTGCAGCTGTGTGTGTGTCGTCCTTCTCTATGTGATCAAAAGTATCTGGACACCCCCCAAAACATACATTTTTCATATTAGGTGCATTGTGCTGCCACCTGCTGCCAGGTATTCCATATCGGCGATCTCAGTAGTCATTAGACATTGTGAGAGAGAAGCATGAGGCACTCCGCGGAACTCAAGGACTTCAAAAGTGGTCAGGTGATTGGGTGTTACTTGTGTCATATGCCTGTATGCGAGATTTCCACACTGCTAAACATCCCTAGGTTCATTCCTTCTGATGTTATAGTGAATTGGAAATGTGAAGGGACATGTACAGCACAAAAGCATACAGGCCGACCTCGTCTACTGACTGACAGAGACTGCCAACAGTTGAAGAGGGTTGTAATGTGTAATAGGCAGACATCTATCCAGACCATTACATAGGCATTCCAAAATGCATGAAGACCCACTGCAATTACTATGACAGTTAGGCGGGAGGTGAAAAAACTTGGATTTCACAGTCGAGTGGCTGCTCATAAGCCACACATCACACCGGTAAATGCCAAACAGCATCTCGCTTGGTGTAAGGAGCGTAAACATTGGACGATTGAACAGTGGAAAAATGTTATGTGGAGCGACGGATCACGGTACACAATGTGGCAATGTGATGGCGAATGCCCGGTGAACGTCATCTGCCAGCGTGTGCAGTACCAACAGTAAAATTAGGAGGAAGTGGTGTTATGGTGTGGTTGCGTTATTCATGGAGTGGGCTTGAACCCCTTGTTGTTTTGCTTGACACTATCACAGCACAGGCCTACACTGATGTTTTAAGCACCTTCTTGCTTCCCACTGTTGAAGAGCAATTCGTGGATGGCGACTGCATCTTTCAACATGATCGAGCACATGTTCATTATGCACGGCCAGTGGCAGAATGGTTACACGACAATGACATCCCTGTAATGGACTGGCTTGCACAGAGTCCTGACCTGAATTCTACAGAACACCTTTGGGATGTTTTGGAATGCTAACTTCATGTTAGGCCTCACAGACCGACATCGATACTTCTCCTCAGTGGAGCACTCCATGAAGGATGGGTTGCCATTCCCCAAGACACTTCCAGCACCTGATTGAACGAATGCCTGTGAGAGTGGAAGCCGTCATCAAGGCTAAGGGTGGACCAACACCATATTGAATTTCATCAATACTGATGGAGGGTGCCACAAACTTTTAAGTTATTGTCAGCCAGGTGTCCGGATACTTTTGATCACATAGTGTAATTACAACACTAGTGGCAATGAGGGAGTGTCGAATTTTAATGAATTTTGGATTCTGTAATTTTTCTGCTGTTCAGCTCTTCCACAGAGGCTTTACTTAAGTCCCTTCTGCAACAGAAGCAGGCCAATATGGCCATTTCAAAATGATTGTTGGCTAGATTAAGCCTGGCTCAGCTGCTGGTTGTTCACCAAGTGCTGTATCCACCTTATGACGAATCTATAAAAGACGAGGATGCTTATGAGAGGCAGCTTCAACAACATTCATGACATTCCGAGTGGTTGACAAGGAATGTAAAGTTTTTTCTTTCCGTGGGTACCCATTGGTTTGTATCACTTCCAGTGCCAGTTTTCTCCTCTGCAGGAACTTCTTTTGATGAAAGGTGTTGTCTGCTGTCTCCACAAGCACACACATGTGGTCATTGCACAAATCAAATTTTACCAATGTTGTAAATAGCCATAGCAATCGTGTCACACTTAGGTGTGCGAATTTCAGTTTTAGTCATTAAAAGTTGGTTGGTTTGTCATGGTTAAGTCTCAGGAGTCTTATACAGACCCCATTATCACAGACGTGATCATTCATTCCGCTCCAGATACAGAGGTGTGTGGAAGTGCCCTTCATCCTGAGGATCCTACTTGGGAAGAGGTTTTGAATATTTCATAGTCATTTGATGTCTGCGTACTGCAGGACACCAATTAGAGGCTTGGGTTGATGTCTTCATTGCTGAAAGTGTGCAGGCCTGGTGCTTGGAGCCTAGAACACTGGGGGCAGATGAGGTAGTCAAGGTACAAACAAGCCAACAGGATCAACATGGATAAACAAATCAGCAGCAGGAACAGTGTACACCACACCACACCCTACCTGCTCCTCTTGTTTTGTACAGAATGAATGGAAAGCTGCCACAAGTGGTGGGCATCAGGGCCCTATCAAAGAAATTCTCCATAGCTAGGCTTTCCCTGCACCCTGGTTTGGGCAATGGTGGTCCGTTAATGATGCAATCTTCAAGGACTTTTGAACACACAATAACATCCACTACTCCACAGTGCAACCCATCCATTTGCAGTTGAACTGCAGGGACAAATGCCTTGCCCAAACATTTATGATGCAGATGCTCAAGTATATAGGAGATTCCCAGCTGAGGAGGCACGCACTCACATTTCTTTTTGAGCTCTTACAGAATGACTACGATTGGGGCCAAGAATCCTATCCAGCTCCTGCCCAGCCATCAACTCTGGGTGCTGCTCAACCTCCTGCAGCCGGGCATGCATCTCCCAGCAGTGTTGGTTTCATCAACATTTGTGCCCGGCACACCAATCTGGGCCAGCACATTTCGATGGTGCCCTCACTGTTTTCTTGACATTATCCACAGCAGGTGCAGTCACCATGTCTTCATGGTTCACACTGAAGATCAACATGTGGCTTGCCGCCAGAACCAGTTGTGCCCCAGGATGCACACAGGACACTCTCCTTGAGCCGTGGGCCTGATGCTTCTTTGTCGGTACTTGCTACTCTGGGGGTCACACAGGCTTCGTTGTGCTTGCTTACCTCAGCGATCATGGCGTTTCAGCACCAATGGCAGATTTATTCCAGCAGCATGTCGTGGCACCTTCCACAATATTGAGCTGTGCCACCATTGGCAGAGATAGATGCCGGTTGACATCATCAGAGCAATGTCTCTCCAGCCTGCCCTTGTCAGTGCCCATGCCTGTGCCCTACATCGTGGACTCCACACCAGCACCTCCATTGACACCATGGATGTCTCTTCAGTCACACCCATCAGCGGAGACAGACACTGGGTGTCATCATATGAGCAATGCCTCTCCAGCCCACTCTCATCACTGCTCGTGCCCTTTGTCGTCGACTCTGACATCCTACGTACCAACCCAGCACCTCTACAGACACCACTGATGTCTCTTCAGTCACAGCATCATGGTCTTTTTCCCTCGAGGAAGGAGGGAAGGAGGAGTGTAGTAACCCACCAGTTACTACACCTACTGCCCACTCAGAACAAAAATCGGGGCACTACATTGTAATGTACTCCAACACCAAAATGGCACGTCTGTAATTACCTGAGATGGTTGCAAGAGGCAGCTTAGTCATCTTATTACCATCACCTGGTCCGCCATGCATGCACAGCACTACAGTAGTGACACCTGATGGGAATAGCACTTTTATAATAACATGCACAAGGCTCCAGTACGTCGGTTGTTAATGTATTCAATATGTGTACATTGCCTGCATTGTATTCTTGTAGACATCGCTCCATGACTCAATAAGTTTGTATCTTTTATTGCCATGTGTTTCCTTGTATTTCTGCCCTTATAAAAGATGAACATTTATGGTTTTTGACTTGAGAATAAATATCACAATGGATGTTATACTCCTTCATTCTATCATGCCAAAACCTGGCAAACATGCACCAAAGAGGTAGTGATGTAGAGTTTTTGGTTACTGTGGTGTTCGTCAATGTCCTGGCTTTGACACCAAATCTTATCATAATATCCCCTGGAGGGTGTTACTGCAGAGGTGTGGGGTATTTTCTGAACTTGTGTTTTAATCTATTTCTTACACTGATTCATCACTCATCCACAAAAAGACAACTCTATATGAGAAAAAAAATTGAAGGCAGATTAAAGTTTAGCATCTAGTCAATGATAAAAATATTAGTGACAAAGCTAAATAAAAAATGGAAAGTCGGGATACTGGGTTTGGTGCACCAAAAATTCTCAGGAATTAGAACAAACCAATACACGAAATGATGCAGCAGTAAACCATATGGAAATAGCATGGTCGAAAACGATGTATGGCTATCCTGATCTACATTCTTTGTGGCTTCCATAATTCACTTCAGGCAAGTAGAGGTTCCTTAAGCAATGTCATGGCAGAATTCTTCCACCTATCTCATCGGTCGAAGTTAGTGGCGGTCTTTATTTCCACCCTTTCTCATCTTATTCATCCAGTAGATATCCCAAATGTAATACAAATCATGCTGAGCTAAAACCTGCACAGTGACTACTCATGGGATTTAAGTAACATGGTCTCCTTCACTTACGATGTTCTGTTTATAACTATTACATTCATTTCACAGCCTCAGCACAGCACAACAGTCTCACTCCTACTCTGTATGATTCAAATGAACACAGATCATCATTCTCCAATAAATGAGAAATGGTATTTCAGAAAATGCAGTTGCCTATGGTGCTGCAGCTTTGCAGTATCAGAGTTGTATATCTACTGTCTTTCCTCATTTGGAAGCAACATTTGTGTCAGAATTTCAGTTTCCAACAAATTTATTAATAAAACATAAAATTTTCTTTTCACAAAGAGATCATTTGAGACAGAGCACAAAATTAGACAGAAAAGAATGACAAAGGAAACTGATTGGTTAGAATCAAAGGAACTATTACGATATTCATCCCAAGTGATTTAAAGAAACCACAGAAAACCAACGTCTGGTTGATTGAATGAAGATTTGAATTCTAAATGTGAGCCATTTCGAATCACTTGTTATTTTTGAGAAGACACTGATAACAATCAGAAAGTTAATTATGTACATTCAGCATACATAATCCCAAGGTTACCTTGCCTGAATCATTTGAGCCTGTTGTCTTAAAAAACAAATTTGGTACTCTACTTTTTATAATTGAATAAAATCAACATAGGCCAGCCAAGGTGCCCAAGCGGTTCTAGGCGCTACAGTCTGGAACTGCGCGACCACTACGGTTGCAGGTTCGAATCCTGCCTCTGGCATAGATGTGTGTGATGTCCTTAGGTTGGTTAGGTTTAAGTAGTTCTAAGTTCTAGGGGACTGATGACCTTAGAAGTTAAGTCCCATACTGCTCAGAGACATTTTAAAATAAATATAAACATAAACAATAATCAAAGAGTATGACAGTTTCCACTTTGCCTCAAAAACTGTTAATTAATATGTATATCTCAGTGTTTTTAAGCCTTTTAAAATCATTAATTTGTTCACAAAATTGTAATTTTATACAGTTTGTTTGAGACATGACAATACTTTCTTACCTGTTGTTGATATCATCATCTTTATTTGAGTGACAAAATCAACTTACGTAAAACACAGAACAGACACATTAAAATAGCAATATGTGAACAGAGATGCAGATAGAATAATGGATGACTAGGAGGATGAACTATATGTTCACTGATGGTGAGGAGAACACACCGGTATGGTCAGTAATACATTCTACAAAGGTAGCAGATAACCAGACAGGCTATCCATTAAGGATACAATAACGAACGTTTTTGTTACAATGATAACTGCATAGTGGACTACCATGCTGCAATCAGGACAATTAATGGATGAAAATAAGGTTCATGTTAAACAACAGTACTGCACATACGAAATATTCTGATTTGTTTGTTATTGTGTAATAGAGGTACATTCAATAAACAGTGCACTGGAGAGGTTCAGGAAATTCAAATAAAACAAAAGCAAATAAATGTAACAACTTTATGTCAAAATGATACAAATGACAATTCAAAAATGATATTTGGGATTGCATTAAATTTGTACCAACAATTAAATACTTTAAACCAGACTTACAAGAAGTCAGCATCTTCATGTATGGAAGATTAGTTGATGCCATATAAGACTGAAATTTATTTACATTCCGTTAATGAAAAATAAAAGCAATGTTGCAGTAAAAAAGTTATTTCAGTCAATGATTACTATATTAAATCCTATTTAAACATAGCAGATTCTTTCAGATCTTGGCAATAAGGCATTAATAATGTTCAGTACACGATAAATAAAAATACTGAGCATTTCCAAACATTGTAAGCAGAATAAAAGAAATTACAAATGTTAAGTATGTCAAGTGATCACACTGTCATTATTTAACTAAATTTATTACTAAAAACCACACACATGCACACAGAAACACACAAAATAACAACAACATAAATAAGAAGCTTAAATATGAATAATATACAAATAAATAATTGTTTAACATTAACAACACAATATACATATAAAAAGTCTATACTCGAAATATATGACAGTTACAACACAAAGGATTTTCTTATTCAGTAGTTTTATATCTCTCTATTTAGCAGTCAGTTAATGCCAATAACAAATAAAACTGCACTCTGAACAGATTTTACAGTTATAGCAGCAACCAATCTACCATACATTATTCTCTGGCACACTAAAAATAATTTCTCAAGCATTTTGCACATTAGGTTAGTTCTTAGACAGCTACTGGTTTCGAGCAGTTCCAAAATTTGCGATGTTCAATATGAATTAAACCATTCTATAAGAGTGGTAGCATTTTTCTTTTGCATTCTTTCTGATGAATCTCATGAACAAGTGCAAATTAGTAAGAATAATACTCTTCAAACTTACCATTCAAACAACGTACAGTATAGTCTCATAACAAAACAGTTTGATCACTGTATCTCTGCAGTAATGGGTTCTGTGGCAGAATGGACAATATTACTTTAGGTTACCAGATTTCTGAAGTGATTGTCCACTTCTTAAAATTTTTTAATACACTACCACTATATTTAGAAACTATTAGTCTTTGCATAACATATACTGAGAGGGTAAATACAAGTAAGTGAAAGTTTTTGAGCTGATTAATGTCTGTCACTCTTTTAGTATCCTCTGTTCTATTAGAACAGAAAATCTAAGTTATATACTTTGAAACTAGTTCTGCGACACCAGACTGATTTTTGCTTGTTTAGACTTCTTGTATGCACAATTACTGATTCAATGATCAATGGAGCACTCTGATAAGCTACACTATAAAATATTTTTTGTTATGTATGGTGGTGGGTAATAAACTACAAAAAATGAAACTGTAGCTCTTCGGATTTCAAATTTGGCATTAAACTGGTGTACATTTCCACATATCTAAAACATGTACAACCTCTCCAGTGCCATTCTGAAACACATGCACCACCAACTCTCCAACATCAGTTTTAGGAACATAAGAGATTCGGGCAAACTTTATTCTTAGAGAAGATATAATTTCAGTGGCTTTTCAACTGTATTAACTTTACTTGCAAGAAATTCAACCAGTACTGGAATGAAAACCAACAACTGTATGCGACTGCATCCTCGCAGTGGCATTTCTCTCTGTGTTTACAGCCAGTATTTTCTGTTCAAAATGAATATGCATTTTAGTAACCCACACATACATGAGCAACTAACAAAGCAATGGACGGTCTCCCAGTTTATACTGCATCAAAATGGAAACTACAGCTAAGTTAAAAACCTTTCCCTATGACAATAAAAGAATGTTGGAAAAATACTGCATTCTTACCAAATGACATAACAGAGATTTCAAAAGCTCGGTTTACAAATTATATGGAGTAGCAGGGAAATTAAACTGCCAAGAAGCAAAATGAATCTAAAGGTTTTTAAGTAACTTTTGTTCTCTAGTTTACTCTTTGCAGCTCATTTTTCATCAAAGCTGGATCAATAAAAGACGAGATGCAGTAATTTTTAAAATTATTGATTATAAACCACCAACATTTTTTTGTGTTCATGGAACATTTTTGTAATAATGATTTAACAGCCCATCATGTATTAATTGGGTAAATTTTGTTAAAAAAAGCCACTTTGCCACAGAACTAACAAATACCAGGGACATGTTCAAAAGAAATTATTTGCTTATACTTTTTGGTGAGCAGTGATAAGAGTTTGTCAAACACACTGAAACATTCCACGCTATTATGCTACGGCTTTGTGGATCCACCTTCATTCCTATCAGCAGAGAATACATTCAAGGAAGGTGTTGTGTCTTTGATGTTTGATCTCTTTTCAAGATCTGTAGATGTAAGAAAAACCTTCCGATTTTCAAGAGTGTCTAAGGCAACACAAAATAATAGCTCAGGGCATTTTAACTACCATAACAATTCTAGGTGTAATAGTTTGGATTTTACAAGTAGGAGGTAGTGTCATACATTTAAGTACTACTCCAACTGGCGCACTATCTGGCAAATACATTGATTAGTGAAGATCTGTGAGGCAGTTTTACATTTTACAAGACTCAGTGGCAGAAGTTACTCTGTAATGATGTTATTGCCTCCTTAAGTAAAAAAGTTTACAAAAGGAGTAGGAGTAGAATATCCTTATCTGCTTCAATCTGAGTTACTTTTTACTCTTCACATTTTGGAAATATTTTTAATACTGTTCTTGTTTAAAGTGAATCCAATATACAACCTAATCAAACAGTGGAAAGTCCGGGATTGGGTAGCAGCTATATGAGATGGATAGACTGCTACTCACTACATAGACGAGGCATTGATTCACAGAGAGGCACAACAAAAAAACACTGCTAAAAATGGAAGCTTTTGGACAATAAAATGATCCTTCTTCCAAAACAAAAAACACATATTCACACAAGCACAACTCAGACACACAGGGCCACCACTCTGGGTGGCCCTATATGTGTGGTGCGTGTGTGTTTTTCTGTATCAGGAGGAAGACTTCTTTTACCTGAAAGCTTAACTGTTTAGCAGTCTTTCTGTTGTGCTTGTCTGTGACTCACTGCCTCTTCTACGAGGTGATTAGTAACCTATACTTTCCACAACACAGGACTTAACAGACATTTCAAGAAGGGATATATGGTGGAGCTTACCAAAATAAAAGTGACTAAATAATGTCTGTCAATGACTATTCCTCACTCACATTGGCAACAAAGTACATTGGCATGAAGCTATTCACTGAAGAACACAGCTTAATCAATAAGAAGAAAATCTAGTGGAATCATAAAGATTAATTAGTTTTTTCACATAAAACATAGCTGAAATAAGAAAAGCACATATAACATGAGAACGGATTAAAAACTTGATGTTTACAGGGAAATGCAACAATACAAAACTCTTGCTGTTAAAAAGACTTTATAAATAACATTTACAATTTATGAATTTGTCTCAGAATAATTCAACTGAGACAAAAGAAGTGGCAAACAACATGTATTTATGTGTACAACTGTCCCTCCTCCCCCTCCCCAAACACACAATTACATAACCATTGACATGATTGTCCCACTACCAGTTTATAGCGTTCACTTCGTACCAGTACATATCTAAGGCTTAATTTCTTCCCTTCTACCTGCTACCCCTGTGCTTTTACCTGTTTCTGTAACTATTCCTCATTTCCTTCTACTCATTTGTGCCTCTCACTTCCCTCCTGGGTATTAATAATTGCTTTTGTTTTATAAATTACACTGTGTAATGTGTCAGTCTTATTATTCTGATTGCCTGAATCACTCACGTTTTGGTGCACACCTTAAATAATATATCCAAAATATCTTCAACATGTACCTCGTTTCAATTCCTGTATCAGTAAATGGATATAGTTTTAACAAAGAATATTCTCCAATTAGTGAGGGGGATATCAATATTTGAAAAGCTGCTGGACAGTACAAAGCTTTCAGAACCTAGGCATGTTTTTCTTAGGGGAAACTTTAGGCAGAGAGGAGAGATTGGAGTTATAACAGATATGTATCTTATGAATGAAGCCAAAAAGGAGGAAGGACTCCAATAACCAGACTAGTGAAGTCATGTCTACCCCTTTATTTCTGACTTTTTAATGTTTCTTTCCAGGAGAGGGCAGGTACTACATGAATGCCTGACTTTATGATACACCCTTTTGTATCTTTTAGTTTTTATCATATTATTTCAGCCTCATTGAATTTCAGTAAATACAGCCATGTTGTCTTCATACGTACAAAAACTCCTTTAATTTATGTTTATAAGTTGGTCCATGATGCCACATCTAATGTTACTTAGAGCTCCAAACATCAAAACCTTTTTGATGATTTATTCACTGGTTTAGGTTAGGTAATTTTCTCACACCTAACATATTCACTTATTTGTGCCAGAAATTTATCTAATTCTCTAGTTGTATTAATAAGACTAGATGATGAATTTTTAAGGTTACAATTATATAACATTCTATGTTTTCCATCTACTCTCAAGGTAATTGGAAATGCACTCTCATGGTGGTTGGAAATGCAATCCATCCCGCATTCTTATTCAATAGAATGCAGCTGTACACCAAAGAGTGGAATGTGCTTTTTGCATTGACACACAGTTTTTTTCCCCTTTATGCCATGGCTATGCTCAACATGGATTTTGTCACATACGCAAAATAATGGAATGGTAAATACAATGTCCATTACAAAATTCCATTTGGGGCTCTTAAGACAATTGTTCGATAGCTTTCATCACAATGTAACAGTTGGAATTTTTTCGTTCTTGGTGACACTACATAAATTTGATTATTACACATACTGTATGTAGTGATATTGAGTCACAAACATAAAAAAGATTCAGAGAAAAAGTGCACCAAATATGTAATGAACATTGAGGAACAGAGTATTAAGTAAACTTATTGTACTCTGGAGGTAAACATGCAGGAGTGGGAAACATGAATTCAGGAAAATGCTCCCGCTACATGACTAGGGCTCAAACAGACAGCAGACTGCCAATAACTGGGCAGTGAAAGGTTTTGAAAACAGCTGTTGTTTTGCACAGGAGATTTCATAACTGAAAAAAATTTGATTTACACTCCACTGAATTAATTTAGTATTATTGCTTCTGGCAAAGATACTAAGCTTTCAATAACAAATGATTATATGAGTTAAAATAATATGCAAAAAACAATCTAAATAATCCATTCAGACATCAAATCTCTCCATGTGGTATTGAAACTGTCAGTGGTTGAAGTTTCAATACAAATCATCTCCTTACATAAATAAATCTGTGAAAAGCAGCAGTTCTTGATATTTGACTTTGAATTTCTACACCATGATTCTACATGAAAATACCAAGAAAGCTTCAATTAATATTATAAAAATATAGTCCTAAAATGTTGTTACAAGACGGGTTCTATTTACTAAAAGTACATGAAAAGGAGAAAGGCAAAAGTAAAAAAATGATCTAAGTACTTCATCAAAAAATTCAGCAATGCATACAAATGAATGGGTGCCATCAATATAAAATCATGTTTACTCTAAACCAACACAATCACAAGAATAAAATTATATTTGAGATACTGATGTGTCCAAGAAAAGTGAAACAGCTACATGCATGACAAAAAGTAAAAGATGTTCATCTTGACTGACACAATTCATATCCTTAAGCGATACTGCAAATGTGTGAGGGGTTTTCTTTTTTGGAGATGTGGTGGCAGTCCACTGTTTGATATGTTAGTACGCCATTCTCTTTTTCAAGCACTAATAAGGCATACTTTTGTCAATATTATGACAACCATTGTGTGAAATACATAAGAGCATCGAAGATTCTCTCTACAATGGTCAGCATATTTAGTCTTTCCATTTAACAATAAAAATACAACAACGGATTTAATACTGGAACTGTAATTACGATATTTATTGCTGTGGAGTGCCTCATAAGTCAATGTTATGCTCTGTGAGGTCTTGACAAAATAGTGCAATATATCAATCTGAAAAATATTTACTCTTTCACACACACACACTACAGATGGTTATGCTTTCTTTTTAATTCCATCTTGATATCACCAATGTAGCCAAATTTACGAAAAGACAAGCTATGTTTCATTGAAAACAAAATGTTTTCATACAAATTCTGAAAGACACCACCAACTACTCTTTGGTGACACATGCGAAATGGATGTGTAGTTCACATTCACAGCTATTTTACTGGATAGCCTGGTAACCAAAATTTAATTTATTGTTATAAATGGTCACAAAATTGAATGCTATGAGTGAAATGAAAGTCAGAGAAACTTACTGATTTGTTTTGTTCATTAAATATGAACTAGCCAGAAACTGGTACTAAGAATAACTCTATCATCATTTAAATTTTACTGGTGATTGCATTTTTAAGCAGTCCTAAATCTGACTGAAAAACGTTTACTGTTGAATAATAGGAGAGATTCAGACATAAAAATCATACAAGCAGTGTTAAAAAAATTAGATAAAGAAGACAATAAAAGGAAAATATGCAGGTTATAGCTTATACATGTAAGAATTATGACATGAACTATTAATGGAAGTGTTAGAATACCAAGCAACATTAAAATTCTTTCAAAGGCAGATATACTCAAAAATGAAAATACAGTGATCACAGTAACTGAAGTATGTTACAGGGAGAATTTTAACTAATACAGTGAGAATAATGCAACAGCCAATCACACATCTGTGTAGATTATTCTCATGGGAGATAAAAAAACTCTATTCAGACAGTGGGTACTCTATCTAGAATAAACTTTATCACAGATATTACTTTCTCAACTACTAACCACTGCTTTCAATCCTGAGCATATTGTTGAAACTGTAATTTTTTTACATTTCTATTCATTAAATTTGTCATGTCATTTAAACTTCTAAATTTATTATAAATTTCCAACATATCTCACAGGCAATGAAAGAAAGAAAAATGCTTCCACCTCACATGAAAATTTATACGGGCACAGAAGTACAATGATAACCTTTATATTACTGATACAAAATGCCCTGATATTAAAAAAAATTATGACTTAAAACTCAGAATATCCCAGACATTAGTGCAGCACCTAGTGTGTACTGTGATCCTGCAACAAAGTCCCTCTGTCAAAACTTAAAGGGTGTGAGTTAGATTTTTACTACAGAAATGAATTGTGCCCTTTTTTTCTGTAAGTGCTGTCCTAAATCTGATACATAAATCATGTGAAGTTCTAAATAAAATAAATTACTAATGCACAATGAACAACTAGTCCACAAACATGATACATTCATAGTTCAACACATCTTGGAAAATAAGACATTTACTTATAGCTCACATAAAAAATGAGACAATGATTTAATATTTAACAGCTTCATGGCATGAACGCTGCTTAAATTTGTTGTGGAAACAAAAACTGGAGAGAGAGAGGTGAGCTCATGGGAAAGATAAAAAAAGATGCTATCTATCTATAGGCACTTATCACCCAACACACCATGATCGATGGTACTGAATTTTTAAACAGTTTCAGACAATGCAATTGAGTAGCAAAGAAGTAAGTTAGCACTCCTGATGAATTTCCACTTATCCCTTAAACTTTACATAAGATTGTGAAAAAACAATATCTAGGCATTTCATTATTGTAGCACACTTTACAGCACAGGACAATCTACTTGTGTAAAAGTTCAGCACCAATACAATAAGTAATCAATTATTTTTGCTGCGGTATATATTCCCCTTCAGTCAGTTTTTAGCTGTACAATAATTTTAAGGAACCTTGCAGCACATTTCCTGTACACAAATGAAAATATCTAATGTAATATAAATATTTGGATTATTTAAATCAATGAGAATTGTTTCAGAAGGATTACACAATGATAATAAATATATTTAAATATAAAATTTGAAGTTGCAGAATATGACTGAATTACAAAACATACTGCTTAAAAATTTGTACAGTTAGGCATTGGATTATTTCACCATTATTGTTAGCATTCCCTGATAAAATAAAACTATAATCATATTCTTAAAAAATGAACAGAAAACATATACACAGTTGTAATGAAATGCTATTTTACAAAAGGGCCCATACTTCACTCATTTTAGTGCACTCTTAACATCCACTAATTCATTCCGAAGACACATGCACACACATACACGCACAATCCTCCTACCACAGCTATGTACCAAATGAGGTAGGGCCACCTAGTCCTTTACTACCGACAATGTTAATAAATATAATATACATTTTCCACATATGTAAAGTCAATTTTTGTAGTCTCACTAAAAATAATCACAAATTGTATTTGGAAGTCCCTCATATCTCAATACAGAATGCAAACACTTACATATATAAACAAAACCAAAAAGGAAACAAAATGTGCTTGGCAACTTTGTTCCAAATTTTTACAATGGAAATTTTCCATTAAAATTGTACTACATTATATACCAGTAAACTAAACTTGAAATAAAATTTGACTTTGCAAATTTCCGCATGACTCTTCAAGACTCGACCCATTTCAACATAAGCAACTTATGTACAAAATATTCTGATTTTAATGTAAGTACTAGAATTTGCAACATCACAAAGAAAAGATACATGGAATCATAGAAAAATTTAAAAATACTGAGAGATGCAACAAATTTAACTTACAATGATTATCATCCTCTATACAAAACTGTTCTTTACCTGCAGGGTGTAAATAACAACTGCGTATAACACAAAATGAAAGAAAATTAATGATTACATACCAGATTTTCAAATTTATGAGCTTCTTTCACCTAAAAATTAGCAAAAGGCCTAACACACATTGATGAAAAATAAAGGCCATGCTGCTCCTCATATACATATGTATTTATGCTTACTCAAAAAAGTCTTGGAAATGAGAAAAACAAACAAAATTAAATTAGTGATATTATGAAGGAAAAGCAAATGACTAAATGTAAAATAATATGTTTTACTTACGTTACACAAGTACTGACAAATGCGTTCTGTATTATACCATCTGTATGCCTCTCCTTTTTGCCAAAATGTTAATGAAAATAACACACAGCTTAATAGCATCAGATATCATTGATGCGAGATTGTTTCCCAACAGTTTATGTACAGACCAATAAATTAAACTAGCTGTCATAGCTCGAAGACCCGTGGTCATGGCCAGGACTTGGTGGTGTACTTGGATTGCTGCTATTGTTGGAAGCTATTGAATGTCGTGGACTGCCACCACTTACAGTCTGGTCCTACAATATAAAAAGAAAATACAAATAAATTAAAGATGCTTATCAATGCCATTTAAAATTTCCACACACACACACACACACACACACACACACACACACACACACACACACACACACACACACACACACACAAACAAACAACAATTGTACAAGGAAACATCTATGCTGAAGAGTTCCCAGCCATGCCTAGTGATCACATTCATCAGTTTCAAGATATTTAGTGTGGGCATTATTATGAAAAATGATACAGCAAAATCAAAATTTTCGGTAATTTCAAGCCTTGCAGTGTGCCCCAGTCTATAGCAGGGGACCGGACAGGGTGGGTAGCAGAATGTGTGTGTGTGTGCTAGTATTCATAGAGCTTAGAAGTAAAGCAAAATGTTCACACTAGTTTCATTAAAATTGTGATAAGATTTTTTTATTTTTACAGTGAGGAAGATTTCACATCTTTTCCTGGCAGCTCTACTGTTTTGTGTTTAACTTAAAATGGATGAACTACATATGATAATTAATGATCATACAAAACAAAATGTACTCTCCTTCATTAAGATGTTACAATGATGATGGTGTGATGGCAGTTGCTCAAAAATTTAACCTTTTATGATATTCCCCACCCCCCTCTCTACCAACTGCTGTCAATTTTTTTGAGAACTGCAGCTAAACTCTGGCAACATAAATCAAAATGCATCTTAAACTCACTGAAACACTAAGCTCTTTCCCTGTTTACCGTTAGCTGTTGCAAAGCAAGCTTACAATATGAATGACTTACTTACAGATACCTCATAACAATGTTATCTCCATCAAAAAAGTCTTTGACTTATTAAAACACTCTTGGATGTGCTATACAGCAGCTGTCATACACAAAATGCATAAGAGTTAATAGTTCTACCAATAATACAAAAATCAATCATAGCGATATGCTCTTCCTTATTCAGTTGTTTCTGGTGTTTGATAAACTGAAGTATCTTTTATTGGAGAGCAAATGATCAAGCACAACACAGGGATTAACAGAAAAGAAAATAATACACACTCTGTTATGTCTTAGATCTATAAACACTATCCTAATCTCTTGTGATCATGACAAAACATAGTTGAAAAGATACAATAATTCCTGGTATTACCTTTCTAGATCTTAGAGGTCTTCCATTTCTTTTTATTTAAGTACAAGAAGAAATAATGCTTTCCATAACTTCACATGCAAATCACAGAGCAGATAACTGCCTACCAAGTGATGACAAGTGTGTGTGTGTGTGTGTGTGTGTGTGTGTGTGTGTGTGTGTGTGTGTGTGTGCAAACCACCATGAGGTACATGGGAGACAGTACATCCCATTGTACCAGTTATTAGGGTTTGTTCCTGTTCTGTTCATGTATGGAACATGGGAAGAATGATTGTTTGAATCCATCTGTGCTTGCAGTAATTATTCTAATCTTATCCTCATGGTCCCTATGTGAACGATACATAGGGGGTTATAGTACATTCTTAGAGTTATCATTTAAACCTGGTTCTTGAAACTTTGTTAACAAACTTTCTCCGGATAGTTTATGCCAGTCTTCAGTAGTCTGCCAGTTCAGTTCCTTCAGTATCTCTGTGACACCCTCCCAAACCTGTGACTATATGTGTTGCCCCTCTCTGTACACATTCAATACCCCCTGTTAGTGCTATCTGGTATGAGTCCCACACACTTAAGAATATTCTAGGATGGGTCACACGAGTGATTTGTACGCAATACCTTATGTAGACTGATTGAATGTTCACTGTATTCTATCAATAAACCGAAGTCTACCACCTGCTTTACCCACAACTGAACCTATGTGATCATTCCATTTCATATCCCTACAAAATGTTACACCCAGGTATTTGTATGAGTTGTTAGATTCCAACAGGGACACACTGACATTGTAATCATAGGATACTACATTTTTTCATTTTTTGAAGCACAAAATTTTACAGTTCTGAACATTTTGAGCAAGTTGCCAATCTCTGCGCCACTTTGAAATCTTATCAATATCTGTCTGAATATTTATGCAGCTTCTTTCGGACAGTACTTCATTATATTTATATTCCACATACTGTATGTCATTTATTTCCATTATCAAAAGTGAGAAAAGTGAACCATGTCAGGTACAGGAATTGAAGTAACCAAGTCACAGAAGAGAAATGAACAAAGTATGTACTGAACAGTGTTGCTTGGTAGTTTAGAGGTGAGTGGCTACACAACTACAGCAGATGACTGAAGCAGCAGGTGACACAAGGTAGAAAGTTGGTCACAGAGTGTCTGTGCTTATCCATCACATTACCTACTGCCCACAATAGAGCACAAGGTATAAGGCAACTACCACAGTGTGGAAGATACTGTATTATCCCAAGAGATGACAACTGTGTGGACAGTGGTCAGTGATAGAAGCCACTACTACTTTCCCTGTTCTGAGACTAGAATTTATATGTCTAGAAGTGTATGTCTTACATTGCTGAAGACAAATCTGACACTAAATTATTGAGAAAAGTCTTAAATTTCAGACACACGATTCAAAGACTACAAAGACAGGAAGACTGTATTTTCAATGTGATACAATAATTTGTTGTGGGTTATTTCCATGTTTCAGACTGCATTCAAGTATGGAAATGTTGGAAGTATTTCCTTTCAGCTGTCTTTTTTCTGCACGTCACATTCAATGAAGCACAGACAATGGTAGGTTTCGAGTAATGCCTACAATCGTCCAATGTTAGCATGTTAGATCTCATTTCTTTTGCACAATACAGCATAATTTTTTTTTTAAAAAAAGGATGTATCTAATGAACAGACTATTCAATTAGAATATCAATGGAGTATTGTAATCCACTGCATTATTAAACTACCAACTAAGGACAGGATAGATCAGAACAAACAAAACTTACTATTGGTAACAAAAATAAAGCAAAGTGTTCATTTTATACTATTGGTATAAAATGAACACTTTGCTTTATTTTTGTTATCACAAAGACAAACCAAAATTACAATGTATACTATACAAAAATATTATTTTTGGGAACATATTATTATACTATTTGGGAACATATTATTATACTAACTCATCACCACTTTTGACAGTGCATTTGTTATTCAGTTTTTTTCTTTCTTTTCTTTTTTTTTTTTTTTTTTTTTTTCTTGAAACATCACAGCCTTTGTCTTCTGGACCTCCTCTCTCAATTACACAGTCCACGCCTGCCCCAGGTTGCACCCAAACCCTCTTCTGCGCATCATCCCCTTTCTATGTTTCCTCACTCCTTTCCCAAAACACTCCTTCACATCACTGTGTGCTGTGTACAACTCCCTTTTTCTGCAACCAGAATGAGCTAATCGGTGCCAAATTCCTATCCTATCCACCTGTTACCTCTCGCTCACAGGTGTCAGCCACCATTCTCCAAACTTCCCTCCTAGCCCTCCACCGACTTTCTCCTCTCACCCACTCCACTCAACACAAACCCTCAATTGCAATTAGACTCTGATAATGTACACTGAAACATCAGAAAAAATAAAGTCATAAAACCAGTTGATAAAGCTTTGTATTTAGGATGGTTGAAGACTTTAGCCAGATGAGCTAAAATAGAAGTGAAAGGAAGAATATAAATAGTATTGAGAGCTTTTAGAATTTCAGTTTTGAAAATGAAGCTTGTCACTTACCAAGAATGGAAAATTTACTATCACTGTGTACTACTAGCTTTTACTTACAAAATATTGTTGCAGTAGCAGCAGAAACAAACAGAAATAAAAAATTGTATGCTAGAAAAAGTGAACGTAGTTTAATATTCAGAACATGAAGAAATAAATGAAACCACACACACACACACACACACACACACACACACACACACACACACACACAAATATGAAACATACACAAATTGTCATAATAATTAGCATAAAACGTATTAGGTATGTAATGACTACTGGTGTACCTCGAAAATGGCTGAGATTAAATAAACAAATAAATATAAGAATTTTTAATGTGTTGCAGCCCTGTCAGCAACTATGATTGATTAATATGTCAAAAATCTGCCTCAGATGCGAAATTTTACTGGTCTTTACCCAGGTTTCAGCTAGAGTAATGTAGCCTTGTTCAGAAACATAAAATAAACTAATATATGCCAGAATAAGGCTCTGTCAAACATAAAAAGCTGTAGTACTGTGGCACTATGTCAAGCTACATTGCTTAGCTGAGGAACAGCCCGGGCTCCACTTAGAGGGAAGCAGTCGGTTAGCTGTGGACGCTATGTTGTAACTGACTAAGTAGATAGAACCCCGATGCCTTGTTCTCTCACAAATTTACGGTTTAACATTATAGGTAATTTCCCAGTTTCCCAGTACATAAAATAAAGACAGCCAGTGGCAGGCACCTTAGACGTTCCGCGTGCACATGCGCATGATCGGCTGTCTTGCTCGGTACATATCTGCGTGCCATATTCAGTTCCAATGTAGCTTAACATGGTACCAAGGTACTTTAGCTTTTTATGTTTGACCGTGCCTTATTCTGGCATGTATTAGTTTATGTTATGATTTTGAAGAAGGCTAGATTACTCTAGCAGAAACCAGTAACATTTTGCAACTGAGGCTCATTTTTAACACTTACCAAACAAAAGTGCTGGCATGTTGATAGACACACAAACAAACACAAACATACACACAAAATTCAAGCTTTCACAACCAACGGTTGCTTCATCAGGAAAGAGAGAAGGAGAGGGAAAGACAAAAGGGCATGGGTTTTAAGGGAGAGCTTAAGGAGTCATTCCAAACCCGGGAACGGAAAGACTTACCTTAGGGGGAAAAAAAAGAGTTTGGGCCTTAGCCTTTACAAATGTCTCCTTGTGTCTGTATGTGTGTGGATGGATGTGTGTGCGCGCGAGTGTATACCTGTCCTTTTTTTCCCCTAAGGTAAGTCTTTCCACTCCCGGGATTGGAATGACTCCTTACCCTCTCCCTTAAAACCCACATCCTTTCGTCTTTCCCTCTTCTTCCCTCTTTCCTGATGAAAGCTTGAATTTTGTGTGTGTGTTTGTGTTTATTTGTGTGTCATCTATCAACGTACCAATGCTTGCGTTCGGTAGTGTGTGTGTGTGTGTGTGTGGGGGGGGGGGGGGGGGGGGGATATAGTTATGAATGTAATAAAAATGAACTGGAAGTGAGCAGGATACATAGCCAGGTGAATGGGATGTGAGTGGACCAAAGAAACTAATTTCAGGATTTCAAGATACAAGAAAAGGTCAAGGTGATGGCCTAATGCAGGGTGGGCAAGTAACATTTGAAAAGATGCAGCAGCAATGCGAACTTGTATGTCTCAAGGTTGTAAGGCATGGAGATGCCTGGAGACAGAGGCATTTCTCCATATTTGGATGTCATATGACTGATTTATCATTTAAAAAAAGGTATAGGTAAAAGGGAAGGAGGGAGAGAATATGTTCAGCTGAATAAATTCATTTTCTGGTTTTTCCCTCAATTTCTATACTTCCATTTTGTATTAAGCTGAAAAACAGCATAAGATTTGTCAGTAAACTGCAATTGTCTTAGTATAAACATGTTTTACACCATACATTATAAGCAACACGGGAGCAGGTCAGTAATTTGATGGCATCAATAAATATTAGATAAACATATATGCATTCAGTTGAATTACTGAAATTTAATTGTATGAAGAGACTTATTTTGCTTACCTTGCCCACTTCATGTAGAGAAGGTACGCTACCCAATGCCAGTGATGCATGATGATGCAGAAGGGAAGACTCTGAATCCATTGGTGGACCATCCGGAGATCTTGGCAATGAGGGTGGTGTAACAGCAGGCCTAGGTGGAGCAGCTGAACGACGTGACGATGTAGAACCTGAATAACCATGATACAGGTGGAGATAAAGTCACTGTGAAGCTTTGGCTTTTACAGTCTTGGATGTCATTTACCACCCTTATTTCCAAGAAGTACACTATCTTCTTCATGGTCATTTATATTATACAACAGGTACATTTTACCGTGAATTATGCATATATTCACAACAGTCTGCTTGACTTTTTCTATCAAATTTCAGTGTTTTGTTTATTATTAATCATTCAACATTTATTAAAGCTGGACTTATAAAATCTGTAGAGTTCCAAGTAGACCAAGTGACATTCAGTAACAAGCACAGCAGCTGTAGGAACAAATGAGGAATTTAAAAATTAGCACTGAGCTCAGAGAGTTCATAATCTTCAGAGAGCAATGCTACGAGATATTACATTAGCCCATCAACTGCTATGATCCCCATTTGGGGATTTGTGTTTGTAACAGAAATGCTGTATTTGTAATTATGTTGACAGCATCTGTCACTGTCTTATATTATCGACTATAATGATTCTTCATCAGCTGTTCTTAATGAATGAAGTTTACTGGATTATGTGTGGGAAGAAGTAACGTTTTTCTGATTTACACAAGTTGAATATTTTCAAAATAATGTAAGTTATATTGCTAGGTAAATAGTGCCTGTGTAATGGCATGTCCTGTAATGGGCTTAGAAGATGTTTATCAATTGTTTTTTCTCCAAGGGTTATTTCAGTTTCCTGAGAGGGCTCTCTGAATTTCAACTCACATCTGAGGAGTATGGAAAGTTCTGCCTTAAATAACATTTTGTTTACTGTTTCTCTCCAGGCACAATGTGTCACTATCAAGCACTTTCTACAAGGGAAATCGAGGACATTGCAAATGACCCCAATTTCATGGCTTCTTCTGATGGTGAGGGTTAAGTGTACGATACCCCCAACATCATCAAGCTCCCTCCACATAGTGCAAACGGGATGTATCGCTGTGATGGTACAGTCTAAAATACTCTGGCACATATGCTTCCAGCTGATGTTCTCAGTACCTTGGAAGAAAGGGCGGATGAAGAAAAAGTATGCCACTTCAAGAAGAAAATGAAAACTAAACTCACTTCTAACTGGACAAAGGAAGATGCAAGGTACAGTAATATCTACCCTGATCTAGTAAAAACTGAACAGCACTAATTCCATTTGGTAACAGCACTAAAAGGAAAGTTTGCAGTTGATCGTTTTAAGGAGAGTTTGATGAACAATATGAAAGTTGACTTCCAGTGAAAGTGTCCAGTACGCTACCCAGAACACCAATTACATCTTGGATCCAATGATTGCATTAGAAATGTTCTTAGGTATACTGCTCCTCACTGGATACCACGTTCTTATACTAGAATGAAGAGGAAGACTTTGATATACAGTGAGTATGACAGAGTATGAGTAGCAACACATGTGGAAATCAAATGCCAGATAAATCTCAATGATAACATACATCTGAATAGAATCCCACCTGATGAAAGGAATAATCTTTTCAAATTTCTTCCCTTGATAGGATATGCTGAATATGAAATGTCATGTTGTTTCTGCCAGCCTGAGCACTGATGAGCAACTGGTTTGATATTACGGATGCCATTATCTAAAACACTTCATTCATGGGAAAGCAGTGCGATTTGGATACAAGTACTGGAACATGTACTGTTTCCATCATTTAATGCCTCACAAATGAAAATTCAAAAGGATGGTGGCAAGAGCATATTGTGCTAAATCATCCACTGCTTCTGATCCAAGAAGGGCAGGAACACTATCATACCTGAAGGCATGCCCCTCAGGTGTTCCAGTCTACAATGTGGAACCCCATATTGAATGCTTTTTATCTGGCACAAAAAACAAAAGGAAATGTAAAAGGAGAGTGGCATATCCCTTGATTCTCATCTGGGATTTGCCTAAAATAAGATGTTTACATCAAGATTACTTCATTTTTTAGGTGTTACATTCTTTTTCCCAGAATTTGTTTCAGCCAAACAACCCAGGAATAAATGCTGACTGAAGAAAAACACTTTGGCAATTACTGGTTTAAGTTCACATGAGAGATAGTACACAACAACATCGAGCAAAATCCAGATAAGAATAATATGAACAGGCTTCACATACAACCCCCCCCCCCCCCCCCCCACGCACAGAGAGAGGGAGAGAGGGAGAGAGGGGGAGAGAGGGAGGGAGAGAGAGAGAGAGAGAGAGAGAGAGAAATCAAAGACCAACGAGTAACATCATTCTTACCGTTATGACCTGAATATGTTTGAGCTGGACGCTGTGTATGCCCTGGAATACGTCGCTGCTCTGAGTGAGAAGGATGTCTGGGTGGAGCATGTGCCAGCTTTGCTCCTGAATGGAACAGCTAAAAATAAAATTGTTAATTATTTGTCTCATAACATGCTGTCACTAACAAATCATCTGATTAGGTTACAGGATTTGTATAAAAAATTAGTAATATAATTCAGTTACAAAGTTACAGCTAATGAGAGAGACCAATATACTATAATTACGCATTTCTTTTAGTAAAGGTGAACAGTTATTCTCACATAATAAAGATAACAGCAAATGACATCTTACTTAAATTATCAATTCATATTTCGCTGACTCTTCCACTGAGTGGTGACCTCACTGTAAGGGAATTTGAGCACACAATTTTAATCAGTCAACCATAAACTAAATTATCTTTATTTCCTATACTTGCAGGTACAAGCATGTGGGTACAAAAACTGTTTTTTGAGAATAATTCTAATTTTCTGTACAAAAAGATGACAACTAAGTGGCTATATACAAAGGAAAGGGGACCATGAAAAGATCACACACACACACACACACACACACACACACACACACACACACACACACAGAGAGAGAGAGAGAGAGAGAGAGAGAGAGAGAGAGAGAGAGAGAGAGAGAGAGAGAGAGAGAGAGGGAGGGAGAGAGTTGCTACAGTAGACACCAATTATACATTCTCCAATTTAAGTTCTTATATTTATTTACAACTAAAAATTTTACAGAGTCTATATCAGCTATGTCTTTGCTTTAACAACTGATTTCCCGACATTCTTCTAAGTAATTGATTATACAAGAGGTAATCCCAGTTTTAATCATCACCTCAAAAAAATTAAAATACATAATTACTTTTTTTTTGTGGTTCTGATACATAGAAATCTGCTTGCAGCAGTACTGTAATAGGTCACCAGAGGAACCAAAATAATATGGCGCAGCCCACTGATAAAGTGGAGCAGTGTCTAGGAATTTGTTTTCTTTAGCATCGGAAATGATGCAGCTCCGCCAGGTTAATCTAAATGGCTAAATAAGTCAAATGGACTGGCACAACACAGCTGTATCAGTTCCACTGCTGCAATGAATGAATTAACACACAATACTACATTCTAACAATAAGCTGGGTCATTTTGTTTTGTCTCCCTTAGTGCAAGGACAGGCTATGAACTCAGCATGCCTGCAGCTCTCTCTCTTTTGACTCCACATTTGCCCCACCCCCACACTAAGCTGTCTCAGTGGGAAAGTGGGATAGCTGGAAATGTGCCATTTATATGGCACACCATTCACACAAGTAATGCGGAATGGCTTGCATGCGGTTTGGTTTCATATTATGCTATATTAGGAAATTCGAAAATGTGAAGTTATGTACAACACATCATGGAGAGCATTATTACACTGTTACTGATTTCAGTACAAGAGTATACACCTACAAAAATAAACGGCTGGGTTTACAAATGCATTACTCAAGTAAAATCTTTTGAGGCACATTGTTCCATGTAAAAATCTTACAATATTTAAGCTGAGATACAGATAGGGAGGCAAAAACAAATAGTCCCTATAGCATGCTGTTAGGGATGGAATAAATGATTACAACTACATCTGAAAGAAACAAAATTTATTACCTAGAATCTCTGTACAGACGCTGCACTGGCTACAATTCTCAACACATTATACCACAAATAAAACAAAATTTTCGTTATTTCCAATTATTTTTGGTTCAGTGTAGACAATAACATTTATATCTGGTACTAAGTGCCAGTACAGGTGTAGGCAGTTTCACAGATTTTCGTCACTCAGCTTACCACATAATAGTAATTTATTTAGTTTCATTATCAGAACCCCTTCCACACACATAGGTTGAGCCAAACATGGATATTACTTTTGCAGTCAAATCAACCAAAAAATGTGACGTATACAATCCTGCCCAGATCTTCTAATTTTGATTCCTACTTCCCATTTTCCTTCAGAAACTGAACAACAGCCTGTTTTGAATCAGAAAATTGTTCCAGGCATGCCCTTTGTCTTGACCAACATACTTTGCAGTAGTAAATAATGTTTCCATATTCTTCATTCAGTCCCATTAAAAACTGTTAAACTGATGGTGATTTCAAAAAATTTACTTTTCAGACCACCAGTTTCATGACATGCTCCATGCTCCTAAATTTAGCATAAACTGCTTCTTGATGTACAAAACAATGAATCCCATAAAGATTGCCTGTCAATTGCTGTAATTCTTTGCATAAAAGTTCTCTGAACCTGTTTGTCCCTCTAAAAAATATCACCTATGCTCCAACTGAGACCAAGATTTTCCAATTCAGGCCAATGGCTTCAACTTCCTCTTTGATAGTTTTCAGCATGTCGAGCCCTCTCACTGTGTCTTTGACTGGCAGCAAATCAATTATGAGCACTATTTTGTAGATTGCTTTTAATGAAGTATCACTGGTACACAAAGTGCCCTATATCAAACATCATAAAGTGGCTTGCAGAGTATAGATGTAGAAGCAGATGTAGATATAGTGCAACAATGGGCCGCTAGAGTTGGTTGCCGGCTAAATACACAACTGGCCATTAAAATTGCTACACCAAGAAGAAATGCAGATGATAAATGGGTATTCATTGGACAAAAATATTTTACTAGAACTGACTTGTGATTACATTTTCACGCAATTTGGGTGCATAGATCCTGTGAAATTAGTACCCAGAACAACCACCTCTGGCCGTAATAACAGCCTTTACACACCTGGGCATAGAGTCAAACAGAGCTTGGATAGCGTGTACAGGTACAGCTACCCATGGAGCTTCAACACAATACCACAGTTCATCAAGAGTAGTGACTGGCGTATTGTGACGCGACAGTTGCTCGGCCACCATTGACCAGACAGTTTCATTTGTGGAGAGATCTGGAGAATGTGTTAGGCAGGGCAGCAGTCGAACATTTTCTTTGTCCATACAGGACCTGCAACATGCAGTCATGCATTATCCTGCTAAAATGTAGGATTTTGCAGGGATCGAATGAAATGTAACGTCCACTGTTCAAAGTGCCGCCAGTGTGCACAAGAGGTGACCGAGACGTGTAACCAATGGCACCCCATACCATCATGCCGGGTGGTATGCCAGTATGGTGATGACGAATACATGCTTCCAATGTGTGTCCACTGCGATGTCGCCAAACACGGATGCGACCATCATGATGCTGTAAACAGAACCTGGATTCATCCGAAAAAATGATGTTTTGCCATTCGTGCACCCAGGTTCGTCATTGAGTACACCATCGCAGGCGCTCCTGTCTGTGATGCAGCGTCAAGGGTAACCGAAGCCATGGTCTCCGAGCTGATAGTCCATGCTGCTGCAAACGTCATCGAACTGTTCGTGCAGATGGTTGTTGTCTTGCAAACGTCCCCATCTGTTGACTCAGGGATCGAGACGTGGCTGCACGATCCGTTACAGCCATGTGGATAAGATGCCTGTCATCTCGACTGCTAGTGATGCGAGGCCGTTGGAATCCAACACAAAGTTCCGAATTACCCTCCTGAACCCACCGCTTCCATATTCTGCTAACAGTCATTGGATCTCGACCAATGCGAGCAGCAATGTCGCGATACGATAAACCGCGATTGCAATAGGCTACAATCCGACCTTTATCAAAGTTGGAAACGTGATAGTACGCATTTCTCCTCCTCACATGAGGGATCACAACAACATTTCACCAGGCAACGCTGGTCAACTGCTGTTTGTGTATGAGAAATCGGTTGGAAACTTTCGTCATGTCAGCACGTTGTAGGTGTCTCCACCGGTGCCAACCTTGCGTGAAAGGTCTGAAAAGCTTATCATTTGCATATAACAGCATCTTCTTCCCGTCGGTTAAATTTTGTCTCTGTAGCATGGCATCTTTGTGGTGTAGCAATTTTAATGGCCAGTAGTGTATAACAAACAATGCAATGGGCTATAAATACACTGGATTTCTGAGAGCAAACATGTAAAAAAACAGATAGCACGAACACCATGATTTTCAAGAGTTATTCACATTTGGATCAGCTCACTGTGTGGTACTACAATATTTTAGGTCCACCAACTTTTTTGCTCTTTCACTGCCAACTAAATCTTTAAATTTCTTGTGCATTGTGTTGTAAAGCAAATTTAGGGCGGCCAGTGATTATGTGAAAGCCTTTAAAGGCTTGCAATGACAGGTCACTAAACTGCCTCTTCTTTCTGAGTGTATGTGTCACTGCAACAACACTGCACTTTTAAACTTCCTACAAACAAGCAAATAGTATGAAATAAACAACACTAGCATTTCGAAAAATACTGCACCACGTGCTGGAAGAAACAGAGATGCATTTAATTGGTGCATAAAATTTCCGAGTAGTTCTATGAAGGACAGATCAAAGGTGAGACAGGTCTAAGGAAGTCGAGATGTGCTGTGCAGTGGCGGGAGGGGGGAAAGGGGGGGGGGGAGTAGGCCAAGATCTGGTCCGCCCATGTGCAGCACTTGTGCACATGTGCATCACTTGTGCACATGTGCAGTTCTGCAAGCTTTTGCTGCCTCCCCTCTAGTGGCACCCTATGCTACTGTGGCACAGGGATTTCAATGTGTAGCAGGACTGCATGTCTACCCTTTATATTAAAAACACAAGACAGGAATTTTTTCAGCTTTGTGGTTTTCATTAATGAAAATGTAGCACCTGATAACAAAACTGGTGGAGCATTTATACTAAAGAACAAACCATTAAATACAAATTGTAAGGATTATGGGGAACAATCTCAACTAGCACCTGCACCGTACTCATCTCCAATCTTATTCAATGATCCTTATTTTGCTCATCCTGCACTCACACCTTTTTCTACAGTCTCCCTCTTCCTCTGTTCTACCTCTCAATGACTTAGCACCTCAAACACTCAGCAAGTTGCCTTCACTCATCAATTATTTATAGAATACTTGATATTCTTCACTAACACCAAAGGTTTTGTGTACAACTTTCCAGTTTGTAATTAGCAAACTATCCTTCAAGTCTTCAATTCCTTTTTTCATTTATTACCCTTGCACTTTTACAGTTAATTTTCATTTATGTCACGCAACCTTACATAAAATGTCAGCCATTGCTCTTCATAGTCTGAGAGGATATTAATTATGGGAATTACACTACGACTTTGCCGCCTCAATTCATCTCGAAAAATACTGTCTACAGAAATCTTGCGGTTCCCAAACATCTTGGAAATTGTACAGAAAAGGATTCAAGTACAGCTCTAAAATACGTATGCTATAAAAAAATTAAATTAAGATCTCCACTTCATATTATCTCTATCTTCTTAGAAGTCATGTTTTGACGGAACATGGAACGTTTCAATGATTTGGGCATGCAACTGCAGGTACCCTGTTCCTTCACTTAACTTTTCAGCCACACACCTTCCTAATGGAACGTGTCTCAGTTCACTTAATAAATAATACAAAATTATAGGATGGAGCCTTGTAACTGTAACTTCACAATATTTAAATAAGATATGACATTTGAAGCATTTGAGAATGAGAATCTCATCTAGAAATGTACTGTATAATCATAACAATGGTAAGACAGAGATTTAGGAACCAGGTTTTAAATTGTAAGAAATTTCCAGGTGCAGATGTGGACTCTGACCACAATCTATTGGTTATGACCTGTAGATTAAAACTGAAGAAACTGCAAAAAGGTGGGAATTTAAGGAAATGGGACATGGCAAAACTGAAAGAACCAGAGGTTGTACAGAGTTTCAGGGAGAGCATAAGGGAACAATTGACAGGAATGAGGGAAAGAAATACAGTAGAAGAAGAATGGGTAGCTTTGAGGGATGAAGTAGTGAAGGTAGCAGAGGATCAAGTAGGTAAAAAGACGAGGGATAGTAGAAATCCTTGGGTAACAGAAGAAATATTGAATTTAATTGATGAAAGGAGAAAATATAAAAACGCAGTAAATGAAGCAGGCAAAAAGGAATACAAACGCCTCAACAATGAGATCGACAGGAAGTGCAAAATGGCTAAGCAGGGATGGCTAGAGGAGAAATGTAAGGATGTAGAGGCTTATCTCACTAGGGGTAAGATAGATACTGCCTACAAAAAATTAAAGAGACCTTTGGAGATAAGAGAACTACTTGTATGAACATCAAGAGCTCAGATGGAAACCCAGTTCTAAGCAAAGAAAGGAAAGCAGAAAGGTGAAAAGAGTATATAGAGGGTCTATACAAGGGCGATGTACTTCAGGACAATATTATGGAAATGGAAGAGGATGTAGATCAAGTTGAAATGGGAGATACGATACTGAGTGAAGAGTTTGACAGAGCACTGAAAGACCTGAGTCTAAAAAAGGCCCCCGGTGTAAACAACATTCCATTAGAACTACTTACAGCATTGGGAGAGCCAGTCCTGACAAAACTATACCATCTGGTGAGCAAGATGTATGAGACAGGCGAAATACCCTCAGACTTAAAGAAGAATATAATAATTCCAATCCCAAAGAAATCAGGAGTTGACAGATGTGAAAATAACCGAACTATCAGTTTAATAAGCCACAGCTGCAAAACACTAAAACAAATTCTTTACAGACGAATGGAAAAACTAGTAGAAGCCGACCTCGGGGAAGATCAGTTTGGATTCCGTAGAAATACTGGAACACGTGAGGCAATACTGACCTTATGACTTATCTTAGAAGAAAGATTAAGGAAAGGCAAACCTACATTTCTAGCATTTGGAGACTTAGAGAAAGCTTTTGACAATGTTGACTGGAATACTCTCTTTCAAATTCTAAAGGTGGCGGGGGTAAAATACAGGGAGCGAAAGGCTATTTACAATTTGTAAGGAACTAGATGGCAGTTATAAGAGTTGAGGGACACGAAAGGGAAGCAGTGGTTGGGAAGGGAGTGAGACAGGGTTGTAGCCTCCCCCCAATGTTATTCAATCTGTATATTGAGCAAGCAGTAAAGGAAACAAAAGAAAAATTCGGAGTAGGTATTAAAATTCATGGAGAAGAAATAAAAACTTTGAGGTTCACCGATGACATTGTAATTCTGTCAGAGACAGCAAAGTACTTGGAAGAGCAGTTGAATGGAACGGACAGTGTCTTGAAAGGAGGGTATAAGATAAACATCAACAAAAGCAAAACGAGGATAATGGAATGTAGTCTAATTAAGTCGGGTGATGCTGAGTGAATTAGATGAGGAAATGAGATGCTTAAAGTAGTAAAGGAGTTTTGCTGTTTGGGGAGCAAAATATCTGATGATGGTCGAAGTAGAGAGGATATAAAATGTAGACTGGCAATGGCAAGGAAAGTATTTCTGAAGAAGAGAAATTTGTTAACATCGAGTATAGATTTAAGTGTCAGGAAGTCATTTCTGAAAGTATTTGTATGGAGTGTAGCCATGTATGGAAGTGAAACATGGACGATAAATAGTTTGGACAAGAAGAGAATAGAAGCTTTCGAAATGTGGTGCTACAGAAGAATGCTGAATATTAGATGGGTAGATCACATAACTAATGAGGAAGTATTGAATAGGATTGGGGAGAAGAGAAGTTTGTGGCATAACTTGACCAGAAGAAGGGATCGGTTGGTAGGATATGTTCTGAGGTATCAAGGAATCACCAATTTAGTATTGGAGGGCAGCGTGGGGGGTAAAAATCGTAGAGGGAGACCAAGAGATGAATACACTAAGCAGATTCAGAAGGATGTAGGTTGCAGTAGGTACTGGGAGATGAAGAAGCTTGCACAGGACAGAGTGGCATGGAGAGCTGCATCAAACCAGTCTCAGGACTGAAGACCACGACCACAACAATAACAACAACAACAACAACAACAATCATAACAAATATGTAGTGTTACTTGAAACTTATCCTTCTTCATCATGTGATAAAATAACAGTTCTTGTTAATTTTACTAGCATTTCTGCTTATAAATGTGGCCTCATTCAGTAAATGGTTTAATTTTCTCAGCCTTATTTCTTTATCTCAGAACATTTAGTTGTTTTCATTTACAAAACCTTGGGTCAGAGTGTAACTTTATTGTTCACATCTTTCTTTTAATCACTTGTCTGATATATTATTTAGTTAGAAATGAAAAGCACAAAATTGTGCATGTCCTGCAGTGCTAATTTATTCCAGTAAACTGTTTTCGGTTAACAAGGTCATTGTGAGACTTAAACTGACATTGTCATTAACAGATGCAAAACTGGTGAGCAGTACTGACAAAGATGTCACACATTGGGAGGGAGGTTCCCACAAAGAGTAAATGTTATCTTTGACAGTGCAGTAACAACATAATTTAAAATATCAGACACGCAATAAATGTACAAGGAACAAACAACAAAAATATTACCTCTTAAACACGGAAAAACTGCTTGTTCTTGTGGAATAGAGTGTGCTTGCATGTAAAGATTAGGTGGAACGGAGGTGGACAAAATTAACAAAGAAGATAAGATGCACATATGGTAAACCAATCTAATAGACTTATATAACAATTTAAATTAATGGACAATAACAATAAAATAAAATTTAGACAAGACATGAATATAGAAGAATAGCCTGTAGAGGTATTACAGATTGAAGTAATGCAGAAACAGAGTAAAAGATAGAACTGATGATGGTAACAGGAAATACATATGCTAAATTAGATATCAGTGGTACAAACAATTTCTCTTATTGCAGGGAAGATGTACATATAACAAAACAACAGGGTATGCTGACTTTATAGACAATCACAATAAAATAAATATAGGTAAAAATGGAGGAATAAGCTAGAACACTCACTGTGAGGAGAACTGGAGAAAATGTACTGGGCTGTGGTTTTCCTCAAAGAATAGGAAATCTTATTATTGAGGTATTTCAGGGTTTTGTCTACATTCTGCAATACTTCTCCACAGTATGGGATAAAACAATACTTTCTATAAACTCTCGAAGGAACAGCAGAGGGAGCAAAGAGGAGGTATATAATTTCCAGTGTTTGTTTTCTAATGTGAATCTAAGTCCATAGGTTAATGAAAATACTCAATTTTCGAAAATATAATCAAATTCGATACATAAAAATGTCTACTCAGCAAGGGGTGGCAAGAAGTACACACATATAAAGGTATTTAAATTTGCAAGCTCTTACAGCCAGTGCTTTCTTGTTCTGGCATAAGGGTTGAAGGGGAAGCAAGAGAGGTGAAGGAAGGGGACTGGTGGGGTTTAGGAAATGGGGAGAGTATGGAAATGTCACTCAGAACCCTGGGTCAGAGCAGACTCTCTATTCCTTCTCATCACATCCAGTAGGTCAATTTGAATATTTGGTGCACAGATATTTTAGCTATCCAATTACATTACACTTCCATCTGCTGTCATCTCTAACAGTCTGAGACATCTTTTTAGGACTAATGCACACTGCTCTGCTTATATACTCAATGATGTGTGCATGAGGGGTGGTTGGTTGTGTGTATGAATAGTGTGTGTTTCTCTTTTGCTGATGAAGCTTTACGTAAGTGTCTGTTAATTGTGCCTGTCTGTCACTTCATGTGTCCTTTTTAAGGTAAGTAGCAATCTATCTCTTCCTACATTGTTGATATTCCTACTTGGCATTTCCATTGTTTTATTTTCATACTCAGAGAGATTTAAATCAAATTCAAATTTAAACATAAAAAATTTGAATTTTCTTGGGATTTATGCAATTCAAGTAGTGTTACAAAGCACAAGAACTGCAACTGGCATCTTGACATTTCATGTTTTGCAATGAACTGAACCACCAAATTACTAGCAATAACTACCACTTCCAGTAATAAAAGTATTGGTATGCTTTCTTATATCATACACTGATTAGATGCTCTCCATTTTCCTGTACTGTGCCTTTCCCTTAATCTGCTTGTTACTGCACAGATTTTTAATGCTATCTAGAATTTCATGTCTCCTTCTTCGTCTCCACCCTCTCCCTCTCTTTTATGTAATTTCTTTTTCAAATCAGATTTTTTAAAATCATTTACTCAAGTTTTTTCTTCTTCTGTTCCTCGAAGTACTTCTTCACTTCTCATTTTGTCTATTTCAGATTTAGCAATTTTCTCCACAATCACATTCAAAAACTATCCAAGTATTTTTCCTCTTTCCTTTTGACTACCTGGTTTCTGCCATACATTGTTACAATTCAGACAAAATATTTGGAAGTCCTCTATCTTAATTCTACTGAAATTCCCATTGCTGTGAAAAAACCTTTCACATTTTCAAAAACTCTTTTGTGTGTAATGTTCTACTTCTTATTTCATAGACACAGCTTCATTATCAGTCAAGAAATTCTAAGTACTTAAAAGTAATGATGTAAATAAAATAGAAAGAAACTTCCACATGGGAAAAATATATTAAAAACAAAGATTCCAAGACTTACCAAGCGGGAAAGCGCCGGTAGACAGGCACAATAAACAAACACACAAACACACACAAAATTTCTAGCTTTCGCAACCAACGGTTGCTTCTTCAGGAAAGAGAAGAAGCAACCGTTGGTTGCGAAAGCTAGACATTTTGTGTATGTGTTAGTTTATTGTGCCTGTCTACTGGTGCTTTCCCGCTTGGTAAGTTTTGTAATCTTTGTTTTTAATATAAGATTTGACCAGTAATGAAGTCTTACTTTTCACATTAATGCTCGATGAATTTCACCACTTTAGTTTCTTCTTGGTTTGATCTTAGCTGAAATGGGCAAATCAGAAGGCAGAGATGGCCCAGTATGGTGAGCTTAGCGCACCACATAAAAGCATTATGTAACAGGAAATGAAAGGGCAAATCAAGAGCTCAGGGAGACTTGCATGTCTATGCCCAAGACACACTACCACTTACTGAATATACAGTATTACCCCACCTATACATTTCTGTATTTTACTTTTTCCCACCATTTAAGCATTTTTTCCCAATCGTGTCAAATTCTGTATGTTCACCATGTACCGAAAACCTTGATTTTACATTTCTGAAATTTTGCATTTCCCATCATTTGCACCACGTGGCAATTCAACTTGAGAATATCAAGTAAAAGGAATCTTTTGATTCTCGTGCAGACGCTGTAACAGTGCTCTCTTTAAAATGTATAGTTTGAACTTGTTTAATCAAATATAATTTTTTTTTGTCATACGCTGAAACAGTGCTCTCTTTAAAATGTATAGTTTGAACTTATTTAATCAAATATATATTTTTTATTGTTACCAACTTGAACACAAACAAAACAATACTAAAGGTACTGTTAATAATTGTTAGATACCTAAATTCATTTTAAGACCTATTTTAACGAAACACAACTTTCTTCTTAGTGTGTAAACACAGTATATGTATTACAAACAAAGCTCAGGTACCATAAATTTTAACTGAAGCTTGGTTTATAGTTTGGAGGTATCATAATATGCCACAACCTGTGCACTTACAGATACGAGGTGTCAACTGCCAGAATGAGGAGGACAGTTGCTTCCTGCCATATGGGAAACACTGCAGCCATAGTGTACTTCTTAAATAAATTTCTGCTGGTAGGCAATGTTGTAATCGCAGAGGAAATAACCATGGAGAAATTCGCTGCAGAAAAATTTTCATATAATTCGTCTCGCAGTGCTGGAGAAAAAGAAGATGAAGCAGGAGAAAAAGAGTGTGTATCAGTGCCCACCAGTGTTCAGGCAACTGCAGTAGTGGAGGTACTACAAAGATATTTTTCTTCCATTGAGGGCGTGAAAATATGGTTGAGACTCTCTATGAATTGGAGAAACAGACAGAGGCATATCAAACAAAAAGAGCTAAACAAATATTTATTATAGTCTTCTTTTGTAGAAAACTATAGTTGTTATGACTGTGCTTTTTAAAATTGTAAATATTGAGATGTTATTAAAATTTGGATGTTTATTAAAATAGTATAGGTAGCTCCATTACCCACATTATAAAATATAAGAAAAACACAAGAATCAACCCACAGGAAGGCTATCAAACAATGTTTCATCTACATCTACATGATTACTCTGAAATTCACATTTAAGTGCTTGACAGAGGGTTCATCAAACCACAATCATACTATCTCCCTACCATTCCACTCCCGAACAGTGCGCGGGAAAAACAAACACTTAAACCTTTCTGTTCGAGCTCTGATTTCTCTTATTTTATTTTGATGATCCTTCCTATCTATGTAGGTTGGGTTCAACAAAATATTTTTGCATTCGGAAGAGAAAGTTGGCGACTGAAATTTCGTGAATAGATCTCGCCGCGACTCATAACCTAGGTTGTGAGTAACTAAATCCACTTTCCCTTCTTTCCCCTCTCTCCTCCCTGATGAAGGAACATTTATTCCGAAATCTAGGAATGTAAATTTTCGGTTGGTTTTTGTGTATCTATCGGCTGCACTAAGCAGAAGTAAGTACCGGCCAGCCCCTCTATCTCTTTGTTAGTATTTGTTTCACATCTTTATATGAGATTTTTCATTAATCATTTAGTTAATATGATTCAGTCAAATAAACCACAACACAATTCAAGCCACAGAAACTCATAGCATGAAATCAGCATGTGACCTTTTTGCACCTATACTTTTTTCTGAAATACAATTAATATCAGTTCTAAATAACATTTATGTGACAAATGATGTCTTATTATGTTGGTAGATTAGATCAGGTCAGTAAGTAAATCAGTAACAATTTAATTCTAGTGGTGTGATAAATATGAAATGAGTAAAACAGATGGACAAATAGACGTTCCTGTACCTTTTTTTTACGCAATGCGGTCATTTAAATGCATATTTTTCTTTGTGTTTCATCCATCTTACCACAGTGAATTTATTCGTAACTGCTATAAGATTCATGGTAAAATGATTTGGAGGGTGGGAGAGTAATCAGCATTAGAAGATGCTTATTCTTTATGTTGTGAGCTAATGAAACATGTACTTGTTGATTATGATAATTCTAAAAATAATTCTGCAACAAGCCATGAATTTGATTAGTGTAGTGTGGTTCCAGAGGTTTGAAATAGGTGGTGTTAGAGCATTTTGTGGTCTTTTACTGCTGGCACCTGCATGAGGGATAGCCATGGGAGTTGATGGTTGACAGTTGGTGGAGCTGGACTTAGTTTTCTGAGTGGCAAAGCAGCTGCATTGTTTGAACACTTAGAAAATTCATGGGGATAGAACTGGAGTTGCCATATGGACTGTGTCGTAACAACACTGCTCTCAAGAGTGATGTTTTTTCTCATGACTGAAGGATATATAACAAATAGGTCTTCAATTACCTTTTTTAAAGCTATTATTGTATTTGAGTGAGTTTTATGGTCAATACAGTTTTCCATTTTTAAATCAAATTCATCACTGTGCTGGCTACATTATTCAATTCCTGGTCCATTTATTTCCTCAATTTTATTTTATTTGTTTTATCATTTATTTATTTATGTGCATTATTGCCTAACTTGATTTATGTGTAATCTGTGCTTCCCTGTAAAAGCTTACGATTAACAACGAGTGCTGTTATTAGGATCGAAAAGCATAATGGCTCTCTCTCTCCTTAGTCACAGAACCAAATGTGACTACAAGAGCAGTGTCTACTTGCAATCTACAGACTCAATTTTCTTTTCCTTCATCTTATTATTATGCCTCTTGGTGTTCCTAATGTTTGATCTGTTGAACAATGAAATGTGTTTCCTCATCACTTCCATTACTGTTGGTGTACTTTTTTCCTTTGTTTTTCTTCGTTGATACATCTTCTGACCTTCCAGTCTACACCAAAATCTCTCAAGATATAAGTAATAATGTGCATATCAAACAACAAATATTTTAAAGATATGTGCATGTGAACTTACCCTCTGCTGACTTCCCTGAAGTTGCTGTGGACTTGCCAAAGTCTGATCTGCAGTTTCCAGCGTTGTAGGTAGGTCCAACAGCCTCTGAATTTGAATTCCATCACCCGGGCCCATGTGACTTATATGATTGAAGTTTGTTGGAGCTGATATCATTTTAGAGCGCCTGTCTGTCCTATAACAAAGACATAACATTGCCTTCGCTTAGAGTGCATAAAAACACAAATTTTTATGTTATAGAAGTCTAAAATGTTTCTTTCTCTCTCATATCCCCTTCCCCTTAATAATTTACATCAATTATAAATATAATGCTGCTGTGATTTTCCTCATCCACAACAAATTACATCTACACACAGCTTCAATGTACTACGCAATGAATTTTCACTCTTCATTGGAAAGTGCACTGATACAAAACATACTGACAAATTAAAACTGTGCTGCAGACCGGCTTTCTAATCTGGGACCTTTGCTTTTCTAGCATAAGCTCTCTACCGACTGAGCATCCAAGCATGACCCACGACATGTCCTCACAGTTTTACTTCTACCAGTACCTTTTTCTTCTATATTCTTTTAATATACTTATTATTAGTAAAAATGTAACACCTGTCATACACAGTGCGCAAGGTGATGAATTAGTGTGTTGCATGCCATTAATCATTCCTGAATGTTTTATTTTTAACTGCACCTGACAAGTAGTTAGTTTGATGTTCTGTGGATCATTTGTATGCTTAATAGTAATGATGTGGAATAAGTCCTTTTACATTCACATTACACATACATATGTAAATATGGTTGCATGCTGATCATCTACATTTTTAAGTGCTGTTTTGAGTTAATAATTCATAGCTACCATCTTCACATATCACAAAATTAGAAGTTCTACAGAATACAAGAAGCTGTCAAGAGGAAACTCATCCAAATTGTTTCCTAATTTAACTTTGCTTTCTGTCAAACATTTTATATCACTGGATAAGTGAGGAAAGATTTTGGTGGCATCATTGTGCACCCTCTTTCTGGAAAAGACAACCTTAAAGTGGAGTAATGAATGTTGTTCCTCTTCTGCTATTGTAATTATGTACCTCACTGTTTCATTTTAACTGCAGTGGATTAATTACAACAAACTTCACGAGGGAAAAAAATGTACTGTGAAACAGTAGCGAAAAGGCCTAACTCATTAAACAGAGCTGCAAGATGATAATGGGTGAGCACCACATACTATTTTTACAGCATGTTTCTGAACAAAGAATAATCTCTTTCTTAGAGTTGAGGTACCACTGAACTTTATTCTGATACGATGTTACTGAACGAAAATACGCAAAGTACGTCAACTTACTGAATTGTCTCTCAAGATTTGTCATAATTCAAAGTGAAAATGTGGATGAATTAACTTTTGGGAGTTTTTAAAATGTGGTTTTATAAGTTTAAATTCTCATTACTATGAACATCTAAAATTTTTGACATTTCCACTCTAGCTACTATTTCCTCACTTCTAGACGTGCAGAATGGAATATGTTCTGTCTTTTTGAAATTGAAATTGAGAGTGAGACCATCTGCAGAAAACCATGTAATACACTGGGATGACAAAAAGTCATGTGGTGGTGGTGGTGGTGGTGGTGGTGGTGGTTAGTGTTTAACGTCCCGTCGACAATGAGGTCATTAGAGACGGAGCGTAAGCTCGGGTTAGGGAAGGATTGGGAAGGACATCGGCCATGCCCTAATCAAAGGAACCATCCCAGCATTTGCCTGAAACGATTTAGGGAAATCACGGAAAACCTAAATCAGGATGGCCGGAGACGGGATTGAACCATCGTCCTCCCGAATGCAAGTCCAGTGTGCCACCTCGCTCAGTAAAAAAACATGGGATAGGAACATTACATACACAAATGAGGGTGATATCATGTATAAAAGGGCAATGCATTGGTGGAGTTGTCAATTGTACTCAGGTGATTCATGTGCAAAGATTTCTGTTGTGGTTATAGTTGCACAATAGGAGCTAAACACTCTCTGAAGGCACAATGATAGTTGAAGCCATATGCATGGGACATTCCATTTCAGGAATCATTAGGAAATTCAATATTCCGAGATCAAACGTGTCAAGAGTGCCAAGAATATCTAATTTCACGTATTACCTCTCACCACGGACTATGAGGTGGCTGATGATCTTCACTTAAAGATCGATAGCAACGTCTTTTGCGTAGAGGTATCACTGTTAACAGACAAGCAACACTGTGTGAAATAACCACAGAAATCAATGAGGGAGGTACGACATATGTATCCAAGAGGACAGAGCAGTAAAATTTGACGTTATTGGGCAATGGTAGCAGACAACCAAAGTGAATGCCTTTGCTAAAAGCATGACATTGCCTGCAGCGCCTCTCCTGGGATTGTGACCATATCAGTTGGATCCTACACTACTTAAAACCATGGCCAGTTCAGATGAGTTCTGACTTCAGTTGATAAGAATAGATAGTACGACTTGAGTGTGGTGCAGACCCCAGAAAGCCATGGATCCAAGTTGTCAACGCCCTGTGCAAGCTGGTAGTGGTTTCATAACGATGTTACTGTGTTTATATGGAAAGGACTAGGTTCTCTGGTCGAAATGAAAGAATCATTGACTGGAAATTGTTATGTTCAGCTACTTGGAGACCATTTGCCATCAAACAATGATGGAATTTTTATGGATGACACTGCGCCATGTCACTGGGCTTCAACTGTTCATGACTGATTTGAAGAACATTGGGGACAATTCAAGTGAATGATTTGGCCATCCAGATTGCCCGACATGAACCTCATCGAATATTTATGAGACCTACTTGAGAGGTCAGTTCATGCACAAAATCCTGTACTAACGACACTTTCGCAATTATGGACATCTATAGAGGCTCCCTCTGCACAATATTTCTGCAGGGGACTTCCAATGGCTTGTTACGTCCATGCTATCTTGAGATGCTGCACTATGCTGGGAAAAAGGAGGCCCAACACAATATTAAGGAGATGTCTGATGGCTTTTTGTCACCCCAGTGTAATACTAAGAACATTGTTTACCATTTCTCCTGTTGCTGTACATATATATATGTATGTGTGTATTGATTACAATAAAGCAGTGTAAATTGAAACATTTAATGCCTTTAAAAAAATCAAAAACGCAATGCTTATCCTCTATTACTTATCAGATATACGTCTTGTTCAAAACATTATTTCTTTCCTGATTTCCAGTTATACAGTACCATGCTCAAATCCTCCATGTGCAAGAAGCGAAAGTTACTCATACTGTTGTACTAAACTCTCAAGTTATAGAGACTTAAAATGGCTTCAAAAATTAACAGACTTGGTTCACATGTATTGAAGACACTGACTGTATTTCTTAATGTTAAACAGCATAATATGCCTGAAATTTACTGTGATTTGTAAGACTATTAATGTGAAACTAAACAGTAAACCATGCAGTGACATCATCTAAATTTAAAAAGCATGGAAAAGTTTTTAAAAATCAACATGGAAATAATTGAAACTGTTTTTTGAGACCTAAAAGGTTTGCTCTTGAAGGATGTTATGGAGCAAAGGACATTAATGACTTTGGAGTTGTACTGCTAATTGCTTTCTTTTAAATACATATGTGCTTTCATAAATGATGATACGGAGACCAGGGATCTGAAATTGCATCAGTTCATGTTACTGTATGAATATATCATTGCCCACACTTTCCGAATAATTAGGAATTACTGCTTTATGGTGTAATCACTTACATTTTCTATATGACTATTAAGTAATAGTCATGAAATTTCAGAATTTTAATAATTTCTGTCTATTGTGCATTTTGGAAATCAGTGCATCTTTTTCTTTAAAAAATGTTTGCACCACAATGGGTATACACTATGTGCTGCCACCTTTGCTGCCACCTATTGCAAGGTACTCCATATCAGCGAGCTCAGTAGTCATTATACATTGTGAGAGAGCAGAATGGGATGCTCCGTGGAACTCACGAACTTCGAACGTGGTTAGATGACTGGGTGTCAGCTGTGTCATATGTCTGTACGCGAGATTTCCACACTCCTAAACATCCCTAGGTCCACTGTTTCTGATGCTATAGTGAAGTGGAAACATGAAGGGACTTGTACAGCACAAAAGAGTACAAGCTGACCTCGTCTGTTGAATGACAGACTGCCGACAGTTGAAGAGGGTTGTAATGTGTAATAGGCAGACATCTATCCAAACCATCACACATGAATTCTACACTACATCAGGATCCACTGCAAGTACTATGACAGTTAGGTGGGAGTTGAGAAAACTTGGATTTCATAGTCGAGCGGCTGCTCATGAGCCACACATCACATTAGTAAATGCCAAATGATATCTTGCTTGGTGTAAGGAGCGTAAACATTGGACGATTGAACAGTGGAGTGATGAACCACGGTACACAATGTGGCATTCCGATGGCAGGGTATGGGAATAGCTAATGCCTGGTGAATGTCATCTGACAGCGTATGTAGTAGCAACAGTAAAATTCGGGGGCAGTGATGTTATGGTGTAGTTGTGTTTTTTATGGAGGGAGCTTGCACCTCTTGCTGTTTTGTGTGGCATTATCGCAGAACAGGCCTACATTGATGTTTTAAGCACCTTCTTGCTTCCCACAGTTGAAGAGCAATTTGGGGGTCGCGACTGCATCTTTCAACAAGATTGAGCACCTGTCTGTAATGCACGGTCTGTGGCACAATAGTTACATGACAATAACATCCCTGTAAAGGACAGGCCTGCACAGAGTCCTGACCTGAATCCTATATAACAACTTTGGGATATTATGGAATGCCGACTTCATGCCAGGCCTCACCGACTGATATCGGTGCCTCTCCTCAGTCCTGCACTCTGTGAATAATGGGCTTCCATTCCCCAAGAAACCTTCCAGCATTCGATTGCATATGTGCCTGCAAGAGTGGAAGTTGTAATCAAGGCCCAGGGTGGGCCTATATCACATTGAATTCCCACATTACTGATGGAGGGCGCCATGAACTTTTAAGTCATTTTCAGCCAGGTGTCCGGATACTTTTGATCACACAGTGTATGTATAAATAGCTAAGAGATTCTGGAACCAAATTTCTCTGGAGCAGGTCTATTTAGTGTTCGATGTTGTATTTTCATATCACATTCTTCATATAATGTGAGTATATCTTAGCACAATCATGTTACAACAAGAATGCGGACACATATTTGTGTTACAGTGGAAGCATCATTTTCATAAGCTACAGGCTCAGTCTTACTATGTCATATCACTTAATCCACAGTTTGTGCTAATAAAGAAACCTACACTTAAAACAATATCTATGATGCAGCTTGTAAATAACTTACGTTCTTGCAGCCCTGTGACCTTCTCTTAATGAAAACCTACGCCTTGGTCTTGGAACTGGGCGGCCAGAAGCATCACACTGAGTAACATTTATTAACTCACCTGAAATATCAATCAAACGAATTATAATTTAGGATTATGACACACAGTCAGCAAGACATAAAAATTGGCAAGGAGTGGAGGTAAAAAATATGCCTACTGCAATTATTTGAAAGCAAGTAAAACATAATGCCTACATCAAAAGAATTACTGACAGTCTTACACACTATGGTTGTATATTTACCTATACAAAAATTAGCCCAGAATCCAGCACAAAGTACTGAAAGTTGAAGGATTTACAGGCATCAATACAGAGGGGGTGGGAGTGGGTTAAGGGTTGGAACTTTAATAATGGCAGCTATTTATTTACAGCTCATACAAAATAGATACATGTTTCAAAGTTTTACTGACCTTCAAAGTAGTCACAAACATTGTGTATAACCCGTAGCCTGCCATGTGGAAGTCATCGTATACTCTTAGAGGTGCCAGTTGTGTTGACAGTTTGAGCGGCGTGGTCTACTGCCCGACAAATTTTTGGCAGTTCTGAAGCAAATGCTGTGAAGTGTTTTCTTCAGTTTAAAAACTGAGTTGAACTTACGAGGGCTTAAGTCAGGGGAGTGCAGTAGGTGGTATAGCATTTAACAGCCCCATCAGTCAAACAAATCAGTAACGGCTTGCACTGTATGTGCTTAAGCATTGCCATCCAAAATGATGGTCAGGTCCTGCAGAAAGTGTCATCACTTCTGTCTCTAAGCTGGTCGTAGGTTGTGTTCCAAAAATGAACAGCTTAGAGACAGAAATGATGACTCTTTCTGCAGGACCTGACCATCATTTTGCAAGACAATGCTCAAGCACGTAAAGTGCAAGCTGTTACTGATTTGTCTGACTGATGGGGCTGCTAGGTGCTCTGCCACCTACTGCACTCCCCTGACTTAAGCACTTGTGAGTTCAACTTGATTTCTAAACTGAAGGAAACACTTCACGGCATTCGCTTCAGAACTGGCACATTCATCGCCCCAACTGTCAACACAACTGGAACTGCTACGAGTACCCTGCGACTTCCATATGGCTGGCAATGGATTATACACAATGCTGGTGACTACTTTGAAGGTCAGTAAAACTTTGAAACACATATCTATTTTGTATGAACTGTAAATAAATAGTTGCTACAATTAAAGTTCCAACCTTCATAAGTTATAATTATATTTCTTATTCGAATGGTTTTTCAGTCTGCATCAAATACTGGACAATATAGAGATTACTAATCTATCCTTTTCATAATATTTACAGTATTCCATCCTGGACTTTCCATTAAGGTGTAAAAACTTGTTTGATACAATTTTTAAAAGTGAGAAATAGTGTATTATAAAAAACAAAACATATTTATTTTAGTACACATAAATATGTTTTTTTATCAAAGTTATTGAAAGAAATGATGAAAACTGTAGAGAGAGTGTTTACTTTGTTCTGTTTCGTTCATCTGAAATACTGATCTTTTGTCTTGTGGGAGGGGGGGGGGGGGGGGGACTACAAAAATAGATTCTTTAGATTTAAAAATAACTTTTATTATTCAAACATAGTTTATTTTTGTGTAGTAATGGTGGAAACAATGTGGAACATGGAGGCTGATAATGCTTCTTCTGATTTCTGAACATGCTTTGTAGTACTGGGTTGCATTTGCCATTTTCATAGTAATAGAAACATTGTCAAGAAAATGTGATGCCAATAACTGTAAATGAGTGTTGCACGGATATTCTCCTTCAGTTAAGTTCTTCCAATTGTCTACATAAAGACAAGAAGGAATATGTTTATACTTCCTCATCTTAATAAAAAACAAAGCAATTAACGCCAGACAAATAAATAAATGTATAAAAAGTTTGGTCCCACTCTTACTGATAACAGCTATAAATCTGAACAGTTCTGTCAACACCAGTTCTATTGAAGAAAAAATCAATGATAAGACCTGGTTTCATTATTTCTGCTGTGGCCCCTTGAGTCATTACTAGAATGGTAGGGACTCTACGTTTCACACATTAACACTAGGTGCCAGGTTTGAATTTCCACATCGTTGCCAAGAAGTTTCTTATCTGATGAACATGGTTCCACTTTTTTTGTGAGTTCCAGAGTCTTGAACAAATAAAGCAAAACCTTTTATGTCTTTATTATGAAAAGGATAGATTGCTGCTCACCATATAGCAGAGATGTTGAGTCGCAGACAGGCACAATGAAAAGACTATTAAACATGTAAGCTTTCTGCCAGAAGGCCTTATTCACAGACAGATACCATAGACACACATATTAATGCAAACGCAGCTCACACACATGACCATTGTCTCTGGCTGTCAAGGCCTTTTAAGTTGTTTATTACAGTAGCTGGTTCTCGAAACAGAAAGAGCATACAATTTTATTCCGTATTTATTTGATATTATCTTCATGCACACATGACAGCACTAAAACTGACTGCGACTGAAATTTGAGCTACCGATCAAGTTATGAAGAACACCAATCAATTTACAGTATGTAATCTACTACAAAAAAAGTAAGGTCTGTTGAAATTGTGAGTGTGATTGAAGGAATTTTACCTTCTGGCTGGGGGCCATTACTTTTCAAAAATCAATTTATCGGACACATAATTGCAATTGATGGTAGGTCCATAAACACAATGGATACTTGTGGTTAACAGATCATTAGGGATGTAAAAGTACAAACCATTACTGTTCTGTGCTGCAAGTGCATTAGTTATTTTTCAAAAACATTTAGAGCAGTTCACCCAAAAGATACCACAGTGTGCTAACTATTTAGAGAACGTTATCATCAGAGGAGCTATGTGGGAACAAAACTTGTGAAATCTAGAAGCGTTCTTTCATTGATTCCAGTCAGTCTCCAGTGTCAGCTTGATAAATGCTGCTTTTCTACTTTGGATTAAAGGTTTTACAGATACATTAAGCAAATGAAGACATGTGCCAACAGCAGAGCACTTCAACACCATAGACAAATTACCAGTTCTCAAAATTTGAAAGACGTGAGTTAGTTTCTGGGTAAGGTCATGTACTTCAACAAATTTACCTCCAAGGCAACCTACATTCCCTATCTATTGAAGCTGTTATGAAAGAAAGCTGTTAACTTCATACAGTCCACAGCAACAATAACGCCTTTATAAAACTGAAACGCCATATGAAATCTGTTGGATCTCGCCCACTCGTCGCTTATAGGGCGCCTAGGGGATGCTGCATTCTCAGAATGCTATACAAAAATTCAAGCAAATAACATTAGTAGTTTTCTTTCTATAAAGCAGATTGACAATACTTAACTTTGGCGTTACATCAGTGTCGCAAGTGAGATGCAATCAGTAATAGTCTTCGCTATAGACAAAGTACAACTAAGCACTTGATACGGATCACTACAACCTGTTCTGAGAGTGCTGGTCTACAACCACCCACTGCTGTCCATATATGGAGCCGATCTGAGAACTCATGTCCGCAATAACTTTGTTATCTTGCAATTTTTTAAGTTCTGCAGCGACTTTGTCCTGTAATGCAATGGGAACAGTTCTGGCTGTGACATCAAGGATTGGATGATTCAACAACTGATGATGTGGATGGGGTTTTTGTGAGTGGGCCAAATTCTTATGTTTGTTCCGTTGCAAAAATATGGATTGCACATGCCCTTTCCTACCACAAGCATAACACTGTAAAAGTCACAGTTCGCGTATGCGAGTGATACATGACAAAATCCAGGCCATTATTATTGGCGTTCCCCGCAATTAGAGCCCTCACATATGAAGGATGTGTTACAATAAGACACTAAAAACACTGCTGGAACAGACCAACTGATTGTGCATGCATCCGAGATACTGTCAGCAGCACAATTCAATTACTCATAAACTAGGAGGAAGACTTCGGCATTATTTATGAAACATGGATATTTCACATTTACTTACAGCTTGATATCACAGCGCTGTTTTCCAGTTGACAACATTATGAGCCCTGCATTAGATGAATTTGTTATAACACCATCTGATGTTGGTAGTGGCGTGTTTGTTGCTGTTAGAAGTAGTTTATTTTGTAGCGAAATTGAAGTAGGTAGTTCGCGTGAGTTAGTATTTGTAGAGGTCATTCTTAACAACTGGAATAAAATAATAATTGGATCCTTTTTCTGATCTCCCAAGTAAAATGATACAATTACCAGAAGGTTCAGAGAAATCTTGGGTCTAACTTCAAACTCGTAACCAACTCATAAATTATAGTTCATAGTGATTTCAATTTAACCTCGATATGTCAGCGAAAATACATGTTTAAATCTGGAGTACCTATAAAACACTGTCAGAAATTGTGCTAAATGAATTCTCTGAAAATTATTTCAAGCAGTTAGTTCATGAGCCCACTCGAATAGTAAATGGTTGCAAAAACACACTTGACCTCTTGGCAACAAATAATCCTGAGCTAATAACAAGCATCAATAAAGATACAGGGGTTAGTAAGGACAGTACTATCGTAGCGAGACTGAATATTGTATCTCCAAAATCTTCCAAAAATAAACAAAAAAATATACATATTCAAAAAAGCAGATAAAAATTCACTTGACGCCTTCCTGAGAGACAATCTCCGCTCCTTCCATATCAACAATGTAAGTGCAGATGTGGCTTGAATTTAAAGAAATAGTATCAACAGCAGTTGAGAGGTTTATACCAAATAAATTAACAAACAATGGAGTTGGTCCTCCTTGGAATACAAAGCACATCAGGACACTGTTGCAGAAACAATGAAAAAATATGACAAATTTAAACGAGTGCAAAATCTCCAAGATTCACAATCTTTTACAGAAGCTGGAAATTTAGTGCTCACTTCAATGAGAGATGCCTATCACAGTTCCCATAACGAAACTTTGTCTTATAATCTGGCACAAAATCTAAAGAGATTCTGGTCATATTTAAAGTATGCTAGCAGCAAGACACAATCAATGACTTCTCTGCATAATAGCAATGTAAATGCTATTGATGAGAGTGCTGCCAAAGCAGAGTTACTGAACACAGCCTTCCGAAATTTCTTCACCAAAGAAGGCAAAGTAAATATTCCAGAAATCAAATTAAGAATATTGCCAACCTGAGTAACTTAGAAGTAGATAGCCTCAAAGTAATGAAGGCACTTAAATCACTTAATAAAATTAAGTCTTCTGGTCCAGACTGTATACCAACTGGGTTCCTTTCAGAGTATGTTGATGCAACGGCTCCATACTTAACGATCATATACAACTGCTTGCTCGACGAAAGATCCATATCCAAAGACTGAAAAGGTTCACTGGTCACATCAATATTCAAGAAAGGCAACATGGGTAATCCACTAAATTACCAATCCGTATCATTAATGCTGATGTGCTGTGGGATTTTGGAACATATATTGTGTTCACACATTATTATTATATGATGTCGTGTGGCTAGGGGCTCCTGTCGGGTAGACCGTTCACCGAGTGCAAGTCTTTCAATTTGACGCCACTTCGGCAACTTGCGCATTGATATGATGATGATTAGGACGACACAACACCCAGTCCCCGAGCGGAGAAAATCTCCGACCCAGCCGGGAATTGAACCCGGGCCCTTAGGATTGACATTTTGTCGCACTGACCACTCAGCTACAGGGGGCAGACTTCAAACATTGTGAATTACTATGAAGACAATGGTCTATTGACACACAGTCAACATAGATTTAGAAAACATCACTCTTGTAACAAAACTAGCTCCTTACTCAGACAAAGTGTTCCAACTGACAAGGGATTTAAAATCTATTCAGTATCTCTAGGTTTCCAGAGAGCTTTTCATACCTGCATGTAAAAGATGAAAAACATGTAGTAGATAAAAATTGAGAATAGTTCTACTGTTTTATTTAGAGCAGAGAATGGTAGACATATGGATCCCATAGAAGAGAGGGAAATTCTTTCACATTAAACTATAGATACAAATTCCATAAAAAAATAAAATAAAAAAAAGGCACTGCTTTTTTGACATATTGTTACAAGGTGCTACTAATAACAAAAGCAATTCTTTGCCATTTTCTTTTGTATATTTTTTGAGTAGTTGTTTGTAGCTAACACCCCACACATTTTGCTAAGCATGACTAAGCATCTTGAAGCAGACTGCAGAATGATCCTACTGCTACCAACATATATGTCACATAAGGACTGTGAAGACAAGAAAAATCAGAATTGTATGATAGCATATAAATAGCCAGTTTTCCTTTGCTTCATTTGGGAGTGAAACGGCTAACAGTAAAACAAGATACCCTTTGCCATGCACCACATGGTAACTTGCTGAGTCACTATGTATGTGTAGATAAGAAACAGAATGATAGTAAAACTCAAAGCAGCTGAATTTATACATCTGATGAGTGGGCAACTATTCCCACTGCTTTGCAACTTACTACTGGCATCTAACTAGGCTGCTGTATTTTATTTTTAAACTTCCCAATTTTTGTTTCAGATAAATAACACCTCCATCTTCAACATGTTTAAGCAAGCCTACTGCTTACTCCTTCTTCTTCTTCTTCTTCTTCTTCTTCTTCTAACCAAACGCATTTTAATTTGTAAAAAAACACAGGCTGTTACTTACGTTGATGAACATTACTCAGGTAGATTATGTGTGGCATGTCATTTATAACACAAATACTAAGGGTTCCTGTAACATTTAGTGGTCTTGATTTCTTTACATTTATTGTTTGTACCCATTCTCCAGTTGCACAGTTGAAAACATCTACATGAGTTTCACTGTACACCAAGAGATGTCCATCACAATAACCTGAAATAATTAAGAAAAATAATAAGAATAATAAGTAATACATGAAAAACATTACTTGTGTAAACAAAAAATCAAGTGCACTGAATAACTACACTAATTTGGTTCACTATTAATTAATTTCTCCTCATTTCTGCAAAAACTGAAATGTACTACATAAGCTATTTGAAATCCTACAATAAAAAACAAAATATGTCACTTCAGACAATACTTACTAACAGCAGTAGGAATGGCAGGATACATGATTTCACGATCACGAGATTTTCTGCCTTGTGCATCAACATACACCCCTAATGTTTGAAACACAAGGAGGAACTCTCCCCTTGACAATTCTATTGCACGCATTGCATCTACAGCACTGTATGCTAAGAAACCAAGTAGCTGATTGTCAGGATGCACCAAGGCTGTAACAAAAAAAGAAAACCTGTTATTCGCAAAGTACTGAAAGTTTTTATGGGATTGAACTACATTACAGTAGTAGTACCCCACATATCCTATGGAGAGTGGCCTCTGGGATGAGGAAAGATGACAAGGATGTACATTTATGTGCAATACAGTGAAATGAGTATACATTCTGTAAAACAGTGATAATTATAGATTAACCTAAAATGTAATTTAAGAGTAGGAAGAGTTGCATAATAGGAACTTCATCAATTCAATTTGAAACCCCACTACATTGTCTAAATGTCATTTAATATGCTCAGGTAGGTTGTCCAATACATGTGTACCTATGTATCTGACTATCTCCTATACTAATGTTAATGCCTTGACGTCTTTGTAGAGATTGTAATTGGAACTTGTTTTAGTTTGTGAACTATTTTTTGTGAAGAGAAAAATATTGGTACAGACAAAGGATGGTCATGAATATAATTATTGTGAAGCAGTTCCCAAAATACCCAATTTTTTGAAGAGGTCTCTGCAAGATATTCTCGAATTAATACTAGATGTAATTCTTAGAACATGCTTTCGCATTCCAAAAATACTATCCACTGTAATTTGATTCCTCTTAGAAATGATTCCGTAACTCAATCGTGAGTGGAAATATGTAGAATTAGCTAGTTTCTCCACTTTTAAATAGCAACAATCATGCGTACTAAAAACGTACCTGAGCTGACGGGTTTCATTAATTCTGGGCAGTGAGTTTTCTTATGCAGGGTGTGGTCTATTTGTAATTTGCTAAACTTAACACTTTCTACTAATTGTGTTGCATTGTTTGAGAATCTTATTTTTACAGCTTGTGGAGTCCTGTGAGAAGCATATAATTGTACATACTGACTCTCGCAAAAACATGTTAATCTATTTGCCTTGAACCACCTTTTGATGTTATGGAACATTTCATTAGCTGCCTTTTCAGTGCGGGGACTGATGCTATTTTTTATCGCTATACTTGTATTGTATACTCTTCTTTCTCCTTTTGCTGGTGCCTTTGTCCCACAGTTTTGCAGGGTTGGCAACGTTACAACGGATTTGGCATGGTTACTTTAAAGGGGTGGCCAGATGCCCTTCCTGTCGCCACTTACTTGTATTGTATACTAAAAGTACAAAATTTACATATTCTGAAACTGCAAGTGGAAGATCTTTCATGTACATAAGAAACAACAGAGGACCCAAAATCGTAACTGTCTGACTGTTTCACATACTTAGTATATATCATAAAATGACTGACATGAAACTGATACACATTCCTTTCGTCAATCAGATTATATAATGTTATAACTTTTACATTAGGGTATCATGGTTCACACAATCAATAGTCTTCATCAAGTAACAAAGTGGTAGTAATTTCTGACTTACTGATTGTGGTACATTATCTGTCAAGGTAAATTAACCTGTACAGCTCACAGACCTGCCTGAAAACAAAACTGTTTGCTACGGAGGATGTTTTACTGTACTAAGCGTGTAAAAAGAACATGGTACATCATTTCTCAAAAATGAGATGGGCTGGTAATTCTTTACTAGCATGTTGTCTACTTTTGTCTGGAGTGTGTTACAACAGCAGATTTAAATTTCTCTTGGAAAGTACTGCTGTGAAAAAGATTACTTCCACAAGTAACTCAATATATTACAAAGTTCAAGTGCATAATATTTCGTTACTTTACAACTGATTTTATCATAACACTTCAAAATATTTATTTTTTAAGTGAGTTGGTAACACTGAAAACTTCTTTATGATCAGATGTTCATTTACACATATTCTGAAAGCTAATTTGGCACTAACATGTATTTCATTACAAATATGCTGACAACAATTTCAGTCTGGAGAGAAAGCAAATCTTCCAATCTTCTTGCACACTAATAGGATGAAAAAGTTTGCTGTAAGACTGAAAGATAATTCCAAAAGTAGTAGTGAGTCTTTCTGGATTATGATACCAAAACAATTACAGAGCAAAAAGGATTTGCAGAAATGTGAAACATTACTAATAGTTGCCTTTCCTGGAGACAACTGTAATTTGACATAAACATGCCTAACAAGCAAAAGTTTCAATTAAAATATGCTACGGCTGTTCTTACATCAGGTGAGAAATACAGTTCTTAAAAATGTATCATTTAATATTGAGTGCTAATGTCACTCTAAAAACCTGCTTTCACAAATTACAGATTTTTCATTAAATAATAATAATTTCACATGTTATAAAACTACACTCAAAGGTTGAGAGCCATAATAAGTAACTGATCTGTTCCTAGTTTATGATATATGCCTTTACAGTGCTCAAACTTGCTGAATGGATTTTGAAAGCTGTTGAGACACAACGACATGCTACATAAGGGTGGTACAAATTTAATTACACAAGTATATGGCTTTACTAACCTATTTGGCTTTTCTCACACTATTCTAATTTTACCAGAAATAATTTCGAATACGATATAAGTCATCCCTTTCGCAGACATGAGGATTATAGTACTTCCTGTGGGAACCACACTAGCTACATATTTGGTACAAAACTAGAATTTCAGAAGATACAAATATGAAAGAAGTACATAAAAAACAAATTTTAATTTCTTAACATACCATAAAATTCATACACGGTGAAGCAAAATGAAATTCAAATTTCTGAAGTGCGCAATGCACCAGATGGGGATGGAGAGAGATAGTCATAAGCCAATCCCCCTCCGCAAGCTATGAAATTCTCAATGATATCCACTTCACATTCTGTTGAAACAGTTCCATCTTCCTGCATCAGATGGCATGATATGATAGAGTGTCATTCTGTACTTTGCAATCAGGTGATATTTCCAGAAGATACATGGCAAAATGAGAGTTAGCTCAGGAGCTTGTAAAGCTTCTTTCCATATACAATGAAAATTTGTAAGAAAGTAAAGAAATGAAGTCTGATCCTTTGGATACTGACAGTCCTGTAACTTGGCATCCATCAAACTGCTGTTACAGCTCCAATGTTCTTTCATAACTATATAACAATGTTTACTTCTGGTAACTATTGTTCAGTGGCTTGTGACTTTGTTTCTCTCAAGGAGCTTGCTCATACACTTCATAACTATCTTTTGTGTTAATGAGAAAACTTTATGGGCATATTTCAGTGACTGTTTAATGCTATAATAATGTAACTGTAATGACAATAGACTGATAAAAATATTTTTCTCATTCCGGTCACATGGTGCAGTTACGTAGTGCTGTGTCACACATGCCACATGTGTGCGTTTACAAACACGGTGCTGTCAAGCATTTTGCACCAGACATCAGACACATTGTGTTTTATATATATGTGTGTTTTGGTTTTATTATTCTTTGATTATGGTATTCATATTTTTATCTTCTATACTTCTAGTGGAGTTTGAGCATAGTTGTGAGATATACCACTGGCCATTAAAATTGCTACACCAAGAAGAAATGCAGATGATAAACAGGTATTCATAACAGCCTTGATACACCTAGGCATTGAGTCAAACAGAGACTGGATGGCGTGTACAGGTACAGCTGCCCATGCACCTTCAACACGATACCACAGTTCTTCAAGAGTAGTGACTAGCGTACTGTGACGAGCCAGTTGCTCGGCCACCATTGACCAGACAGTTTCAATTGTGGAGAGATCTGGAGAATGTGCTAGCCAGGGCAGCAGTTGAACATTTTCTGTAACCAGAAAGGTCCGTACAGGACCTGTAACATGCAGTCGTGCATTATCCTGCTGAAATGTAGGGTTTTGCAGGGATCAAATGAAGTGTAGAGCCATGGGTTGTAACACATCTGAAATGTAACGTCCACTGTTCAAAGTGCCGTCAGTGCGAACAAGAGGTGATCGAGACGTGTAACCAATGGCAGCCCATACCATCATGCTGGGTGATACGCCAGTATGGCGATGACGAATACATGCTTCCAATGTGCATTCACCGTGATGTCGCCAAACACAGATGCGACCATCATGATGCTGTAAACAGAACCTGGATTCATCTGAAAAAATGATGTTTTTCCATTCCTGAACCCAGGTTCGTCGTTGAGTACACCATTGCAGGCACTCCTGTCTGTGATGCAGCGTCAAAGGTAACCGCAGCCATGGTCTCCGAGCTGATAGTCCATGCTGCTGCAAACGTCGTCGAACTGTTCATGCAGGTGGTTGTTGTCTTGCAAACGTCCCCATCTGTTGACTCAGGGATCGAGACGTGGCTGCACGATCCGTTACAGCCATGTGGACAAGATGCCTGTCATCTCGACTGCTAGTGATACGAGGCCGTTTGGATCCAGCATGGCATTCTGTATCACCCGCCTGAACCCACCAATTCCAAATTCTGCTAACAGTTATTGGATCTCGACCAACACGAGCAGCAATGTTGCGAAATGATAAACCACAATCGCAATAGGCTACAATCCAACCTTTATCAAAGCCGGAAATGTGGTGATACGCATTTCTCCTCCTTACACGAGGCATCACAACAACGTTTCACAAGGCAACGCTGGTCAACTGCTGTTTGTGTATGAGGAACTGGTAGAAAACTTTCCTCATGTCAGCATGTTGTAGGTGTCGCCACCGGCGCTAACCTTGTGTGAATGCTCTGAAAAGCTAATCATTTGCATATCACAGCATCTTCTTCCTGGCGCTTAAATTTTGCCTCTGAAGCCCGTCATCTTCGTGGAGTAGCAATTTTAATGGCCAGTAGCGCAATTCTGATGTTTGGTCACTGCATATTAAGTGATTTAGAAACACAAGCTCAGAAACAATCGAACTTGCCATGTATTTTTCTTTGGCTGCGATCACTAAAGAGAGCTTCTGTGTAGTTTGTTCTGTTGTATTAAGTGTACGCAGGTTCTAATAATTGAACGAGAGTCCACACAGTTTGTACTTACAAATTGGTGGCCCCTTACACGATTTATTTGCAAAGTATCATTGAATTAATGAGTGCTTACGAAAGAGATTTGCAAAATGACTGATGCAAATCCTGTCTTGTCATGACTGGCTGTAAGACCACCTATTTCTGGCCACACAATCCAGCTTTGCGATTTGTGCAGGTGGAAGCCAGTTTTTTTATACTGGAATTTCAGCAGGCACTAATTCTGCACTGGTAGTAAGCCAAGTAGGCCAGCAGTACACTGCGGAAGTGCAGGATATAATTTCCTCGCCACCAGAAGCTAACTCCTACAACCAGCTTAAAGTACGATTGATCTGGTGAGTGTCAACATCACAGGAGAGCCAAACCCATCAGGTTCTCACTCAGGAAGATATTGGGGATAGAAAGCTTTTGCAATACTTGCGGCACTTAAGAAGCATTAGACTTGGGAACCGTTCCAATAGCTCACTGTGCATAATAAGGAGCAGTCGTTTGCCAATGCCTGTTAAAGAAATCCTAGCATCACAGTCTGACACAGCCTTGGACATAGCAGCAGAGAACACATATAAGATCAAGGATGCGATGACACCGGCTCCTGTTAGCATGATCACTGGACAGTGTGCTAGTGCACACCAACTGTTTCGCGCGCAGATTACGATGCCTTAGTGATCGAGGTACAACTATTGTCGCAGAAGATCAGTGAACTGTTTATACTGATGCGACCTGAGCAATGACAGAGGCCATAATCGATACCACCGACACTCACGCAGCAGATCATTGATGACCTCTTCCACAACTGAGCCTGAACAGCAAGGTGTCTGCTAGTATCACCAGAAATTTGGGGAGTAAGCTTGCAGATGCAAAACTCCCTGCATTTAACCAAATGGCAGTTGTGGTCAGAAGTAGGTGCCTCCTCCAATTGCCAATCAGTGTCTCCAGGCCTATTTGTTAGTGATTGGCAGTTCGGCATGAAATACAAGGGGCGTTCAAAAAGAAACAGAAACCAATACCTGTATATTAGAAGTACTGAGCCTGGCTTTTGAGACACTTGTCCCACTGTGATACAAGGCAGTGAATGGCTGCCTCATAAGATTCCGGGGGCTGCGACGTTAACCAGTTCCACACGTATAGCTGGACGTTGTCATCTGAGGTGAATCGTTTGCCCGTCAGAGCCCTTTTAAGGGGAGCAAAAATGGTGTAATAACAGGGAGAGAGGTCCGGACTGTACTGAGGTTGGTCGAGAACCTCCCACTTGAATTTCTGCAGGAGTGCTGCGACTGTGTTGGCCATATGAGGCTTTGCATTGTCGTGGAGCAGAATGACCTAATGGGTGAGATTGCCTGGTCATTTTGATTTGATCGCTTCGTGAAGGGTGGTCAAGGTTTGCGAGTAAAGCTGCGCACTCACTGTTGCCCCGTTCTGCAGGAAGTGAATCAGAAGAGGGCCATCTTGGTCATAAAGGATGTCAGCATAACCTTTCCTGCACCTGTGTGGATGGCTTTGGCATTTTTTGGTGGTGGTGATCCTGGTTGCTTCCACTGGAGATTTTGTCATTTTGATTCATGATACTATGACTCTTCTCCAGCCACCACTCGTGCCAGGAACACATTCCTTCCCGAGCATAGTGATGCAGATGAGCAAGACAGTGACAATTTGACATGCTTCCTGGTGTGGTTAAAGACTGTGGGGCACCCATTGTGCACACACTTTGTGCATGTGCAGTCATTCCTTCATAATGGTGTGAACACTTCTGAAGCTCAATTCGACCATGGTGGCTATGGCTTTTACTGTCACTTGGCATTCTTTGGTAATGAGTGCATCCACCAGCTGGACAATGTCATTCGTAATGCATTGTGGTGCTCCAAACCATGCATCATTGGCTAACGACACCCGTCCTTCCCTGAAGCACTTGTGCCATGCCTTGACCCTTGCAAGGGACATGCAGTGTACTGTACACTTGTGACATTCGTCGATGAATGTCCGTTCCTCCTACTCCTTCCGCTGTCAAAAAACGAACACCACCTCTCTGCTCTTTGTTTGATGCCTCCATGTCACTGTTTGCAATGTGACTGGCAGCATTGGAAGATTGATGAATGCTGCTGCTAGCTCTGTATAGTCACGTGATGTGTTTGTGTGCCCTCTAGCGACGGGCTGTGTACTTCCACGTTCTGGTCAGAACCACACCTCATTACACATGCCCTGATACTACTGTCCTGTCACCAGTTTGCGCATTCCGGATGCCGGCTCATTTCTTGTTGTACACCCTTTATTCTTAATAAACATTGGCTCCAATCTACCCATTTACCCAAGGATTATGTTGCTCTCTGATCAATTGCACAGGAAAGTGTGATAAAGAGATAAGATGACGAATCATTCTTGGGCGAGCCACAATCAAACTCCTTATGATATGGCAGAATCGGGCAATGTCCAAGACAACAAAGAAGCTTTGGTGTTTCCTGTATTCTTACACGAATGCAAGACCTGGACCGTGAAAGGTAGTGATAAGAGCCACATTCAGCCTTTGAGATGTGATGTTGGCACAGGATGCTATGTGTACCATTACACAAAAAAGAACAAATGTTTCAATAATAGAAGAACTTAAAATCACAAGAAGGTTATCTTCTCGTGTAAGCAAAAGATACTTTCAATTTCTTGGGCACATCTTGCGAAGGAAAGGGGATAATTTAGAAAAGACCATCATTCCGGGAAAAACTGAGGGCAGAAGACCACGTGGGATAGCACCTAACAGATAGCTGGATCAAGCAAAGAAGATTACCAACCTGCCTCTTCACATTATATTAAGAAAGGCTAAAGATTGCTGAGGATGGAGACATCTGTCTGAAGTTACAACTACATAAGAATGAATGAGGAAAGGAGGTCGTAACACTCAGCAATGAGTAAAACGACTAATGATGATGAAGTTGCACAAATAATAGTAACCACCCACATTATTCTGTCAAATAACTGCAAACACCTCAGTCATGCTTCCTACTCTGCTCTTGGAACTAGACTTGGTTTTATGATGAGCCTTTGCATAAGATTTCACTGTTGTGGAAGTTGCTGAACTTATCATCGGAGTGGGCTTCCTCATCCGTTACAAAATACTGGTGGATATGAAGAACTCGCACCTAATTGACAACACCACAGGCTTAACCGTGTTCAGAATTCAGCAGTTCATACTGTCAAAAGCTTTCAAAATGTGGTGCTACAGCAGAATGCTGAAGATTAGATGGTTAGATCACATAACTAATTAGGACATACTGAATAGGATTGGGGAGAAGAGGAGTTTGTGGCACAACTTGACTAGAAGAAGGGATCGGCTGGTAGGACATGTTCCGAGGCATCAAGGGATCACCAATTTAGTGTTGGAGGGCAGTGTGGAGGGTAAAAATCGTAGAGGGAGACCATGAGATGAATACACTAAGCAGATTCAGAAGGATGTAGGGTGCAGCAGGTAATGGGAGATGCAGAAGCTTGCACAGGATAGAGTAGCATGGAGAGCTGCATCAAACCAGTCTCAGGACTAAAGACCACAACAACAACAACTGTCAAAATAATTTGAGCAGTGGGTGGCGAGTACGTGGAGCTGATGTGATGCCCTGGAGTGCTTAAGGAGATAAAGCAAGACACTGTTGACTACATAGAGATGACCAAAAGTCCCCTTATATCTTGCAGACCACTATGTTTGGCTCCAGATCATATTAAAATTGTGAAAGCAGAGTATGATTTGTGATGGTGTAATGGGGTCTTCCAACAGACCCTGGTCCTCACCACTACATTTGATACTGAAAAAGAGTGGTGCGTGGCAGCCTTGTCGTGGCTACAGAGCCCTGAATGCCAGAACAATACCTAACAGATATTCAGTGCCATTGTTCTGTGACTATAATTGCGCATTGTGTGGTGCAGCTATTTTTAGGGCCTGGTCTGTGAAAAAGTGTATCTACAGATCCTTGTAGCTAAACATGCCATTCACTCTTTTTGGCCTGTTTGAGAGCAAATTTATGAAGTTTGGACTCAAGGAATGCTGCTCAAACACAGCAACACTCCATTGATTCAGTGCTACAGTGCCTTACTTTTTCTCTTGCTTACCCGTACAATATTTTAGTTCTTTGGTCACTGCCAGAGCAACATTTAATGCAAGTTTGAAGCGGTTTTAACACCACTCCATCATCCTAAACACTGTCAAATGTGCCTTTGGCAAGCCCCAAGTGGCTTTCGTAGGACACAGGATAACAATGGCAGGATCGCTACCACTGCGAGAGAAGCTGGAAACTGTCTAACCAACTTCACACCCAAACACGTATGTGTGTGGCATTTGAAGCAGCCGAAAAGAGCATGACAGATGGGGCACTACTGGCATACCCCAAGCTTAATACACTTCTGGCACCAGTAGTTGACGCCAGCCAATTGGTGATCGGCACAGCATTACAACAATGATTAGTGACACACAGGAACCACTTGCTTTTTTCTTGTGCAAACTATCACTCCCACCAAAGCTGTGGTGTGCCCACGACATAGAACTCCTAGCTCCTTATAAACCAGTCAAATACTTCAAGCCTCACCTACAAGCTAGAGACTTTATTATATACACTGACCATGAACTGCTAACTTACATCTTACAGAGTTACACTAACTTTTCACCTAGGCAACACAGTCAGCTAATGTTCATCATGCAGTTCAGCATGGATGCCTGGCACATCTCTGGTACTGACAATGTGGTGGCCGATTGTTTGTCTCAGGTTGGAAGCATTACTAGCACGATCGATTACACCAAACTCACTGTCACTCAACAATCAGATCAGGAACTACAAGGACTTTTATCAACAGGAACATCGACACTGGATTCACAACTTATCTAAATTCTTGGGAGTGATGTCAAACGGTACTGTGACATGATCACATCAAAACTGCAGCCATTCCTACCAACAGTCTTCAGAAGAGATGTCTTCAATATGCTACATGGCTTATGTCACCCCATTATTCGATCGACGACACACCTAGTAACAAATCGTTACATGTAGCTGGAAATAGTGAAAGACTGCCATGAACAGGTGAGGTGTTGTGTTAAATGCCAATGCAGCAAGATACGCCACCACATGCAAGCACCGATAGCAAACTTTTCGACCACGATGACCTGTTTCAATCATGTCCATGTCGACGTTGTGTGTTTGACACGGTGCCCCAGTCAGACTGCTGGCAAAGGTATCAGCATAAAGAGCAGGTTCCCAGATTTGAGAGTGGCTCAGAGATTTATTAAGCAACAGAATCCAGTATGTTGTCCTCAATAGTGAGTGTTCATCAGAGCAAGGGAATCCCAAGGAAATGTAATAGGCCTGCTATTATTCTCCATATACATAAATAATATGATGGTAAGGGTGAGCAAAAATCTGTGGTTATTTGCTGATGATGCTGTGAGTGTGGGAAGGGTCATCATTGTGTGTATGTAGGAGGATAAAAGATGACTTAGACAAAACTTCTAGCTGGTATGATGAATAGCATCTAGTTCTAAATGTACACAAATGTAAGTTAATGCACATGAGTAGAAAAAACAACTCTGCAGCCAGACACAGTGGTTGTGTGTGTGTGTGTGTGTGTGTGTGTGTGTGTGTGTGTTGTCTATTTCCCAAGAAGGCCTTCTGGCCGACAGTTTGTGTGTTATGCAGTCTTTTTGGTGTGCCTGTCTGTTACTCAACATCTCCATTATATGGTGAGTATCACTCTATCCTTTTCATAAAATCATTAACATGCAAGTATTACAGAGATGCTTTGGGAACTCAAATGGCAATCCCTGGAGGGAAGACCACATTCTTTTGAAGGAATACTGTTGAAAGAAAATTTAGAGACTTGTCATCTGATGATGACTAAAGAACGATTCTACTGCCCCCAATATACATTTTGCATAAGGACCACAAAGATAGGAGAAGTTAGGGTCTATACAGGAGCCTATGTGCAGTCATTTTTCCCTAGCTATTTTTGCGAGTGGAAAAGTAAAGGATATGACTAGAAGTGATACAAGGTACCCACCATATGGTGTCTTGTAGAGTATGCACGTAGCTGTACATGCAATGGTACAGCATGCTACAATGCATTTATGATGCTTTTTTTAACAGACTTTATGCAAATATTTTTGTTGGCAAAGAAGTAAAACCTAAACACAAACACATTTGCATGAAAGTTGTTTGCAGCACAAAAAGATTCTTAAAAAATCTAAAGAAATTGCTTTCGAGGTTGGGCCTATGAACATTCTATCTCTTACATATCATTTCTGTGGAGACTGAGAAGAAACAAATATTCTAATAGCATCAGCACACGGACACATAAAGCAATCATTCTTGTAACTCTCAGTGGAACAGGAAAAAAACTCTAATATATAGTATGAAAGTGGCCTCTACCATATATTTTTTTTATTCATTCACAGAATATTCATGTAGATGAACGAAAACAGAGTCCGCATTCAGTGTAGCAGAACTCAATAACAAGCTTTCTTAGAAGATTAAACACTATAATAAACGCAAAAGAAGAATCCCACATATTAATATTTGCATACCTGAGTGTGTTTGTGTAAAAAAACACACAATATTTGAAATACATAATTTAAAAGACAGACAGACCACTCACCATATAACAGACATGTCGAGCTGTCGGCAGGGACACACAAAAGAGAATTAAAACTTCTTTAGCTTTCAGGAGAAAACCTTTTGATGAGCCAAGGTACGAAGGTGTGCCCTTGCCACCCCCCCCCCCCCCCAACACACCTCACAGACCTATCATCATGCCTAGAAATGAGGGACATCCTACCCAAGAACCTTCCCACTCCTTCTAAAGTGGTATTCTGTCATTCAGTCGCCCACCCGACCTACACAACATCCTGGTCTGTCCCTATGCCGCCGGCCACACACCTGCTGTCTCCCTGCAAGCCACTGGCTTCCAGCCCCAACACCTATTCCATTTTAACACTGCTTTCTCTCCCTCCCCACCCAATCTTTCTTCTGAAAGGCAGCAAGTTTTCATTCTCTTTTGTTGTGCCTCTTGACAATTGGATGCTTCTACTATTTGATGAGTGGCCTCCCTGACTCCCAAATTATTTACATTCTGCCAGAACCTCCCTTAATTTATTCAATTTTGAACGATTTTTATGCGAGTGAAATAATCTAGTCCCCTTTCTCAACAATTATAATTAGTAATTAAAGATTTTGGGCATAAGTATATGTTCTGATGACATCTAATTAGACATAAAGTTAGTTACAAGACTTGTTAATGTGTAATGTAATACACTTACATAAGGCATTTTGATCACCAGTAATACTGTATATGCTAAACCCAGACTGATATCCAACACAGAGCCTGCCTTCACTAAAAACATTGAGAGTCTGTGCTTGAGTTGGTAACATTATTTCTCTCAGACGTTTATGCCGTGTCTTCGTACGTGTTACTTCATATATAATTAGCTGAGATGTATTCTGAAACATAAAACTATGTTAATTATTTCATTCTAAAATCTGATACTTCACAAATAGAACGTGACCAAATTAGTACAAGTATAATACAGTACCTGTCTTTTTATGGCAACACAAAGGCAGTAGCCAAGTTGAGGTGCACGTCTCATTACCCCTGTTGCAAAGGTGATACACCCCTTTGTTTCAGCTACTTTAATCCATTCTACATCATCACCATCCAGTGCCCGCACTGGAATCAGGCGTAGATGTCTCTGTTTCCCAGATAAAACAACTAACAACTGTTCCTCAACTATATATTCTAACTGATACACCTTTTTACCTTCTCCAACACGGGCAATTTCTGAAATGAAATATGATGCATTTTATAGTACTTACACACACACAAACACACACACACACACACACAGACAGACAGACAGACAGACACAATAATAATATATTAAATTAATGTCTACATCAGACAGAATCATACAAAAACAAATGCTCAAACAGGAACATAGTAGCATAACCACTGCAACACCTTTGTTGGCACTTGCAGCACAGTACCATGTCGATATTATGTGCATTGTGTTCATTACATTGGCTAATTTAACACATAATAGGGGCACGTAAAATGAAAAGGTAATCTTCCAGTGAATCAGTTATATGTAATTTCATCCAAGTACATTCATGAGGCCATTACACTTCTTACTTTTCGAATGTTTACCAAATAGAAAAAAAAATATGGAGTTGTGTCAGAGACTAATGCTCACTTTAACTCGTGTG